>NC_135883.1:41748529-42348529 GCF_964194155.1 Cetorhinus maximus | reverse complement strand
AACCCTGGGTACTAGAGTGTCTCACCTGACACCGACCTTCTCCACAATGACCGCAAGGCAACTGTCTAAGAAACGGGGGGCTGAGTGCCCACCCGGCTTGCCCTCCCACCTGACGTCTCCAGCCACTGAGGCCATTTTTCGAATGAACTGGTTTCCTGGACAGACTCCAAAGATTCTCCCCTGGCAGCCTTCAGGGAGCTGCCTCTGCTGGTTTTAAAGCACACACCGCGTCACCATTGGACCCGGCACCCTACAGGCTCCTGTCCAACCATTGAGAAGATGTGTTTCATGCTGGGCAGACCTTATTTGACCATCCAGCGTGAAATCGTGTTTGCAACATGACTGCAGCCGGGAGCGGATTCCACTTCCGCTTTCGCTCTCTCTGACTTGGCGCACACTCGCCAATTGTGAAATTCAGGCCTTGATCTACTTGGCCCACCTCATTTCCAAGAACCAGGTCTAGCAGTGCCTCCTTTCTTGTTGGATTGTCAACATCCTGCTGTAGAAAATTCTCCTGAACACACTCTCGGAACTTTTGCCCCTCTCGGTCCTTTGCACTACCACTATCCCAGTCTATATTCGGGTAATTAAACTCCCCATTATAACTACTCTATAATGTTTGCGTCTCTCTGTAATTTCCCAACAGATTTGTTCCTCTACATCCTTCCCATTAGTTGGCAGTCTATAGACTACACTGAGCGATGTAATTGCACCCCTTTTGTTCCTTAGCTCTAGCCAGATTGATCCTGCCCTTGAACCCTCTGGGACATCCTCCTCCTCCAGCACTGCAATGCTCTCCTTAACCAGTATAGCCACCCCTCCTCCTTTCCTTCCTTTCCTATCTTTTCTGAACACCTTGCACCAGGAATATTGAACACCCAGTCCTCCCCTTCCTTGAGCCAGGTCTCTATTATTGTCACAACATCATAATTCTGCATGGCAATCTGTGCCTGTAACTCCCTAATCTTATTTACCATACTCCGTGCATTCACATACATGCACAGCAACCCTGATTTAGGCTTCCATGACTTTCTTCCTTACTCTGACTCTGCCTATTAACTTACTGTTCTCTATTCTAATGCTATCTGTTTCTCCCAGTATTTTGTGTACCTTGGTATTCCTCTCTAATATTCACTCCTGTTTTCCATACCCCTGCTGAGTTAGTTTAAAGCCCTCTCAACAGCACTAACAAGACGCCCCACAAGGAACTCAGTTCTGGCTCTGATCAGGTGCAACCCGTCCGATTTGTAAAGGCCATCTATCCCAGAACCAGTCCCAGTGTCCCAGGAATCTAAAGCTCTCCCTCCTGCACCATCTTTCCAGCCACGCATTCATCTGCCTTATCCTTCTTTTTCTGTACTCACTGGCACGAGACACTGGAAATGATCCTGAGATAACTATTTTTGAGGTCCTGCTTGCCAATTTTCTACATAGCTCCCTAAATTCTGCCTCTAGGGCCACATCTCCCTTCCTACCTAAGTCATTGGTAGTAACATAGACCACAACCTCTGGCTGTTCAACTCCCCCAGAAGAATGTCCTGCAGCCATTCTGTGACATCCTTGACCCTGGCACCAGTGACGCAATATACCATCCTGGAGTCACATCTACGGCTGAAGAAGCATCTGTGTGTTCCCCTAACTAATGAGTCCCCTATCACTATTACTCTTCCTTTCTTCTTCTTCCCCTCTTGTACAGCTGAGCTGCTCGTGGTGCCACAAACTTGGCTTTGACTGCACTCCTCTGAGGAACCAACGCCCTCACCAGTATCCAAAATGGAAAACAGATTAGTGAGCAGGACCCCTAGAGACTCCTGCACTACCTGCCTGGTTCGCTTGGACTGCCTGGCAGTCAACCTTTCTCTTTCTGCCTCCATGCTCCTATCCTGTGGTGTGACCACCTCTCTGAACGTGCTGTTCATGTAGCTCTCAGCCTTGAGATGCACCACAGTGACTCCAGTCGCTACTCGAGTTCCGAAACCTGGAGTTCAAATTTCTGCAGCTGGCAGCACTTCCAGCATGTGTGGTCTTCTAGGTCACTAGTTGTGTCCACAACTTCTCACATATTACAGGCTCACATGCATTCCACATGGCTGAGCTGCCCTGTCGTGTCTTAACTTTACTTCCCTTATGTTAACTTTATTTTAGTTGGTTTACTTATATTACGTCACGTTACTGGCCCTGACTTCCCCTTATTCCTAGTGTTTCCTACTCAAACCCAAATAGCTACTTCTTTAAAAATATTACGCTTTGCTAATTTACAGCTATTTAAAGACACTCCCTAGCAACAGTTTCTTACCAGCCAATGAACTTATGGTTTTCCTATGATGTTGCTGTTCGATTTTTTTTCAAATTCAACTTCGAAGGTGAGGTTTACGCTCAAGTCTGATTCCGCTCAGCTGCTCCTGTTCCCGATTTAGAATAATTCCGATGTATATCACACCTCTTCCCCCAGTGCACTGAACTCCCACGTGAGCCTAATTCACTACTCACTCGGTCTCACTACGGTGTAGTTGCCTGTCTCCTTGTGCGCCCCTCACACCAGATGTACAGCAGTGGTTCAAGAATGTGGCTCACCATCTTCTTGAGGTCAATTAGGGATGAGCCATAAATTCTGACTTCGCCCATCCAATGAACAAATTTTAATAAAAGCACGTGAAACCCTTGATTCATCAGCTAGCACCAAATGGAGCAGGCAATAGGATTCTAAGATTAGCCACTGAAGTAGAACAGATTGCAATCTGGTTCATAAATTATTTTAAATATAATTTTATTTATCCATTGCTGACCTGTATGTAAGGGCAGTTAACACACAGTGACAATGAAGGAATGGTGATACATGTCTGAGTCGGGATGTTGCTTTATTTGAAGGGGAATCTGGAGATGGTATTCCCATGCGCATGCTGCCCTTGTCCTTCTAGATGGCAGAGGTTGTGGGTTTGGTATTGAAGCTCAATTTGCTCTTGGGCTACGTGTGCATTAGATATGAGTAATTACGCTGTTTTCACAGTTAAACATTGTAACGTTGCTGTAGACCTCAGCCCTCCTGGCGGATGAGGGATTCCATGAAGCAAATAATAAATCTGACCTTTGTGCAGCATACTGGGAACATGTATGGAATATATTCCTCAGTGAAGAGGAAGGCTGCACTGTTGGAAATGACTAATAGCAGAGACAATTTATAGCCTGTGAGCCCTGTTTCTGAAGAGGAAAGCCATCATTCTTAGCCATGTTGACTAAAGTTTTCAGAAAGTTGTAAATTTATATTCCTAAAGGTCAGCTTTAACTCAAGGTGGAAGATGGGATCCGTAGCTAACGGTCCCATGGAACTACTGAAAAATTCATAGCTTATAATTTATAGCCTTCCTTACAATGAATGCTGTAGATTTTTATGATACTTGATCTGCTTTTTTTTTACATTAATCCCTTCACTAATTTTTCTCTCCTCTCCACTCCTCTCCTCTGCTCTCCTCTCTTCCCCTCGCCTCTCCTCTGCTCTCCTCATCTCTCCTCACCTGTAATCCCCTTTTGCCTCTCTCTTCTTTAATTTCCTTTCCCCTTCTTCACCTCTCATCTTCTCCCCTCCCTCTCCTCTTCTCCCCCTCCATTCTCCTCTCTATCTATGGCTGGTATTTTCCGATCCTGCCTTCGGCGAGGATGGTCGTGGGTGTGACGGAAGGTTTGACAGACCAGCCAAAGGTCCATTGGCTTCAGCGGGACTGGAAAATCCCAGCCTGTATCTTTCTCCCTCATGGGTTCATCCAACTCCCCTTAAGTGTAAAACACTGCAGGTGCTGGAAATCTGATGTGAAAACAGGAAATGCCGGAAATACTTGGCAGGTCTGGCAGCGTCTGTGCAGAGAGAAACACAGGTAATGTTTTGAGTCAAATATGACAATTTTGAAGATCTGCTGAGTGTTTAAATGCCCTTAAATGCCTATTGTGCTATTCACATGGTAATGACTTCCACATGTCACCAGTCTCTGAGTAAAGAAATTTCTCCTAAATGTCTTAATGGAATTTATTAATGACTGTCTTATATTAATGACCTCTATTTAATTATGATACTTGGACCGACTGCCACCCTCCATGTTTGAGTTTAGACAGTGAGGTTTCAACTGTGTGGGGTCCTCATCTGACCATGACACACACCAACTTTCCAGCTGGTGCTTAAATCTTAGACCAGTGTTATTTTTGAAAGTATGACAGACTCCAGATAGCAAGTCACCACTGCACTGATGTCGCTGAAGCAGACTCTCTTGATCTATCCCACTGCCTTCTCTCACAGCAGGATTTCCCTTCGAATCTTCGAGTACATTCTGCACCATTGCCACCCTCAGTGCTTCCTCCAAGTGATATTCAACATGGAGGAGCACTGATTCATCAGTTGAGGGAGGGCGGCACGTGGTAACCAGCAGGAGGTTTCCTTGCCCATATTTGACCTGATGCCATGAGGCTTCATGTGGTCCGGAGTCGATGTTGAGGACTCCCAGGACAATCCCTCCCGACTGTATACCACTGTGCTGGCCCAGCAGAGGTGGCGGTACAGTAGTATGCAGTCAGCAGGGAGTTGCCCTGGGAGCCCTCAACATCAACTCTGGACCCCATGAAGACTCATGGCATCAGATCAAACATGGGCAAGAAAACCTCCTGCTGATTACCATGTACCACCGTCCCTCAGCTGGTGAATCAGTGCTCCTTCATGTTCAACATCACTTGGAGGAAGGACTGAGGGTGGCAAGGGTGCAGAATGTTCTCTGGGTGTGGGAATTCAATGTCCATCACCAAGAGTGGCTCGGTAGCACCACTACTGACTGAGCTGGCCGAATCCTAAATGACATAACTGCTAGACTGGGTCTGCGGCAAGTGGTGAGGGACCAACAAGAGGGAAAAACATTCTTGACCTCATCCTCACCAGCCTGCCTGCCACAGATGCATCTGTCCATGACAGTATCGGTAAGAGTGACCACCGCACAGTCATTGTGGAGATGAAGTCCAGCCTTCACATTGAGGATACCCTCCACTGTGTTGTGTGGCATTACCACCGTGCTAAATGAGATAGATTTCAAACAGATCTAGCAACTCAAGACTGGGCATCTATGAGGTGCTGTGGCCCATCAGCAGCAGGAGAATTGTACTCGAACGCAATCTGTAACCTCATGGCCCAGCATATCCCCCACTCTACCATTATCATCAAGCTGGGGGATCAACCCTGGTTCAATGGAGAGTGCAGGAGGGCATGCCAGGAGCAGCACCAGGCATACCTAAAAATGAAGTGTCAACCTGGTGAAGCTATAACACAGGATTACTTGTGTGCCAAACAGCATAAGCAGCAAGTGATAGATAGCTAAGCGATCTCACAACCAACAGATCAGATCTAAGCTCTGCAGTCCTGCCACATCCAGTCATGAATGGTGGTGGACAATTAAACAACTGACTGGAGGAGGAGGCTCCACAAATATCCCTATCCTCAATGATGGAGGAGCCCAGAACAGCAGTGCAGAAGATAAGGCTAAAGCATTTGCTACCATCTTCAGCCAGAAGTGCCGAGTGGATGGTCCATCTCAGCATCCTCTGGAGGCCCTCAGCATCACAGATGCCAGTCTTCAGCTAATTTGATTCACTCCATGTGATATCAAGAAACGGCTGAAGGCACTGGATACTGCAAAGGCTATGGGCCCTGACAATATTCCGGCAATGGTACTGAAGACTTGTGCTCCAGAACTTGCCACACCCCTAGCCAAGCTGTTCCATTACAGCTACAACTGGCATCTGCCTGGCTATGTGGAAAATTGCCCAGGTATGTCTTGTACACAAAAAGCAGGACAAATCTACCCCAGCCAATTACCATCCCGTAAAGTGATGGAAGGGGTCATCAATAGTGCTATCAAGCAGCACTTGCTTAACAATAACCTGCTCACTGATGCCCAGTTTGGGTTCTGCCAGGGCCACTCAGCTCCTGACCTCATTACAGCCTTGGTTCAAACATGGACAAAAGAACTGAACTCCCGAGGTGAGGTGAGAGTGACTGCCCTCGACGTCTTGGCCACATTTGACAGAGTGTGGCATCAAGGAACCCTAGTAAAACTGGAGTCAATGGGAGTCAGGGGGATAACTCTCCACTGGTTGGAGTCATACCTAGCATAAAGGAAGATGATTGTGGTTGTTGGAGGTCAATCATCTCAGTTCCAGGACATCACCGCAGGAGTTCCTCAGGATAATGTTCTACCCCCAACCATCTTCAGCTGCGTCATTAATGACCTTCCTTCCATCATAAGGTCAGAAGTGAGGATGTTCGCTGATGATTGCACAATGTTCAGCACCATTCGTGACTCCTCAGGTACTGAAGCAGTCCATGTCCAAATGCAGCAGAACCTGGACAATATCCAGGCTTGACTTACAAGTGGCAAGTAACACTCACGTCACACAAGTGTCAGGCAATGACCATCTCCAACAAGAGAGAATCCAACCATCGCCCCTTGATGTTCAATGGCATTACCATTGCTGAATACCCCACTATCAACATCCTGGGTGTTACCATTGACCAGGACTTGAACTGGACTAGCCATATAAATACTGTGGCTACAAGAGCAGGTCAGAGGCTAGGAATTGTGTGACGAGTAACTCACTTCCTGACTCCCCAACGCCTGTCCACCATCTACAAGGCACAAGTCAGGAGTGTGATGGAATATTCCCCACTTGCCTGGATGAGTGCAGCTCCCACAACACTGAAGAAGCTTGACACCATCCAGGACAAAGCCCGTTTGATTGGTACCACATCCACAAACTCCCTCCACCACCGACACACAGTAGTAGCAGTGTGTACCATCTACAAGAAGCACTGCAGGAATTCAACAAGGCTCCTTTAAATCACCTTCCAACCTCATGACCACTGCATCTAGAAGCACAAGGGCAGCAGATAGATGGGAACACCACCACCTGGAAATTCCCCTCCAAATCACTCACCTTCCTGACTTGGAAATATGTCACCATTCCTTCACTGTCACTGGGTCAAAATCCTGGAACTCCTTTCCTAGCAGCACTGTGGGTGTACCTACACCACAAGGACTGCAGCGGTTCAAGAAGGCAGCTCACCACCACCTTCTCAAGGGCAACTAGGGATGGGCAATAAATGTTGCCCCAGCCAGTGAAGCCCACATCCCGTGAATGAATGAAAACAAATCTCTCCCACATTCACCTGCCTTCTTGAGCTGCCATCCCTATCTAGCAATGTCACCTGCTCAAAATCGATGAACAAGCTGACAAGTCCATAAAGGAGAAGCCGAGTGAAAGAGATAATGCTGACTGCCAGAGCTGCATACATCAAGGATATTATCACAATATTCATATGTCCTGGGACGAGGGAAACAAAACCTTGATGCCACAGAGATTAATAATTCTATTAGATCAATAGGCATATTCAGAAAACCCTGAGACTACAAGATAACCCAAACGTTTGACATAAAAACCAGGAAATGTTGCAGATATATAACAAGTGAGTCAGCATCTGAAAGAAGATGGATTCATGCCTTGAATGAAGACCCCCTTCATCATTTTTTCCAAAATAAACGACTAGACTGTGAATCGACATTGGCATCAGGATCAAGAGACGTGCACAGATGGCAATTGAGTGGATGTATCAGAAGCATCACAATGTTGTGTCAGTCAATTGTTATTGTGTCAGCGATGATCTGATATTGAGCTAGATGCTATTCCAGGATGAGGAGGTTTTGTACACCACAAGGTGGGGGTGGGGGATGGAAGATGGATGACTTTGAGCACATAAAATGGTATCTGATTGGATCAAAGCTAACAAAGAAATTCAGAACCAAACAAAGATCAAAGTTAGGTTCCCCTTCCTTATCGTTTTAATTTTTTTCTCATAAATAGTGGGATCTATGTTATTTTGTTTGGAGTTTTACTTTCCATTGGGAAAACACCTAAAACGTCCTATAATAATTAACTGAGGTTTGGACGTCTCTTTCTTCCTTCAAGAAGCTTCTTAAAACCTACCTCTCTGACCAAGTTTTTGGTCACCTGTGCTAATATTTCCTGATGTGGTTCGGAGTCAGATTTTACTTCTATGAAATGCCTTAGGAAGTTCTACTGCATCAAAGGCATCATATAAATGCAAATTGTTGTTGTTGTACCCCTCCATGTTCTGGGATGTTGCTTTGTTGAGAACACAGGTTTGGAAACCGAGTATGCTCAGTGCTTAGCAGTTCCAATACTGGCCAAAACACTGACCCTACACTGGGTAGGGCCAGGAAAGGTAAGGGGAGAGGGACACATATAGGGATAGTGTGGGTCAAGGACAGAGGCATGGTTAGGAGACTGGAAAAGGAAGGGGCAGGGATAGGTGTGGAGACAAGGACAGAGAGGGACAAGGAGAGAAAGGGAAAGGGAGGAACAGTGAAAGGGGTGGAGACAGGAACAGGGACACCAAGAAAACGCTCCCTTGTTTTTCTTCAAAATAGTGCATTGGGAACTTTTAGATCCACTGTTGGAGAAACCATCTTTCAGATGAGACATTAAAGCAAGGCCCCATCCTCTCCGGTGAAATCGACTGCCTCATTTCTTATGTTACAAGAGTGACAACATTTAAAAAGTAGTTAATTAGCTGGGAAGCGCTTTGGAACATCCAGAGATTGTGAAAGGAGTCTAAATAAATGCAAGCCCCTTTTTTCCCCCTTATATTTCTATGTTGAATAAATGCCACCTTCCTTGCTCTTCCTCCAGCCTGCATCCTCCCTTTGTGGAGGGATTCATCACTGAAATGATGACCTGGGGAATTCTAGGGAAACCCAAGCCATCATGCAAGGGTACAAGGACATTCTCACTCAAAGTGGGAAACTCATCCCTGACTCCTTTGCATCTCCTTCAGCTTTTCCTCAAGATTGCTGCTCTGTTGCTGTGCATTTGACCGCCATTGAAGTGAGTGCTGACAATTGATGTTGACCATGTTGTAATTCATTTTTCCCGGGGGCTTAAAAACTGTGGCGCTCCTTTCTTCCTTCAGCCCATCTTCCCTCCTGTAATCTTCAGGCTTTCACAGCCTAACCTTGCCATCACTTTTCCTCATCCACCTCAACTTTTGTTTTGCTGCACCCTTCATTATGAACTTTGGCCCTTTACCCGGTTTTCCGATTCAGGAGGAACTGATTAGGGGCCATGGGATCTTTTAAGTTCACCCGAGAGGAGAGAGCTCAGTAAAACGTCTTATCCCAACTCAGAACAGCTAGAAACGCCCAGAATTATCGGCCAGTCTCTGACAATAGAAAAGATGGAGTAATAGTTTGAATAGAGGCTTTCCTTTTACAGATTTTCAGTATTTGCTGCTCTTTTTAAATCTCTGCTGAGGATGAAAGGTCAGTATTCTTCAGGAATTGAAGGAACCTCAAAATTTACTTGAATGACAATCAAATTGCTAGAGTGTTGTTGAACCAGGTGCCATCAGAAACCAATCCATTATTCTCTGTAAAATGTTGTGTGGCCACATCAGATTCAGGCTGAATCAAGGGGAACTGTGTTCTTCAAAGGCAAACCTGCCCCTGCTCAGTTTTGATTAAATCCTGACTTCTATTTCATATCTCTGGGGAAGGAATGCCCTTGACAGGCTTCAGTTCAAGTTGCTCCAGCTATAACCCAATAATCCTGTGACAGCCACAATCTAGTCATGTTTCCATTATTAAAACTTCATATTGTTATGGTTTTGATAAAGGATTGGACTAAATGTGAACTGTGGGTGCAAATGTCAGATTCTCAGAGCGTGAGTAGCATGATGTCCATGTGATGGGAATGAATAGTGGGGGAGGGGCTGTTTGAGACCCCACCGTGTTACCAGTGACCAGTTATAAACCTCTCCTTCACGAACATGTTCGCATCCCTTCCTTGTCTCATCTCTCCCTATTTCTGTAACTTGTTCCAGCCTTACAGCCCTCTGAGATCCATGCATCCCTCCAACTGGGCCTCTTCTGCATCACCCATTTCCTTCTCCACACCATTAGCAGTCCTATCCAAGGTCTAGAATTCCCTCCCTAAACTCATCTGCCTCTCCACCTATCGCTTCTGTTAAGACACTCCTTAAAACATATTTCTTCGATCAAGCTTTTGATCAACTGTCCTAATGTCTCCTTAATAAAAACAGAACATGCTGGAAAAACTCAGCAGGTCTGGCAGCTTCTGTGGAGAGAGAAACAGAGTTAACATTTAGAATCCTTATGGACTCAAAACGTTAACTTTGTTTCTCTCTCCACAGGTGCTGCAAGACCTGCTGAGCTTTTCCAGCATTTCCTGTTTTTATTTCATATTTCCAGCATCCGCAGTATTTCGCTTTTATTCTAACATCTGCTTATGTAGCTTGGTGTTAAATTCTGTCTGATAACACTCCTGTGATGCATCTTGGGTCGTTTAACTATGGTGCAAGTTGTTGTATATTCCCCTATTTCTTTTACTTGTAACTAAGGTAACCAACCCTTCAGGAGCAGAGAAACATAAAATCATAAGAATTTATAGCATGGATAAAGGTTATTCGGCCCTTTGCCTCATGTTTTGCCTCCCCAAAAAAGAATTAACCAGTCTAATCCTGCATTCCAGTTCTTGGCCCATTGCCCTGTAAAATGTAGCACTTCAGGTGCTTCTACAAATATATTTTAAATGCCAGGAGCATTTCCGCTTCCACCACCCTTTCAGGCATTGGGGCTGTTGTGCTTTATGTCTCGGAGATATGTAGAGACGATGCACTTCAGGTCTCAGTCGCCATACCCAGGCTCAACCAATCACACACAGCAATGAATAGTCAACAGATACATAATCAAATACCAAAGTAATGAACAATTGAGGTCAAGTAATGAAAGCTCCATAAATACATTCAAAGAGTGTGGGAAACCCTGTCTCCTCAATCTCACTCCCCTGGATGGGGCTGCAGCACTCAAGCATGTCTATTATTTTTGTATTTGTATGAAGCAGCTAGAGATCAAGGTTTAGAGTTTATATTGGCAGAGTCCTGGCAGCTGGAGTTCAGAGGCAACAAAGGCTTAGAATCTATTATGGTGAGGTGAGAGTGGCTGCCCCTGAAATCGAGGCAGCATTTGACCGAGTGCGGCATCAAGGAGCCCTAGCAAAACTGGAGTCAATGGGAATAAAGGGCAAAAAACTCTCCACTGGCTGAAGTCACACTTAGCACAAAGGAAGATGGTTGTGGTTGTTGGAGGTCAATCATCTCAGCTCCAGGACATCACTGCAGGAGTTCCTCAGGGTAGTGTCCTCAGCTTAACTATCTTCAGCTGCTTCATCAATGACCTTCCTTCCATTGTAAGGTCAGAAGTGGGGATGTTCGCTGATGATTGCATAATATTCAGTACCATTCGCAACTCCTCAGATAATGAAGCAGTCGATGTCCAAGTGTAGCAAGACCTGGACAATATTCAGACTTGGGTTGACGAGTAGCAAGAACTGGGCAACATTCATGCTTGAGCTAATAAGTGGCAAGTAACATTTATGCTACACAAGTGTCAGGCAATGATCATCTCCAATATGAGAAAATCTAACCAATTCCCCCTGGCATTCAATGACATTACTTTTGCTAAATTCTGTGACCCTGCACCCCCCCTCCCCACCACCCCCATCTTTACCATCGGCCAGAAACTTAACTGGACCAGGTGCATAATATTGTGACTATAACAGCTAGCCAGAAGCTGTGTGTAACTCGCTTCCTGACTCCCCAAAGCATGTCCACCATCTACAAGGCACAAGTCAGGAGTGTGATGGAATACTTTCCACTTGCCTGGATTCCCAAGGGAAGAGAGACTGGTTGACCGAACATTTTGAAGTTTTGACTCCATGGCATGCATGATATTTTTTTAGCAGGGTCCCCCACCTGGAAGCCAGCCTGATTGACAGCCCTGGCTTCCTATCAGAAGGGGAACTCTCTAGAAGAGGCCACAGCCCAGGAGCAGGTAGGTATACTGGAACTTTGCAGCAGTTCTTAAGACTTATTCACTAGCTGTGGCAGCCAGTGCAGGAAGAAAGTCTAGATTTGAAAATCCATGTTATTAAGTGAAAGCAGTTGGGGGAGGCTCAGGTAGATACAGCTTGGCTTATTGGTGATTGTGGTGGGTCAGGGAGAGATTGGAGATGAGATGATGATGGGATGTCTCCAAGAGTCACTGCTCAACAAAAGGTGAACTTATTGGACCTGATGCTAGGACAGATAGCGAATTACTGCCCCACTATATCATGTAACTCTATAGTTAAAACTTTTTTGTCACTCACTTTAATATGGCTATTCACCTACATTATGGTTTCCAGGCCACAGGTGTCCACCTCTTTGGCCTGGCTGATTTCAGAATGTTATGAAAAGCATGAGGATCTGAATCAACGTCTGCTGGCCTACTCTGAGGATAACCTCTTGCTGAAAGGTGGGCTTGGTCATCACGGTCAACTTCTTGATGCAGAGAGGAGGTGTCACCCTCACTGGAGGACATAGTGGTCCTACGCTGGCTACAGCTCATTCATCCTAGCCTCCCTGGTCTAGTGAAGCTGAGGGATGGCATTGAACGCAGGTCACACAACCTGGCATCTGTCAAGCCAGAGATCTCCCAAGCCTTGGATTTGCTTTTCAATGAGATTCACACATCTGCTGATTCCAAGGCTCTCCATGCTGTCACTTGCTCCATTCAGGAGCACCAGACTGTTTCACCTTCACCTAACAAGACCAGACTCCATAACATCCCTCCCTCAAGCACACAACAGGTGTCATGCCCATTATGTAAGCAAGCGGGCTGACTGGATAAGCATTTCCTCAGCAAGTGTAATTTTCTGCCAGGTCAAGACCACCAATACGTGGCTAAGATACCTGCTATCCTGGATGATAATGGTAATGATGTCATTGTAGATACATGTTTAGATGAAGGGGATGAGGAAGCTACTGATACTTTGTTGCAATCAGCTGCACTCCAAGTACAGATTCATCAGTCATCTTTCTTATATACATTCTTTGGGCACCATGATATTTGAGTGACCACATATTTGACATCTACCACATATCTTGACCCATGTTGCTGACAGGATTCACACCGCGAACCTCTCCTGTGAACTGAAGGTCCTGTCTCGCAATGAACATTTTGCTCAGATATGACCCACCTTCACCCTCAGCAGAGCCAAGGTTCCTCAGGAGGACATGGCGCAGCCGCTTACCAAACAATGCAAATGTGGGCACCATCAGTTATTTTCAGAACCTGTTCTTGTGGATCTGGATCACACCTGCTGGAGTGTGTTCTCAGTTCCATACGCTCCTTCAGGAGTATGATGATGTCTTCGATCCAGCATTCCCAGGTTACAGTGGCAAGGCTGGACCCATCAAGGTGAGTGTTGACATGGGACGAGTACAACATCCACAATAAAAGGGTTACCGTCCCCAGCATGCCAGAGATAAACTTGATGAGTTGCAATGAAAATTTGATGACCTTGGAAGCCTTGGGGTCTTTGCTCAGCCTGAAGATGGGGGATCACTGTGATGTACCTTAATCCATCATTTCTAATGAAGAAGTCAAATGGAGGTTTTCCACTTGTCACAGTATTCACTGATGTTGGGTGCTACAGTAAACCATAACCCTTCACTCATACCAGATGTTGACTCAACCTTACACAAGATTGCCCAGTGGAAACACATCACTGCAACAGATCTGACCAATGTCTAATGAGATTTCATTAGCATGATTTTCTATGAAGTACTGTAGAGTGGTCACACCCTACATGTTCTGTCACAATGTGATCTGTGACTATCTGCTCCTAAGACTGTTATCAGCCCTAAGACTATGACTGTTCTGGGATGGATTTAGTCCTAGGGTACAAGATGCTTTCAATAATCCTCCCCCAGTGGCTCTTATACAACCCCCTTGGACACTGTTGCTGACAGATTTTAATCCAATAAAAGGATTGAGTGGATAGATGATCTTCTCACCAGCTTCCATCTGACACAATCTGCTCTTTCATTTGCTAAAACTATTACCCTTCCCTGTTCAGACAAACAACTCTGGGTTGTCACAGATGGTGCTGTTAAGAATCCACTCTGTGTGTGACCTGTGGCAACAGACAAAACGGTATGGTCATCAAATCACCTGGTTGCCTTGTGAAATTTGTCATGAAGCTATTAATGTATATAATATATTGAAAAATATTTTTCTTTTAAAATAGAGGTTTAGCCTGCGGGTATGTCTTAAATGGATTAAAGCCAGCTAATGTGGGTGCTTTGATATGTACTAGTTTTGATATGTAAGAGAGATAGAGTGTATTTGCATTTTTTGAATAGAGCATTCAAGAAGCGGGGTGAAAACTTGACGCTGATCTAGCAGCTACCAAGCAATATGTTTATATTACTAATAAAATTGTTACTATGAAAGGGGTTTTATTGTTAAAAGGTGAAGTTCAAAGAGGTT
The DNA here is from genome assembly GCF_964194155.1 of Cetorhinus maximus. Lineage (NCBI taxonomy): Eukaryota > Metazoa > Chordata > Chondrichthyes > Lamniformes > Cetorhinidae > Cetorhinus > Cetorhinus maximus. The sequence continues at coordinate 42,334,094 of NC_135883.1, read as the reverse complement.
GTTGATACAATGAGAATTAACATTCAATGGGGTTGGTAGGTATAACTTCAGTAGTTTTCAGGTGTGCAGGCAGAGGCAATGTAAGATCAAAAGGCAGCTGCAAGCCTCCAGCTGGCTCCACAGTGAAACGAACCTCATTTTGAATTCATAAGGTGAAAATGCTTTGCCTGGTGTTTGGTTAAGTCTATGGGTTGCTGTTGCCTTAATGGAGATTAGTTTGGGAATTTGTTAAAAGTTACGATAGTAGTAATTTGTAGCCATGTGTATATATTTTTATCCGTGTAAATTAATAAAATGTTTCATTTAGTTTAATGTAAAACCTCGAGAACTGATGGTTTGATTCCTGAACTTATGGTCGCATCTCAAACATAACACTTAAAATTAGGTTATGACAGTTGTTTAAAGTTTCCATCTGGGATTTTTAAATAGCTCCGCTTTACCAACTGCATCAGTCATGACAAATTGAAGCTCTGTCCATCACAGCTTCTATCAAGCGCTTCAGCACATATTTTGTACAGTCCAAGCACCGCTCATGTGCCCTCACAGACATCAAACCTTGTGTACAGGCCTCTGAGAAAATGTGCAGGGCAGAATTTTCTGCCAGTTGCCCTTTCGCCAAGACATTTTTGTTTCTTACGTTTATGACATTGCATTCTTTGGGCCCTTGTGTTCCCTTGCAAGTTCATTTTGATGCAAAGAAGGTGTTTGCATCCTAGTTATCTTTTTGCATTGTTAGTTAATACGAAAAGGGAATTTAAAATACAAGGGAGAGAAAAAGAAAGAGGTCATACCCTGAGATGTTATTGCCCTCTGGTGGCTGGGAGCCTATTCCCATGTGGGTGCCAGCATTTTGTGTTGCTTATTGTACTGCTCAATTTTGAAGTTGCATTAAAGCTCGATGTTTTCACCTAAACACTATTGATATTGTGATCCAGTTTATGTGCCAGCCTGAAGATAAACACAGCCAACTGGCATAGGCTCAACAACATGGTATGGAATGCACTCTAGGTGCCCATTCTAACACTTGCATTGAAGATGCAAGAGAAAACAAAAACTCTTACCTACAGAAAAAGAGGCACATCTGACCAGAGGTTTTGCCATCACTGTTGAAGAACCCTTGAATCGTTCACTACCTCATACTTCTTTTCTTGTCCACATCTCATATGTGTGGCTTCAATTTACATTATATTCAGAAAGTAAGAAACACCCCAGTGACTCACTCAGCACTCTGCCAGATGCAGTGACCTCTGCTATCACCCACTTCACTGCAATGCTCCCCTTGTGGCCTCAGAGGAGGTGGAGGTAGCCTGGTCACTTTGTTTTGGCTTGTCGCTGAGATGTATGTAGCAGTCATCTATGTCATGGAGGTGCCCATGGCCACAGGGGTATCTCCAGAGGCATCATCGCATCATCGCAGGGACAGCCTCTGACACTGAGTCCTGCTGCACAGAAGCTCCCACTGTCAGATGAGCTGAGGAGGCCAATGGTGATGATGGTGCCCCATGAGGAGTAGCATCCTCATCCTCCTTGGTGACATCCTCAGCCCTTGGATAGCACTCTGCATGGCTGGAGAGGAGCAGCAACCGGGGTGCAACTGGCATCCTCTCCAAACATCTCTGCATCAAAACTGTTGTAAAGTTTTTGGGACATAAAACAGCGAGGGACACCCAGAATTAAAATTGCATAAGCAGAACAATGGCATCCTTTTATTAACCTCCTTCTTCAGATGCTAGCAGGCTCCCTCTGCTGGTACAAATGCATATAGTCACTTCAGTTGAATAAAATGACCATTGCACTTTTCAAAACAGTATATTCTATCTACACTACATCTCTCCCCTTCTCAGTAAATGAAAGGCATAGCATGTTTCAATGTTTCATCTGCAAAGAGTAAACAATAAACTTAAGCCTAACTTGAACTCTCAACTTATATATTCGAACATTTTTTTATTAATTTAACAATGCATTCAGTCATCTACAATGAGATGAAAGATTTATTCACCAACTGAACTAGTTCACTTCATCACATAATTACTTAAGTATGGCGGATGCTTACTCTTATGAATAGTATATCATCTCATTTCAGGTGTGGTCTCATTTAACTCATGCTCTTCATCTGAGATGTTGATGTGGGAATTAGATTCGGTGCTTATGAATGTTGTTTACAGTGCTTTGAAGAATGATATGTTTCATGTGATGATTTCTGAATCAGGCTTAGCGGTGATCATTGAACCTCTTGTGTAAATGGTTGGATGTCTTAAGAGGTTGTTTGCATTCTAACATGACCGTCCTGTTTCACAAGCACTTTATATATTGGCTTTAGCAGTGTAGCTCTGAATTTCATGCTCTGTATTTATTCTCATTCGGTCTTTCTGTTCTCCATCGCGTTCATGTACACGCCCGTCATTAGATCCGTGGGGTAGCTCAGGAATACATGTGTATATAGGATCTGCAAAGGTGAGTGCAGCTGGAGCCTTTCCAGTAGTTGAGTGAGGAGTCGCTCTGTAATTGTGAGGAAAGTGATACAAACCTTGCTTCCATGACTTGCTCTCAGCTTTAGCTGTATGTATCCCTTTTTTCAAGCTACGCATAAATCTCTCGACTTCTCCATTAGGTCTTGGCCAACAGGATGTGATTTTCTGACAAGTGGAACTTAGATAGTTCACAAATTTACTGAACTCATGGCTTTTGAATGGGAGTCCATTGTCGCTTCTCACCATTGGAGGAATTCCAAAAATAGCGAAAGTCTGGTCAATCTTCAGGATGACTGCTTTCGTTGAATTAGACATAACTATTGCTATTCTTTGGCAATCTGCTGTAGCTGTCAATGACAACAAGCTGGTATTCACCAGTGGGCAAATCTGTGAAATCAGCACTAACTTCAACCCATGTTCCTGAAGATAGTTCAGACATTTTGCGAGCATCATGAAGATTTGACATTGTGGTTGCTTGACATGGCAAACACTGGTTGATTTTGTGCTCTACCCTATGGTTAATTCCTGGGAACCATCCCTTTCCCCTATGGAGTTGTTTGGTTTTGACAATTCTCAAGTGACCTTCATGTGCTAAATCAACAACACGTTCCCTCAATGATTGTGGAATGACAATACAGCTATTATGTAATCCAATATCAGATGTGGTTGTAACAGTGATCTCATTTCAAACATTGCGAAGGTCTTATAGTATGTGAGCCATTTTGTTTGTAGATGTTCTTTCCATTTTTATGATTCCATTGCTGTCATACATAGTTGTATCACCTCATCTTGTTTTGTTGCCGCTTTGATGTCAGCTAGTTTTAGTGACTTTGGCATCGCATTTAGGTTTATGTGGTTAAGATGTTGTTTGGCAACGTGTTCGTCATGACTAGTAGGACTGACTGTCGGAAACGGATGTCACGTAATGTCTGCTGAGTTGGGCTTACCTGGCTGATACTCAACATGGAAATTATACTCTAGTAGTTTGAGTATCCAATTTTCTATTCAAGTGGGTGGTTTGCTATGTGGATTGTTGGACAAGCATACTAGTGGTCTATGATCACTTATGACTTCAAACTTGCTTCCATACAAATAAAGATGAAAATGTAAGCTAACCCATGTGATTGAGGGTGCTTCTCTCTCTGTTTGCAAATAAAGTTGCTCTACAGGTGTTCGCGATCTACTTCCATCACAGCAATTGATGGGTTCCCTGCCTAGTGTTATTGCATGAGACTGCACTTAAGCCAACTGGGCTTGTACCCATAACTAGCTGGGTGGCTTTGTCAGGGTTGAAATAGGCATGGTAGTGTCAGCTGTGGCTCAGTTCATAGCACCCTCGCCTTTGAACCAGAGGGTTGTGGGTTCATGACACACTCCCGGAAACCAAGAACTGTGATTGTACTCAAAAGAGTTGCAATCTGTGACTGTTGATAACTCGAAAGAGTTTGAAATAGGCATATGTGGAACTTGTTGACAACCGTTGTTTAATCTGCTGTACAGCCTGTTTGTGTGATGTAGTCCACTCCCACTTGGTGGTCTCTCAGATCGCATTGGGGGGTCAGATAGCTTAGAAAGGTAAGTAATGAAATGGCCACAGTATGTGATGAGTCCTAACAGATCTGGACTTCATGCAAGAAGGGTGTTTGTAGGATCTGCAGCAGTTGCAATGGCTTCAACTTTGCATGGATCAGGTGATACTCTTTCAATGCTGAATACAAGACTGAATAATTTGATCCTGCATTCATTGAACAAGCACTTCTCTTTGTTCATGGTGAGGTTAGATTCTCTAAGACATTGTAGGCATGCATGTCGGTGTGTCTTGAATTCACTTTCAGTGTGACTGTAGATGAAAATGTCATCACTGATGTTCAGTGTGCCTTCATTTGAAATGCGGACAGAATCATGTGCTGAAATATCTCAGCTGCCGAATTGACTCCAAAGTTGAGCGTTTTCTATTGAAAAGGTCCAATGTGAGTGGAGAGTACCGTAAGCTACCTTGATTCTTCTACAAACTCAGTTTGATAGTATCCTGAGGTCATGTTTAGCGAAGTGCTTAGCAGCATGCACTTTCTCTCTGATGTCATCAATTGTCAGTGTCAAGTGTTTTTCTTGTTGTGTGGCTTAGTTTGGTGACTGCATATCAACATAGGTTCTGATCTGGTTACTTGACAACTTGCAGACCCAAGGGATATGCTCACTCCCAACTTTGTCAATAATGTCAAGATCAAGTAGATGCTAAAGCTCCTTCTCAGTCTGCTTCTTGACATGAAATGTTATTTGCCACTGTTGGTGCGTGACTGGGCGAACATCGGGATCTACATGCAACTTGCATGAAACACCTTTCAGTTTGCTGATAACAGTGAAGTGGCCAGCATACAACTCAAGAATGTTGCTGGTCTGCATTAGAGCCATGTATGTGATGGCAGTTAATTGCAGATCTGTTGCTGTGCGGAAACTGATAAACGTGTCACATTCTCCAACTGTGACATAAAATACAGCATTCGTTTTGGCATCTTTGAATAAGATTGGTGTTTCAAAAGTCCCAAGGATTTTCAGTGGTTTGTCACTGTTGTAAGGGAAAATGTTCACATTCCCTGGTTTGCAGAGAATGAGCCATCTTGAAGTTTGTTGAATGTTTTGCCTCCCATGACATTGATTGATGCTCCTGTATCTATGTGAGCGTTAAACCCTGAGCAGCTAATGGTCACTGTCACACGTGGCTGGTTGCTACCTTTGAAAGAAAGCGCAAAAGTATGTTCAGGGTCATCCGCCTCTACCTTGGCTGCATTCTCTCGCCCTTTTGCTGTGGTACATATACACAGAGCCCTTTTTTTGGGATTGGTCTTAGTGGTTGAATTTACTGATGAGCGACAAACATGAGCAATGTGATTGGATTTTCCACAAGCTTTGCACTGTTTACCAGAAGCAGAACACTCTGTCCGCTGTGAGAAAGCATTGCCACAGTGGAAACATTGTTTGGACACATTGCAATTCTGTTTGTGAAGCTACTGCTGTTGTTGCTTAGCAGGCAGTTGCCTGGCACGTGAGTGATGAACAGTGTTTACAGAAGTTGAACTTGGAGTGTGGTAGTTACCTTTGGCAGCCTCAACTTCAGTAGCTCTGTATCCTGAAAGTGATAGTGATCCTGCAAACTCCAACAGCTCTCTTATCTTTTTGCCTTGCGTGCTTTTCAACGCATTTGACTAGAGAGACGTGTCTGCTGGAGGATGAGTATCCAGGGACCTGTCCTGAGAGTTGAAGGTAGCACGTACCCTGCCAGAGTGTATCAAGTCATTGATGTTTCTACTGCATTGGATTCAGGTTCCTCTCATCATTCTTCTGACAATGACAGTAGTAGCAATGTCCATCCACACCTGCTCGGTCTGGGACAGTGGTCTCCTACTACCAATCTCCAGAAAGAGGATCTCCCTCCATTCATTCATGACCTCCAGCATCACCTCCAGGTCTGCATCAGAAAATCGAGGGCCACCATGCCCCAGGTTCCAGGCCTTTGGTTCCTCTGGGACATTGTGGAAATGAAGTTTTCTGTGGTTCTTCACTGTGCAGTCACAGCAGTGACAGGCACAATAATGGCTGTCGTAGTGAGTTTAAATCAGGCTCGCACTTGAGTTGATGCCTCTGTTTCTGCCCCATTGGGAATGAAAGAAAGGCAGGTAATGCTTGCAAACCCTTAATTTGAAAAGAAAGAGAGAAGGGGAGAATTCAGATTTATTCATATGTTTCCTGCTGTATTGAAACATTTTAGGTCCTCTGGTCCTCACCCCTCATCCTACATCACCCCCCACTCCAACAAACCTCCTGGCACCTCATACCTGCAATACCAACTCATTTCCCGAGAAGGGGTTGAGATAAATAGCTATCTACCATTTCCTTCAGGGTCTTAGCCTTGATTGATAGCTCAGTGGACAAATACTGCACATGAATTTTAGGAGGGGGTAGGGTCACAGGTTTACCTTCTCCTCTCACTCTGTTTTTTCTTCCTCCCTTCCTCCCCATGGTAGAAACACAGACACTGTGTTCAGGAATATGACTACATGCACCTTTAACAGATATTGGGGTAGGATTTGCGGTTTGGGATCGGACCCCTGCTGTCAGGATCAAGTGGGGGTCACAACCCTGCACTATCTGGGGTAACTCCTTTGAGTCAAAACCCCCAAATAAACTAAATTAATAAATCAAGGGACAAATTAAAATGCAGCCCCTTAAAGGGAAACTGCAAAAACAAAAGACAACATTTAAAGGAAACTTACAAACATTAAACCAAAATGTGATTAAGAGGGCGAATAAAACCCTCTGGTGCCCATTGAGCACGGAAGGCCTCGACAGTTCCAGTGGATACTGCATGCTCCATCTCCAGGGACACCCGGCCACGAATGTAGCTGTGGAAGAGGGGCAGACAGCTGGGTCGGATGACCCCCTTGATCAACCACTGCCTGGACCTGTTAATGGCCAACTTGGCCAGACCCAGTAGTAGGTTCACGAGGAGGCCCTCCTCTCTCCCGGCCCCCCTCTGCACCAGTGCCCATAGATTAGGAGCGTGGGGCTGAAGTGCAAACAAAACAACAGTAAAGGGTTCTTCAAATAACTAAAAAGGGGGTGCAACCTACAACAACTAACATATGCATGGTCCACGGGCTCCACAAGGCTGCAAAAAATGCAAGCATCATGGGATGCTATGTGGGGGAACATTCATCCAGTAGTGATTTCACCAAATTGGCCGATTAGTGGCTCACCATCCGATTAAGGATGGTGGGTGGGTTCTCAAAGCTGGAGGGCCGTTAGGAGGTCCTCCAGCGCTGAAGAATCAACAGGCTGTCTTTCCAGGTAAGTTCATGTGAGAGAGAGAGAGAGAGAGGGTGCCTCAAGATGGAGATGCCCTCTCTGCAACTTTAAAAAATTTTAAATAACAAAAAAATACATCCTCAGCAGGTGGTCCATCATCATGGAGGGGGAACTTCACCCCAGGGCGGCCTACAGCTTCAGCTGTGGCTAAGCAGGCCTCTAATCCTGCCTAGAGTGCAGGCTGCCTGGTCTGCTGCCAGGAGACTGCCTCATGTGCTGTTTCCTAATGCTTTGGTGGGATGGTGTTGGGACGGGGTGGGGGGGTGGGTGGAGTTGGTGAGGGGAGGCCTGGAAGCTGACTGGGAATTTTCTGACAACAGATCTTGATTGACCTTTAATTTCCATAATTGGCAACCTGCCACTTCTGGTGGGTAACCCTGCCGACCCCTATTCCATCCCTGGGAAATTGGCCTGGGAGCTGGGATGGTGGCAGTAAATCAACACGCCGTGGTGGTGCGAATTTACGTGCCCACCCACCCCCATGCTCAGCTCCATCAGGGCCTAAAAATCCAGCTATTGGATCCACGTGACTTCGAAAAAATTCATTTGAATTTGCTTTTCATTTAACCTGGTGGAACAGTTGCATTTTCTAATATTTCACGGAATGAGAATTCTCGGGGTCTTGATTCCAGAGTTTTATGGTTAAATCAGAATTCGATTCACTCATACGCTCTGTCCGACATAGATCAGCTTGCTGGTTTACAGCGGTGAATTTTCTCACTGGGATGCTTTTCAGCTTCCGTAAAGATGGGAAAATCCTTGTGACTGCGGGTCCATATTCTCTGGAGTTTAAAAGAATGACAGGGGCTCTCATTGAAACAAGTAAGATTCTGGAGGGACTCTTTGTTTCATCTCACCCTACCAGCGTGGCCTTCTATCCCTTTGTCCCCCATGCGCGTATCTAGATTTTCCTCAAATGCATTGATACGATTCACCCCAATTGCTTCCTACGATAGCGAGTTCCACACTCTCACCATTCTCTGGATAAAGAAGTTCCCCTTGAACTCCTTCTTGGATCTCTATTGGTTTATTTATTTATTGATTTACCTTTTATTTATTGGCTCTCATTCTGCACTCCTACTAGCCTGCTAACATCTCCTGTATGTTTTTGCCACTTAATTTTCCTGCTTTGAAAAATTGGAAAGTAAGGCTTTAATGGGCATCAAATCATGAATTCCACTGTTCCAGGCCCAGAATTGTGTTGAGGCATCTGGGAGGTGGCGGGGGGGGGGGGGGGGGGGGGTCTCACCTGCTGGCTGGAGAGTTACTGAAAGACCTGCACTGCCTCTTTTTAGGAAGGCCTGCCAAACCATTCGCCAATCAGGCAGTGAGGAGGCCAGCAGTGGACGGGCCTTTCCCTGGAATCAAGACCCCGGGAGCAGGAGTCTCCCCTACTGAGAGCTGCCAGCCAACTGGAGGCTGGCAGCTCTTGTGCTGAGCAGCACCACAGGGGAGGCCATGGCTACTGCCGGAAGGACAGGAACTTGAATCCCAGGATTGCGATTGTTCTGGTTGGGAAATGGGTACAGGGGTGTTAGCAGCAAAGCCAGAGGGGTGACTCTCAGCAAGTGCCCCCTCCCCGCCCAACTTCCTGATGTCCAGTCCCTCGATCAAGCATTGAATGCCTTTGATTGAGGGATTCCCCCACCACCCCACCTCCCGGAAGGTGAGAAGCTGACTGCACGGTTTTACCTGTCATTTAAATGCATGGTGACAGGCTTGCCCACCAGTAGGTTAATATCAGCAGTGGCAGGATGAGGCCCTTAAGTGGTCATTAATTGGCCACTTAAGGGCCTCAATTGGCAGAGGGGCAGGAAGGACGACCATTGGCCTTCCTGCTCCGAACTCATAATTGTGGTGGAGGTGGGAAACTCTTTCGAGTTATCAACAGTCACAGATTGCAACTCTTTCGAGTACAATCACAGTTCTTGGTTTCCGGGAGTGGGACATGAACCCACAACCCTCTGATTCAAAGGCGAGGGTGCTATGAACTGAGCCACAGCTGACACTTTGATCTGGCAGTGTATGGATGTTTATTTAATTTATTCCTAATTTATTTATTTCACCAAGTTTCACACATAGTTTTGATGAATTAGGACAAGTGTTTGAACTAAACTTTGAAAGCGCTTTAGCCAGATATTCACCATCTAAAATTCCAGTCAGAATATAGCCTGATGGATCTTTTATTTTTCATGTCTGATAGAAATACTTAGCAGGAGATTACAGACTTCAGCAGAGGCCAATAGCAGAATTTTGCCCTTGTCTGGTGGGCTCGGTGGGGGCGGGTGGGAGTGGTCGGGAAGCTGGCCGCTGCCTGCGATCAGAACCAGACCGTGATTCCATGCTGGCGGACCAATTAAAGCACGCCCAGATTGAACGCCAACTGCAGAACGTCTGAGAAGGAATGGGCGGGAGAGGGGGCCCATTGTCTGCCGGGTCCAATGGCGACCTGGCGGCCGGTTCAAAAACAGCGCAGGCAGCCCCAGGGAGGCTGCCCATGTCAGAGTTGCTGCAGCGACATGGCTGCAAACGAAGATGTAGAGACCAGGCAGGAGGTGAGGCTGGGCACTCGACCCCCCTGGTTTTCAGGTGAGTGCTTCGCTGCCCTCCTGGAGGAGGTGGCTGACAGGAGGGGCACCCTTGTCCCCAGAGGTGGAAGGAGGAGGCCACTGCACCTCACAAAAGAGGGCGTGGGAGGGGGTGGCAGCCTGGGTGAGCAGCCACGACGTGGTGCTGCAACAGGTTGAATGACCTGCTGTGCTCAGGAAGGGTGATTGGCATGGGTCAGTGTGTTGAAGTGTTTTGGCCTGGCCATTGCCCCCTGGAACTCAGGGGTGTTAGTGTCTGAGTGCCAACTGCCAATCACACTGGCGCTGGCCAAGGGGGTGAGCCCTGGCTGCTTCGACTGAGTGACTTACGTCTTGAGGGCCACAACTTGGATGTGGTTGACCAGGCTGCAATGGTGCTGCAAGTAGAGAGGGGACTAATCAATGCTCCTCTGTCCTTTCAGGAGAAGACATCCAATAACAATATAGAGAGGTTGCGGACTGGCGGGGGCCCCTCACACCTCCTCATCCTCTCCAGATATGAGCAGGACGTCTTGGACCTGGAGAGACAACATGCATCTCAGTCAACCGGCTGTGGAAAGGCTGGGGTGTCAGGCGAAGGTAAGAGCGTAGTGCACAGAGGTGAGAGTTTCGGATGGTGCAAACATTCTTGTATAGTCTCATCATTTACGGGAGCCTCCAGACTGGATTCCTCATTGATCATTGAAAAACGATGGCACCATGATGCACATCTCCATTGTATCTCCAGGGCGCCTGGCATGCACAGAGACATTGTGATGACTTTAAATAATGATATGTCCTTCTTCTCCCTTAGATCTGCCACCAAACAGCGAAGTGCAGGACTTCCAGGTGCTACCATTGACCCCGGAGACCCACCATGCTCCCCAAGCACCTGCATCACACCTGCTCTCGGAAGCAGGCACCAGCACAGATACCAGCACCTCGGTGGGCATTAGTTTGGCGGCTAGTATCTCAATGCACAGTGGTGAGGGCACTTCACACTCGCTTGTGGAGCAGGTCCAGGCAGATAGTGCCCAGGGAGCCGGCAGTTGGAGGACTGCTGGAGACCAGGATAATGCTCAGTTGAAGGTTGATGATGAGCCTCTGGAGTCGTCCATTAGACAGCAGATGCTGGATGTTCAGCAGGGTGTCTGGGAGGACCTGGCAGAGACCCATGACGGCCTGCGTGCCATGGCCTCCGTTGTGAAGGAGTCCCTGCGGATCAGGAGCACTATATTGACCCTCATGGCTGAGTGCACTGCCTACCCCATGGAGAGAGTGGCAACTCCCATGGAAAGACTGCTCCAGGAACAGAATCAGGGGTTCCTGAGGTTGCGCTCGGACATGCAAGCCCTCACACAGGCAATAACTTCAGGTGGTCAGTGCCCCAGCTAGGTGCCCGTCCATCAATGGCAAGCAGGGAAGTCCACAGTGACCTCATGTTGGTGCACGAGCTGCCTGTCATCTCTGCGGGCTCCTCTCAGGGCGCTCCGGATTATGGCAGCAGCTCCTCCGCCCCTCTGCCAGTGACCATCACATCTGATGAGGCTCTGGCGACTGGGGAGATTCCAGCCTTGGCACTGGCCGCTCCCTCCCGGGTGGGGCCAGCACAGGCTCCATGGGCCAGAGGACGATCGCCAAGGTCATCAAGGCCAACAAGACAGCAGAGTCAGCAGGCTGTCTCCAATGCCCGTGCCAGCGAGGGGGGAGCACCTAGACTTAGCACTCGTAAACATAAATTTAAAGCACCTTAAGCACAAGAAGGACTGGTCATGGGTGACCTTTTGTTCTCTAATTTTGTTTTTGTTTTTCTTTTTTTAATGGCGTAACTACCAGTACAGGATATTGTTCTGTTCAATACTATGTGGGAACCAACATTAAATTACAGTTGATATTGGCCTGACTATGCTTCATTTGTTTTGAAGGTGCAGGGTACGCCAACAAGTAATGGTGGACGTGGGTGGCTCGAAACTTTATAGCACAGTCACTGAGTGTATCTTGGGGGAAAAGGAAAGGGCCATTTCTGCGATCCAGGGTGGAGGCAGCAGCCCTGGCATGAGGTGGTAGCGCTTCTTTGGGAGCCTAGCTGAAGGAGCGTTGGATCAAGGTGTCCAGTGTCCCTGCCTCCCTGGAGTTTACTGAGGTCTGGCTCCATGCCCTCAGTGTTCTCACTGTGCTCCTCTTTCGACTCACTACTGGATTCAACACCTGTGGCCTGTGCAGCTGTGTCAAGATCCTCTTCCTCCAGTGGGTCCCCCCTTTCCAGTGCCAGATTGTGGAGAGCACAGCATACAACCACTATCAGTGACCCCCGCTCTGCGGGGTATTGTAGTGCTGAATGGTCCAGGCATCAGAAATGCATCTTGAGAAGACCTGTGGTTCTCTCCATCATCGCCCTTGTGGAGTCATGGTTCCTGTTGTACTGCTGCTCTGCCTCTGTTCTTGGATGGCAGAGAGGCGTCATGAGCCATCTTTTGAGGGGATAGCCCTTGTCACCCTGCTGTCATCCATCCAGTCGGGCTGGAGCACTGAAGAGTCTCGGCACCTGGGAGTGTTCTGCATGTTCATCCAGTGAAATCCATTCCTGTTGATGAAGGCACCCAGTGACCCGCTGGCACCTTGATGGCCACATGTGTGCAGTCGATGGCACCCTGGACGCGGGGGAATCCAGCAATCACTGCAAAGCCCCTGGCTCACTCAGCCTGGCTGGCCTTGTTTGTATGGAAATGAATGAAAGTCAATACCTGCTTGAACAGATCTCCTGTCACCAGCTTAACGCAACTGTGGACAGACTCCACACAGACCCCTCACTGACCCCTGAAAAGAGCCAGAGGCATAGAAGTTGAGGGCCACTGTGACCTTCAGAGCCACTGGCATGGGGTTTCCACCCACAGAGTCAGAGTTGATCTCAGGCCCAATCATCTGACAAATGGAGGTCAACGTCTCCCTTGAGAAGCAGAGCCTCCTTCGGCATTGCACCTCAGACATATTGGGGTAGCTGCACCCCGCCTGTAAACCCTGGCAGCAGGATAGTGGCTTCTTCTGCAGCCCATTCCGCCTTGGACTACCTGCTGGCCCTGCAGCCCTTGTGCCTGTGCCTCTCCTCCCACAGGTCCCTCCCCTGGAAGCTGCATTGGGACACATGGCCTCCTCTCCCTTCTGCCCCTCTTCCTCCTCAGAGGAGGTGCCTCCAGCAGAGACCACAATCCCCATTACCAGGGTAAGGGAAGGCTGTCTGATACCTGGAAGGGTCCACATGGTCCAAATCCTCAGAGGGCCTGGAAGACACCAATGAGTCCTGAAATGAAGCGTGGAAATGCTAAGAATGAAGCCCTGATCAGAAATTAAGCTGCTAAGTACCAACAAGCGAGTTATCTCCAAAACTCCTCACTACTCACATTGACAATGCTGCTGACCCTTCTTATCCCGCCCGTGGATGAGGTTATGCAAATTGTGGGCTGCACGCCTGCCCGCTTTGCCCATGCGACGAGCGAAAAATCACACGGGCAACGTTAAATCACCGTCAATTGGGTTGTCAAGGGCCTTAGCTGGCCTCTTAAATAATGGCGGGCGTGGCTCCGACTCCTGTCCGCGCCCGCTGACCGAAATATCGTGCAAGTGCGTGATGACGTTGGGACGCTCACCCGACATCATCATGCGTTATTTTATATTTGTTCGGGTTGGGCGCACGCCTGCCTGACAAGCGAAAAATCCTGCTCCAGGAGATCACAAAATAAAGTTGCTTCATTCAACACTTGTCAAACATCTGGCCACTAGATGTCAGTAATAGACTTGCTTTACACCCGTGAAACTGCTACTATTGTGTCCCCAACATTAATAACAAGCAATATGTGCCACTGCGAGGCTTTTAATTTTGCTACATTTACTTATCTCACATCAAAGCAGAAATGATAGATCCAAAGCTCATGTATATTTCATAGTCAACCTTGGAATGAATAGAATTTGTTATGGTGTGCCCACAGAAGTGGTCAGTGTCAGAACGCAGCCTTTGAGCAGCGCATGATGAGAGTGCTTGGCATAATATAGGCTAACAAGAAGGATTTTCATGCTGCGATTGGGAACTATAAAGCAATACATGGTCATAAATAAAACATGTCCTTTAAAAAAATACTGTCGTCCGTAGTATTACAAATCACAAACTGTTGATTTAAAAGCAGACCATTTACAACTGTGGCACCCTATTTGAATCTGGGCCCTAAGCTCTGGAACTCCTTCCCTACACCTCTCTGCCTCTCTCTCCTCTTTTAAGATCCTCTGTAGAAACTACCTCTTTGACCAAGCATTTGGCCATCTGTCCTAATATCTCATTGTGTGGCTCGGCCTCAAATTTTGCTTGAACTCTCCTGTGAAGTGCCTTCGGATGTTTTCCGATGTTAAAAGCAGCATATAAATGCAAGTTGATTTTGTTGTTAAATAAGTGATAATCCACTTGAAGCAATAATGAAATTTTCATCACGTGAAAAGGAGATAATAAAGAGGTGTCAGGGTAACTTAACAGAGGTTACATGCAAATCCATGTATCCAACTTACCAGTGCTTGTCATGTTTTTGTATAATGTACCAGGGAAATAATTATTTGGAATTAAAATGCTAAATTCCTCATACATTTTTCATTCTCATCACTGGTTTAATATTGTACTTGTGCAGTTTTGCTCGTGCCATCTGACTGAAACCATTATACTAATGTTTGCACAAAATTACTTTTAATTATGGCCAGATTCCCATTAATATCAGGTGCAGCACTCCTTTAACGCCTGCTCTTCTTTGACCTTTCTTTTTCCAGATCCTGGTAAGCAGAGCAAACACATAAATAATAAAACAATATCGCTGGATCAATTGTCGATTCCCTCCACACCTTCCTGCTGGGAAGTTCCGGGAGGACTGGGAGACAAACGATCTGTCTGAGAGTGAGGGGAAAAATATGGCTTTAAATGTTACATTCTCTTACCCTTCCCCTTCCCTCCTGGGCACAAGTCAGCAGAGAATGGAGCTCTTTCAGCACTGAATTGCTAACAATTGAGAACGCCTAGGCGGAAAAGAAAATTACAGTTGGCATAAGTGTCATTATTCTTTAAAGGATGTTGATGTGAGCACTTTCACTGTTTCATTCTCAACAGGAAACAGTTACAAGGCTTCCCCACACCCAGAGAGTTTATACGGAACCTGGTTCACAATGCATCCTCATGACACAGTGGGAGGATGCATTTCTACGATGAGGCCTCGCTCACAGTGAGGCTCGGTGCACGCTATTATCTATCATTACATAAACAACAGCAGTCATTTTCGTCGCAGTCAATTGATGGAGGGTTGGCTTCAGCTGCAACTGCCCTGCTGCACAGACTGCTGCTTAACTCTTAATCTGCTGGATCAATTTCTACTGCATAAATAACTTGCATTTACATTGCCCCTTTAACACAGTACAACATCGCAAGGTGCTTCACAGAAGCATCAAATTTGACTTGAGCTAAGGTAACCCAAAATTTCACCAAATAGGCCGGGTTATTAAGGAGAGACTTAAAGAAAGAAAGGAGGAGGAAAATTGCATTTTCATGACAGTAGAATGTTCCAGAGCGCTTTATAATCAACAAAGTACTTTAGGTTTGTAAACACTATTGCAATGTTGGAAACATGCGCGACAAGGTTCCACAAACAGCAATGGAATAATAAACAGATAATTTCTTTATATGGTGTTGCTTAAGAGATGACTTCTGGCCTTAACTCTGTGGAAAATTCCCTGCTTTTCCTCAAATTAGTGCCACGGAATACTTTGCATCTACTTAAGAGGGCAAACGGGGATCTCATTTTAATGTTGCATTGGAGAAACGGAACCTCTGGCAGTGCAGCACTCTCTCAGTGCTGCACTGGAGTGCCAACCGAGCTTTTGCGCTCAAGTCTCTGGTGGGATTTTTGGAACCTGCAACCTTCTGACTCAGAGGTGTGCATGCTACCCCACTGAGACACAGAGGTGAGAGAGATGGACAGGTACAGGGAGGGATTTTGAGCGACCAGTGCCCAGGCAACTGCCAGTGGTTGAGCTAAGGAAGTGGGGGGATGCACAAGAGGCCAGAGCTGGAAGAATACAGATTTTATACTGGTGGAGTGGATCACTTGTTTCCGTTTCTTTTTCTTGCAACCCCTTTTCCAGAATCTAATTCTGAGAAGCAATTTGCACTTCAAAATGGTGAGGTTAGAAGTGATTGGGCAAGCAGTGAAATTTGATTTTACTTCAACATCTGTTTCTCATCCTATATGCATTTGGTAAAGAGAATTAATAAGGTTAGGGCATGGCTGTAAAAATATAATAAATTGGAATGGAAATCGAAATTGCAATGGAAAATGCTGTTGGGTCCACTCAGTTCCGTGCCTGAATTTCCTGATACATGCTCCACAACGGAGAACGTGACTTTGTAATATTTCTCCTCAGCAGAAACCAAAGCAGAGAGAACTTGAATATGTCAAGAATGCATGACTGAGAGGTCAAAGTTGTAAAATGTTTTTTTAAAATTGCAAAAGTCGAAAGGACAAACTTGAACTTCTGCTGCACCTGGATGCCCCAAAGCAGTTTACAGCCAAAGATGTACTTTTGAAGTGTAGTCACTGCTGAAATGTAGAAAGCGCAGCAGCCAATTTGCACACCACAAGCCCCCACAAAGAACAACATGATAATGCCCAGACTATCTGTCTTTGCGATGTTGGTTGAGGGATAAATGTTGGCCAGGGTGCTGAGGAGAGCTCCCCTCCTCTTCTTCAAAATAGTTCCATGGGAGTTTTAACAACACACTGAGAGGTCAGCCTATTGCCTCAGCTGAATGACAGCACCTCTGATATCTACAGAACATGCTGGAAGAGCTCAGCAGGTCTGAGAGCATCTGTGGAGAGAGGACTGAGTTAACGTTTCCATTCAGTATGACCCTTCTTCAGAGCTAAAGAGAAGTAGAAATAGGATGAAATTTATAAGGTTTATGGGGGTGGAGCAGGTGAAGCTGGGTAGAAGGCCAGTGATAGTTGGGGGCTAAGGAGAGATTGACAAAGAGGTTATGGACACAAGACAAAGGGAGTGTTAATGGTAGGGATAAGGGCTAAAGAAGGTGCTGATAGTGGCCTAAAGGAAAGAAAGCAGAATGTGTTAATAGCAGAACAAGGGTCAGCACTCTGTGAAAGAACAACATGGAACAAGTAACAGGTGGGCCTTTTGGGGGTGGGGTGGGGGGAGAGGCGGTGGTTGGGGAAGATAGGATTAAAAAGGGGGATAAAAAAGAGGATAAAACAATGAATAAAAATAAAAATGAAAATAAGTAGATAAAAATAAAATATAAAATTTAAAATAGAGATGAAAAAGAGGTGAAGATGGAGGAGAGAGTTCATGGTCTGAAGTTGTTGAACTCAATGTTAAGTCTGGAAGGCTGTAAAGTGCCTAATTGGAAGATGAGGTGCTGTTCCTCCAGTTTGCATTGAGCTTCACTGGAACATTGCAGCAGGCCAAGGTTGGACATATGGGCATGAAAGCAGGATGGTGTGTTGAGATGTCAAGCGACAGGAAGGCCTGAGTCATGCTCAACACTCCCTTTGTCTTTTTGTCCATGACACCTTTGTCAATCTCTTCTTAGCCCCCACCTAACGCTAACCTTCTATGCAGCCCCTTAAGCAGTATAAACTTCATCACATTTCCACTTTTCTTCAGCTCTGAAGAAGGGTCATACGGACTCGAAACGTCAACTCTATTTCTCTCTCTCCACAGATGATGTCAGACCTGCTGAGTTTTTGCAGCATTTTCTGTTTCTATTTCAAATTTCCAGCATCCGCAGTATTTTGCTTTTACCTCTGATATCTACTTGGAGTGTCAGCTGAGTCTCTTTGATTGGGTCTCGAACCCCAATGTTCTGAGTCAGAAGGGAGATTGCTACCTAGTGGGTCACATTTCTTGAGCCTTGTTGTACTCATGATCCTTGAGCCTTGCACATTAGTCTAGTGTCTTATCATGTATTTATTGAAAACCTTTTAAATCTTTTCATGTGTTCTACTCGAGTCTTTTTGACACAAGTCTTTCTTGAGTGTTTTACTTATCATTGAGTCCCTTTACTGCTATGTCCTGTTGTACCATGTCTACCTCTCTTAGTTCCTTTGTGTGTATCATTCTTGAGTTAGCGTCTCCTTTCTTGCAGCCCTTTCATTCATCACAAGTGCCTTATGCCTCAGTCCTGAGACTTCTGTCTCCTCTTGTAGCAATTCAATCACATCCCACCTCCCTCCACAATTCCTATCTATAGGAAACAGATAAATTGACAAGCTCTGTATGGAGTGGAATTAATTCTTGTGCATTATGCATGAGGGCACAACTGATTTGCACATTGATGTGCTGTTCTTTTAGTCAGTCTGTGCATGGTTCAGTAATAGAGAAACAGAGTTTATTAATAAAACTGCCCTTTCACAATTGTAGCAAATAGGGAAATTACTTTTGTGGAAAGAAAACAGATAAATAAAATTTAATTATATTTAAAAATATTTTAATTTGACTATATAAAATCTCAGACTGAAAGGGAATACAGCAACAACGACTTGTATTTATGGGGCACCTTCAACATAGTTAAATGTCCAAAAGTGCTTCACTGGAGTGTTAACAAACATAATTTGACACTTAAACCACATGAGGAGATATTAGGATAGGTAATCAAAGCTTGATCAAAGAGGTAGGTTTTAAGAAGCATCTTAACGGATGAGAGAGAGAGGTTGAGAGATATAGTCAAACTAAGTAAATAGAAGGAATTTTTATGCCTTTTCTTTCCCTGAAAGACATCACATTGTAGAGTGTTTGGACTCTGCAAGTTGGGCAGATATCAAATATTTATCTCAAGTTTCAAAAAACAATTAAATCTAGGAACATAAGAGCAGGAGGAGACTATTGAGTCTGCTTCACCATTCTATTAGATCATGGCTGATCTGCATCTCAACTCCATTTAGCTATTCCTTGATATCCATACCTATCAATCTGAATCTTGAAAGCTCCTGGATTTCTATTATCCTTTGTATGGAGAAGTGCTTCCTGATTTCCCTCATGAATAACTTAGCTCTAATTTTAAGTTTATGCCCTTTTAGGCTAGTCTCCCCCTACCAAAGGAAATAATTGCTTCAGATCCACTCTATCAAATCCATTCAAAATTTTTAGATAGAATGATTCTGAAGCAGAATAACTAGTACTCAACTCTGTAACATTTCTGATTGATTTTCTCTCTTTCTATTTCTCCCTGCTCATTCACGCACTTATTCTTTCTTATCTGTGTTTTATTTCTGCTTCACTCTCTGTTAGCTGGAAGACATGTCAGAATGTGCTACCATTGCACACTTTTCCTTCAGCACCCTTTTTTAAAATTCATTTACAGGATGTGGGCATCACTGGCTAGGTCAGCATTTATTGCCCATCCCTAGTTGCCCATTAGAAGGTGGTGATGAGCTGCCTTCTTGAACCGCTGCAGCCCATGTGGTATAGGTACACCCACAGTGATGTCAGGAACGCTGATATATTTCCAAGTCAGGATGTTGAGTGACTTGGAGGGGAACTTCCAGGTGGTGGTGTTCCCATCTATCTATCCCTTGTCCTTCTAGATGTTAGTGGTCATGGGTTTGGAAGGTGCTGTCTAAGGAGCCTTGGTGAATTCCTGCAGTGCATCTTGTAGATGGTACACACTGCTGCTACTGTGCGTCGGTGGTGGAGGGAGTGAATGTTTGTGGATCTGGTGCCAATCAAGCAGGCTGCTTTGTCCTGGATGGTGCAAGCTTCTTGAATGTTGTGGGAGCTGCACTCATCCAGGCAAGCGGGGAGTATTCCATCACACTCCTGACTTGTGCCTTTTAGATGGTGGACAGGATTTGGGGAGTGAGGAGATGAGTTACTCGTCGCAGGATCCCTAGCTCCTGACCTGTTCTTGTAGCCACAGTATTTATATGGCTAGTCCAGTTCAGTTTCTGGTCAATGGTAATCTCCAGGATGTTGATAGTGGGGGATTCAGTGTTGGTAATGCCATTGAACATCAAAGGCGATGGTTAGATTCTCTCTTTATGGATGTGATCATTGCCTGGCACCTCTGTGGCGCGAATGTTACTTACCACTTGTCAGTCCAAGCCTGGATATTGTCCAGGTCTTGATGCATTTGGAGATGGACTGCTTCAGTATCTGAGGAGTTGCGAATGGTGCTGAACATTGTGCAATCATCAGCGAACATCCCCACTTCTGATGCTCATGTTACGGTACAGAAGCAGTCTTTCAATAGTTCCAGCATTTTGAAAACAGTATTCAAACAGTGAAATTAAAACCACTGTTTCGTCCTCTTCAAAAATACTTTGGTGTCTCTCCGCTCTTGCTCCCTAATTGTTTCAGATAAGCTTGCACCTATAGTTACATTCGGTCTTGATTCAATTCTTTGTGGAGAGAAGTGTGAACAAAGTTCAGCAAGAAGCAACAACAGCAATTTTTTCCTAAAATGGTTCAAGCTGGCCAAGAATGTGGGAGATCTCTGAATAGATTATTTTTCACAGGATTTTTATTGTCATTCAAATGAAAGCATCACAGTGAAGCTATTGAAAGCACCATTGTTGTAAGATGAAAGTTTTACTGCAACTGTCTCAAAAATGTTGCTATTTAAAATAAATGAAAGAGAGCTTATTAACTCAGAATGGTGTGTGGCAGAATATGCTGCAAAAAGCTTTGTGTGCACTTCTATAAATAATTAAAGAGCTGAGTAGGAAAGTATGTTTGCCACAGTTACAATATGGATAAAAGGGGCTATTTGATGTCTATAAAGAGAGAACTTGCATTTCTATAGCACCTTTCGCAGCCTCAAAATGTTGGCTTACATGCAACAAAATACCTTTGAAGCGTTACAAGGTCAGCAATGTGGCAGCCAATTTGCACATAGTGAAGTGTCATGAACAGCAATGAGATAAAGACCAGATGATCTATTTTTGTGATGTTACAATGAAATCGCAATGAGTCAGAACCGAATGGCACGAAATTTTGGTAATGTCAAAATCATCAACCATTCCCGCCGGCAGAAAAGTAAATCCCTTAGAACTATGCCTGTGATCAGCCAAAATTCTGCACTGGTAACTCTGGATTCACTGAAATTGTCCAAATTTGTCATATGACCGTGCCAACCAATCAGAAGCAGAGTTAGACCATGCAAGAATGTGAAATCCTGGAGCGCTGGGCAAGCTATCATTTGACATTGAAGTCTTCCTGTGAAAGTACTTGCAAAGCCTGTGAGTATGGATAAACCCGTGAGATAGGTGAAAGTGCTGTCAATCGGAGAGAAGGTGAAGTTGATACAGCACATGGAAAATCGTGGCGCAATGTGGAAAGTGGACATCGCAAAGGAGTGGGAGATTCCACCATCTAGTTTGTCCACCATTATGAAGCACAAGGCGAATATCTCGAAAAAACTTGACAAACAGGTATTCACGCCAGCAAGGAAGAGGATGTGAATGGCTGCATAACTCGACATTGAAGAAGTTTTGCTAACATGGTCCAAGGCAGCCTGAGATTTACTGTGTTCTCATTTGGCATTTGAATCTGTTGTTTTTGACATAGGCCACATTTATAGGCATTTTATTCATGTAGGAATGGGCCCTCCTTGGCTATTGCAAAGTTCCACTTAACACGTATTTGGATGCAA
The DNA here is from genome assembly GCF_964194155.1 of Cetorhinus maximus. Taxonomy (NCBI): domain Eukaryota; kingdom Metazoa; phylum Chordata; class Chondrichthyes; order Lamniformes; family Cetorhinidae; genus Cetorhinus; species Cetorhinus maximus. Next base: position 42,312,507 of record NC_135883.1, on the reverse strand, counting down.
ATTCTCTGGGATTCAACTAATTGATGTTTACTGTAGTTGAGGGACAATTATTAGCCACGAAACTCGGGAGATCTTCCTCGCTCTTCTTCAAAAGTGTCTCTTTACATGCAAAGGGCATGTTTAATGTGTTACTCGTGAGATGGCACCTCCGAAAGTGCAGCACTCTCTCAGTACTCTCAGTCTGAATAATGTGCTCAAGTTTCTGGAATGGTGTGTCTTGACCCCATGACCTTTTGGCTTGGAGAGTGTGAGTGCTATCCACTGAGTCACAGCTGGCATTGATAAAGGGAAATTAGCTTCCCTCCCAGCTGGAAGTAAAAGATCCCACGGCACTATGTCGAAGAAGGGTAGGGGAGTTCTCCTGGTGTCCTGGCCAATGTTTATCCCTCAAGCAACATCACAAAAAATAGCTTATCTTACCATTATGACATTTGCTGTTTGTGGGAGTTTGCTGTGTGCCATTTCGCTGCTGCGTTCTTACAATAATATATTTCAAAAGTATTTTATTGGCCGCAAAGCACTTTGAGAGAACTAAGATGGTGAAATGTGCTGTAGAAATATAGGTCTCTTCCCTTCCTTTTCCTTTCTTCCTTTCTTGACATTTTTCTTTCCTTCAAATAATTGTCACATTTGTTTTTTAAGCAGAGCGGCTATGTGGATTCAGTATATGCCTTGTGCATTCAATTCAAGATACGCAAAGTAATATTACCTAAGAAATAGGCTGTCTGAGTTGAAGTGAATGTTATTTTAATAAAGAGGTAAATGTTGGATTATATATTACTGAAAATTAGAATTTGTTACACCAGCATAAGTTATGATGTTTATTTCTGGTACTGGATTGACACACTAACCTTTCAGCTCTGGGACTTGCCCCAAAATTTAACCCAGACCGATTCCACTGAATAAACCTATTTCTGTTATGGCTAGAAAAGTACGAAGAATTATGAGTTTGGACAGCCTCCAAATCCAAGAGTGCACAAATCCAGAGTTCCAAAGCCTCCTTTATTTAGCATTCAGAGGTCATAAGGATGAGCAAGGCAGAAGATGGAAATCTCACTCTGATGTAACAAGGGGGTGAATGAGCCAGCTGCAACAAAGTATAAGCATGCTGACCTTTCATCTAGTCGCATAGTACTGCAGAGATTGAGCATTGCTGTAAAAATAGACATGCTGTCAAAGCTTTTCATCTTGCACTCATCAGGACACAATTGTAAGGATCCCAAATCTCAAAGAATAACAATTATATTTCCTGAGAAGAGGGTGCTGATTGGTTGGCAAGTTGACTCTGATTAGTCAAAACGTTGCCATGAATTCAACAAAAATGGGGGGGCTATGGTTCCCTGGTGCATTCTCCATGGCAATGTCTTGATTAATCAGAGTTGGTTCGCTGACCAACAGCACCTTTAATCTCTGGGATATGGATTGGAATCTAGTTTAAAGATAGATGTCTCCTCTCTCAGCTGGCTGTAAGGGCTCTAGGTAAAAAGAGTTTGGGTATGCATAAACCAGTTCCTTGCTCATTTAGCCTGCCAAATTGGTGCAAAGATTGGCAAACTCACCAGATTCAGACTCCCCATGACCAGCATAATTCCTTCATTACAGTCACTAAGATCATTTTCAGTGTTGGAATTATCTTTTTCATGCATTATTTCAAAAACACAATTCTTTCGCTGTGGGCAATTCATTGTGTAATGATACTTAGAATCACACTGCTAACACCGCTTAACCATTTGCTGTCCATTTCTCGGGTTCAAGCGTCTATAGTCATCACCATTCCAGACCCGCTTTTGGTCTTGACTCTCAAATTGAATAAAAGCACGACCATCATCAGACCGCCTATCAGCAACCCTTTTTCTGTACTGGAATCTGTGTATAACATTTTGTCGATCTCAGGATTTGGCCACCATGGAATCCTCCATCCTTGGCTTTGTCGTAGAGTTGTCTGTATTTGATAGGAAAGGAGCTGGAAGTGACTGTCTTCCCAAAATCTTTTTTAGGATAGCAGCCATTTGGTCTAATAGCAAGTTTTTTTGCCATAAAATTGAAACCCCATCAAAGCCAAATGCATGCACAGTCCAGCAATTTGAAAGCCAATACAGACACCGGGATTTCAAGGTTAAAATTTCAGCCTCTTATACTGCTTATCAAAATCCATAATGTACTCCTCCATGGACTGATCATCTGTTTTCTTAAACCTATCAAAAGCTGACCGTGTCTCATATGCTTCCAACAACTCATCCAAAAATTGTAAAAGAAGGGTCAATCCCGCTTCAGTGTTGCAGCCATCCACGTCCAATTCTGAAATTACTTTACAGATAAATGTACTTTTTTCTGGAAATGACAAAGCCAAATCCATCTTGCTCCTTCCGAGGTCAAGAGGTAACCCTTGTCCACATTTCCACCATGTTTTTCCATTGCTGATATGGTTCAGATTCAGGAAAAATCATTGGATAGTCAAAGCTTGAGATTTTGCAACATCTTTCTGTCATTCTCTGACTGAAATTGTCAGCTTCTTTTTCTCTCAGAGGATGAAGACTTCTTATTCAGCAACCAATCAGCAAAGTTTAATATTCATCCTCTGTTACAATGTTAATTCCAATAATTGTATGTTGAAGAAGAATCAGTCTAAAGCTAGCCTGTACCTTAAACAGGTTTATTTCCAATGCAGCAAAGCAAACTCACAGGGGTGGGGGGAGGAGTGGGGGATGCGTAGTTGGGTTGGGTTGGGGTTTATGCGGGAGGTTGGGGGGTAGTCAGGTCTGTTCGGGAGGGTAACTGGGTGTTGGGGTTGGTCGGGTGGTTGGGGGTTTAGTTGGGTGGCTAGGGGTTAGTTGGGCGGTCAGGATGGGTAATCAGTTGGTCGGTGGGTGGGGGGTAGTCACAGTGATGAGGGGTGGTCATCTCACGGGGGTAGTCAGGTCTGGTTTGTGATGTTGGTTGGATTTGGTCAGGGTGGGTAGTTGAGTGGTCAGCAGGTAGTTGGGGGTTCAGGGAGCATAGTCGAATGGTCAGCGGTGGGTAGTTAGGTTGGCTCAGGGGTATATTTGGGTGACCAGGGGAGATAGTTGGGGTGGTGATTGGGCTGTTTAGTTACCCAAACGTTAGACTAGGTTTTAATCTGTCTAACATTTTCAGTTAAGTACCGCAGAATTGTCCAAAGTCTTTGACTCTATTTCAGATCCAGATACATTCATGGAGGATCCAGTGGAGCAGGGGAATTGCCCATTGGAAGTTTAAACCTCATGGGCAATTCCCATGTAGGTCGACACGTCAGAACTTCCCCAAGGTCCTCACTGTCATCTTCAGTCGTACGTCCAGTCTCTGACGGTCTGAAAACGGGAAGATTTGGCCCATTTTGACAAGAAGCAAGCTGTGGAACGAGGCATCTTTCCACACACAAAAATCAGCCTGCTACACTGTTCATTATTTTAAACTTCCCCAATAAGCACTGCACTCCTTCAGAGAAACTATCACTATAACCATATCTGACAATTGTACAGCCTTCAACTACCATGCTCATTCGAACTAATGCTGTTCTGTTTACTCACTGCAACAGTTAGTCAATTGTACTGATCCATGATGTGTCCACAGGACATCCTGGTTGCTGTCCTCTCTGTGCTACTTGACAACAGAAGTTTAGTAGATTGGAATTTAACATCAAAAGGCATTCCTGAACCTTCATCAGATTTTGTTATAACTTGAGGCTACGGCGGTAAAATGGACAACTTTACCAAGACTTCAGTACATAACCAAGGCTGATGCTTGCAGTGCGGTATTGAGGAAGAGCTGCACTGCCGGAGGTGCTGCCTTTTAGAGGGCATGTTAGGCAGACGTATTGCAAAAAATGGCTGGGTAGTTCTCCCTGGTGTCCCAGTCAATATTTATCCCTTGATCAACATCATTATCACATTGCTGTTTATGGGAACTTGCTGTGCACATATTGGCTGCTGCATTTTCTACATTACACCAGTGACTACACTTCAAAAGTACTTCATTGGCTGTAAGGCAATTTAGAAATTCTTGAGGTTGTGAAAGGTGCTATATAAATGCAAATCTTTCAATTTATTAATCGAAAAGGTGTCAGGCCTTGCAAACAAAAATATCAGTGTCTCCAATGTCTGCCTGAAGTTAAAAATAATGGCATTCAGGAACAGTTCCACACATATTAAACACATATATGCCTTGAGTTTTGAACAGAACAGACTGACGCATTTCACATCATTAAAAATCAATATAATTACAGCATTTGTAAAGCTCGATAGTTGAGTGTTTACAATCATTGTAAATAGAAAACAAGGCCACTAGACATTGGATCAAATGCTCCTCAGGCAACATTCAATCAATCCGGCATTTTAAAAAAATATTGCCATGGAAAGACAAGCCTCTAACAGAGAAGACTGAGAACACAGCATTTTAAACATATATAAATATACATGTGTGTATAAGTGGAAAACTGCCAGCTGCTTTCCTTGGACATAGGATACAGTAAGTCCTCGTTTTAAGCCGCCCCGCTTTAAGCTATTTCCCTTTAACGTTGTTTTTGCTTTAGGTCAGTTTTCGCCGACTTGGGTTGCGATTTCTGCTGGAGACCGTCGCTTCGTATCATCACCTTCCTCATGTCATCGCTGTCCGTCTTCATTGCCATCCATCTTTATCATCGCCAATTGTCATTGCACAGCATGCGTCATGGCTCCCTTCATGTAATGTCAGGTCCTGTGACCCAATCAGCACCATTGTTAAGGAGGCTGTACTGTATTCGAGGCAAGGTCAATTTTTTTTTTAAAACTCAGAGGCATCCAAAGCCAGAGTTGTTTTTTTCAAGCAAAAAGTTGGATTTAAATTTGATTTAGATTGTGTAGTTTCAGGAGTACCTGCTGTGGGTGAGACTTTTAAATCACTTGTAAACATGAGCCAGAAACGCCGAGTAAGTGCTGGTAGTGTGCCTGCTGCTGCAAGGAAAGCAAGAGAAGCCATCAGCATAACAGTGAAATTGGATGTTTTAAATGTCTCGAGGCTGGTGAGTGTTATAAAATTTGAATTTATACAGGATTTCTTTTGTCATGATAATGAAGGTAAAACACCGAACTGCGTCCGGAAATATTGCACTTTAAAAATAAGACCTGAGTTCTTAAAAAATGCACACAAGCCACTGGCCGGTATGCTGCAGGGTGACTCCCGAAGAGGTAATGGAGCCCTACCCTGTTGCCAGACAAGGTACTTCTAAAGACATCTAGAAACTATTTGCTCCCTCCAGAGGAGACAATGGGGCATAATGGAAGTGTCATCTCATCAAGAAATCCTGTGATCAATGCTCAGACAGATTTGTGAATTTGCTTCCCACTTGGAATATACAAAGAAGGGGTTAAAAGTGAGCTGAAAAGCTGCCCTGGTGTCTGTCTGTTGGTACATGTTCTGAGAGAGAGCAAGTGCTGGAGATTTGACTCAGAAGCAACAGCCACATGCAGAACTCCTGCAAATCGCCATTTTTAAAAATTCATTCACGGGGTGTGGGCAGTCCTGGCTGGGCCTGCATTTATTGCCCATCCCTAAATGCACTTGAGAAGGTGATGGTGAGCTGTCACCTTGAACCGCTGCAGTCCATGTGGTGTAGGTACACCCCCAGTGCTGTTAGGGAGGGAGTTCTAGGATTTTGACCCAGCAACAGTGAAGGAACTGCGATATATTTCTAAGTCAGAATGGTGAGTGACTTAGAGGGGAACCTCCAGGTGGTGGTGTTCTCATCTATCTTTTGTCCTTGTCCTTCTAAGTGGTAGTGGTCATGGGTTTGGAAGGTGCTGTTGAAGGAGCTTTGGTGAATTCCTGCAGTGCATCTTGTAGATGATACGTACTGCTGCCACTGTGTGTCGGCGGTGGAGGGGGTGAATGTTTGTTGATGTGGTGCCAATCAAGCGGACTGCTTTGTCCTGGGCAGTGTCCAGCTTCTTCAGAGTTGTGGGAGCTGCACTCATCCAGGCAAGTGGGGAGTCTTCCATCACACTCCTGACATGTGCCTTGTAGATGGTGGACAGGCTGTGGGGAGTCAGGAGGTGAGTTACTTGTTGCAGCTTTCCTAGCCTCTGACCTGCTCTTGTAGCCACAGTATTTATTTGGCTAGTCCAGTTCAGTTTCTGGTCAATGGTAACCCCCAGGATGTTGATAGTGGGGGATTCAGTAATGGTAATGCCATTGAACATCAAGGGGCAATGGCTGGATTCTCTCTTGTTGGAGATGGTCATTGCCTGCCACTTGTGTGACACGAATGTTACTTGCCACTTGTCAATCCAAGCCTGCATATTGTCCAGGTCTTGATGCATTTGGAGGTGGACTGCTTCAGTGTCTGAGGAGTTGCAAATGGTGCTGAACATTATGCAATCATCAGCGAACATCCCCACTTCTGCTCTTATGATGGAAGGAAGGTCATTGATGAAGTATCTGAAGATGGTTGGGCCAAGGACACTACCTTGAGGAACTCCTGTAGTGATGTCCTAGAGCTGAGATGACTGACTTTCAACAACTACAACCATCTCCCTTTGCACTAGGTATGAATCCAACCAATGGACAGTTTTCCTCCTGATTCCCATTGACTCCAGTTTTGCTAGGGCTCCTTGATGCCACACTCGGTCAAATGCTGCCTTAATGTCAAGGGTAGTCACTCTCACCTCACCTTGGGAGTTCAGCTCTTTTGTCCATGTTTGAATCAAGGCTGTAAGGGGGTCAGGAGCTGAGTGGCCCTGGCAGAACCCAATTGGGCATCAGTGAGCAGGTTATTGTTAAGCAAGTGCTGCTTGATAGCACTGTTGATGACCCCTTCCATTATTTTACACCTACTCCCCACAAGTCAAGGACTGCTTGTATACCTTTCTTAAAATATATATATTCACTTACTTCAAGCTAAGTTCTTACTTTTAACCTGTATGACCGTATATGCATTTTATTTTATGTATTTTATCCTTTTTTGCCTTTAGTAGTTAATAAACTTACTCTTACCTTTAACTGAAGAAAGTCTGATCAAATTGGCTCCTTCAAAACCAGAAGGATTGGGTCTGGGAAAAGGGGATCCGCGAAAGGGATCCTTTTTAGATTAAATCACTGAATAAAGGCAGGGAGCCAGTTCATCCCTCCTCGCCTGGGTCATAACAATGTGGGAGTGTCCCAGCCAGGCGGTGACAAATTGAAGGGTCTCACTTGGACCAACAACTTTGGGGAACCTCACCTGGGGGTGGGTTATACAACACTTTTATATTTAGTCATGCACTTTATTTTGCAAGTTATTTCAGCTGGGAATACACAGTGCTGTACAGGTATTGTACAGTATTTCAACTTGTACATTGTTTTTTCTGGGCGAGAGATGTTTGATTGAACCTAACTCGAGCTTTAATATTGATTCCTATGGGAAGCCATGATTCACATAAAGTTGTTTCGCTTAAAGTCACGATTTCCAGGAACACAACCACAGCTCAAAATGAGGATTTACTGTAGTTTGACAAGAAGATCTGAGTGTAGGAATAATCCAATATCTAGGCAGGGATATTCCGGCCATGTCGTGGTGGGACCTGCCGTGGGGGTTGTGACGGGCCAGCCAAAGGTTCATTGTCTTTTGGCGGGACCGGAAGATCCAGGTGACGGGCAGGGCCAGAAAATCCTGGCCCTAATTACTCAACATAAAGTCAAAGGGCAAAATCGAGGGGGTTGAAGGAAATAGCTAACCCTAACCCTAACCCTAACCCTAACCCTAATGCATGGAAAAGCCTGCTAAAAGTCAGCTTTCTTTGGTGGCTGAGACCGTTCAGCTGCAGCTCCATTGACATGCTTGGAATCGGGCCTCTGAAGCTTTTCTGCCCACTCAAGCAACGCAACAGCATGAAAGTGCCACCAAATGCTCCAGAACTTTCCACCCCTTGGGCACAGACTGCAAATTAATGTGCATTTCATGGGGCAGCAGGACAATTGGCTGACTGGGCAAGTTGTACAATCCCCTTGTGAAAGGCAGCCATGGTGAAGTCACTAGTGGAGGCGCTCATAGCCCCTTGCAATGTCATCATTCAGGTTTGGACCCGTCTCCTCCATGGTTCAAGTTAACAGCGCAACCTTGCAGTGAGAATATCCGTACCCGAGCTGAGAGCACAGCATGCAGTCCAGTGGGCAAAGCTGCTGCCAATTGGTTAGGTAGAGTGGGGTGGAGGTGGGCGGGGTTTTGGGCAGCCATGAAACACATTAACCTCTGGCCACCCAAGTGGTGTCCAGCACTCTCCTGCATGTGTGAAGTGGCTTTAGACTTAACCAAGAGAGGCTCTTAGTACAGCCATGTTAACCCACGCGTCTCTCTCTTTCATCCTGCAGGAGGAGAACATCAGGATCATGGAGCCTGGTGATTTAGTGGTATACCCCATGGCTTACAGGGAGCAGAGAAGAAGAAGAGAGTGGTGGAGGTGCCTGGCTCGGCAAAGGGAGGAGCACCTCCCTCAAGACGAAGGGGCGGCAGGACTTATGGTGCATACAGCTGAAGATCCACAACGTGCCGTCACGTGGGCGCCTCGCTATACCCAGGGTCATTAGATGGCAGTTATAATTTCTGCAGATGACTGAGAACCAGTGTCGCTGAAGACTGTGCATGTGTAGGGAACTGATTGATCACTTCTGCCACTTGCTGCAGGATTTGGCACCATGGGGTGAAAGTGGCAGTGGCATTTATTTTTACACCAGTGGCTCCTTCTAGGGCTCCACAGGTGAACTGTGTGGGATCTCGCAAGCCTCCACGCAGAAGTGTATCCAGGAAGTCACCAACGCCATCTTCGCGAAGGAACAGAACTTTGTGCATTTCAACCGGGATCAGGAAAGCCAGGGAGCAAGAGCACTGGGATTTGTGCAGATCTCAGGTTTTCCACAGGTGCAGGGTGCCATCGACTGCACTTACGTGTCACTTAGATCTCCGTGGCAACAAGCAGTCAACAATGTCAAACACAAGGGCTTCCACTCGCTGAATGTATAGCTGGTGTGCGACCATCACAAACACAACCTGCAGGTCTGCGCACGATTCCCAGTGAGTGTCCATGACTCCTACATCCTTAGTAGGACTCAGACACTTGATATCTTCCAGGGTCCACAGAGGCTGCAGGGATGGCTCCACAGGGACAAGGGCTACCCACAGAGGCTGTGGCTGATGACACCCGTGTGCCGGCCTCAGACTGCAGCAGAGCGGTGTTATAATGAGGCTCATGCCGCGACCCGGACTTTGGTGGAGCAAACAGTAGGTATTTTGAAGTTGAGGTTCCGGTGCCTTGACAGGTCCGGTGCGGCACTGCAAAACAGTCCCCAGAGGGTATCGTGCATCATTGTAGCTTGCTGTGTGCTCCACAACCTGGCACTGCAATGGAGGGGCCTGGCTGAGGAGGAGATGGAGGAGCTGTTTGTATCCTCCGATGAGGAGAACGTGGAAGGGGATGACAGTAATGACGTCCTCGAAGGCGAAGATGCCAGCGATGAGGCCATTGCACTGGCCAGATGAGGCAGGCATGCTCGGGAGGCCCTCATAGTCGCAAAATTTGTGGAGGATGATGTCAAGATGCAGTGAGGACAGTTCTGACATCCTCACCTTGCATCTGTGAACGTTTGACTCCTGTGTGGCTGATGGCAGCGCACAAACCCTCAGTGCATAGGCTCATGTCATGGAGATGCAGTGGAGGCACTGATAGTCACTATAGTCCAGGAGGATGATGATGACATGCAGTGAGGACACTCCATAGATCTTCACACAGCCTCTGAGAATGTCTGACTCCTGTCTGGCCGAGCGCAGCTCACTTGTGCTCCATGATCAGGGTCATATCATGGAGACACAGCTATGAAACTTTAAATGCACTTGATTCTTTGTCCACCTTCAGCGCCTGATCCCTTCAGGAGCACAGCGTTACTGGTCACAGGTGCTGAAGAGATGGGGGACCAGCCCCACCTCAAAAGGTGCTGAGAGCACACAGAGAGAATGATGGAACTCTGTGACGCTCGCCCACGGCATTCTGGCAGCAATGACAAGCACCATTGAGGTACAGGCATCAGTAATGTGTCCAGTGAGTGTGAAGCCGGACCATCATTTTGCTCTGAAGGTTACACACTGCACAGGGAAGAGGTCCTGGACTGAGACAACTGCCTTTATCTTGTGCAGAAAAGTTTCACATCTGAGTGACACGAACACTGCTCATCAGAACAAGGAGACATAGGCAGGGAGATGTTCTTGGGATAATAACAGAAAATGATGGAAAAAAACAGGTCTGGCAGCATCTGTGGAGAGAGAAACTGAGTTAATGTTTGGAGTCCATATGGCTCTTCTTCAAAGCAGCAAAGAAGAGTCTGAAGAAGAGTCATACACACTCGAAACGTTAACTCAGTTTCTCTCTCCAGAGATGCTGTCAGACCTGCTGAGTTTTTCCAGCATTTTCTGCTTTTATTTCAGATTTCCAGCATCCACAGTATTTTGCTTTAATCTTAGACATTGTTGTGAGTTTATTTACAATAGTGAACATTATGTACAAGTGATTAACACCCATGCCTAAGCTGTGCAGTTACATCTTCTTAATCTTCCTAACCCTGCTGCTAAATCTTGGTGCTCCCACAGTGGAGGTGGAGGCAGCCTGCTGATTGCTACGCCATGTCTGTGATGACCTTGACGGGCGTTCTCTGGAGGGCCAAGACCTGGAGGGCCCCGGACTGCTTTCAGGGTCCTGCTGTGTGGCAGTGCCTCCCTCCTTGGCCTGTGGAGCTGGAACTGCTGGGGTCATAGGAAGAGGTGATTCAAATGGGCCAGACACTCCCGGAGTCACCTGGGTGGATGTCCCCGGGGTGTGAACCTGCTGATCCTCCTCCCTATGGGTGCCTGACAGGCCCAGGCTGGCTTCTTGAGGAGAAGGGGAGGCTGGAGTGAGATCAAGCTGCTCCGCACCCCTCTCACATTGACACTGTTGGAGGACAAACTATGGCATCAGCGAAGGAGTTCAGCCCACGCAGCAGTGCAGGAGCGATGCCCTGGACCAAGGTCTCCATGGTGGCTGCCATCCTGCCAGTGTTGACCACAGTGCGTTGGCATGCTGGAGCTATCACCTCAGACTGAAGGTGGACAGACTCCTCCATCGTCCCTTGCAATCTAAGGAGTGCACCAGTCATCCCTTCCTGATGTTCCTGTGATTGTCTTTGCAGCTCCACCAACTGATTGAGGACCGAGTCCAGAGGCTCATCATCTAACTCGGACTCAGCAGGTTCCTTGTCTCCAGCATTCCTCCGACCTTAGATTTTGGCGACCAAGGATGTCTCTGCCTCCGCCTGCTGTGGATGGCCCCGGGGTGTGCACCTGCGGATCGTCCTCCCTATGGGTGCCTGACAGGCCCAGGCTGACTCATGGAGGTGAAGGGGAAGCTGGAGTGAGATCGAGCTGCCCCAGACCCCTCTCACGCTGACACTGTTGGAGGCCAAACTATGGCATCAGCGGAGGAGTTCAGTCCACGCAGCAGTGAAAGAACGATGCCCTGGACCAAGGTCTCCATGGTCTGGTGTGCTCACCAGATTATGATCCTGAGGCTACTCCACATCTAGGTCCCACTGAGGTGTGTGCCTCAGCACTGGTGGAGGGTGTGGGTAAGCGCCGTGATGGGTCTTCAACAGTACTGCCCTCAGGGACCTCATCAGAGGTACTCCAGGCGCTGGGGTCAGGGTCACGGTTGCCTGAGGGTGATGTGCCAGATGTGCCTAGGACAGAAAGTGGAGATTATTAATGCTTGGCAGCCGCATTGAATACAGAACAGTGGACTCAAGAAGTATTGAGAGAGGGATGATGTGGTGCAGGGTCCTCACCTGAGTGTTCATCGCCTACTTCACCGTCCACAGGAATGGTCAATGTCCTCTCCGGCCAGCGCCAACACACAACTCTCGAATGGAGTGAGGACCTTGGTGCCTGGCGCTCTACCTCTGGACTGGGACCTCTCCCGGTGATTATGCACAATTTTTTCCTGCATAAAAACAGATGGAGAGAGTGTGAGCAAGGCGCATGCCAGGCCAAATGAGAAGGATGCCAGGTGTGCGTGTGTGCTGAGTGGAGGCATGATCAGGATGAAAAGGCGATCTCCAGAGGATATGAGGCCAGATGGAGATGTGAGGTTGTTATTGAGAGAGTGAGTGGTGATGTCCCTTGAGCTGGCAGTGAGTGAAATGCCAGTGAATGTGTGATGGGCTTGTGAGTGGGTGAGTTGAGATTGACGAGATGGTTGACTTACCCTGGCGGCACGGGTGAGATCATTCATCCATTTTCTGTACTGGATGGCCAACCTCTTGTGTGCAGCTTTGGCACTGATCACCTCTGCCACTGCCTCCCAAGCCAGAGTGGTGAGAATGGTGGGCCTCCTGTGGCCAGAGTGGGGGTAGGGCCAATCAGAGTCCACCCGCTGGCAATCCAGCTTGTTTCCCGTGACTGCATAATTTATGAGGCAGGAAGGGGATGATACGGCGCGAAAACCCACCATTGCAGCCGGCGGGTAAAAGATCTTTTGTCACGCCTGCTACTGCACTTAGTGCAAATCTGGGACCATTCCCCCCCATAGAGTTAGAGACATTTACTGCACAGAAGGAGGCCATTTCGGCCCATCATATCCATGCCAGCTCCTGGATGACCAATCCAGTCAGTCCCATTTGATCCCGGTAGCCCTGCAGGTTTGTTCCCTTCACCTGCCCATCCCACTTCCTTTGGAAATCATTGATTGTTTCCACATTCACCATACTCGTAGGCAGCGGGTTCCAGGTCATTACCACTCAGAATAAAAATGTTCTTCCCCACATTCCCCTTGCATCTCTTGCGCAAAATCTTAAATCTGTGTCCCCCTAGTCCTTGTACCGTCAACTAATGGGAACAGCTTCTCTTTGTCAACCTTATCTAAACCTGTCACAATCTTGTACAGCCTCTATCAAATCTCCCCTCAAACTCCTTTGGTCCAGGGAGAACAACCTCAGCTTCTCCAACCTAACCTTGTGACTAAAAGCCCCCATTCCTGGAATCATTCTGGAAAATCTTCTCCACACCCTCTCAAGGATCTTCACATCTTTCTTAAAGTGTGGTGACCAGAATTGAACAAAATGCTCCAGCTGGGGGCTAACCAGAGCTCTGTGAAGGTTCAGTATAGCTTCCCTGCTTTGTTCTCAATGCCTCTATTTATGAAGCCCAAGACCCCATGTTCTTTGCTAACCACACACTCAATATGTCCTGCCATCTTCCAAGATCAATGCACATGCACCCCCAGGTCCCTCTGTCCCTGCACACTCTTTATAACTGTGCCATGAAGCCTAAATTTCCTCTTCCCACCCCTTCTTCCAAAATGCATCCCCTCATGCTTCACTGTATTAAATTCCATTTGCCATGTGTCTGCCCATTCTGCTACTCTATCTATATCCTGTTGCAGGTGATTTGTATCATCCTCACTGCTTGCCACTCCTCCAAGTTAGGTATCATCAGCAAATTTTAAATTTTACTCCATGTTCCAAGGTCCAAGTCATTGGACCTTGGGGAACACCACTGTCCACCACCCTCCAGTTGGGTAAACAACCATAGACTTGCTGCTTTCTGACCTTAAGCCAGCTTTTTTATCCAATTGCACACTGACTCTCCTATTCCATAAGCCTCAGATTTTTTAACCAGCCTTTTATGTGGTACTTTGTCAAACACTTTCATGAAACCATTTAGATGACATCTACCATATCCCCTTCATCAACCTTCTTTGTCAAAGTCATTCCTTTATTCTAATTCCAAAGACTTGTTTTTTTTAAAAAATATTGTGCCTCTTATGACCTCAGGGTCAGCCAATGAAGCACTTATAAAATGCAGTCACGGTTGTAATGCAGGAAATGCAGCATTCAATTTGTGCACAGCAAGCTCCCACAAACAGAAATGTGACAATAGCCAGATTATCGGTTTTAAGCTGTTGTTGAAGGTTAACTATTGACCAGGACACCAGGGAGGTGCTCTTATTCCAGATAATGCCTTCTGGAGAACAGTCGGGTTCTTATGTCTCATGTGAAAGATGACACCACTGATAGTCTTGGGCAGGACTGGGGGAGTGCTGCGCTGTCAGCCTACATGATGTGCTCAAGTTTCTGTACGGGGACTGGAACGTACAATGTTCTGACTCTGAAGTAAGTAAGTTACTCATTAAAGAATGGAGGGAAATATTCCCATTATTCATTTTGTGATGCATGATCTCAACACCGATTTATCAGCTACACCCTGGAGAGAGAGAGAAATGAAATCAAGCTGAACTCTGAGGGCTCTTCCCCATCCCGACCCCATGGAGACAATCAGCAGATAAAAAACTGGCTCCACAATTGCTTTGCTTTGGGCTGACAGCTATCAATTCTTGATAGAGCACCAAAGGAAGAGAACTTTGTACGTTGAGGAATCCAAGGCATTCTTTTCACATAGAAACATAGACACATGGAAAGCCATTGGCACAGAAGGAGTTCATTCAGCCCATCATGTTTGTGCTGGTGTAAGAAGAGCTATCCGTCTTCCAGCTCTTGGTCCACAGCCCTGTAGGTTATACAGGACCTCATTCCCATAAAGCAATAACCAGAACATTAGACAGTACTCTAGTTGTGGCGTAACTAGTGTTTTATACTGTTCTAGCATGACCAACCTGCTCTTTTCTCAAAGGGAGTCTGATACAACAACAATTTCCATTTGCATGGCACTTTTAATATAACAGAACACCTCAAACCACTTCAAAGGAGTGTTATCAAAGTTTGTCATGTAAAAGGATAATAGGACAGGTGATCAAATGCTTGGTCAAGAGAGGCAAAGAGGTTTAGGGACAGAATTCCAGAGCTTAGGGCCAAAGCAGCTGAAGGCACGGCCGCCAATAGTGGAGTGATTAAAATCAGGGGTTCTCAAGAGGCCAGAATTGGAGGAGCGGGGATACCTTGGAGGGTTGCATGGCTTGAGGAGATTACAGAGAGAGGGAGGAGTTAGGTCATGGGGGGATTCGAAAACAAGTGTCAACATTTTAAATTCTAGGCATTGCCGGACCAGGAGCCAATGTAGGTTCCTGAACACAGCGGGTGCTGTGTGAATGGGACTTGGAATGAGATAGGATAGGGGTGGGGTGTGGGTTGTGAGAGGAAGCTCCATTCGGGAATCACGATTTGGGGGGGGAGACATCACCAACAGGGGTTGGGGGGTGGGGGTGGGGTGGTGCATGGCTGGGTATGGGGGATGGGGAAGAATCTGGAATTCAAAGCTAGGGAGGGGGGTGGCTTCCTTGAGAGACCTGGGTTGAGGTGGAACATTTTTGCTTTGCCTGGCCTATGAACATACGAACAAGGAGCAGGAGTAGGCCATTTGGCTCCTCGAGCCTGCTCTGTCATTTAATAAGATCATGGCTGATCTGATAGTAACTGCAAATCTGCATCCCACCTACCCCTGATGACCTATCACCAAGAATGTTTACCAAGAATCTATCCACCTCTGTCTTAAAAATATTCAAAGACTGCTAAACTCCAGCGGATACAAACCTAACCTGTCCAACCTTTCCTCATAAGACAACCCACCCATTCCAGGTATTAGTCTGGTAAACCTTCTCTGAACTGCTTTCAACGCATTTACATCCTTCCTTAAATAAAGTGCCCATTACTGTACACAGTACTCCAAATGAGGTCTCACTAGTGCCCTGTACAACTAAAGTGTAACCTCCCTACTTTTGTATTCAATTCCTGCAATAGCCACTTCCCTTGGGGAGTTGTCAGTGCCTGCCTTGATCACAGCTCCCACTCACTTCCAATCAATGATGATGTCATCAGGATGTGACTTTGGTATGGTGCTTATGCTGCTGCTTGCCTTTTGTTCATGCCTCCATTTTAACATTTAATGTAGTGGGAATAATGTTGTCTTCTATGAGCCTGATATTTTAGATGCCCCCACCACAGCCCCCCACCCAGATCCTTCTCCCAGGGGCTTGGAGCGTGAGAGTAGGTTAAAATTGAGGCCAACATCTTTCATGTTTGCAGGGTGTGTCAAAGCCAATTAATTACTTTTGCTGGAAAATACCGCAGCCAATTATTATACTGCTTGCTCCCACAAACAGTACGATGGTAATGACCCATTAATCTGTTTTTAATGATGTCAGTGCAGGACAACAGGAAGAACTTCCCTGGGCATTTTCAAATAGGACCATAGAATCTCCTATTTCCACCTGTGAGAACTATCCTCTTTGGCTTATCATCTCAGCAACATTGCAGCATTCCTTCAGTACCGGACGGGAGTGCCAGCCAGGATCTTGTGCTCAAGTCTCTTGAGTGACACTGAAGTGAAGAGATGAGAGTAATGGGGGAGAATTCCCCACCCCCCCGGTGGGGGGTTGTGCGGGGTTGGGCGCGAACCTGATCGGCGCCCCCGATCAGGTCCGCGCCACCATTTTACGTGGGCGGGTCAATTAAGGCCCACCCAGTGTGACGCACGCCCGGAAGTGCTGAGCGCTCCCTGTGCGGGTGGGGGAGGGGGCGTTTCCCTGAGTCGGGGCCTATGCTTTTTCACGCATGTGTGCGAAAGAGCGCAGAAATCTCCCTGACGCACAGAGGTGCCTCAGGGAGGTTAGTTTAAGTTTTAAAAAGCTGAATAAAGGAAAGAAAAAATATTCATACATGTCCCCTCATGTGACAGTGTCACATGAGCTGGAACATGTTAATAAATTTTTTAAAAACTTTTATTCAAAATATAAACACTTCATGAAACCTCATCCCGCCCATGGATGAAGTTTCATGAAAAATGCGAAGGCCGCCTGGGCTCTTTGCCTGCCCGCTAACCTTAAGGTTGGATGGGCAGCTCAGTTTATTGGTTTAATTAGTTTTTAAATGGCCTTAATAAGCCTTTGACAGTTCGGCGGGCACGTAGCTGAGTCGGCTGTGCGACTGCTGAACTGAAAATCCAAATGACGCGTAGTGAGGCCAGGATCCCCGCCCAACGTCACCCCGCCTCATTTTACACGCCATCAAGCGGGCCCCGCTCCCACTCTCCAGTTCGAAAATTCTGCCCATGGTCACCAAGCTAAGGCTGAAGAACAAAATTCTTTCTCCACCATTGTGCATAAAGCACAGCTTGTCAACCCAAATTACCTGGAAAGCTGCTGTCCTGTGTGGGGTCTCACGTAATCCAGGAGATCGTCAGCTTTGTCTATCTTTACGATCAGATTTCTGCACACCGTGATGGACTAAGATCTTACTTCCTGTTTCTGTGTAACAACTCAAAATGTTTTCTGCAATGATACCACTGTTTTACTTTGAGTGCTTGACATGAGGGTCAATGGTCACAATGGACATTGGGTTATCACAGGAGGCACAGTCACATTGTAAATCCTTCGTTAATCTATGGAGTTTTAAAAGAGGGCCTAAGCTACGGTTATGATACTGAGATGTTCCTGGCTCCATAACTCTCTCTCTGAGTTGGATTTTCATGTAGCGGAGTGGGGTGGGGGTGGGGGGGCACGTGGAGATGGTGCTGGGGTTGTGGGGGTCCAGATTTCAGGGTACCCAATCCCAGCTGGGGTTTCTAATTTTCAAGACAGCCTTTTAAGGATGAGGGCTGGTTCAAGTTGTGAGTCCACACCCTGCATTACTGACCTTGCCGGCTCCATTGTGGAGATAGGTACGTCCCAGTCCTCTCCAATTTTCATGGAGTTAGGTCAGCTTTTCAAAGTGTCAAAGTGTTGTTGTACACACCACCTCAGAGGTGTCAGGAACCATCGTCTACATGACATAACCTTTTGAAAGGTAAGGTTAAAAGGTCCTCCTCATGTGCTCCCCATGTCAAGGTATGGCCCCCTCACTACCCCATGACCTCTCATGCCCCCCATGCCAAACTATTGCACTTCCATGCCCATTCACCCACAAGACACTGGGTGGAATCGTCCCAGATTTGCACTAAGTGTGGTAGCGGGCAGGTAAAACAATGTTCTACCCACCGGCCGCAATGGCAGCTTTTCACGCTGTATCATCCCAAGCCTGCCGCGTTAATTATGCATTCCTGGGAAACACACTGTTTCCATGATGGGTGGGCTCTCATTCACCCGCCACACCATCACGTCGCCACTTCAGCACGCCGGTGCCATATTTAAAGCGCAGCCATGCGCACACCTCTCAGTGTTTCCAGCCCACAACTGCAAAGAAGACATGGCCCCGAAAGGCAAAGAGACTGCAGCCCCCTGGCTCAATGATGTGTCCCTCGAGCATTTTTGGATGCTCTGGCCGCAGGATGGGCAGCAACCTCACTAATTCGGCTTGGGAGGCGGTGGCAGAGGTGGTCGGCACCAACGCCCTTCAAAAAGAGAACAACCACCCAGTGCTGCAAGAGGATGGACGATCTCTGTATCACTCCCAACTCTCACACTTACAAACCCATCACATACCCACAGAGCTCTCACTCACTGCCACTTCAAGGGACATCACCATTCACTCTCTCACACACACCTTCATTGTCCTCATCCCGTCCATGGGACCACTCACCACCCACACAGGCCAGACATACTTATCATCTGGCCTGGCAGATGTCCAGCTTACACTCTTTCCATCTTTATTCATGCAGGACAAGCCGGCACACAATAAAAGACAGAGGCCACTGACCGGTGGAGGAATGCCTGAAATCAAGGTCATCATGGACTTTGAAAACAGAGCCATCCAGCTGGCCGGCGAGGATCTGGACCTGTCCTGTGCTGACGGTGAGGTCGGTGGTGCGCAACCAAGTGAGGGTCCTGTAGTGCAACATCCATCAGATAACCATGCTGTGAGTGATGTGTCCTCTTTCACAGGCCACTGACATGCACTAATTATCTCTCCTTGCTTTCGCAGGCACATCTGCCAAACGACCAAAAGAGTCCACAACCCAGGGCCTCCAAGCAAGCTCCGAAGGAAACTCTGAGGAGGAATCTGAAGGCACCCTCCCTGAAGTCCCGTCACAGCGCTCACACTCACCCTCCACCAGTGCAGAGACACACACCTCGGTGGGACCTAGCTTTAGAGTAGCCTCGGGATCACAATCTGGTGAGCACATTGCACTGTCTCAACCGCAGCAGGCGGTGGCAGGGACTTTGCAGGTCCCCAGCACTCAGAGGACTGCTAGAGGCCAAAAATTTGCTGAGTCCGAGTCAGATGACGAGCCTCTGGACTCAGTCATGTCACAGTTGCTGGAGCTGCAAAGGCAAGCTCGGGAACATCAGGAAGGGATGTCCGCTGCACTCCTCAGATTGCAAGGCACGATGGTGGAGTTCATCCATCTTCAGGCTGAGGTGATAGCGCCGGCATTGCAACGCACCGAGGTCAACACTGATAGGATGGCGGTTGCCATGGAGACATCCTCCTCAGCGGAGGAGGCCTCCATCTCCTCCTCAGCCAGCTCATTTCCCCGTTGCAGCGCCAGGTTGTAAAGGGTGCAGCAGACGACGATGATGTGTGACACCCTCTGTGGACCATATTGTAGGGCTCCACCAGACTGCTCCAGGTACCGGAACCTCATTTTCAGCATCCTGATGGTTTGGTCCAGGACTTCGCTCCTGCAGTGCTACGCTGGCTCAACTCCATCGCTGATGTCATAGTTGGCCTCCAACATTGTGTACATGAAAGGTGTGCCAGGCAGCTACCCCTTCTCCTCAAGGAGTCATCTGGGGGTACCTTGGGCACCTATAGGGAGGAGGATCAGCAGGTGTACCCCTCGGGCCCATCCATCCAGGTGACTCTGGGAGTGCCCCGCCCATCCGAATCCCCTCTTCCTGTGACCCCAGCAGCTCCAGCTCCGCATTGCGAGGAGGGTGCCACTGCCACACAGCAGGATCCCGCAAGCAGGCCGGAGCCCTCCACGTCTAGGCCGTCCAGAGGTCATCACAGACAGGGCGTAGCAGTCAGCAGGCTGCCTCCGTCTCCGCTGTGGATGTCCGGGGAGCACCAAGGCATTGTGGCAGGGTTAGGAAGTTTAAGAAGGCGTAGTTGCACAGCCTGGGCATAGGTATTAACCACTTGTACATAATGTTTGCTATTGTCAATAAACTCCCAAGAATGTCTCCCTGCCTAAAGCTGCTTGTTCTGATGAGCAATGTTCGTGTCACTCAGATGTGAAACCTTTCTGCACAAGATAAAGGCAGGTGTCTCAGTCCAGGGCCTCTTCTCTGTGCTTTTTGCAGCCTTCAGACCAAAGTGATGGTCTGGCCTCACACTCACTGGACACATTACTGATGCCTGTACCTTGGTGGTGCTGGTCATTGCTGCCAGAATGTAGTGGGCAGGCATCACAGAGTTCCATCATTCTCTCTGTGTGCTCTCAGCACCTTTAAGGTGGGGCTGGCTCCCATCTCTTCAGCACCTGTGACCAGTGATGCTGTGCTCTTGAAGGGCTCAGATGCTGAAGGCGGACAAGGATCAGATACTTCTAAAATTTCATGGCTGCGTCTCCATGGCATAACCCTGATCACAGAGCTCAAGTGATCTGCCCTCAGCCAGACAGGAGTCAGACATTCTCAGAGGCTATGTGAAGATCTATGGAGTGTCCTCACTTCATGTTGTCATCATCCTCCTGCCGTTGAGTGACTATTAGGGCCTCCACTGCGTCTCCACGACAGGAGCATTCTCACAGAGGGTATTTGCATTGCCATGTGCCAGGCTGGAGTCAAACCTTCATAGATGTGATGTGAGGATCTATGGTATCTCCTCACTGCATGTCGTCATCATCATCCACAAATCTGGCAGCTATGAGGGTCTCCCGAGCACACCTGCCTCTCTGGCCAGTGTGAGGGCCTCATCCCCATCATCGTCGCCTCCGAAGGCCTCCTCACCCTCATCCCCATTGATGTCCTCCTCATTGGAGGAGACCTCCAGCTTCTCCACCTCCTCCTCAGCCAGCTCATCTCCCCATTGCAGTGCCAGGTTGTCGAGGGCACAGTAGGCGATGACGATGCGTGACACCCTCTGTGGACTGTATTGCAGGGCTCCACCAGACCGGTCCAGGCACTGAAACCTCATTTTGACCATCCCGATAGTTTGCTCCACCAAGCTGCAAGTTGCAGCATGAGCCTCATTATACCATTGCTCTGCTGCAGTCTGAGGCCACCGCATGGGTGTCATCAGCCACGGCCTCTGCGGGTAGCCCTTGTCCCCAAGGAATCAACCCTGCAGCCTCTGTGGACCCTGGAAGATGTCAGGGATCTGTGGCCAACTGAGAATGTAGGAGTCATGGACACTCCTTGGAAATCATGTGCAGACCTGTAGGATGTGTTTGTGGTGATCGCACATCAGCTGCACATTCAGCGAGTAGAATCTGTTGCGGTTGCGGAGATCTGAGCGCCACGTGAGTGCAGTCGATGGCACCCTGCACCTGTGGGAAACCTGAGATCTGGGCAAATCCAATTGCTCTTAAATCCTGGCTTTCCTAGACCTGGGTGAAATGTACAAAGTTGTGTGCTTTTGTGAAGATAGCACCTGTGACCTCATGGATGCATTTATGGGTGGAGGTTTGTGATATCCCACAGAGATTGTGGAGCCCTGAAAGGAGACACTAACATAGAAATTGAGCACCGCGGTCCCTTCCATGGCCACTTGCAGTGGATGCCCTCCATGTCCCCATGGCGCCAAATCCTGCAGTAGCTGGCAGATGTGACCGACCTGTTCCCTTGCCATGCACAGTCTTCAGCAACACTGGCCCTCGGTCATCTGCAGGAATGAAAGGTGGCATCTATAGACCCTCGGTCTAGCTAGGCGCTGACCAGTGACAGCTCGCTTTGGCTCTTCTGTGGCTTGTGCGGGAGCCCCAGCCACCCCTTCATCCAAAGGGTGCTGCTCCTCCCTCTGCACAGCCAGGCGCTTCAGTCACTCTCTTCTGCATTGACTCTACTCTCTGCCCACCACGAGGCATACAGCTTGTTCACCAGGCTCCATGCTCCTGATGGACTCCTCCTGCAGCACGAAAGAGAGAGACGCATGGGTTAGCTTGGGTGTACTAAGAGCCTCTCTTGGTTAAGTGTGAAGGCCCCTTAATACATCCCGGAGAGTGCTGGCCACCACTCGGATGGCCAGATTTAGTGCGCTGCATGGCTGCCCGAAACCCCCTTCTCCTCAGCCCCACTTCACCTGACCGATTGGCAGCAGCTTTGCCCATTGGACTGCATGCTGTGCTCTCAGCTCAGGCGCAGGCATTCTCCTAACCCGCACTGCAAGGCTGCACTGTTAGCTTGAACCATGGGGGAGACTGGTCCAAACCGGGATGATGACATTGCAAGGGGCTGTGAGCACCTCCAGCAGTGACTGCTCCATGGCCAGCTTTAGTGAGGAGATTGTACAATGTGTGCAGTCATTCAACTGTTCTCCAGGCCACTAAAATGCTCATTAGTTTGAAGTCTGTGCTCAAGGAGTGAAAAGCTCTGGATCACTTGGTGGCACTTTCATGCCTCTGTGTTGCTTGAGTGGGCAGATAAGCTCGAGGCCCAGCTCCAAGCATGTCAATGTGGCTGCACCTGAACTGTCTCAGCTGCAGGGGAATGGTCACTTTATACAAGGTTTCCCTAATGCGAGGCCACTTTTCTTGCCCACCCCTTCCCCACACCCTGCACATGCTTGAGCGCTACCTTTAACTGCAGGGCAGCCCTTGTCACCCCCTCCCCAAGTTGCCTCAACTGCAGGGCAGCCCTTGTACCACCCCCCCAAGTTGCCTCAACCGCAGGGCAGCCCTTGCTCCCCCCTCATGCATCTCAACCTTAGGGGAGCCCTTGCACATCTCCCTCACGTCGCTTCAACCGCCCGGCAGAGCATTCCCCCCTACCTTCCCCAAAATGCGCCTCAACCTTGGAGTCCAACAGGCGACCTGGGCGAGCGGTCTGCAATGTTACTGTGTACTCACCTCCGAGTTCCCCTCAAAGTGCAGCCTGCCAAGTGTACACCCTTTATATGCTGTTGTGAAACACATCGGCATACAATCGCACCGACATGGCTGGACGGTGTGGGGGTGGGGCGGGGGGGTGGTGGGGGGTACAATTCAGGCAGGCTGGCATCATATGCAGATGTATTACAATAAGGTTTCCAACGTCTGACAGCAGGAAACACGGCCCACCATCAGCGGTAGAGCGTATGATTTAAAACTGGTTTCATGACATCATAAAACCGATTTTTGTCCTTCTCGCCATATTGTCCACTCACGCCATTGAACACATGGGCACAGAAAATCCAAGCCACTGTATAGAACCAATGAAGCCTATAGTAACAATAAGGTGTGTAAAAAAGCTTTAAAAGAAAAGTCATTCATTGATAACTTTACAATTACTTAAAGAAATTCTTTTTACTGCAGCCCAATAAAAGCATCAATCATCCAGACCCTTTAAAGTATCAGTAGCTGAAACTGCAAGCACTTGAAACATCTTTATCCTGTGTACATAAACATTGTGCAATTAACAGATGAGATCGAGTCATAGAGGTCTACAGCACAGAAAAAGGCCCTTCAGCCCATTGAGTCTGCACCAGTCAAACAAGTACCTAACTATTCTAATCCCAGAAAGCCAGAGCTGTCAATCATACCCTTGGGGCTCAGGTTTTTCTGTACTCTAATGGATGTCTGGGCTCTCAGCCAATTTAAATATTCTAAGATGCTATTGAGGGCTATTTTACCAGGCCATGGATATTTTGCTGATGGCAGATCAACCTCCTCCCGGGTGGGGCGACCATCAGCTGAATGCAGGAAGCCTCCCAATGGCAGCATACAGCGGGGAGTGGGGAGAATCTTTATGCAAAGTGGGGGCTGCGGACAGGGAAGGCAGTCCCTCCGGCTCCAGCAAATTGATCAGAGGGGCTCCCCTCCATCAGAACAATTCTAAAGTTTTTTAAAAAGTTTCTTCAGTCTATTTTGTTTCGGCTCCAGAGTTCCACACTTCAGCAGTGACAACCACTCCTTGGCAAACCCGATAGCAGCTTACCCGTGAGTGGCTGCTGGCAGAATCGAGGGGTGAGTCCCACCAGCTGGTGTGCATATTGCCGATTTGTATTTTTGGTTGCAGTCAGGCTGACTTCAATGCTAAAATTCTGTTTATTGGTCTCTGTCAGTTTATCTCTCTATCTTTCTCTCACTGTCTGACTCTCTCTCTCTGTCTCCCTCTCTATTTGTCATTAGGCTGTTTGTCTGTCTTCTTCTCTGTCTGTATGTCTCTCTGTCTCTCACTCTGTATGTGTGTGTGTGTGTGTGTCTCTCTCTCTCTCTCAAGCTACCTCTCTCTCTCTCTGTCTGTCTGTGTGGACCATTGTTGTTGCTTCTTGCTGTATCCTGAGTCTGACCAAATTATATGAATAGTTTGCCCCAGTGTTCCATATATTACAAAAGCCAATTAAATATCATGTCCTGCACTCAGTGGGTTACCATCTTGCAGACCTGGGTCTGAGAAAATTATGTCCAATCCTTCACAGTACAAGATCTTTTTAAAGTGACTGAATTTGTTCCAGTTCCATTAATAACAAAACGTCCAATGAGATGATAGGAAAAACAGAAGCAGGTATAATAATAGAGGGCAGCCAGTCAAGCGCAGCAAGCCTATTCACGAACAATAATTAGCAAATCTAGTCTAATTGTGCAAATCTACCGATAAAACGTTACTTGTAACTACTTAACTTTCACACTTCACTTCTCTGCAGACCTTTCACAATTTAACAATACTTGCATTTATGTATCTCCCCTAATGCATGAAAAATGTCTTAAGGTGCTTCACAGGAGTGTTATCAGGCAATATTTGCCACTGATCCACTTCAGGGGCTATTAGGACATGTTAACAAAAGCTTGGTCAAAAGGTTAGGGTTTAAGGAATGACCCAAAGGAGAAGAGAGAGAGAGAGATGAAAAGGTTTAGCGAAGGAGCCAGGAGCCGAGGCAACTGAAAACACAGCCCCCAACAGTGGAGCAATGAAAACTGGGAATACACAAGAGGCCAGAATTGGAAGAGCACAGAGATTTCAGAGGGTTGTGGGCTGGAGGAGGTTACTGAGATAGATGGGTGGGGGGGGGGGGGGGGGTGGGGGGGGGGCAAGATTGTGGGATAATATCTAAACAAAGGTGGGAATTTAGCAGAAGAAAGTACTGTCTCTACCCATTTCTTCCTAATTTTCCTCAGAAACATCTTTTCACCACGGTAGGCTATTTCCAAGCTATGATTACAAAGGTGACCACCAAAGGTTAATAGCCATATTTCTGCAGGCCCATTTAATGCTGGTTTTTCTGGTCATTAATGTTTCCTCCCATCACTCTAGTGGCCTTCCTGTCAGATGAAGATGAAATTCAGCAATCATAATGAGTGTTCGACAAAATGAGTTGGGTCGCAAGTGGTCATGGTCAGTAAATCCATCTATGGAGTCAGGATTGGAATACTCTGTATATCAGAATATTTCAGCAAGTGCCCTTTTACCAGAGGCAGTCAGCTAGTTGTGTTACACACCATGGAGAAAATGTAAAACCAAGAAGAGATGTGTTTCTGTACAAACGGTCATAGGGTATGGGAACAGCTTTGAACTCTGTGCTTAACTACAGCTGGTAGCTTATTTTTAATTAATGGACCTTCAAATTGTGTAATGATGATGAACGCAAGTCACCAACTTTCCCTTTAACAATAGGGATGACATTATTAAATGGGAATAGAAATGTAAAATTAATTTACATTTAATTAATGTAAATTAATTTCAGTTTGCTTAAATGTGCAAAATCTCAACAATCAGAGGCCTCATCAGTGAACGACAGGGTTTGAACAATTATAGCTGCAAAATCTGGCTCTGTAGCACTTTATAGTTTCAATGCTACAGGTGCTGGTTTAGAAGAAAAATGGTGTCTGTGCCACTTCCGCCCTATCCTATAACTCAACACAGAAGGCAATTTGGGATTTTGCTTATTGACCAATTGACAGGGACCATGCCTTCCAACCATCTGAAGCGAAACCTGTGCATGAACCTCCCATGCCAGGATCAACATACAGTCTGGTTTATCAGCTAAGATTTTATGTGGCCTTTCATCGAACAGCGCATGATTCTTTGCACAGAGTCCATTGCTGAAAGGACCATCAGCTGTGGTATTCATGATCATGGGAGAGAATTTTCCCCCTGTTGTTCCCCCCGATCGGGTCTGCTCCGCCATTTTATGTGGGCGGGCCAATTAAGGCCCGCCCAGCGTGATGCATGCCCAGTAGTGCTGCGCGCTCCCTGTGAGGGTGGGTGGGGGGGGGGATTCCTTGAGTCGGGGCCTGCGCTTTTTCGGACATGCGCGCGGAAGAGCGCAGAAATATCCCTGGGGCACAAAGGTGCCTCAGGGAGATAAGTTTTAAGTTTTAAAACTTTTAATAAAGAAAATAAAAACATTTAAGACATGTCCCCTCATGAGCTGGGACATGTCAATGAACTTTAATGAAAAAATTTATTTAATTTATAAACCCTTCATGAAACCTCATCCCGCCCGTGGATGTGGTCCCATGAAAAATGTGAAGGCTGCCTGGGCTCTTCACCTGCCCCCCACCAACCTTAAGGTTGGATGGGCAGCTTTCTCAATAGGTTTAATTTGTTAATTAATGGCCTTAATAGGCGTTTGACAGTTCAGCAGGCGAGCAGCTGACTTGGCTGCGCGCCCGCTAAACTAAAATTCTAAATAACGTGCAGTGACGTCGGGACGCCCACCCGACGTCACCCCGTGTCATTTTACACCTCGGCGAGCGGGCTCCGCCCCCACTCGCCAAGCCGAAAATTCTCCCCATGATGTCCTTGTTTTCACACAGGTCCCTGAATTCATCACTGGCAAATTCCCCTCCATTTTCAGTCAGAAACTTCGCTAGGGTCCCAAGTCCCCTGTCCATTTCTTCATGATTTTGTCCTTGCTAGGTATTATTGTAGGAAGACTAAATCTGGATGCCTGGTCTATAAATGTAGAGTGAAAATATTTCTGTCTTTGTCCCATTCCTTTAGATCCAAGGCAACTACCTTGTTAAAGTCACCTGCCAATGAAAGGCTTACAATAAGACATGGCGGCGTCCTTTGATACTTCTTACAAATTTCACTCTGCTCTCTAATCTCTTCTTTTAGCCTCGTATACTCGTCAGCAACCATATCTGTATCCTGTGGTAGGGTCTTTAATCTTTGACAAGTAAACAAATTGTCAAAAAATAAATAAAAACAAAAAACTGCGGATGCTGGAAATCCAAAACAAAAACAGAATTACCTGGAAAAACTCAGCAGGTCTGGCAGCATCGGCGGAGAAGAAAAAAGTTGACGTTTCGAGTCCTCATGAAGGGTCATGAGGATTCAAAACGTCAACTTTTTTCTTATCCGCCGATGCTGCCAGACCTGCTGAGTTTTTCCAGGTAATTCTGTTTTTGAAACCAATTGTCAATGTAACATTAAGACAATTTGTTTTTTCTCTCTCTGACTCTTATCACCTGATGTCATTAATACTTGTCTCACATTCTGATAAGAAACATCAGGTTTTGTTAAGGGGATGGAACAATGTCCTGACTGGGTAACTGCAGATCCATGACTTTCCATAAAGAATTGCCTTATCATGCTCCACCTCAAGTTTCATTTGCGCTTTTTTCATATGAGATTTACTCAACAGCAGAGATATCTCACGAGACCCTGCATCAGTATTTATAAAATGGCTGATTCCGGCTGTTTTCCATGGAATCACAACTCTCTATAGTGACCTCAATGTATTGTCATCACCAAACTTAAAGCAAGTATTACTTTTATATCCCTTAACCATGTATCAATCTACACTATTGAGAGAGAAGAGTCATACGGACTTGAAACATTAACTCTGTTTCTGTCTCCACAGACGCTGCCAGACCTGCTGAGATTTTCCAGCATATAATGTTCTTATTTCAGATTTCCGGCAAACACAGTATTTTGCTTTTAACATTTAAACCAGGCTTGTGCAACCTTTTCATGTGAGGGGCACATTCCCATTTCTTTCTCACTCAAGGGGCTGATAAGCAAATTTCGGAAAGATAAGGTTTGGCACAACATTAAACTTGAATTTCAAAAAGAGTTGAAGTATGAACAAAAGAAAAAACTTGCTGAACAAAAATAAAGCAATGCCAAAGTAATAAATTGATAATTTAAAAAAAGAGTAATTAATAAAGATGACCAGAGTCTGAGAGGGTCAGAGTGTGTGTGTCCAGCCTACCCCCAGTCTCAGGGTGCTCATTCACTCACCCTCACCCACTGTGAGAATGGGTGAGAGCATGTGTTGGTGTGCGGGGGTGGGGTTGAGTGAGAATCCTGAGACTGGGACTGAGCCAGACACACACACACATGCACGCTCACACACATTCACTCTCTTACTCCCACACTCTCACTCACATACACACACATTCTCTCTCTCACACACACTCTCTCACACACACACACTCTCTCTCTCTGACACACATGCACTCTCTAACACATATACCCACTCTCTCTCACACACACACCCTCTCACACATATTCACTTTCTCACACACACACACTCTCTCACACACACATTTTCTCTCTCTCTCTCTCATGCACACACAAACATACACTGTCTCTCTCTCTCACACACCCTGTAGCAGCAAGTCTCTTCACTGGGCCCCGCAACCAGTCTCTTCCCTCCAACCCTGTGCCTCTCTCTCCCCCACTAGGTTCCCTAGCCTCTCACCCCGCCACCCCCCATCCTGCCCAGGCCACACAGCCTCTTTCCCCCACCAGGCTCCACAGGTTCTCTCTCCCCAGGTGCCCGAACAGTGTCTCTCAACCCACTGACCCCACAGCCCCTCTCTCTCTCCCCCAGGCCCTACAGCATCTCTCTTTCTCTCTCTATCTCTGTCCCTACCCCACTTGATATTCTCACTTTTTCCTCTGCACACTCACTGCTGCTGGCATTCGCTGTTTCCTCAATCACAGACAGGTTTCCTCTTACATTTGCTACTGATAGGTTCACTAGTGAATCTATCAGCAGCAAACTTGGGGCAGGAACAGCCTGTGTTCAGAGGAGCAGCCCCTTGCAGAATATTCAACTTCACTTACCATTCTTAGTGGCATTTTGAACAGTGACGGAGACCACATTACAGGGGCTTTGCTGGCCACATCTGGCATCTAGGCTGCTGGTTGGTCAAGCCTGATTTAAACCAATCTGTTTCACATACTGTGAAGTGCAAGCACTATCCAGCATAGCCCAGTTGAATGGGTCTGCAATTAAAACATTCATCACAGGCGTAAAATCCTTATGACTAATGTAATTCATTATGAGTCATCATTATCTTCATTTCATGTCTTAGAATTCTCTTTGTCATGTGTTATTTCGAGGACCCTGCCTCTATACTTTGGGTAGTTCATCGCATAATGACACTTTGAGCCACACCTGAAGAACCAATTAACTGTTCATTGGTCATTTCTACTGCCTTGCTCATTTCCATCCCACATCTGAGGGTAGCTGACATCTCAGTCAGCTGAGCTCACGTGGATGCTACTGTGTGGTGTTAGAGGCCTGACACCCTGGTGCTGCGTGTTACTCACAGTCCCAGACCTTGTGAGGTCATTGAAGCACTGGACCCGAGTCCTCTTTATCATGCTGCAACTGCTAACCTCCTCTGCCAACTCCAATCATGCCCTTTTGGTCTCCTGGGGGTTTTCCTCCAACCAGAGGCTGTGAAGAAAAGGGCTGCAGCTTCAGTAAGCACCTCCAGGAAGGCATCCATGAATCTTGGGGCCGGCTGTGCCTGTGCCCCTGGCAGTGGTGGCCAATCCTGATCCCGATCCCATTTGTATCCCTGTGCCGACACCTCCACAGCAAGCGGCAGGCCCAGCGATGGCTGCAGCTTTCCTTTTCAATGTGCCGTCTAGTTCTATGTTCTGCCTCCAGGCCGCTCCCACCACTTGACAGGTCACTAAACCTGTGCCTTAGCCGAACAGCTCATCCGCATTTAAAAACTGAGGTCAGCGATGCTGAGGTTAGGCGGGGTCGGGACCTGAAACTTTTTTTTTTGGAAAAGTATACTTTATTCACAAAATAACTGAAAGCACGTGACAAAACATTTCAAAATGGCCATCACAAAAAGTGCAATCGTATTCAAGTTTTCCACATAGATCATGAGGTGCTTCAATACAATCAATGAATATTACAAACATTTCAACATGGACCTGGAACTGCTCTTGAAAACCCAGCCCACAGACTCTGCTGTAATATAGACTGTTGTCTGCAAGTCTCACAGTCACCCCACCCCATCCCACCCCACCCACAGGTTACTGGTTGACACACTGGTGCCAATACTCACGTTGATAAAATAGTTACTTTTCGGACTTGTTCGTGAAGCTGCAGAATGCTGAATAAGTTCATTACAGATGTCATTAATAGGTCCCTGACAAGCAAAAATCGACCATTTCTTATTCCAATCTTGGCCTTGGCCTTGGTATTGGTATTGGTATTGGGTCTTTATCATTGATGAGGGTTTCAGCGATAGTTGAGCTGAGGTAGGGATGGACAGACGATATTATGGAGATGGAAGCTGGCAGTGCCAGCGACAGATCGGAGGTTCAGCATTGTGACTGCGAACTGAAAGTGGAAATAGTGGTGTGTTACCAACCAGGAAATTATACACCCTGGAAAGAGTATCAGGCAGCAACTTGGCTCACCCACTGTCTAACCAGAATGTGCCAATGTGGCAGAAATAAATGCTATGTATTTGACCATTTCTGGAGGAGTCCCTAATTCTCAGAGCATTGCTAAACACAAGATAAATTCTGTTGACACCACACTGTTTCTCACTCATATCCTCCAGGTGGGAAAAATGTATCCAGAATAGGGACAAGATCCATGAGCAGTTCAGATAAAGAGAGAGCCTGGTTTAAGCCTCAGCATTTTCCATCAATTAAAATGGGGAATTAATACTAATTCTAACCCTTTTTGAATGCTTCTTACAGGCAACTGACTGATTTAAACATATCTTTTTTCCTCAGGAGGCGCAAACTACATGGTGTGATCATTAGGCTTAAAGTATGAGTGCGTGAGATAGATAACAACCTTTTGTATCTGGCCTTTAAAACCTACCAACTGATCATTATGCACCAGGAGAGAGACTATTGGAAGCTTGTCAGCATTGACATTATCATTATACCATTATATGCAGATGACTAGGCTCAAAGGTCTTGAGTTAATCAACATTAGAAATGGCAAGGCAAACATAGAAGAGTCGTAAAAAGGAGTTACACCCAATACTGTACCTCTGGCAACCGCCTTGCTGTATCTTGTACTGTGATGTATTTTTATGCAACTTGTACCCTTTGGTACTGTTTGTGACATTTATTTCTGCCACATTGGCACATTCTGGTTAGACAGTGGGTGAGCCAAGTTGCTGCCTGATACGCTTTCCAGGGTGTATAATTTCCTGGTTGGTAACACACCACTATTTCAACAGTGGCTTCCACTTTCAGTTCGCAGTCACAATGCTGAACCTCCGATCTGTCGCTGGCACTGCCAGCTTCCATCTCCATAATATCGTCTGTCCATCCCTACCTCAGCTCAACTACCGCTGAAACCCTCATCAATGATAAAGACCCAATACCAATACCAATACCAATACCAAGGCCAAGGTTGGCTTCTTCAAACAGGGTTTTATTTTGGTACATAAAACTCTACAGGCTCCTTGTCTCACCTGTTTTCCCTTTTTATACGTGGCAAATGGGGACTTAGCTTGTTGACTAATAATTACAAATTGAACTCCATGTGAGTTAAATGTTTCCTTCCCCAACAATCTACACCTTTGTTTCTTCCACACTCGAATATTCCAATACTCTCCAGCCTCCCACCTTCCATCCTCTTGTGAATTTCAACTCATCCAAAATTCTGCTGCCCCATCCTAACTTGCACTAAATACCCTGTTCACCCATCCTTCTTCTTAGGCAGTCCCTTGGGGTTGAGTGCTTCCACACTAAAAATGAGTTCTCAGGTGACTGAAGAGTCCAATGTGTGACCTACAGTCTCTGTCACAGGTGGTAGGGGGAACGGGTGGGTGAGGTTCCCAGGCTGCCACACGTTCCTTTCGCTGTCGACACTTGACTTCAGCTAGCCCTTGCCGATGAGACCCGTGGAGTTCAACTCCTTCCTGGATGCTTTCCCTCCACTGGTCTTGGACCAGGGGTTCCCAGATGTCGGTGGGGATGTTGCACTTTTTCAAGGAGACTTTGAGGGTGTCCTTGAAGCATTTCCTCTGCCCCCCTGGGGCTCATTTGCCATGTCTAAGCTCCGAGTAGATCACTTGTTTCGGGAGTCTCGTGTCAGGCATGTGGATGATGTGGCCCGCCCAGCGGAGCTGATCGAGCGTGGTCATTGCTTCGATGCTGGGTATGTTGGTCTGAGCGAGAACACTGCCGTTGGTGCGTTTATCCTGCCAATGAATTTGCAGGATCTTGCAGAAGCAGCGCTGGTGGTACTTCTCCAGGGTTTTGAGGTGCCTGTTGTACAAAGTCCATGGGCAGGATTTTGCCCTTGGTGTGCGGGATCAGCGGGGGTAGCCAGGAAGCCAACCATTGTCTGCGATCGGCAGCGCTCCGCGATTTTACATGGGCAGGCCAATTAAAGCCTGCCCAGTGTGATACATGAGCGGCAGCGCTGAGTGCTGCCTGTGCGGGCGGGGAGGGAGGAGGAGGGCGAGCAGGCCTAGGGTGCAGTTCGCGCGCACGTGCGAAAGAATGCTGAATAATCTCCCTGAGGCACTCTGTCACATGAGCAGGGACATGTTTTTAATTAAAAATTAAAGTTTTTATTCCATTTGTATTTGATTTTTTTGAAACCTCATCCCACCCGTGGATGAGGTTTCTAAAATTGCAAAGGCTGCTTGGCTTTTTCGCCTGCCTGACAATCGTTAGGTTGAATGGGCAGTGAAAAATTCAGCATAATTGATGACTTAATAAGCCTTTTAATTGTCAGCGGGCGCGCTGCCGGCTCCGGCATGTACCCACTGACCAAACTATCGCGAGACCGCGCGTTGACTTCGGCACACTTGGCCAATGTCATCGCGCGTCGTTTCATGCTCAGTCGGGTTGGGCCGTGCCCACCCACCGAGCTAAAAATCCTGCCCCATGTCTCTGAGCCATATAGGAGGGTATGTATCACTACCGCACTGTAGACCGTGAGCTTGGTTCTGGGTTTGAGGCCCTGGTCTTCAAACACTGTCTACCTCAGGCTGCCAAAGGCTGCACTGGCACACTGAAGAATGTGTTGAACCTTCCTGTCGATGTCTGCCCTTGTTGACAGTGGGCTCCCAAGCTATGGAAAGTGGTCCACGTTGTCTAAGGCCTCGTTGTGGATTTTGATAACCAAGGGGGCAGTGCGGAGTGGAGGGGGCAGGTTGGTAGAGGACCTTTGCCTTATGGATATTTAGTGTCAGGCCCATGCTCCTTTACACTTCAGTGACGGTGTTGACGATGGCTTGGAGCTCGGCCTCTGAGTGTGCGCATACACAATCATCATCTCCATACCGTAGTTCAATGACAGAGGATGGGACGACCTTGGATCTGGCCTGCAGGCGGTGGAGGTTGAACAGGTTCCCGCTTGTTCTGTAGTTTAGCTCTACTCCAGTGGGGAGCTTGCTTAGGGTGAGATGGAGCATTGTGGCAAGGAAGATCGAAAAGAGCATCGGTGCAATGACACAGCCTTGCTTTACACAGGTCCGAACGTGGATTAGGTCTGTGGTGGATCCGTTGGTCAGGATCATGGCGTGCATGTCATTGTGGAGCTAGCGGAGGATGGTGACAAACTTTTGGGGGCAGCCGAAGTGGAGGGGGATGCTCCATAACCCTTCGCGGTTGACAATGTCAAAGGCTTTTGTGAGGTCATAGAAGGCCATGTATAAGGGTTGGAGCTGTTCCCTGCATTTCTCTTGCAGTTGCCGTGCAGTGAAGATCATGTCCGTTGTGTCCCTTAGTGGGTAGAATCCGCATTGCGGCTCTGGGAGGAGCTCTTCAGCCACAGGGTGAAGGCAGTTGAGGAGGATTCATGTGATGACCTTCCTTGTGGCCGACAGCAGGGAGATTCCTGTACAGTTACCGCAGTCGGACTTGTCACCTTTCTTGAAGATGGTCACGATTACGGCGTCTCTGAGATCTCCTGGCATGCTCTCCTCCTACCAGATAAGGGAGATGAGGCCATGTATTCACATCGATAGTGCTTCTCCGCCATGCTTTAGTGCTTCGGCGGCGATTCCATCTACTCCTGGTGTCTTGTTGCTCTTTAGCTGTTGACTGGCCTTTTCTACCACTTGCCGGGTTGGGGTTGTGCTGAGATGGTGGCGGGTAGCAGGCTGCGGGATGGAGTCGAGGACGCTCGCATTGAAGACAGAGTGTACTTGACAGTTTGTTCATCCATCACCCCTGTGCTCACTGACCCACAGTGACTCCGAGTCTGGCAACATCTCCGCTGCAAAATTCTCATCCTTGCATTCAAATTCCTTCATGACCTCACCCCTCTCTATCTCTGAAAACTCCTACCACCTTCTAAGACCTCTGTGATCCTTTAATTCAGGCCTCCCACACATCCCCAATCACTCCACCATTGGCGGCTGTGCCTTAGGCTGCCAAGGCCCTAAGCTGTGACAGTCTCTCCCTACACCTCTCTGCCTCTCTACCTTGCTTTCATCCTTTGAGATGTTCCTTTATTTATTTAGTGAATGCAAATCCCCGAAGCCAAGTGATAGCCTCCTCATTGGCTGAGTTTAGGGTGATTATTCCGCCACTTAGTCTGTAGAGAGGATGCGCCTCGGTAATGTGCAGCATGGTTTATGTCTCTCCACAAGTGCATAAGGAGCTTGTACTGAGCACCCAGCGGTGGGGGACAATGGATCAGCGTTCACGTCGTGTTCCCCCGCCCCCCCAACAGTACCCAGGCAGCCCTGGGGAAGCTAATGGTCCTGCCGGCAGACTGAATTCCAAGAGGAAATGAAAGGACTCCAGGAGAGCCCTCTTACGGGATCAGCAGTCTCAGCATTAAGCAGCCCTCTGGTTTTATGGTTCTAGGGCATGCTCTCCAAATCTTAACATTTAATGTTGAGGGACTGTCAGCCACCAAGCGAAACCTCATTGAATGTCTTGTCACCCAACACTCCGTCAACGTCATTTGCCTACAAGTGACCAATACTGGAACTGAAGGCGTTCCTTAAAACCTACCTCTGTGATAATCTGTTCTAATATGTCTTAATGTGTTTCAGTGCTAAATATTGTTTTATAAGGCTGCAGTGAAGTGCTTTTGGATGTTTTACCATGTTAAGGGGGGCCTTATAAATGCAATTTGTTGTTGCATTGATGAAAGGAGCACGCTCCTTTCCGGAAAGGTGAGTTATGAATGTCACACTAGTTTTATAGATTAGTCCAATATGCAGTGATTTTGTTGTCTAGAATTTAATAAGCTTATGCTACATGACTTGTGTGGAAAGTCAGAGCAGGGTTCAAAATGTCCAAGTCATACCAATTAGTGACTAGAAGGTTGAATGAAGTTGAGCATAATGCTCATTATCAGTTTTTTAGACACTTTTCTGACTCTCAATGTAGCAGTGAGTCAATTTATATTCAAAAGCTTTTCTCAAATAGCCATTTCACCTCATTATACCAATGCTGGAAATATAAAGCAGGGTTCTCTTCCAGCTTTTGGAAATGACAAAAAGGGAACTCACCTCAGGAACATCCTGTGCAGCATGCAAAGAACTTGACAGCCAATGAAGTGCTTTTGAACTGCAGTCACAGATTTTGAAATGGATTAGTTTAATGTATTAAATCACTTACGAGAAAAGCTGGATGAGAAAAGACCAAGGTCCATCCACCATCCTGGTAGAAAAATGATACAATTAAAAGGGAGTTAGTGACTAATCACAGTGAGTAACCTTTATCAATGAGTCCATAACAGACCCAGACATGAGGCAAGGGAACTCGCCCCCCCAAAATTAGTGGAGAGATTTGGAAACCAGAGGTCCAATTAATGCAGCTGTTCCTACCAAACACACCACATTACTACATGTCATGTCTCCAAATACTCATATTGTGTTATTCTCAAAAAGAAATCTATCTATCAGCACATAGCTTAATAAATTATTAGACAAAACACTGTGGGGGTACTTACCACCTAACCCATCCATCAGGAACCAGTTAGTTGCCCACTTTATGCCCGCCCTGATTTTATGCCCCACTGAAGTCAATGCCAAGGGCATAGGACACTGTGATTCACCTGTGACATTGATCTGAATCAGGAAATCTATAAATATCTACAGCAAAAAAGGATGAAAGAAATACCAACAGTCCTAACATAAACCATCAAGGCAGAAGTGAGAGGGATTGGGGGTGGAGAGGGGGAGCGGAGGTGCTGGGTAGAAGAAAGAGAAAACAGGAAGGGTCAGAAAGAGGAGAGCGGATGGTAATGTTTTGAGTGGTGAAAAACAACCAGAGTGTGAAAGGGATTTTTTTTCTCTAATAAATACTGGGTGCTTTGGAACAACTGAAGGACTAAGACTGAAGTTATACCACCACTTTTACATCAGCATGGAGTGATTCTGGGTGGATATCAATGCAAAATTGGAAATATAACTCCCAACACCGTGGCATACACTTGGTCTGAAAGGTATCGAACATCTCCCCCTTCTTGTAGACCATCTCCCATCGATCCTGATTTCATATAGAAAGAGTGTAATGAAGAGAAAAAGAACACTGAGATTCTGCAGATTGTAAGAGACACCTTGAATGGTGCTAAAATGCTTTATAATGGAGAGCAGATTGGAATAGAAAGGGTTCAGGGGTCGGATACACTTATTGATTTAAGTAAGTTACGTGATGGCTAGATCCAATATATGACTATATTAACTTCCTCAACTTCATGCTTAGTTAACGGAAAATTATAATTCATTTATCATTATCAACAAGACAACATATCGATAAAGCTCACCAAACATTTACAACTAGAAGATAAAAATGACCCAGGAGACCACCAAAGAGACTTTCCATTCCTTGCTACCTTTTCCTAAAAAGGGAGAATAGCATTAAAGTTAGAAGTGGGCCATTCAGGGGTGATGTCAGGAAGCACTTCTTCACACAAAGGCTGGTGGAAACCTGGAACTGTCTCCTCCAAAGAGCTGTTGAGGCTGAGGGTCAGTTGAAAATTTCAAAACCGAGGTTGATAGATTTTTAATATTAAGGGCAAAACACTGCAGATGCTGGAAATCTGAAATATAAACAGGAAGGGCTGGAAATACTCAGCAAGCCAGGCAGCATCGGTGGAGAGAGAAACAGAGACAACGGTCCAAACTGATAACCTTTTGTCAGAACTGGGAGAAGTCAGAGATTCAACACATTTTAAGAAAGTGCAGGGGCGAGGGGAGGGGAGACGGGAGGATGGAACAAAAGGATAGGGCAGAAGGTGGAACAGATTAAAAGATAAAAGGGGTGATGGTACAAGGCGAAAGGAGATGGCAATGGTACAAGTGGAGGAGGTATAAATGGCAACAGCAGAATCATTACCAGTAACTGTCATCTGAAAAAAATGGGATTGGTGATTATTACCTGAAATTGTTGAACTCAATGATGAGCCCAGAAGGCTGTAAAGTGACTAATCAAAAGAAGAGGCATTGTTCCTCAAGCTTCCATTGAGTTGCATTGGAGCAATGATGGAGACAAAGGAGAGAGAGGTCAGAGTGGCAGAGGGGCAGAGAATTAGAATGACAAGTGACTAGAAGCTCAGGGGCATGCTTACGGGCAGAACAGAGGGGTGCTTTCAGCAGAATATTTGTTAGGGAAGGGAAGCAGGTAGATGGAGTAATGATCTAATTGAATATCAGAGCAGGGCTGAGCAGCTGAAGGGCCTCCTCTGGCTCTTATTGACCCTCTCCTCCTTTCCAATGATTTATCGTTGGGCTACAGTTCCGTGGAAGCTGGAAACCCTCCACCAACCCAAGGACTGATCTTATTCTCAGCCCAACAGTCACACGTGTGAACTGCCAACAGGAGTCGCTGGGTAATTTCAACTTGCTCAGTTCACCCTTTTCCTAATTGATAATGCTGAGGCACATCTGGCACAGTTCTAACATGGCGCAGACTGAGCTTTGAGCTTGGGGAGATCCTCGTCTGTGTGACTCGGATTCACATTGCATGAACATGCTGAGTGGCAAGAAGGACTTTTCCTGAACATCCTTTTCAGCAGATAAACCTTTCAAGTACAAAATTTGATACGGTGGTCCCATAAATGATCTAGTCAGGACTGATTTGGTGAAGTGAACCTGTAGACCACATTATGGCATTCAGTCATATTTAGAGTGCAGTTATAACTGACTGCATTTCCTTTCTCCCTCACTCTCTTCTTTCTTTTCATTTGCTCCTTCTCCCCTAAAAGCATGTCGAAAATGAGGAAGAAAGGTGAAGGAAAGGCTTGCATTTTTATAGCATGATTCACAATGTCAAGACTCCCCAAGTGTGCTTTACTGACAATGAAGTACTTTTGAAACCTGATCACTGTTGTACTGTAGGAAATGTAGAGCTAACAGCTCTCCACCTAAGTGACACGTCCAGTATGAAGGCCAGAAAATGAGGGAGTGCTCCTGTGAAGTACTGTGGGATCTTTTATTACATTGAAAGTTCTACATAAATGCAAGCTTTTGTTGGTCACGCAATGAATAAATTCTGTCTTCATCTACATGAAGGAAAAATGGTACGTTCTTATAAACCTTTCACAATCTCAAAGTATTCATCTTAGGCCAAAGAAGTGCAGTTATTGCTGCAATGTAGCAAACATGGCAGCCAATTTGCACACAACAAGCCCCAACAATCTGTTTCAGAGTTGAATATTGGCTGGGACAAGGGGAGAACTCTCATTCTCTTCTTCATCAAGCACCTTTACATTCACTTCAGAGGCAGACAAAGTCTTGGTTTAACATCTCATCTGAAAGGTAGCTCCTCTGACAGTACTACACCGGGAGTATCGACCCGAATTATGTGCTCAAGTCACTGGAGTGGGACTTGAATCCAAAACCTT
The DNA here is from genome assembly GCF_964194155.1 of Cetorhinus maximus. Lineage (NCBI taxonomy): Eukaryota > Metazoa > Chordata > Chondrichthyes > Lamniformes > Cetorhinidae > Cetorhinus > Cetorhinus maximus. The sequence continues at coordinate 42,273,495 of NC_135883.1, read as the reverse complement.
TGGATGCAGAGCTGCAAGCGTTACAACTGAGCCACAGCTCACACTGGTGTGCTGGGTCACAGTAAAACTCTCAACCTTTCCTTTGCCACTGGGACTCAGTACTGATATTTGTTCTGTCCACTCTGAAAGGCCCCTGAATTGGCCACTGGTTTACAACCATTAAAGGGAGCCTGTGGATGATAAATTGGCTTTCATCTTTAAATCCTTGCTCAAAGATTCCACTGACAAAAAAATGAAAGAGAATTGTAAATCAATCAAATCACCACCAGATTGATAGATTTAGTGGGGGAAGAAAAGCATGGAAAGAAATTTTTGACCTTTTAACTTTTGTGCATGATAATATGTCAAGCATATGTTATTGATGAACTGTGTACCTTCAAGAGATTCTATGTAAACAATTATTATAATAAAGCTAATGGAAAATACTGCAGATGCTGGAAATGTAAACAGAACATTTGAAAACACACAGCAGGTCTGAAGGCATCTGTGGAGAGAGAAACAGGGTCATATGAGTGGAATTTAATAGTCCCCCCCACAGTGGTGCTGAATTTGGAGGTGAGGGGCATTTAATTGGGCGAGAGGGTGTGGGAAGGCTCATCGATGGATGTACTTGAAGCATTAAATGGGCGACTAATGGCCACTTAAGTGGCTTAGTCCACCACCACTAGGATTTACCCAGCCCACTAGGATTTACCCAGCAGTGGCAGGCAGGGTAGTCGTTCCTTGGAGAGCCTGAGAAACAAACACTTGAGGGCTTCCAGGGGGCACAGCCCTCATTCAAAGGCACTCAGTGTCTGGTTGACATTGGGAAGGGCAGGCCAGCATTTAGTGCCCATCCCTAATTGCCCTTGTTCAGAGGGCATTTAAGAGTCAACCACATTGCTGTGGGTCTGGAGTCACATGTAGGTCAGACCAGGCAAGGACAGCAGATTTCCTTCCCTAAAGGGCATCAGTGAACCAGATGGGTTTTTACAACAATTGACAATGGTCATCATTAGACTTTTAATTCCAGATTTTTATCGAATTCAAATTTCACCATTTGCCATGGTGGGTTTTGAACCCAGGTCCTCAGAGCAATACCCTGGGTCTCTGGATAACTAGTCCAGTGACAATACCACTATGCTACTGCCTCCCCACTACCACTCTGGCATGCCATCCTCACCCTCCAGCCAGTGGGTGATACCATGTCATCAGCATTAAATCCCACCCGATGTTTGAGGTTGATAAGTCTTTGTCAGGACTCAGTTTTTTATGACATTTTGGGATGCCCTGAGGTTGGGAAATGGGCCATAGGACTGCAAGTTCTTTCTTTTTCTTCACTGACACTGCCCAAACTGCGAAATGTTTTCCAGCATTTATTGTTTATTATGCACCAAAGTCTTGTTTTATGTTGTAGCAAGTTAATTTCTATTATTCTTTTTACGTTGCTGTCACATGAAGTCCTTGCTCACTTGTTAGAAATGGTACATGCTGATTCTTTGTCCTGCCAGTTGCACATGGTCCTTCGAGATGGAAAACCAAAAGAAATTTCTGGATTTTCACAACCATCCCTCAAGAGGGAGATGCTGAAGCCCGGTTCAACTGGATGTAGATACAGGGAGCAGAACACCAGCAGCTACTGTAATAGGGGGGTGGTATGGGGGGAGGCAGTGGGTGGTGCTTGCAGGAAACATTTTTGGGTGAGAGGCAATTTTACTTCATAGAAAAATGCTGAAGGGATGGACTTTTTTTTATTCATTCACAGGATGTGGGATTCACTGGCTGGGCCAGCATTTATTGCCCATTCCTAATTGCCCTTGAGAAGGTGTTGATGAGCTGCCTTCTTGAACCGCTGCAGTCCATGTGGTGTAGGTACACCCATAGTCCCGTAAGGAAGAAAGTTCCAGGATTTTGACCCAGTGACAGTGAAGGAACGGTGATATATTTCCAAGTCTGGATGGTGAGTGGCTTGGAGAGGAACTTGCAGGTGAAGGTGTTCCATGTGTCTGCTGCCCTTGTCCTTCTAGATGGTAGTAGTCGTGGGTTTGGAAGGTGCTGTTGAAGGAGCCTTGGTGAATTCCTGCAGTGCATCTTCTAGATGGTACACACTGCTGTTACTGTTCATCGGTGGTGGAGGGAGTGAATGTTTGTGGATGTGGTGCCAATCAAGCAGGCTGTTTTGTCCTGGACGATGTCATGCTTCTTGAGTGTTGTGGGAGCTGCACTCATCAAGGCAAGTGGGGAGTATTCCATCACATTCCTAACTTGTACCTTGTAGATGGTGTGCAGACTTTGGGGAGTCAGGAGGTGAGTTACTCATGGCATGATTCCTAGCCTCTAACTTGCTCTTTAGCCACAGTATTTATATGGCTAGTCCAGTTCAGTTTCTGGTCAATGGTAACCCCCAGGATGTTGATAGTGGGGGATTCAGTGGTGATAATGCCATTGAACATCAAGGTGGCAGTGGTTAGATTCTCTCTTGTCGGAGATGGTCATCACCTGGCACTTGTGTGGGCGAATGTTACCTGTCACTTGTCAGCCCAAGCCTGGATATTGTCCAGGTCTTGTTGAATTGGAACATGGACTGCTTCAGTATCTGAGGAGTTGAGAATGGTGCCAGACACTGTGCAATCATCAGCGACCATCCCCACTTCTGACCTTATGATGGAAGGAAAGTCATTAAGCAGCTGGAGATGGTTGGGCTGAGGACACTACCCTGAGGAACTCCTGCAGTGATGTCCTGGAGCTGAGATGACTGACCTCCAACAACCACAACCATCTTCCTTTGTGCTAGGTATGACTATAACCAGTGCAGAGTTTTCCCCCTGATTCCCATTGATTCCAGTTTTGCTAGGGCTCCTTGATGCCACACTCGGTCAAATGCGGCCTTGATGTCAAGGACAATCTCTCTCATCTCACCTTGGGAGTTCTGCTCTTTTCACAGAATCACAGAATCACAGTGCAAAAGAGGCCTTTCGGCCCATTGAGTCTGCACCGGCACAAGAAACACCTGATCTACCTACCTAATCCCATTTACCAGCACTTGGCCCATAGCTTTGAATGTTATGACATGCCAAGTGCCCATTCAGTTACTTTTTAAAGGATGTGAGGCAACCTGCCTCCACTACCCTCCCAGGCAGCGCATTCCAGACCGTCACCACCCTCTGGGTAAAAATGTTTTTCCTCACATTGAAGGGTTCTCAAAATTCCCACATTTTTCATATCATCAACAAGGATATGACTTTTGGACTTTTACCTGAAACCAGACAACGAGAGGAGACAGAATACGCATTCTTCCCTTTAAAACAATCAACACGAAACTAAAGCCCATCAAAATCTTGCATAAATAATTGCTACTAACTATGGGGGCAGGAAGACCTCAATCAATGCAATTATGCGAACCCATCAATACTCCACACATACAATGGCTTTCAGTTCAAGACTAGTTACGGGGGCAGGAAGACAATGATAAACATCATGCGAGCCCATTAAAAACAATGAGACAACAATCACCTGGGGAAGCCCACCAAAATCAAACAAAGAACTAACCTTGATTTGGATTGAGATAAGAAATTCGAAAAAAAACTGTATAACTGGGCCAGGAAATCTGAGTGTGAGCAGTTTTGAAAGCTGATACAAGGCAGTAAGCAGTTGGGAGCGGTTTTGCAGAGTTTAAACAGGGAGCTGAGCCAAGCGGAGGAAGGAGATCTGGAGGTTTGCAGGCCCGCAGGCAACATCACGGCGAGGGGCATGGGGTGACAGGCTCAACCGAAGACAACAAGGCCGCAACCGCAGCCCTCCACGAAGATCGACCACCCACAACCGTGTCCTCCACCCAACTGAAGAACCTTTGCAGATTCCACAGACCAGGACCACGTGGGGACGGCAGGCCCCAGAGGACACAAAGAGCATACCCCAAAACTGCAACCGGCTTACCTGGCTGGATTTCGAACTGTCAAGGAACCCTGGTTGGTGAGCATGATCTCTGACCTCTCCTAGTTCAATTTAGTTAGGTTTTGGGGGTGGGTCAAGGGTGAGGGGATTAGTGGCGTGATTTTCCCTCGTTATGCCGTGTGTTACCCATTCTTAACTAAGTGTACTTTGTAAGTCTGTATAATATCAGTGTAATCCTAATGTTATAAGTTCATTTGTGACTTCAGTAAACTCAGTTTTTTTCTTGCACCAAAACCAGTTGTCTGCTGCACTTTGTCACAACCCCCAAATAAGTCCAAGGTCTAGAACCCAGGGAATGGGAGAGATTTGAACCACTCAGAAGTCAGAGGTGAAGCTGACACACACACCACCCCCTACATAATGGTGACCGCGGCAGGACCTTGGCAAAAGGGATGCGATGCAGTGGACACTGATTTGGAAGAGAGAACTGTAATGGAAGAGAGGATTTCAAATTATGTATTCAGTAAGGTGAATATGGGAAAAAATGGGTCACTAATCTGTTAAAGGCTGGTCGACTGGTAGATGTTGCAGCTAAATGGACAGAAGGGAAAGATCATAAAAAATCCATAGAATAGTCAGTCTGGCTGATGTGCTTCAAGAAACAGATCCAGCTTTTGGACAGGCTCGTTGAAGCACAGGCAGCTGAGATTCGGCAGTCAGCCCTGGAAGTCTAAACAAAGGCCCTAGCAGGGGAAATGTTACTGTTAGCATTGCAGGCTCTGAACCAGGAAAGGGTGCAGTTAGTGAGGGAGCATAAGACCCAGCAGGAATATTTACAGTGTCAGGTCACTGAGGCCAAGAACAATGAGCTGGGGTTGCGGGAAAAGAATGCCCGCCTAGCAAGACAAGTAAGAGAGCAGGAGGAGAAAGTAAAAGGCTTACAGGCAGACTATAAGATAGTGAGCGCAAAGGGTTTGCGGATGCAGGCCATGGCCCCTGCCAGAAGCATATAGAGAGTCTGAACCTTTCTCTAAGGACGGCAAAAGGCATGGTGTGCCTCATAAACCCTAGTGCAGCCCAGGTCAACTTCACAGGGAACCTGGGGAGGACGGTTCAGGCACCACAGGTAGTGCCAAGGGACTACCCGGGTTAGGAGCAGGAGGGCCCATGACCACCACCCGTAGCACTAAGCTTTAGTGAAATCTGGCAGGGGTGGGGGTGGGGGGTGGAATTAGGGGCAGAAGCTGAGGAGGAAAACCCCCAGCAAGAGAGGCTGGGGCTGGGGCCGATGTGCCCGGCCCGGCAGCAAAGTTTCGGCCCGCCTGCTGATAATGGGGATGAGGAACCCCCCCAAAACCAGTTTGTGGTTCCCCAAGGCACCCAACAGCTTAAGGCCATGGTAAGCCATTTAACTAAACTTACAGCAAATGGGGATCCCTCGGTCCACTTCAGGGAAGTGGAACAAGCTACAAGCATCAACGAGTGCAATGATGCTGAACAGGCCAAAATGCTGCTATTCTCCCTGGAGAGTAAGCTCTTCCAGTCCCTCTCTGACCAATGTAAGATGGGACAGTGTGGTTATGGGGAGCTCATGGAGGAAGTTCTTGTGGCCATGGGGATGAATGAGGGAAGTCCTTTCTCCCAGGTGGAAAAAACAGTGCAGCTCGTAGGAGAAGCCCCGTAGGCTTTTGCTGACAGGTTGTGGCCGGTGTGTAGGAGCGCATGCAGTGGGACGCCTAACCAGGCTAACCTGGACCAGGATCAGCGGGCCCACTGGCTCTGTTGCCTGGTGGAAAACAGCTTGCCACAGGTCAGGGCCGCGGCAGGAATGTGGTTTGACCCAAATAATCCCCTGACTACCGAACTCACAGTGATCAGACAATTGACCATAGCTTACCGTAATGGTAAAGGAACCGATGCACACCCACCTAAAGGGATAGGGCATGAAATGAAACCTGGCCTGGGTTGGAAGGAGTGGCATCAGGAAGGGAATAACCCTTCCAGCACAAAGCTCAACTGTTATGGGTGTGGGAAGAATGGACACTGGAGGAAGGAGAGTAAGAATCCTTGGAAAGATAACAATGGGAAGAATTCCTCAACCCCAGCCCAAAAGGCAGAGACAGGAATCCCTCCCGCTACGGTCGAATTATTTTTGGACGCCATGAGAACCCTATTGACTGGCCCAGGGAATGTAGCAGCCACCACCGGCGCGCTGACCCCATCAGCCCCATCTAACCCACAACCCTGACTAGAGCCAGCAGCAATGGGGGAGGAAGGGGAGGTTTTCATCCATAAGGTGAAAGCCCATTCCTCCGCAGAACCCCGGAGTGAGGGCAACCAGCAGGCCAACGTGCTGGCTAAGGAGGGTGCCCGCACAGGCATTTTCTGGGACCCATATGGGTCCCGTCCTATAGCAGCAGTCACGGGTAGGAATGGGAACCAATGTAAGTTGCTTAAATCCGAGAGAAGGGAACAGGCAGTTGGGGCAAAGTCTGAGGATAAAAATCCTCAGCCTGCAGCAGGAGCAAACTCACAGACTGCACAAGCAGGTGCAGTGGCTTGTTTTAAGGGAAGGGCCATCCCACCCACCGTTTGGGACACTCCCCTGCTCATCTGGGACTCAGACAAGGTGGGACCTGAGGGCAGAGAGTTACCTGCCCCTGACACAGGTTTAGAAGAGGTACAGCCTGAGGATAGAAATCCCCAGCCAGCGGCAGTGGAGATTCCACAGACCGTACAAGAGGGGACAGTGGCTCAGGTTGAAGACCCACCAGCCAGAAAACCCCCACCAGCCAGAGTCCCTAGAAGGTCCCCACGAACGCCACGGCCAAAGAAACCGTGGTCACTGGCTCCCCAGTCTAAAAGGGCAGCCCGTCAAGTCAGGGATCGATCTGAGGACAGAGGTCCCTAGCCAGCAGCTGAGGGACCAAAGGTACAGGACAGGGCGGCCACACCGAAGGGAGTAGTGTGCTGTAGCCCGAACAGGGATTAACCTGGCCACCCGGGGACGGGCGGCGGATGTACATAGCTTCTGTTATTTAATTTTGAGATTGTTAAGTTTGGGTGTTTTAGTTAAATTTTAAATAAGGTGGTTGGCAGTTTAAGTATTATTGTTTAAGAGTGTTTGTATTGAGTCAAGGTCGCAAGATTCGACTATGCTTTACCCAAGCCAGCGAATCTGTTCAGGATCTGGCTATATGCTCTTATGTCTCCCTATAGAAAGGATTTCGATAGGATGGGGGGCAAACTCCTACTCACCCTGATAGGAATGGCCGCTGGGAGGCGAGGTGACGTGGAGGACTCCCATATTTTTGGGTGCTCAGGGGAGAGAGCACCGGTTGTGACTGCGAGGGGCAGCAAAGGTAACGTGGAGGAGATCACTACCTATTCCCATGTGGGAAGATGGCCAGGGTGGCTGGGATCTAACTCCACCCGATACTCCAGCCAGACCGGATTCACCTACGGGGAGGCCTCCCTCCCCTGCCCCAGCATACAGGTTGTGGCCACACAGGTCGGGGTCACTGAGGGGAAATGCGTGTGCCTGACCTGCAGAGGACAGATTCCCCTGGGAAGGTGGTGGTGGCTCAGGAAGCTGAGCAGAGACATGGGGGACGGTACAGCTGACTGGGAGTGACTGGGGAACGACACCCATCGGACCATTACCAGGAACCATGGGGGGGGTGAACGTGTGCTGGGACAAGTGGTGGAAATCAGAACAGGGAATCTATGCCTGCATGTGGGGATCGCGGAAGACCTGCCCCACGGGCGTATCCATTATCTTTTCCGCAGCCTGGCTGGACAAGGGGAAAGGGGTGGAATGGGATTCCCACCTACACACTTGCATAACCCCATCCTCTCCAGCCTCAGTTAAGGCCACTGAACTCGTGGCACGTGCCCAAAAGCCCCTGCCCACGGCCCCGACAGTAAGGACACATATGGAGAAGTGCCCTGACACCACCAAGGGACCATGGAATGGGCTGGTACTAGTGCCGACCGAAAAGGTGCTATACCAGGGGGTACACTACACGGTAGCTTCCGTGATTCTAAACCTCACAGAGGTACACTTACCTGAGTGGTGCCCCAAGGAGACAGAACAGCTATACCAGGCCCTGTTAAGAGAAATGTTCAGGAAATTCTACGAGTTTGATTTTGCCAATGTAGACAAAACAGAACTGTACGCTACCCACACTGAGTACTTTAGCAATGCGGGGAGACAAAGAAGGGGAACCTGGGATGATGTTTTCGCAGCATATAATACAGGATCCTCTGTGATAAACAGTCTGGATGACACAGAATTGCAGACACAAATAAACTGTTCAAAAACACAATTACGAAAAATCTTAACAGAGGAGAACACAGTGATAGCCTCAGAGCTACATGAGGACCAGGCCATGACGGTCCATTTAAAGGAGATTATTGCTGAGTTGGAAAGGCACGCCAAAACAGTAAATGCACTCATTCGAGAGGATAAGAATGCATCAGACCAGGCTGCACAGAATGAGGTGTGCGTGCTGTAGGGGGCATGGTTGCTGGGCGAGGGCTGCAGCAACCCAGAGGATGTAAAGCAAGGTTTAGTCCCCTCCTGGATCAGCAACAAGCACCTCGCAGCCCTCCACCCATTTGAGAATTCACTAAGCCAGTGTTAGTTCCAAATAGCCTCTGAAGCCTACCCTGTCCCAGTAGATTGTGGGCGCTCCATCATGGGTATAGTAGAGAGGATGCCGGTCATGGGTGGAACAGCCCGACCTGCACCGGTATATAGGGTGGAGAACATTGGAGTCATTCAAGGGGGTGCACACGTCCGTTTCGCAGTGGTCCCACCTTACGTCATAAAGTGGGAGCACATGATGACAGGTACAGACCTCTCTGGGTGCCGGAGCTGGGGTGCACACGTAGTACTGTGTCCCCAGCACTTGAACGCCTATTCCAGACCACAGTGCGGGTTTAAAACTGCTGGTGCATGGCCTATAAACTGTACCATGGAGGTAATGGCACAAGGCCATGCTCCCCCACAGGTAGCATATATAGGGGGTGGGACATATTGTGTCACCACAAGTGCGCCCCATTACCAGCTTGGACAGCACTTCCGGTGTCCGGTAAGTGACAGCAGTTCTTGTTTTAAACCCGAGGCAGAAGTTCAAGTGGCCCAGGAACGGATTGTCCCCATTCCTGAACCCTGCACTGTTCACCTCACTGTTAGGGAAAACATTACCAACCTGCAGAGCTCTGTCACACATTTCGGTTACGAAATTCCCCCTCTACCAGAACATCTTACTAAACTATTAAAAGCTGTAGAGTTATCACAAAAGTATTTCTATACTTTGGAACAGAAAACACATGAGATAGAGGGAGAGATTCAAGGTATCACAGTCCCACCCTAGTGGGACATTTTGGAAAACATAGAGGTCCCTTCATGGGTCTGAATGGCTTCCCACATCCTGGTGGTTTGCCAACTGGGAATAGTGTTGTACCTGTTGTGCTCTCAGTACAAGGGAAAAGGCAAAATCCTGGAGTGCCAAAACGAAAGGATCTGGAAGAAGCATTATGTTAAGGTGGAGAGAAATACACCTGTTTGAACCTTTTTTTTTGTGTTCCTGAATAAAGATGGTTGTTTTTTTTGTGTTCGGTTATTTTTAAGAAAGACTTTTACGTGTGGTTTTCTTTTAATAAGGATGTATGTGCACCAAGTGGGGTGTTGGACCCCCTAAATGTTTGGATGTATGTAAATAACTGTATTTTGCCTATGCATGCTTACGTACACCACATTTTAAAGAATGGGGAATGTATGTGTCATGAAATCTTAGATAGGTAATTACAGGGGAAGATTGACTATGGCGGGTCGGGAATTTTGTTTTTTTTTCCAGTATGATACTTGAAGCAAGGTTTAAGTATCACGGGGGAGCTGAAGGGTTCTCAAAATTCCCACATTTTTCATATCATCAACAAGGATATGACTTTTGGACTTTTACCTGAAACCAGACAATGAGAGGAGACAGAACACGCATTCTTCCCTTTAAAACAATCAACACGAAACTAAAGCCCATCAAAATCTTGCATAAATAATCGCTACTAACTACGGGGGCAGGAAGACCACGATCAATGCAATTATGCAAACCCATCAATACTCCACACATACAATGGCTTTCAGTTCAAGACTAGTTACGGGGCAGGAAGACAATGATAAACATCATGTGAGCCCATTAAAAACAACGAGACTACAATCACCTGGGGAAGTCCGCCAAAATCAAACAAAGAACTAACATTGATTTGGATATGAAATTCGAAAAAAACAGTATAACTGGGCCAGGAGATCTGAAGTGAGCAGTTTTTGGGCAGTGAGGGGACACAGAAGGGTGAGCAGTTTTGAAAGCTGATACAAGGCAGTGAGCAGTTGGAAGCGGTTGGAGCAGTTTTAAGCAGGGAGCTGAGCCAAGCAGAGGAAGGCGATCTGGAGGTTTGCAGGCCCGCAGGCAACATCACGGCGAGGGGCACGGGGTGGCAGGCTCAACCGAAGACAACAAGGCCGCAACCACAGCCCTCCACGAAGATCGACCACCCACAACCGCATCCTCCACCCAACTGAAGAACCTTTGCAGATTCCACAGACCAGGACCACGTGGGGACGGCAGGCCCCAGAGGACACAAAGAGCGTACCCCAAAACTGCAGCCGGCTTACCTGGCTGGATTTTGAATTGTCAAGGAACCCTGGTTGGTGAGCATGATCCCTGACCTCTCCTAGTTCAGTTTAGTTAGGTTTTGGGGGTGGGACAAGGGTAAGGGGATTAGTAGCGTGATTTTCCCTCATTATGCCGTGTGTTCCCCATTCTTAACTAAGTGTACTTTGTAAGTCTGTATAATATCAGTGTAATCCTAATGTTATAAGTTCATTTGTGACTTCAATAAACTCAGTTTTTTTTCTTGCACCAAAACCAGTTGTCTGCTGCACTTTGTCACAACCCCCAAATAAGTCCAAGGTCTAGAACCCAGGGAATGGGAGTGATTCGAACCACTGAGAAGGCAGAGGTGAAGGTGACACACACACCACCACCCTTTACATAATCCTCCCTAAACCTCCTACCCCTCACCTTGAACTTATGTCCCCTCGTGACTGACCCTTCAACTTAGGGGAACACGTGCTCCCCATCCACCCTGTCCATGCCCCTCATAATCTTGCACACCTCGATCAGGTCGCCCCTCAGTATTCTCTGCTCCAACGTATACAATCCAAGTCTATCCAACCTCTCTTCATAACTTAAGTGTTTTATCCCAGGCAACATCCCAGAGGTGAATCTCCTCTGCACCCCCTCTAGTGCAATCACATCCTTCCTACAATGTGGTGACCAGAACTGCACACAGTACTCCAGCTGTGGCCTCACCAAGGTTCTATACAACTCCAACATGACCTCCCTACTTTTGCAATCTATGCCTCGATTGATAAAGGCAAGTGTCCCATATGCCTTTTTCACCACCCCACTAACATGCCCCTCCACCTTCAGAGATCTATGGACACACACGCCAAGGTCCCTTTGTTCCTCAGAAATTCCTAGTGTCATGCCGTTTATTGAATACTTCCTTGTCAAATTACTCCTTCCAAAGTATATCACCTCACACTTTTCAGGGTTAAATTCCATCTGCCACTTATCTGCCCATTTGACCATCCCGTTAATATCTTCCTGTAGCCCAAGACACTCAACCTCACTGTTAACCACCCAGCCAATCTTTATGTCATCCGCAAACTTACTAATCCTCCCCCCCACATAGTCATCTATGTAGTTTATATAAATGACGAATAATAGGGGACCCAGCACAGATCCCTCTGGTACACCACTGGACACTGACTTTCACTAAAGTATCCTTCTGTCATCACCCTCTGTCTCCTACAACTAAGCCAATTTTGAATCCATCTCATCAAAATACCCTGTATCCCATGTGCATTTGCCTTCTTTATAAGTCTCCCATGTGGGACCTTGTCAAAGGCTTTGCTGAAATCCATATAAACTACATCAACTGCACTACCCTCAGCTACACACCTCCTCAAAAAATTCAATCAAATTTGTTAGGCATGACAAAGCCATGCTGACTATCCCTGATCAAACCTTGCCTCTCCAAGTGGAGATAGATTCTCTCTTCAGAGTTTTCTCCAATAGTTTCCCTACCACTGACGTGAGACTCACTGGCCTGTAGTTCCCTGGCTTCTCTCTACACCCTTCTTAAATAGCGGAACCACATTAGCTGTTCTCCAGTCCTCTGGCACCTCCTCCGTGGTCAGAGAGGAATTAAAAATTTGGGTCAGAGCCCCTGCAATCTCCTCCCTTGCCTCCCTCAGCAGTCTGGGACACAAATCATCTGGACCTGGAGATTTATCCACTTTTAAGCCTGCCAACACCTCCAATACCTTGTCACTCCCTATATCAATTTGCTCAAGAACCTCGCAGTCGCTCTCCCCGAGTTCAATACCTTCATCCTCATTCTCTTGGTTTTGTCTATGTTTGAACCAAGGCTGTAATGAGGTCAGGAGCTGAGTGGCCCTGGTGGAACCCAAACTGAGCGTCAGTGAGCAGGTTACTGCTTAGCAAGTGCCACTTGATAGCACTGTTGCTGACCCCTTCCATCGCTTTACTGATGATCGAGAGTAGACTGATGGGGCAGTAATTGGCTGGGTTGGATTTGTCCTGCTTTTTGTGGACAGGGCATACCTGGGCAGTTTTCCACATAACCAGGTAGATGGCAGTGCTGTAGCTGTACTGGAACAGCTTGGCTAGGGATGAGGCAATTTCAGCAGCACAGGGCCCCTAGCCTTTGCACTATCCAGTGCCTTCAGCCATTTCTTGATATCATGTGGAGTGAATTCAATTGGCTGAAGACTGGCATCTGTCATGCTGTAGGAAGATGGATCATCCACTCCACACTTCTGGCTGAATATTGTAGCAAATGTTTTTATCTTTTGCACTGATGTGCTGGGCTCCTCCATCATTGAGGATGGGGATATTTGTGGAGCCTCCTCCTCCAGTGAGTTGTTTAATTGTCCAACACCATTCATGACTGGATGTGGCAGGACTGCAGAGTTTAGATCTGATCTGTTGATGTGGAATCGCTTATCCCTGTCTATCACTTGCTGCTTGTGCTGTTTGGCATGCAAGCAGTCCTGTGTTATAGCTTCATCAGTTGACACCTCATTTTTAGGTATGCCTGGTGCTGCTGCTGGCATGCCCTCCTGCACTCTTCATTGAGCCAGGGTTGATCCCCTGGCTTGGTGGTAATGATAAAGTGGGGGATATGCCGGGCCATGAGATCACAGATTGTGTTCGAATACAATTCTGCTGCTGCTGATGGCCCACAGTGTCTCATGGATACCCAGTCTTGAGTTGGTAGATCTGATCGAAATCTATCCCATTTAGCACGATGGTAGTGCCGCACAACACGATGGAGGATATCCTCAGTGTGAAGGTGGGACTTCATCTCCACGATGACTGTGTTATGATAATAGAGGGGGATAATAGTGGGGAGGTGGTGATCATGGACAGATGCAGCTGCGGCAGCAGGTTGGTTAGGATGAAGTCGAGTATTTTTTTCTCTCATGTTGGTTCCTTTACCACCTGTCGCAGTCCACTACCCTTTGTGTGAAGGTGTGCTTCCTTACATCACCCCTAAACGGCTCTAATTTTAAAATGATGCCCCCTTGTTTTGGATTCTCCCATCAGAGGAAATAGGCTCTCTCCATCTACCCTGTAAACTCCTTAAAAACTGTTCAATCACCCTTAATCTTCTACACTCAAGTCTATATAATCTGCATTTATAATCTACCCTTTTAACTCCAGTATCACTCTATTTTTGTTCTTTCATGGTGGGGTGGGGGGGGCATCACTAACAAAGCCAGCATTTGTTGCCCACCCCTAATTGCCCTTGAATTGAACTGAGGACAGTTAAGAGTCAACCACATTGCTGTGTGTCTAGAATCACATGTAGGCCAGACCGGGTAAGGATGGCAGATTTCCTTCCCTAAAGAGCATTAGATTGATGGAGTCTTTATAACAATCAATGATAGTTTCATGTTCACCATTTTTCTCTATTCCAGATGTATTCATTGAGTTTAAATTCTACCAGCTGCCATAGCTGGATTTGAATCCGTGCCTCCAGAGCATGTGTGGGCTTCCGGATTAATAGTTGAGTGACATTATCATGATGCCACTATCTCCCCACTATTACCCCCCTCTATTATCACAACATAGGCATTCATCATACCATATGAAAAACACTGCATATTTTAGGCAGACTGTGTCACATCACTTCCCTCTCTTATTCTGCCACTTGGATCCTCTCCCGTTTCATTGGATAAACAGGCTCTTTGAATGAGCTCCCATGCAGTGAAATAGCTCGACTAAAGTAGATTTTTAGTTGGACGCTTGATCCTTCAGTCTTCGCTCCCATTCCCATGGACCCTGCAATTAAAAAAATTCTGTTAATAGCATGCAGAATTCCGAGGTGCAGAGGGATCTAGGTGTTCTAGTACATGAGTCACAAAAAGTTAATGTGCAGGTACAGCATATAATCAAGAAGGCTAATGGAATGCTAGTCTTTATTATGAGAGGAATTGAACATAAAAGTATGAATGTTATGCTTCAGTTATACAGGTCATTAGTGAGACCACATCACGAATACTGTATGCAGTTTTGGTCTCCTTATTTGAGGAAGGATGTAAATGCATTGGAGGCAGTTCAGAGAAGGTTTATTAGATTGATACCTGGAATGAATGGATTGCCTTATGAGGATATATTGGACAGACTGGGTTTGTTTCCACTGGAGTTTAGAAGAGTGGGGGGTGACTTGATTGAAGTATATAAGAGCCTGAATGGTCTTGACAAGGTGGATGTGGAAAGGATGTTTCCTCTTGTGGGCGAGTCCAAGTCTAGGGGGCACTGTTTTAAAGTTAGGGGTCGCACTTATAGGACAGAAATGAGGAAAATTTTTTTGTCTCAGAGGGTTGTGCGACTTTGGAACTCTCTGCCTCAGAAGGCAGTGGAGGCGGGGTCACTGAATATTGTTAAGGCGAAGGTAAATAAATTCTTGCTAGGCAAGGGAATCAAAGGTTATCGGGGTAGATGGGAATGTTGAACTCGAAACACAAACATGGTCTTATTGAATGGCGCAGCAGGCTGGAGGGACCGAATGGCCTACTTCTGCTCTTATTTCGTATGTTCGTATGTGTGTTTGTATGTCAGCCAATGAGATGCACTGTTAACCAATGAGAAACATTGTGTCAGCCAATGGGATGCACTGTTAGCCAATGAGAAACATTGTGCCAGCCAATGGGATGCACTGTTAGTCAATGAGAAACATTGTGTCAGCCAATGGGATGCACTGTTAGCCAATGAGAAACATTGTGCCAGCCAATGGGATGCACTGTTAGCCAATGAGAAACATTGTGTCAGCCAATGGGCTGCACTGTTAGCCAATGAGAAACATTGGGCAGGATTCTGCCAAATCCATCCAGTTCCAGAAATTACCCAAAAATGCATGTGGGCAACATGTGCTGGTGGCACGTGGGGCATCATCTCGGCTAATTAAATAGCTGCTGCCAGGGTTGCCGCCAGGGTTGCCTTCCCGTTCAGGACAGCTGCCCACCCCCACCCCCACTAGAGCTGGCGGTCCAATCAGAGGGCTGGTAACTCTGGAGACACAGCAGCGCCCCCAGAAGGTTGGCGAAGAAAATGTAAAGAAGAACATAAATTACTAATGAGGGAAAACCCCTCCCAGGAAATGGCTGGGGCCATGTGTGCTACCTTCTCTGCCCAGGGCCCCCTCTTTTATAAAAAGGTAATCCACCCCTTGGGTTGCCATTGGGTGCTCACCTCCATTCAGTTGGCAGTCTCCTCACCCGACAGGGGTTCGATCCGCCATTGGCAAAATGCCGACAGCTTGGTAAAATGACCCTTAATAGTGTCTTTGCATAGTTAAACTGATGTCCTGCCACGGCTCCCGTGATTTTACTGCTCCCTCACCTGTTGAATTCTCCCCATTGTGTCAGCCAATCAGAAGCACTGTGTCACTCAATGAGATGTACTCTTCCTCTTCTTTTTAGGTAGTCACTTGGGAGCCAGGAGGACTTACTTCCACTCCGGTTTGATGGGTTCTGAGCTGGCTGATAAGTCCAATGTGCGATCTGCAGACTCTGCCACGTGCAGGGCAGGTGGCGATGGCAGGGTTGGGTAGATGGGCTGTTTGGCGCTTTGTGCACTCCCCCTGACACCTCGGCTTCGCCTCTGCACATTCCTGTCTAAGTCCCTCCGTGTGTTTGGTGCCTTCCCAAAGGAGCACTCTCCACTTTGGTTGGTCACAAGCCAGGGTCTCCTATGAGCCGGCAGGTGTCTTTGACCTTTTCAGGGATGCTTTGAGGACATCCCTAAAGCGTTTCCACCATCTTCCTTGGAGTCTCCTGCCACGACTGAGTTCTGAGTGGGGCAATTGCTTCAGGTGTTTGATGTCGGGCATATGAACGACATGTCCCACCCAGTGGAGCTGGTGTTGAGCGATTATCGCCTTGATGCTGGACGGGTTGGTTTGGGAGATGGCGCTGCTGTTGGACCACCTTTCTTGCCACCAGATTTGGAAGATCTTGCGAAGGCACCACAGGTGGTATTTCTCCAGTGCTTTGAGGTGCCTGCTGTCTGTTGTCCAAGTCTCTGAAGCATATAGGTGTGTGGAGATCATTGCTGCCCAGTAAACCATGACCTCAGTCTCAGGTTTGAGAATCCTGGTCCTCAAATACTCCTTTTCTCGGTCAACAGAAAGCTGAGCTGGCACATTGGAGGTGATGATGAATTTTCTCATCTATGTCTGTCTTTATTGAGAGTATGCTCCCAAGATACGGAAAATAGTTCACATTTTCCAGCATCTCGCCTTTGATCTTAATCAATGGGGGAGGTGTTTTGCTGTGGGAGCTGATTGGAAGAGGACCTTAGTTTTCTGGGTGTTTAGTGACAGGCCCATTTCCTCAAATGCTTCGGAGAAGGAGTCGACAATGACCTAGAGCTCAGTTTTTGAGTGAGCTCACACACAGGTGCCACCTGCATACTGAAGCTCAATGACTGAGATTGGAGTGGTTTGGATTTTGGATTGAAGACTCCATTGGTTGAACAGTTTCCTGCCAATTCTGTAGACCATCTCCACACCTGTGGGCAAATTGCTGGAGGTGAGATGCAGTATCCTAGCAAGGAAAATGGAGAAGAGAGTTGGTGCGATGACACAGCATTGTTTGACCCCAGTCTTCACTGAGATAGGACCTGAGGTGGTTCCGTTGGTGAGGATCATACTTTCATGTGATCGGGGAGTAGGCAAAGGATAGTGAAAAATTTCTGAGGGCAGCCAAATTTGAGGAGGATGCTCCATAAGCCTTCATGGTTGACAGAGTCAAAATCTTTTGTGAAGTTGAAAAAGGCCATGTACAGGAACTAATGCTGTTTCTTGCACTTTTCTTGAGTTTGCTGTACAGCAAACATCATGTCTATGGTGTGAAAACATTGTGTCAGCCAATGCAATGTTCTTTCACCAATGAGAAGCACTGTGTCAGCCAATACAATGTCATGCCAGCCAATGAGAAGCACTGTGTCAGCCAATACAATGTTGTGCTGGCCAATGAGAAGCACTGTGTCAGCCAATGATTTGGTAGTGGGGTGGGACTTATGGTAGGACTCAGGATAGTAGCAATCAGAGTCTATTTAAACAACGCACAAAAGCAAACAGCCTCTACAGACTACTGCTATAGAACGCATGACTAGGACAAAAGCAACATCTCTAATAAAAGCAGGATTATTTCTCCAGCAAATTACAGTGAGTGGAGGATAGTGACATAATACAAATTCTGTGTGTTAAAACCAATCTCAGTCCCCAAAAGCAATGCAGTCTCCAGGCATGATTGACAGGGGAAATGACCCAATCATTGTCATTCTGGTAGCGAATAGCAGTGTCACTACATGCACTCATGGTTTCCCCCCACCCCCCACCACCTGCCCCATCCAAGTTGCACCATTGAAGTCAGGATTGGAGAAATTACACACGTCGGCCTGTGTCCCAGTACAAGCAAGAATGGCCCCTAAGCAACAGAATGAGGGAGCTGTGAATCTTGATGAGAGAATGTGAAAATCAACAAATTTCATATCTAGAATGGTCTCACTATTTTCACAGCTATCACAGTCATAGTTTCCAATATAGTTGAACTGCCTTTTCCCTTGCAACTACCAACTATAGCATCCACCACCTACAGTGAACAAATTGCTTAAACACCTACATGCCCTCTGCGAATGGGAGGGACTGTATTTTCAATTATTTGGAAGATACCTTTCATTGTTATTGGATCCTGAGCATTAACTTTGAGCATTAATATCTTGAGAGGTTCATCAGCTATTTTCTTCCTGGTGACAGTAGAAAATGTATTTTCCATTTATTCAGCAATCCTAGCATACAATGTCCCTAAGAATTCAGTGTAGGTCAGTGCCCCTTGCGTCCCAGTTCCTCCTACTCTCACGCCAAGTGCTGAACCCACCACATTTCGAGGGATCGGTGGAAGGGCATCTCATATCTATGGGCCCAGTGAGTGCTACCAACACTACAGGTGCATCTTAAATGGCCCCCATATGTTTGGGAGCACTGGTACTAAGATCCACTCATCTCTAATAGAGGTACCAACCAACTGCTCAGCCCCCTGTTTTAAGATGTATAAGTTTAAAGCTTCAACAAAAGTCCTGCTCTCTTTGTGGGTCCAGAGGTTTGGTCCATGGCATGGAAAACAAGTTCTCACCATCCCCTTCCCCCAGAAAATCCTCCACTCCACAACCTCTGAAGGCTGCCATGGCCTACCTCAAAGGATGGACCAACCTCAGTCCTACAATGGCTGGGACAAAACAAAACTTCTCATGTAGAGGCAGAGGAGCGAGAAGCTGGGGGCCACAGGTGAGGGGCTGATCAGGTATTAAGCTTTACCCCGTATCTTGTCCAAAGTGCATGAGAGGTGCAGGTAGAACCTTCCCAGATATTACATTAAATGTATAGCACAGAAACAGACTACTTGGCTTGACTGTCCCATGCCAGTGTTAATGCTTCACACAAGCCTCCTCCCACCTTATTTCTGCTAATCCGGTCAGCATAACTTTCTATTCCTTTCTCCCTCATGTGCTTATGTAGCCTCTCCTTAAATGCATTAATGATATTCACTTCAACTATTCTTTGTGATAGCGCATTTTAAATTCTGACTACTGTCAGGGTAAGGAGATAAGAATCTAAGAAGTAAGAGCAGGAGTACACCATACAACCCCTTGAGCCTGCTTCGTCATTCAATACAATCATGGCTGATCTTCTGCCTCAATTCGATTTTCCCACCCCTTCCACATATCCTTTGATTCCCTGAGAGATCAAAAATTTATCAATCCCTGCCGTGAATATATTCAACAGCAGAGCATCCATAACCCTCTGGGGTAGTGAATTCCAAAGATTCACAATCCTCTGAGTGAAGAGATTTCTCCTCATCTCAGTCCTAAATAATCAATGCCTTATCCTGAGATGAGCCCCTGTGTTCTAGATTCCCCAGCCAGGTGAAATAACCCTCTCAGTGTCCATTGAGTAAGTTAAAAGAGCCTGGAATGAAAGCAGAGGGAGCTACCTACAAGTTTCATGCATTATTAATTGCCGAGAAAGTATATTTTGCTGGAAGAAGAGTTACTCAAATTGTGAAATATCATTTTTTTTAACCAAGTTTCCTGTTTTTTGCAGAAAGCTAACTAACTGCAGAGTACAAAACAAACTGATGGATGAATCCATTCATAATTAAAATCAAGCCATTAATTATTCATTCTCATTCATTAACTTATTTCTGCTGACAGGAAGAATTTAAAAGTGCAGTAATTTAAATAGTAACACAACACATTGGGTGATATTTATTCCGAACTTAGTGAATTTAATCCTTACTGAAAAGGTTAATTAAAAAGAAATTGCTCTATTAATTCCCGAAAAAGCCCATTCTTTTCTCAAAGACGGATTGTCATAAATAAGTAAGAACTTGCGGAAGCATCTTGTTCAGCTCTGTCACCCTGTCATGACAAAACCTCCTTAGAAACCATCCTACACCCCTGGATTCTGTTTGAAGCTTGATGGAATATGATTGCACATTGCAACTCATATGGGTTTGCTAATAAATAAATGGGTTTAAGCGACTCCTTCATGGTGGAAAATTTAAGACTCAACTTGAAATGACAAAGTGATAAATTCACTTGTACGCACTGACCTTTTCAAAGTTACTCTACTTTGAGCTTACTCTGTGTTTTTTGATGAGTTGTGATTGTTTCTGTTGGATATTATGTGACTATACAGACTACTGACTCATTGTCACTAGGTTTCAGACATTCTCTCCATCATTATGACAAATGATTCCAGTGTCTGGTGCTGCTTTATGTCAAGAATGTTCTTTATTCCATGCTCCTCTCCCCCCAGCCCCATATGCTTATAGCTATGCCCTTCTCCCCTGAAGGCTGTGACTCTTAATAGAATACCATCACTTTAGTTGGTATTCTAAAATGCTGATTGTCCACCAGCACCTCAGGTAATTGATCATTGTTCCTATACGGTCCTTAACAATGAATGCTACTGGGCTATCCCACCATGGTGAGTTCCACAGCCAAACTGGGTCTAGTGCTGACCCACATATCCAGCACTAGATGCCAAGTGCGACTATGGTCAGTTTTCCCTTGTCCTGTTCAAAGGTGATGAGGCCAATTGTAACGCTCCTGCTACAATCCAACACAGAGAAAGAACTGAAACTGGGCCCCCTACTTCTGGAAGACCCAGCTTCTCTTGTTCAGTGGTGGGAAATCCTACTGCATTAGTCTCTGCAATTTGATCAATGCATTACGGGTGTTAAGATTCAACTGTCAGTCAACCCTCTTCCCTCTGTGGCTCCCAATGTCAGAAGCAGACAAAGAGGGCAGAATTTTGTGTTTTGGGTCATGATCACAATGTCAAAGTCAAACAGGGGTCTTGACCCACAGAGAGGTTTATTGCTTGAGCTGACCAATTGGTGGTCCATTTGAATACAGCTGGTCAGCTTTCGAAGCTGGAGTGTTTTCCACCACTGATAGAATGGCAACCTGCCAGGTAAGGGAGATAGAGGGTGCCTCCACCTTCAGGTGCCCTCTCAGCTACTTTAACAAACTTGAAACAAAAAATGGCTACAACTGCAGTGGTGGAGGAGAAAGCCCTCCACAGGACAACCTGCGGCAGCAGCTGTGGCCAGGAAGGCAGCAGGGCCCTCAAAGGCAACATGGAACACCGCCTCATTGCTCCCCCTCCACCCTACCCCACACCGGTCTGCTGCTGGGAAGCCTTCCCCAGGCAGTTTGCTGTTTGCTGTTTGCCTGTTATCTGACAACGCTGGGCGGTGGGGCAACTTACGGCGATTGGCTAATTCCAGTCAGCCTCTGATCCATGGCCTTAATTGGACTTTGAATTAAATTACCTGCTGCTTGCGGGCAGGTTGCCATTTCAACCCTCACCCCCTCGACAAAGGATCTCCAGCTCACTGGCTCGGGAGCGGCTTCGTGCTGGCAAGCCAGCGCACTAGCTGGTGGCTTAAAATCACTCCCGTTCCACTCAGCCGCACTCTCATATCGAGGCGGAAATCCTGCCCAGAGAGTGCCTTTCAGTTTCTCTGTCATCCACACCCTCAAAAGCACTGTTGAAAAGCATGCTCCTTTAGACATCATATTTTACTGAGATCAAAGGTACATGTCACAGATAAGACCTCATGACATTTCTGTCTCTGAGTCTTTTGAAAACAGCTGAGTTACATAAACGCTTGTAGCTGTTTACCTCAAGGCTCTCTCAAACAAGTCTTCCTGCCGGAACTGTTAGATGTGGCATCTTTTGAATGAAATGTTAATCTGTGGCACTGTCAGGTCTCTCAGGTGGTAGTAAGAGATTCAAAAACATTGCGATGCTGAGCAGGGACTTCTCCTTGTGTCTTGGCCAGCATTTATACCTTAAAAAATATCATTAAAATAGATGATTTGATTGCTTATATGACTGCTGTTTGTGGGAGCTTGCTGTGCACAAATTGAATACTGCATTTCTTACATCACAACAGTGACTGTGCTTCAAAAAATGCTTTATTGCCTGTGGAGTGATTTGGGATGTTCTGAGATCACGAATGGCACATTTTTAAAAGCCTGTCCTTCTCTTTTTCCTGTGCCCAATTTAGACCTGAAGTCCTAATTCCTAACTCTTAGCTTCCCCGAGCTGGAAGTTGCGATGCCCATGCGCAAACTGGTGCCTCTAGCTCTCGAGCTGCTTCACACCAACCATCCTGGGGCCTGCTTAAGAAAAGGCCAAAACACGTGGAAAACTTTCAGTAAAGCCGGAAAAGAGCAGGCTTGCACCTTCTGGCTCCTGCAGCAACTGCAGACCACAACCTTCTCAGTTTTGTTGGGTTTCCTACCCCCCCACCGACCCATCCCGTCCACCTTCCAACCCCCTTGCCAGTGTTGCCAGCTCTGGTTAGAAATATTCCTGGAGGTGCCATCACACAGTCTATGTCCTCCAACTGCCTGGCCCCCACATTCCTGCCATTGGTGGCCCAACATGTCCGGCTTCCTGGCATCCCGCCTTCCTGCACCAACTGGAAAGAGAAAGGATGTGATCGGATGATCCTTGACTGTCAATCTAACAGTCCTTTTGTCCCCATCGCTGACATTTTATCACCAATAAACAGAAGTATTCAAAAAATATGAAAAAAAGCACACCTATTTTTACTGCTTCTATGATTTTTCTCCTGGGATTCAATTCCTGGTGATTCCAGGCTAATCCTAGAGAGTTGGCAACCAGGCCTCATGGCTGGACTCACCCACAGCTTTACCACAGGGTCTCGGTGTGGGCCTAAATAGGCAAGGCCCCAAAAGGTGAGCTGTGTTGGTGGCCCCACTTGTGCTGGTAATCTGTTTTGCATAATGGCTGTACTTTTCAGACGGGTACGTACCCCCTGCCTTTCCTCTTTTCTTTTGTCATCCTTAGTTTGTGAATACGACCCCTTGCGCTTACATTCTGTACCTGCTGGTGCAGGAGGGAGGGCTTCAGATACCTGGAGCACTGGGACTAAAGGGATCTGTTCAAACCAGATAGAAAATGTCTGAATAGGGCTGTGGTCAATGTCCTCACAAGGAGGTCAACTAGTGCTGTTGGGGAGGTTTGTGATGGCGATGGTGGGGGTTCATCAGTACATAGCAGCAAAGGTGAGAAAAAGGCTGCATAGCCAACCAGGAGGGAGAAGCAGCAACAATCACTGAGGCCAGGGTTTTCTGGTCCCGCCCGTGGTGGGAATCATCACTGGCAGGACAGAAAATTTGAAGGATCAGCCAAAGGTCCATCTCTGGTCACGCAGTGGGCGGGACAGGAAAATCCCAGCCTGGGTCAAATTCCTGGAACTCCCTCCCTAATAGCGCTGTGTGTGCACCTACCCCACATGGACTGCAGCGGTTCAAGAAGGCAGCTCATCACCACTTTCCCAAGGGCAATTAGGGATGGGCAATAAATACTGCCCTAGCCAGCGATGCCCACATCCCATAAATGAATAAAAAAAATCAAAGAATAATGGAGAAAGAGCAGGAATTAGACAGATAAAAATAACAACGCCAATGGATGGACATTAATTTCAGGAGTGTTACAATGAAGTTGATGAGCTACAGGCTCAAGGTGACACATGTGGAAGATATGAAAATTAGAAGCATTGTGAACTGTGAGGAACATAGCGTAGAACTTCAAAAGGTCAGAGACAAGTTGGGGGGATGGGCGGACAAGTAGCATTGAGATTCAATGTGGAAAAATGTGAAATGTTTCATTTTGGCAGGAAGAACATGAAGAGACAATATAAAATAAACGGTACAATTCTAAAGCGGATGCAGGAGGGATCTGGGTGCATATGTGCGTAACTCATTGAAGGTGGCAGGACAGGTGGAGAGAGCAGTTAATAAAACATACAGTATCCTGGGCTTTATTAATAGGGGCATAGAGTGCAAGAGCAAGGAGGTTATTTTGAATTTGTATAAATCACTAGTTTGGCCTCAACTGGGGTATTGCATCCAGTTCAGGAAGGATGTGAAGGCATTAAGAGACAGTGCCGAATAGTTTCACAAGAATGGTTTCAGCATTGAGGAACTTTGGTTAGGTAGATCGATTGGAAAAACTGGGACTGTTTTCCTTGGGGAAGGGAAGGTTGAGAGGAGGTCTAATAGAGGCATTCAAAATCATGAGGCAGCGGGATAGAGTAAATAGGGAAAAAGTATCCTCATTGATGGAAGGATCAAGAATGAGAGGGCACAGGTTTATTGGCAAAAGAAGCAATGGAGACATGAAGAGAAACTTTTTTGTGCAGCAAGTGGTTAAGATTTGAAATACACTGCCTGAGAGTGTGGTGGACGAAGGCTCAATTCAGGCATTCAAGAGAGAATTAGATGATTATCAGAAAAGGAAAAGTGTGCAGGACTATAGAGGGAAAGAAGACAGGGAATGGCATGGCTCATTGCTCACTCAACGAGCTGTTGCAGACATGACGGGCTGAATGGTTTCCTTCTGTGCTATAACAATTCCGTGATTCTGTGACTCGTGGTGTTTTATATTTTTAGTGGCCATCACACAGACCTGCCAGGAAGGCATGAAGCTTTATTCCTAAAATGTGTACAGGAGAACATCTTTACTCAGCATGGTGGTAATTTTCCCAGGATACTTTAAATGCAAGAGAGTCTCTGAAGTGGTTAAAATGTGACCTTATATTGCAACGTCTGTTTAGTCCACGTTCAGTGCAAGACGCCATCTTGTTAAATGAACTGAAGTTTTGCTAGGAATGGTTGCCTGGAGGATCATTAAGGAGCTGATTGACAATTGAATTCACTCCTAGTACTCATTAACAAGGCTACATAGTAATTTGGTGAGTAACACTTCATTTAACTTATTTCGCTTGGTAAACGAGGATGCATCCCATCAGGACTGGGTAACTTTTTTACTATGAGGGCAGCCAGTCTTTTAAGTGCCTCCACTTTATCTCTTTTTATCCTATCCAATGTTGGTACTGCCTCCTCCTTTACTGATGCATTAAAAGCATCCAGTTCTGTAGTGAATCCAGATATTAAGTGCTCATTACTTACCTCAGCCATGCCCTCTGCCTCCACACAAAGACCTTTTTATTCCACAATCAGCTCCAACCTTCCTTTGATCATTCTTTGACTATCATGTGCCTATCAAAGGCAGTTAGGGTCCCTTTTATGTGAGCTGCAAATCTATTCTCATACTCTCTCTTTGTCCCTCTAATTCCCATTTTTAGATCTCCTCTGTACCTTCTATTTCTAGCTTGGTCCTCTACTGTATTATGAACCTTACAGTTGGCAGAAGCTTCTGACTCCCGCCACATTTAACCTCCATATTTTTTGTTATTCAAGGAGCTCTAGCTTTGAATTCGCTTCCTTTTCCCTACATGGAACTGGGTCTATTCTGTATCGGAACCATTTCCTCTTTGAAGAACTCCCATTGCTCAATTACTCAATTCTGATGAACTGTTGACTCCAATCCACCTGGGCCAGATTCCTTTTCAACTCCCAGAAGTCACCTCCCCTCCACTGGAGGATTTTTATGCCTGATTGTCCCTTGTCCTTATCCAGGGCTATTCTAAACCTGATGACATTACGATTACTGTTGCTCAACTTGAAACATGCATCACTTGCCCCATTTCATTGCCCAGAATTAGATCCAGCACTGCTTCCTTCCTCACTGGACTGGAAATGCTCTCATCAAGAATGTTCTCTTGTACACATTTCAGAAATTCGATCCCCTGGCACTGTTACTATCACAGTCTATATCAAGATAATAAGTTGAGAATGATCTTGTAATTTACAGGGTTCCAGCAGGAATATAAACGTCTGAAAAGGATAGTATCCCATGCTGTCCCCTCTTTGATGATGACCTATGACTGATGTATGGAGTTTGAACTAAACCATGAGGACCATGAAAAGTTAGAAAATCTACCTTGACTCCTTGTCAAGCATGTTTTTTGTTAACAAATAGTGTTATTGTACTTCTCCAAGTTTCAGTTTTAGTAATTCCCACTGTCTTCCTGGGAAGATGTGAGAGTTAGTACAATTCTTAGAAACAAGCACAGCTGCTGCAGCCATGATGGGCTGAATGGCCCCCTTCTGCACTGTAGCATTTCTGTGATTTCTATGATTCTGAGAAGCGCAGATACTATCCTCTGACTATATGTGAATCCTGATGCTGGAAATCTTTAGTAGCTAAAGAGCAAATGTGATCTTGGTACTAGCACAAAATCGTGCATTCTGTAGCAGGGCTTTAATTTTGTTTTTCTTCATAACTCTTTTCTCTGTTATGTGCCTCTTCTCCTTCCACCATGGCAGGTGTTCATTCTCTTTCTGCCTTGCGAGTATAATTTACACTGAAGAGGACATTGATGAAATCACACTTCGAGTACTGTGCACAGCTGAGGACACAGAAGCATTGGAGAAGGTGCAAAAGAATTTACAAGGATGATACCAGAACTGAGAGATTATAACTATCAGGAAAGGTTGATCAGGCTAGGACTTTCATCCTCTAGAAAAAAAGAAGTATAAGAGATCGTTAAAATTATGAAAGGGTTTGAGAGGGTTTGTGTCGATAAGATGTTTCCAGTTGTGGACTGCTGCTAGTACCTAGTATCCAGACAGGAGGGATAAATTTCCCTGGACACCGACTCTCACTTCCTCTGAGGTTGCTTCATGAGGGCCTCCTATGTTAGCTGTACATTAGTTGCATTGAACTGTATGCAGGTGGTGGGAATTAACTGAGAAGTCGCTTGTGCCCTTATAAATGGACTCAGGGTCAAAGTAGACACAGACTGAAGCTACGGTTGTTGGGTTAGGACGTGGATGCTTGTAATGTGTAACTCTGAAAATAAATAAAAAGGCACAAATGAAACTCGAGATGGAGCATGATAAGGCAACTCTTTGTAGAAAGTCAGTGGATCTGCAGTAGCCAAGTCAGGACATTATTGTATCCCCTTAACAAAACTTGATGTTTCTTGTAAGAATTTGAGACAAGTATTAATGGCATCATGTGATGAGGATCAGAGTGGAAAAACATTCAATTGTCTTAAAGTTACCTGGGCAGTTTGCTCATCCTACTTGTCAAAATCCTGCTAAAAGATGCAGGTGTGTTTGATGGCGAGTATACGAGGCTAATAGAAAAGATTAGTGAGAAGTATGAAATCTATATTAAGTAACGTAGGATGCCTCCCCCACATCCTATTGCAAGCCTTCCATTGGCATGTGACTTTAACAAAGTAGTTGCCATGGATCTCAAGGTGTGGGACAAAGACAGATATACTTTCATTCTACATTTTGTAGATATGACAACCAGAATTAATCTTTCTACATTAATACTTAGTAAGGACAAAAGGGCTAAATAAGGCACCTTGTACCTTAAATGCTGATGCGCCTTGTGTGTAGATCTTGAGGAGCAGAATATGGTAGATTAAGGTCTGGATAGTGGTAATGTGAGTGAACATGACATATGTGACAGAGCTATCACATCCAAAAGCCAATTACCCAGAGTGGGAACTTGGCAAATCTGTACCTGGATGGGTCTAGTGAATGGAGGGATGCTGCAATTCTGGGACATACACGAAAAGCTACTGGAAGTTTAAATATTGGTTGAATGTTCAGGATGATGACCAAGAAATGGGGACCATGAACTGACAGAACGGGGTGCAAGAATGAAGAATAAGAAATTGTGAGTCCGGAAGTGACTCTTGTGTCAGAAAACAGCCACAAACTGGGGAAAGATCTTCGATGGCACAAGGGGGGAATGTTGCAGTAGGAGTCCAGACAGCATAAAAGTACAAGTAAAGGCCATAGCTTGTATAGATTAGACAATGAAATAAAGGCCACAGAGCAGCCTAGGAGCAGAATAGAGGCGGAGATTATCGTGATCATGAAGTTTTTGTGACTGCTAATAAATTTGAGGAACTAATAAGCGAGGCAAAGCAAAATGGCATTAGGTGTTTGGAGAGAGCTTGGTGTTTATTCTGAGGTACCAGATAAGGGCCATCCAGCTTTGTCACATGGATGGATTTGTACTGAAAGAAATCATATTGCAGCAAGCCAACATCTAGGAGTTTTGAAGAGCAGCTGGATGATACAGGTGTTAGCGTGGAATCTCCCATAGCTGCAAAAGTAATCTTGAAAGTAATTTTAGCTCCGTGTGCCAGGTATTCAACGAAGTGTAGATCAATCAACATAAAGGTCACATTTCTGCAGGATTGTACTTTTCAGGGAGAAATATTTCTGAAACCACCCCCAAAGAGGTAGCAGAGCTAGAAGGGAAACTATGGAAATTATATAAATGCTTCAATGGCTTGCTTCCGGAGTGTGATATTTTTCGGTGAGATCTGTTTTGCTGAAAATAGGTTGTGTTCATTTAAAAGCATATCCCACTATGTTTTGTTGGTGTCATGAAGGGAAACTTCCTGGAATCTTCATGATGCATGTGATTAATTCCTTATGGGATGGTATGGTAGAATTTGAGAAATATTATTAATAAGATTGGGGTAGAATTTAAATGTGGGAGTAAGGCCTGTGGGGGTTTTCAATATGTTGTTTTATATTAAGAAGGCCTGGAATAGCTTTAAATCAACAATCTATCTAGAGTGTTCTCAACCCGATTAATTCTACCAGGTCATCACTAAAAGATAATATTCTCTCTAAAGAAGAAACAGAGCAACTATGAAACTTGATTGCTCAGTGGAAATGGCTGTACACTGAGACTTGACCGGGTGCTGGTTTTGATATGTTGGTGTTAAGCACGATGATGAAACGTCCTAAAATTAATGGACACATAAAACACTAAAAAAATTAACAGAAAAATAAAATACTGCAGATGCTGGAAATCTGAAATAAAGACAGGAAACTCAGAAAGTGCTAGAAATATTCAGCAGGTCTGGCAACACCTGTGGGGAGAGAAACAGAGTTAATCTCTTGGGTCGATATTATGATCGAACGTTGGAGACCTGGAACGTTAACTGTTTCTTTCTCCATAGATGTTCTTTTTAAAATTTTTTCACAGGATGTGTGTGTCACTGGCCAGGCCAGCATTTGGTGCCCACCCCTAATTGCCCTTGAGAAGCTGGTGATGAGCCGCCTTTTTCAATTGTTGCAGTTCATATGGTATCGGTACACCCACAGTGTTGTTAGGTACACCCAAGGTGCTGTTAGATACACACACAGTGCTGTTAGGAAGGCAGTTCCAGATTTTGATCAAAGACATTGAAGGAACAGCGATATATTTCCAAGTCAGGATTATGTGTGACTTGGAGGGGAACTTCCAGGTGGTGGTGTTCCCATCTATCTGCTGCCCTTGCCCTTCTAGGTGGTGGAAGTTGAGGGTTAGAAGGTGCTGTCAAAGCAGCTTCGGTGAATTGCTGCAGTGCATCTTGTAGATGGTGCACACTACTGCTACTGTGCGTTGGTGGTGGGAGTGAATGTTTAACTTGGTGAATGGAGTGGTGATCAAGCGGGCTGCTTTGTCCTGGATGGTGTCGAGCTTGTTGAGTGTTGTGGGAGCTGCACCCATCCAGGAAAATGGAGAGTGTTCCAATACACTCCTGGCTTGTGCCTTGTAGATGGTGGACAGACTTTGGGGGATCAGGAGGTGAGTTACTCACCACAGGATTCCCAGCCTCTGACCTGCTCTTGTAGCCACAGTGTTTACATGGCTAGTCCAGTTCAGTTTCTGATCAATGGTAAACTCTGGGGTGTTGGCAGTGAGGGATTCAGCAATGGTAGTGCCATTGAATATAAAATGAATATGGTTGCATTCTGTCTTTTTGGAAATGGTCATTGCTTGGCACTTGTGTGGCATGAATGTTACTTGCCACTTATCAGTCCAAGTCATAATGTTGTCTAGGTCCTGCTGCATATTTTTGCAGATATTTGATCAACAAGAGAGTTATCGGTTATAGGGGACAGGGAGGAAAGATCAGCTATGTTCTTATCGAATGGCAGGGCAGGCTCGATGGGCTGAATAGCCTGCTTCAGCTCCTATTTCTTAAGATCCTATTATCATATTTTCATGGACTGCTTCTATATCCAAGGAGCTGCGAATGGTGCTGAATGTTGTGCAATTAT
Source organism: Cetorhinus maximus (assembly GCF_964194155.1). Taxonomy (NCBI): domain Eukaryota; kingdom Metazoa; phylum Chordata; class Chondrichthyes; order Lamniformes; family Cetorhinidae; genus Cetorhinus; species Cetorhinus maximus. The sequence goes on along the minus strand of NC_135883.1, from coordinate 42,243,424 downwards.
CAAAAAACACCCCCACTTTTGTCCTTATAATGGAAGGAAGGTCATTGAAGAAGCAGCTGAAGATGGTTGGGCCGAGGGCACTACCCTGAGGAACTCCTGCAGCGATGTCCTGGAGCTGAGATTATTGACCTCCAGTCACCACAACCATTTTCCTTTGTGCTAAGTATGATTTCAACTAGTGGAGAGTTTTCCCCCTGATTCCCAGCTTCTCCAGTTTCACTAGGGTGCCTTGATGCCACACTCGGTCAAATGCTGCCTTGATATCAAGTATAGTAACTATTACTTCAGCTATTTTGTCCATTTTTGGACCAAGTTTGTTCTGAGGTCAGGACTCAAGTGGCCCTGGCAGAACTCAAACTGAGCATCAATGAGCAGGTTATTGCTGAGTAAGTGCTGCTTGATGGCACTGTCAACGACACCTTCCATCACTTTGGAAGATTGAGAGGTGGCTTTTGGGGTGGTTCAAAGACTCTCCACTGGTTGGAATCATACCTAGCATAAAGGAAGATGGTTGTCGGAGGTGTTATGACCACAGCTGATGTTATTTGCTGAGCAAGCCAAATCCCAGAGGGAACCTTGTCTTACTGATCGTAACTTTATATTTGCATTTTGAAAGTGAGGGAAGGACTACTTATCCCAGGAACATAGGGCGTTTCGTCCCAGATTTGGTGGTGGGTGGGAAAAGGGACGTTTCGCTCGTCGGCCGCAATGGCGATTTTCATGCTGTATTGTCCCAATCCCGCCTTATTAACCATGCATTCCAGGAAACACTGCTGTTTCGATGGCGGGGGGGCTCTCATTCACCTGTACGCCATAACCTCGCCACTGTGGAGGCCTGTCGCGATGTCCTCTACCCCTGGTCTGGCCGCAGGATAGACAGCAACATCACCAATCCAGCATGGGAGGCGGTGGCAGTGGTGGTCAGTGCCAACGCCCTGCAAAAGAGGACAGCCACCCAGTGCCGAAAAAGGATGAATGGTCTCCTCCCTTCTGCCAAAGTAAGTCACTCTTCTCATCTCTCTCAACTCACTCACCCACAAACCCATCACACATCCACAAAGCCCTCACTCGCTGCCAGTTCAAGGGACATCATTCACTCTCTCACACACACCTTCATTGTCCTCATCCCATCCATGGGACCACTCACCACCCACACAAGTCAGGCATACTTATCATCTGGCCCAGCAGGCGTCTTGATTCACTCTCCCCATCTGTCTTCATGCAGGACAAACTGGCACACAACAAAAGGGAGAAGTCGCAGACTGGTGGAGGAATGCCTGAAATTAAGGTCCTCATGTAATTTGAAAACAAAGCCATCCAAAGCTGGTGAGGATCTGGACCATTCTGGTGCTGATGGTGAGGTCGGTGCTGCTCTACCAAATGAGGATCCAGCAGTGCAACATCCATCAGATAACCATGCTGTGAGTGATGTGTCCTCTTTCACAGGCCACTGCCATACACTAATTATCTCCCCTTGCTTTCACAGACACATCTGGGAAACAGCTGACAGAGTCCCAGAGCCTCCAATCAGGCCCTGAAGAAATCTCTGGAGAGGAATCTGGAGGCACCCTCCCTGAAGTCCCATTACAGCGCTCACCTACACCCTCCACCAGCGCAGAGACACACATCTCAGTGGGACCAAGCTTTAGAGTAGCCTCCGGGGTCACAATCTGGTGAGCACATCGCACTGTCTGATCCACAGCAGGTGGCGTCAGGGGTTCCCCTGGTGTCTGGCACTCGGAGGACTGCTGGAGGCCAGAAATCTCTGGACTCAGTCATGTCACAGTTGCTGGAGCTGCAAAGGCAAGCTCAGGAACATAAGGAATGGATGTCCGCTGCACTCCTCAGATTGCAATGCACGATGGAGGAGTCTGTCCACCTTCAGTCTGAGGTGATAGTGCCGGCATGCCAACACACCGAGGTCAACACTGGTAGGATGGCGGCCGCCATGGAGACCCTGGTTCAGGATGTTGCTCCTGCACTGCTACGCGGGCTGAGCTCCATCACTGATGTCATAGCTAACCTCCAAAAGTGTGTTTGTGAGAGGGGTGCGGGGCAGCTCGATCTCACTCCAGCTACCCCTGCTCCTCAAGGTGTCAGCCAGGGGTCCTCGGGCACCCATAGGGAGGAGGATCAGCATGTGCACACTCCGGGGCCATCCACCCAGGTGACTCTGGGAGTGTCCAGCCCATCCAAATCCCCCCTTTCTGTGACCCCAGCAGCTCTGGCTCCACAGGCCAAGGAGGGTGCTACTGCCACACAGCAGGACCCTGAAAGCAGGCCAGGACCCTCCAGGTCTCGGCCCTCCAAAGGACAGCCACCAAGGTCATTACAGACAGGGCATCGCAGTCAGCAGGCTGCCTCCACCTCCACTGTGGATGTCCGGGGAGCACCAAGATGTAGCGGCAGTGTTAGGATGCTTAAGGTGTAGTTACGCAGCCTGAGCATGGGTGTTCATCACTTGTACATAGTGTTCGCTATTGTAAATAAACTCCCAAGAATGTCTCCCTGCCTATGGCTCCTTGTTCTGATGAGCAGTGTTCGTGTCACTCAGATGTGAAACCTTCATGCACAAGATAAAGGCAGGTGTTTCAGTCCAGGGCCTCTTCCCTGTGCTCTGTGCAATGTTCAGACCAAAGTGATGGTCCAGCCTCACACTCCCTGGACACATTACTGATGCCTGCACCTCGGCGGTGCTGGTCATTGCTGCCAGAATGTCATGGACAGGCACCACAGAGTTCTCTCATACCCTCTGTGTGCTCTCAGCACCTTTAAGATGGAGCTGGGCCCCATCTCATCAGCATCTGTGACCAGTGATGCTGTGCACCTGAAGGGGTCAGGCGCTGAAGGCTGACAAAGGATCAGGTGCTTTTAAAGTTACGTGTCTGTGTTTCCATGATATGACCCTGATCTCAGAGCTCAATCAAGCTGCCCTCAGCCAGACAGGAGTCAGACATTCACCGAGGCTATGAGAAGATCTATGGAGTGTCCTCACTGCATGTCATCAGCATTCTCCTGGAATCAAGGAACTATTAGAGCCTCCACTGCGTCTCCATGACAGGAACCTTATCACAGAGGGTATGTGCGCTCCCATCAGCCAGGCTGGAGTCAAACATTCATGGATGCAATTTGAGGATCTATGGGGTCTCCTCACTGCATGTTGTCATCATCCTTCACAAATCTAGCAGCTATGAGGGCCTCCCGAGCACATCTGTCTCATCCGGCCAGTGAGAGGGCCTCATCTCCATCATTGTCACCTCTGAGGACCTCCTCACCCTCATCCCCGCTGGCATCCTCCTCATTGGAGAAGACGTCCAGCTCCTCCATCTCCTCCTCAGCCAGCTCCTCTCCCCATTGCAACACTAGGTTGTAAAGGGTGCAGCAGACAACAACGATGCGTGATACCCTCTGTGGATTGTAATGCAGGATTCCACAGACCGGTCCAGGTCCCGGAACCTCATTTTCACCATCCTGATCGTCTGCTCCACTACGGTGCAAGCTGCAGCATGAGCCTCATTATCCCATCGCTCTGCTGCAGTCTGAGGCCGCTGCACAGGTATCATCAGCCACGGCCTCTGCGGGTAGCCCTTGTCCCCGAGGAGCCATCCCTGCAGCCTCTGTGGACCCTGGAAGACGTCAAGGATCTGTGACTGACTGAGAATGTAGGAGTCATGGACACTCCCTGGGAACTGTGTGCAGACCTGTAGGATGCGTTTGTGGTGGTCGCACACCAGCTGCACATTCAGCGAGTAGAATCTGTTGCGGTTGCGGAGATCTGAGCGCCACATGAGTGCAGTCAATGGCACCCTGCACCTGTGGGAGACCCGAGATCTGGGCAAATCCAATCGCTCTTGCATCCTGGCTTTCCTGGTCCCAGGCAAAATGCACAAAGTTGTGTGCCTTTGTGAAGATAGCACCTGTGACCTCATGGATGCATTTGTGGGTGGAGGCTTGTGATATCCCACAGAGGTCACCTGTGGAGCCCTGAAAGGAGACACTGGTGTAAAAATTGGGCCCTCCATGTCCCTGTGGTGCCAAATCCTGCTGCAGGTTGCAGATGTGACTGACCAGTTCTCTCGACATTCGCAGTCTTCAGCGACACTGGTTCTTGGCCATCTGCAGGAATGAAGGGCAGCATCTATAGACCCTCTATCTAGCTAGGCACTGTCCAGCGACAGCTCGCTGTGGCTTTTCAGCGTCCTGTGTGTGGGAGCCCCAGCTCTTACTTCCAGAGGGTGCTTCTCCTCCCTCTGTGCAGCCAGGCATTCTCGTCACTCTCTTCTCCATTGACTCCGCTCTCTGTACACCACGAGGCATCCAGCTAGTTCACCAGGCTCCAAGCTCCTGATGCACTCCTCTTGCAGGATGAAAGAGAGAAGATGTGTAGGCTACCTAGGCCCCTTAATGCATCCCAGAGAGTGCTGGCCACCACTCGGAAGGTCAGAGTTTAGTGCGCTGCATGGCTGCCCGAAACCTCATCTTCCTCCCCACCACTCCACCTGACCGACTGGCAGCAGCTTTGCCCATTGGACTGCATGCTGTGCTCTCAGCTCAGGCACAGGCATTATCCTAACCCGCACTGCAAGGCTGCACCGTTAGCTGGAACTAATGAGCATTTTCGTGGACTTCAGGACTGTTGGACAACTGCACATGTTGTACAATCTCCTTGCTAAAGCCAACCGTGGAGCAGTCACTGGTGGAGGCACTCACAGTCCCTTGCAATGGGAAACACTGGTCCAAACTGGGATGATGTCTTGCTCTTTATGTATTTAAAAAACCCCTTTGGATTTTCCTTTATTCTACTTACCAATGCTTTCTCATGCACTCTCTTGGCTTTCCTAATTTCCTTTTTAAGTTCCTCTCTGCACTTTTTATGCTCATCTATGGACTCTGCTGTACTAAGCCCTCGGTATCTGCCATAAGCTTCTCTTTTTTTCTTAATCCTAACCTTTATGTCCCTTGACATCCAGGGTTCTTCAGACTTGGCCCACCCCTTGTCTTTACAGGAACATATTTACCCTGTACTCTCGCTATTTCCTCCTTGAGTGCCTCCCAGTGCTCTGACACAGTTTTAGCTGTGTAGGGGGTGGTGGTGTGTGTGTCAGCTTCACCTCTGACTTCTGAGCAGTTCGAATCGCTCCCACTCCCTGGGTTCTGGACCTTGGACTTATTTGGGGGTTGTGACAAAGTGCAGCAGACAACTGGTTTTGGTGCAAGAAAAAAAAACTGAGTTTATTGAAGTCACAAATGAATTTATAACATTAGGATTACACTGATATTATACAGACTTACAAAGTACACTTAGTTAAGAATGGGGAACACACGGCATAACGAGGGAAAATCATGCTACTAATCCCCTTACCCTTGTCCCACCCCCAAAACCTAACTAAATTGAACTAGGAGAGGTCAGGGATCATGCTCACCAACCAGGGTTCCTTGACAGTTCGAAATCCAGTCAGGTAAGCCGGTTGCAGTTTTGGGGTACGCTCTTTGTGTCTTCAGGGGCCTGCCGTCCCCACGTGGTCCTGGTCTGTGGAATCTGCAAAGGTACTTCAGTTGGGTGGAGGACGCGGTTGTGGGTGGTCGATCTTCGTGGAGGGCTGTGGCTGAGGCCTTGTTGTCTTCGGTTGAGCCTGCCACCCCATGCCCCTCGCCGTGATGTTGCCTGTGGGCCTGCAAACCTCCAGATCGCCTTCCTCTGCTTGGCTCAGCTCCCTGCTTAAACTTGGCTTCAACCGCTCCCAACTGCTCACTGCCCTGTGTCAGCTTTCAAAACTGCTCACCCTTCTGTGTCCCTGCCCAAAACTGCCCACTTCAGATCTCCTGGCCCAGGTATACTGTTTTTTTTCGAATTTCATATCTCAATCCAAATCAAGGTTAGTTCTTTGTTTGATTTTGGTGGGCTTCCCCAGGTGATTGTTGTCTCATTGTTTTTGATGGGCTCACACGATGTTTATCATTGTCTTCCTGCCCCCGTAACAAGTCTTGAACTGAAAGCCATTGTATGTGTGGAGTATTGATGGGTGTGTATAATTGCATTGATTGAGGTCTTCCTGCCCCCGTAGTTAGTAACGATTATTTATGCAAGATTTTGATGGGCTTTAGTTTCGTGTCTTTCTCTGGATTGATTGTTTTAAAGGGAAGGATGCGTATTCTGTCTCCTCTCATTGTCTGGTTTCAGGTAAAAGTCCAAAAGTCATATCCTTGATGATATGAAAAATGTGGGAATTTTGAGAACCCTTTAGCTGCAAGTAGCTGATCCCAGTCCACTTGGGCCAAATTGCATCTCATCTTGGTAAAATTAGCCTTTCCCCAGTTTAGAACTTTTATTCCCAGGCCAACCTTATCCTTTTCCATAACTATTCTAAATCTAACTGAGCTATGGCCACTATCTCCAAAATGCTCCGCTACTGATACACCTTCCACCTGCTCGGGCTCATTTCCGAATATTAGGTCCAGAACTGACACCTCCCTTGTTGAGCTTTCTATGTACTGGCTAAAAAAGTTCTCCTAGATACAACTTAAGGATTTTGCTCCCTCCCTACTTTGCACACTAAAACTATCCCAGTTAATATTTGGGTAGTTAAAATTCCTTACCATTACTGCCCTATTATTCTTACACTTCTCTGAAATTTGATTACATATTTGATCCTCTATCTCTCCCTGACTGTTTGGGGGCCTATAGTACACACCCAACAGCATGTTTGCCCCTTTTGTGTTTTCTACTTCTGCCCATATGGCCTCATTTGATGATCCTTCCAAGATATCATCTTTCTCACTGCTACAATTGATTCCTTGATCAATATTGCAATCTCCCCTGCTCTTCTATCCCCCTCTCTATCTCATCTAAATACCTACCCTTTAACCATGAACATTGACCTGCCAATCCTGCTCTTCTTTTAGTCTAGTCTCGGTCATTGCTCTAATATCATACTCCCAGGGGCCTATCTGTGCCCTCAGCTTGTCTGCCTTATTCCTCAGACTCCTTGCATTAAAATATATTCCATTTAGCCTTGCTAAACTCACTTCTTTCTTATCTAGCTTACATTTCCTCTGCCTTCCAGGCTCATTTACTAGCCTTTTAATTTCTAATTCCATCTCAGCTTCTCTCCCCTCTAAACTACTTTTCAGGATTCCATCCCCCTGCCAATTTAGCTTAAATCCACCCCAACTGCATCAGCAAACCTCCCCGTGAGGATGTTGGTCCCGTTCCTGTTCAGATGTTACCCGTCCAACTTGTACAGGCCCCACCACCCCCAGAAACGGTCCCAGTGCGCCAGGACTGTAAAGCCCTCCCTCCTGCACCATCTCTCCAGCCATGCATTCATCTGCTCTATCCTTCTGTTGCTATAATCACTATTGCGTGGCACCGGGAGTAATCCAGAGATTACTACCTTTGAAGTCCTGTTTTTCAGCTTCCCACCTAACTCTCTAAAGTCTCCCTGCAGGACCTCATTTCTCTTCATTCCTTTGTCATTGGCCCCAACATGGACCACGACCTCTGGTTGTTCACCCTCCCCCTTCAGAATGACCTACAACTGTTCTGTAACATCCTTGACCCTGGCACCCAGGAGGCAAGATACCATCCTGGAGTCATGTATATGGCCGCAGAGGTGCCTGTCTACTCCCCTCACTAACGAATCCACTACCACTACTGCCCTTCCACACTTCTTCCTCCGGCCTTGAGCGTCTGGACCACCCACATTGCCAAGGCCTTTGCTCTGGTTGGCTCCACAGGGGAACCGTCACTCTTACTGTTTTCCAAGGCCAGAAAACGGTTTGCGAGTGAGATGCACTCAAGGGATTCCCTCACTATCTGCCTGGTCCCCTTGTTCTGTCTGGTGGTCACCAATTCCCTCTCTGCTTGCACTTGCTTAAACTGCGGGACGACCACATCCTGAAACGTGCTGTCCATGAAACTCTCAGCTTTGTGAAAGCACCATAGTGCCCCCAGCTGCAGCTCAAGCTCCAAAACCTGGAGCTTAAGTTGCTCCAGTCAGAGGCACCTCCTGCACACATGGTCATCCAGACCGCCAGGGGTGTCTAGGATTTCCCACATAGCGCAGGATGTGCAAATCATGGGACTGAGCTATCCACTGTGGTGGATAGATTGTTAATCTCCAAATCATAGGGAGGTGTTAGGGATGTCAGGTTTTGTAAATGGCTATACTTTAAACTGTCTATTTAATTCCAATATAGAATGAATTTGGGGGTCTAGAGGATAGATAATTAATATTTCTATCTGGATACAAGGCCTATGTGATTCCCGTTGCCATGTGATGGGCTTTGAGATAGGAGGAGTCCATTGTAGTATCGGGATACAGGGTTTTTCTTAAAGAAATCGCTGAACCTCTCAGACAGGTCAGTCTGCAAGTATCTGGGAGAGAGAAAGTGTGAGATAGAGGCAGTTGATCCTGGACGTCAAGCAGAGAAGATGCTGGCCCTTTTGGTTACCATGCAAAACCCGGGTTGGGAGTTCACACTCAGATTAAAGCCACTGAATGAATGAAAATTAAACATGATTGGAACTTTTGGAATGCTTGGCTAGAGGGGAGAATCTCCAATTTGTCCCTCAAAAAGTCAATTTATGGATTAGAAGTATTTCAGCTGGAAAAGGAAAAGGAAGCAATTTATAGGGAGCTGAGAATAGCTTTGGACTGGTTCCTGGGAGAATGAAGTGTCCACTTTTGTGACATAGTAAAGTGTCCTCATGGAGGGGGATTTTCTGTCACTTTAAAAGCTAAATGGGGGATCTATTCCTGCAGTTTAAAGTATAAGTTGCCCATTGGATAGTGTTTAGTCAATGTTGCTTTTAGTTTGTTTATTACAGTGAAAATCATAACATTTGAAACCTTATTGTGTGATCTTTCCAGTCAGCTACTGGAAATTCCAATATCTTTCTAACATTTATTGGTCTCTTGGGGGCACATACCAGTGGTTTAATTGTCCACCACCATTCATGGCTGAATGTGACAGCTCTGCAGAGCTTTGATCTGATTCGTTGTTTGTAGGATCAGTTAGCTTTATCTATTGTTGCCAGACATGATGAGTATTTCCAACATCTTCTGTCTTTCTTACTAAATCTGGAGAAAATCTCCCTTTAGTTCCTATCCTCAGATGATCCAAAGAACATGAAGCAAATCATTTTTTAGTGATGCTTCACGTGCTCTTCTGATGGGTATTCTAGTACAGCTGGTTTCATAATGTTTCTTCTGGGTTAAAATAGGAAATGTTGACCTATAGTTCAGATGCTTGGAAAATGAAATGGGTTGTTAAAAGTACTTTGGCTGCTGAAAACTGGCTTTTGTAGAGGCAGTGGATGTGAGATTCTACTTGTCAAAATTTCTAAGTGAGATTCTTGGGTAAACTGGATGTCATAGAAACATCAAATGTTATATAGGTGGTCATTCATTGCAGGGTTTTATACACTATGAAAAGCGTGAGTGAGAAAAATGGATTAACTATGGTAGCTTGAAACAAATGCTGGAGAGAACAGAAATCCATAAAACTAAATGGTGGATGGAGGCCATAAACTGTCTGATTGCTTTACGGAAAAAAATGCATGTACGATAAAGAGCCAAACCTCATTTTGTGTTTGCTTAATACCCATTTGCCTGCATATGTTCACACGTGCACACACCCTTGCACACACACACACATGCATGTGCACATATATGCATGCACACACGTGTACAAGGATTTCTATAGCACCTTTCATGACCACAGGACATCCCAAAGCATTTACAGCCAAAAAAGTACTTTAGTAATTTAATTACTATTGTAATGTGGGAAACACAGCAGCCAATTTGCACACAGCAAGCTCCTATGTACAGCAATGTGATAATAAGCAGTTAATCTATTTTTAATGGTGCTGGTTGAGGGACAAATCTTGGCAAGGGCACCAAAGATAGTTTCCCTGCTCTTCTTCAAATACAGCCTTGAGAGATTTTATATTCACCTTAAGCAATCAGGCAGGACCTTAGTTTAATGCTACAGCTGAAAGGCAGTACCTCCGACAGTGCAGCTCTTCCTCAGTACTGCACTGGCTTCCAGCCTAGATTTTTGTGGTAAAGCCTCTGGATTGGGACGTGAGCCCACAACCTTCTCAAACAAAGGTGAGAGTGTGCGCGTGTACACAAACACACTCACACACATATACACATACATTCATGTGCACACACATATACTTGTGAGCAGACACACACACAGACCCATGCATGCTCTTGCACACAAATTGTAGCCACCCAGGAACTGAAGCCACAAAATATGATTTGAATTTACCTGACCTCTGTGGAGCCATGCTTCTGAGACTGGTCTGTGGCTCGTTGTGACCTAGAATGGTAGTTGGCATTTAATTTAAGTCATACAACCCTGATTTCCATGTTGATAGGTGCCTCTTGCCTGAAACAGGTGAGTACTTTGGACACCTGATGGTAGGCCCCTTTCAAAATGGAGCCATCCCCACTTGATGTTCATGGGTTGGGAAGGCTACCCACTTCCATTTTGAAGCCATTAGTACCAGGGAAAGAAAATCTACTCATTTGAAGCTGCTGATTAATGCTCAGAGCAACCAATATTCTTTTCTTTATTCTTTCATGGGACATGGACATCATTGGCAAAGCTGGCATTTGTTGCCCATCCCTAATTGCCCTTGAACTGAATGGCTTGCTAGACCATTTGAGAGGGCAGTTAAGAGTCAAACACATTGCTGTGGGTCTGGAATCACATGTAGGCCAGACCTGGTAAGGACAGCAGATTTCCTTCCCTAAAGGATAATTCTGCTGTAAGAAAGACAAAACCCTCAAGCAGGCCAATACAAGGTTTTTTTGTCCAGACTAACAATTTTAGCACCTCAGCAAAAATAGCCTTGATTAAAGCGCTAATATTTCAGTGCAGTTTTACAATGATGCTAAATGAAGCACAAAGCCTGATATTGTCTTATTCATGTCATTAGCCTAGGGTTGTCAACTCTGGAGCAACATATCCTTAGTGGTTTCGTTACTTCACCTTCTGCCTCCAACCAACTTTCCCCTCATCTGTCCCGATTGGTTGCCCCACAAGTTGAATCTCAGTGTCCCACCTTCCCAAGGCCAAGTGGGATGAACTCATTCTTCATTACTTAATTGAATGATTATTGATTGTCAATCAAATTGCCTTCTTCCGATATCCAACATTTTCATAACTAACGGACTAACATAACTAACCATAGAAAATGAGAAGAAAACACGTCACAATTTTTAAAGACTATTTTTAAAGTTCTTTTTCCTAGGTTGCTCTTGACAATTAATCTTAATTCCTAGAGGCTCCAGGTGAACCCTGGAGGGTTGGCAACCCCTTGGTTAACCACAGGAAACAGAAGACCAAGGTGCAGATGCAGCAAAAAAGATTAAGAAGGACAAAAACTCAAGCCAAGCAAATCAATAAATCCTTTTGCGTTTGCTCCAGATTCTGTCAGAATAGCCAGCCAGAATCAATGTAACAATTGATTCCTTCAGCCAGCAGTGCTAAGCTGCAACCATTGGATGGAATGAAACCCAAATAATTGTTCCTTTTAAGCAGAAATTAATTTAGTTATTTATTCACAGTGTTGATCAAGAATGCGGAAAGGTGAAGCTTCATAGTGCAGTCCACCACAAAATAAAGGAAGACCGGCATTGCTAACCTGTCTTTTGTGTCTTCAGGACGTCACAAAATGCTCGACATACAATGAAATACTTCTGAAGCGCAGTCACTCTTGTAATGAAAGAAACACAGGAGCCAATTTGCGCATAGCAAACTCCCATAAACAGCAATGTGATTCTGACCAGATCATCTGTTTTAGTGGTGTTGGTTGATGGATGAATATTGGCCAGGACACTCCCCCGCTCTTCTTCAAAATAGTGCCTTACATCCATTTGAGAGGGCAGACAGGCTGAACATCTCACCTGAAATATGGCATGTCTGACAGTGCAGCACTCTGTACTGCGTTAGAGTGCCAGCTTGGATTTTGTACTCAAGTCTATGGAGTGGGACTTGAACCCACAACCTCTGATTCAGAGGGAGGAGTGCTATCCATTAAGCCACAGTTGGCAGCTTCACCTCCTTAAGATGAGTACCGAGACTGGAATTAAATAGAAACTTGACTTGAGGATAAATATTGCACAATTGATTGTGGACAGTGCAGAAAAGAAGTCTGCAAATCTTCTCTATGAAGTCCAATGTCCTATAGAGGCGGTGGAAAGAGACTAAACACAGGCTGGGTACAGAGCAGGAACAGATAAGAGCCGCAGATAAGGGAAAGTTTCACAGATACTTTGAAGGTGTTTCCAAAAGTCACCCATGAACAATGTGTGTGTGTATTTTCTCAACTGTGGAGTGTGAAATTCAATTTAAAATAACTCTGCAGCAAAGCATTTTTGCTTAAAAAAAAGAAAAGGTTATTTTATTTCACTCTATTGCTCTGGAAGTTACTTAAGCACACACACACAAAGTTTAGTTACAAATGGAGGTAAAGCGATGCTTATAAAAATTGAACTAGTTTAGTCCATATTCGGTGTAAGACTAATATTTATGATGTCAAGGTGTTGCGTTACCTGAAGTGAAGGTTTTGAAGTTGTACTATTGTCTCTGTAGCTGTGATGGCTCCCACTGTTGAATTACCAGAGTTTGCTTTAACTGGTGGGCTTAATAGATGGAATCAGGTTTAGATGGAGAAGAGAACATAAGAACATAAGAGCTAGGAGCAGGAGTAGGCAATTCAGCCCCTCGAGCCTGCCCCGCCATTCATTACAATCATGGCTGATCTCAATTTGGCCTTAACTCCAAATTCCCGCCCTCTCCCCATAACCTTTCAACCTGTTACTAATTAAAAATCTGTCTATCTCCTCCTCAAATTTATTCAGCGTCCGGCATCCACTGCACCCTGAGGTAGTGAATTCCACAGACTCACGACCCTTTGAGAAAAGTAATTCCTCCTCATCTCTGATTTAAATCTACCACCCCTTAGCCTAAACCTATGGCCTCTCATTCTAAAATGCCCCACAAGGGGAAACATCCGCTCCATGTCTATTTTGTCTATTCCCTTTAGCATCTTATATACCTCAATTAGATCTCCTTTCATCCTTCTAAACTCTAGCGAGTATAGGCCTAAACTGCTCAATCTCTCCTCATAAGACAAGCCCCGCATCTCTGGAATCAATTTAGTGAACCTCCTCTGAACCACCTCCAGTGCAACTACATCCTTCCTCAAGTAAGGGAACCAAAACTGTGCACAATACTCCAGGTGCGGTCTCACCAATGCCTTGTACAGTTGCAACAACACTTCCCTATTTTTATACTCTATTCCTTTAGCAATAAATGCCAAAATTCAATTTGCCTTCCTTATTACCTGCTGTACCTACATACTAGTTTTCAGAGATTCATGCACGAGAACACCCAGATCCCTCTGCACTGAAGCATTCTGAAGTTTCTCTCCATTTAAATAATAAGTCACCTTTTTATTCTTCCGACCAAAATGGATAACCTCACACTTATCAACGTTAAACTCCATCTGCCAAATTTTGGCCCATTCACCTAACCTGTTCATATCCATTTGTATATTTCTTATTTCTTCATTACAACTTACTTTCCCACCTATTTTGGTGTCATCTGCAAATTTAGCTATAGTACCTTCTATCCCTGAATCCAAGTCATTAATGTAGATTGTAAATAGTTGGTGCCCAAGGACCGAACCCTGTGGCACCCCACTAGTTACAGCTTACCATCCAGAAAAAGATCCATTTATCCTGACTCTCTGCTTTCTGTTGGTTAGCCAATCCTCTATCCAAGCTAATATATTACCCCTAACTCCGTGTGATCTTATCTTGTGTATTAATCTTTTGTGCGGCACCTTATCAAAGGCCTTCTGGAAGTCTAGATATACTACATCTACAGGATCCCCATTATCCACTTTGCTTGTCACATCTTCAAAGAACTCTAGCAAATTAGTCAAACATGATTTACTCTTCATAAAACCATGCTGACTCTGATGGATTGCATTTTGACTTTCCAAATGCCCCATTACAACTTCCTTAATAATGGATCCCAACAATTTCCCAACGACAGACGTTAAACTAACTGGTCTATAGTTTCTTACTTTCTGCCTCCCCCCTTTTTGAATAAGGGCGTTATATTAGCATTTTTCCAATCCACTGGAACCTTTCCAGAATCCAGGGAATTTTGGAATATTATAGCCAATGCATCCACTATCTCTGCTGCCACTTCCTTTAAGACCCTGGGATGTAGGCCATTAGGTCCTGGGGACTTGCCACCAGAAGCTTTCTTTCTTCTGATTCTGCAGGTGCGGCACTTTAAAACTACCTAGTTACTAATAGCAGAAGCCGTGGCTTTTTAAAATGCTTTTTCTCTGTCTCTCCCTCAGTTGAAGCTTTGTCATGATGGTTCTCTGTGGATCTGCTGGATTTCTGCCCTTTTCAATGCGTTTTGTAGGTAAACCAAGATGGCCACCATTATCATGTGACATGTACAATAATGCAGAGTCACTTTTCATACAAGGCAAGTGGTAATTCCATTATAGTTATTCAAAGTGTCTTTAACCCCTGTAGTGATCAAAAGGGTCAAGGTTGTTCGCACCGAAGTAACATTCGTGCCACATGAATACCAGTCAATGACCATCTCCAACAAGAAAAAATCTAACCATTGCCCCATGACATTCAATGGCATTACAATTGCTGAATCCCCCACTATCAACATCCTGGGGTTGCTGTTGACCAGAAACTGAACTGGACTAGCCATATAAATACTGTGGCTGCAAGAGCAGATCAGAGGTTAGGAATCCTGCGATGAGTAACTCACCTCCTGACTCCCCAAAGCCTGTCCACCATCTACAAGGCACAAGTCAGGAGTGTGATGGAATACTCTCCACTTGCCTGGATGAGTGCAGCTCCAACAACACTCAAGAAGCTTGACACCACCCAGGACAAAGCAGCCTGCTTGATTGGCATCCCATCCATGAACATTCACTCACTCCACCACTGACACACAGTAGCAGCAGTGTGTACCATCTACAAGATGCACTGCAGGAACTCTCCAAGCCTCCTTAGACAGCACCTTCCAAATCCACGACCACTACCATTTAGAAGGACAAGGGCAGCAGACACATGGGAACACCACCACCTGGAAGTTCCTCTCCAAGCCACACACCATCCTGAGTTGAAAATATATTGCCGTTCCTTCACTGTCATTGGTTCCAAATCGTGGAACTCCCTCCCTAGCAGCACTGTGGGCGTACCTGCACTACAGGGACTGCAGCAATTCAAGAAGGCACCACCTTCTCAAGGGCAATTAGGGATGGGCAATAAATGCTGGCCTAGCCAATGACACCCACATCCCATAAATGAATAAAAAAGTCCTTAGAGGCTTATCGGTTAGTGTCTTTGTGTTTGGAGTAAAAGCCATCAAGTCAATGAGTTTCTGTTTACTCTTTTAGAACACTCACTGAATCTTAAATGTATATGTCTGAGGATGTCTCCTCTTTATCTGTCTGAAGGGGATCCAGTCCAAATCCACAAAGAGAAATCCAGGTGACTGTTGGAGTCCATTTTGGAAACAGTCCCTAAACTCAGTCCAAGGTTTACCTTCAAAACAGTTCTTCTAAAAATTTGTAATATCGTAACTGTGCACTGCAACAGAAAATAAAACAGCAAAATTTGATTGTGCGGAGTATGCACTAGCTCTGCGCTTTCATGAAAAACTCACCCAAACTCCCACCATTGCAATGAATCATGATGTCTTGAGTGATAAGGCGGAGGCTTTTGCCCACCAGCTTGGCGTGTGGAGTGTAACTCCCCATCGTGGCATTTGGATAGCTCGCTCGCTTCAAGGGCTTGTGGTGTTGAGCTGTGTGTGAGGTGTAAACCTATCAGTTTTCTCTGCGGGAATATGATTCAGGCTGCATTTATAATGAGGATGAGGCTGCCTTGTCCTTTATGTGCCCTCCGGACAGAACCTACTGCAGCAAGAGGCAACATAAAGACTGCATTATCAATTCTCGTCATCGCCAATACGACTAGAAGGGAGAAGCTTTAGATTTTTGTAATAGGAAAGTCAGATTAAAGATTAAAGACACATCCACCAGTTGATGAAGAAGCCAGTGCCAAAGCATAATAATCTACAAGATGGGTACGAAAGCACAATTCAGTGATGACAATGCTTGGTCAGAAAGTAAAGTGCTCTCAGTCATTAGGTCACTCTCAGGATAATGGTCTGCCAGCCATTAAATTAGTTTCACTTCTTTCAAGTACTATGCCCTTGATCCAGTCAATGGATCAAAGGATTATTCAAAGTCTTAAGTATCATGGCTGATAGCATTTGGCTCATTAAAAGTTGGCAGTGATCAAAGTAAAGGGAGAATTTAGGGAAAACCTACTTAGGTGTGATGCATGACTTTAAAACAAAGGTAAAAGAGGAGACAATGCAAAATTGTTGCTAGGGTACTTTATGCTGAGAGCCACCAGATGATGACTGCTGGAGATTCATAGCTAAGGATAATGATCATGCCCTGTATGAATCTCAAGCCTTGCAAACAGAGTAGGTGGCATTAATATGGGTGCCAATGAGCAGTGCACTGCCGAGCTATCAGACAATGATAGTGCCCGCCTTGGTAAAGACAGTGACAGCCATAAAGCTGATGGGCCTGAAGAAAGCGATGAAGAGCTAATGTCTGATAAGTGAAATGCGAACAAAAAAACTGACACGTGAACATATACATGAAGTTCATTTCTCAATCAGAGCCAATGGAAGAAGTATTTAAATTGGTTATGTGAGCTGACATGAAAAGGACAAGCATTGCTCGTAAACAGACTAATCTTTATCCTGACTTTTTAAAAATATTAAGGAAAGTTTAAAGAAATATACAGTAATTTAGAAATCAGAAATTCCATGTTGGTTAATTTTACCTTTAGCTTGCTATATGCTATTGGATGGAAAGTGGTTACAGCTCATGTACCAGCACATAGTCAAATAGGAGACCTGAGGCTCACTGAGATGGAACCTCGAACCCTGTCTGTCCTACTGACACCTGTAACACTCATTCATTTGGCCTGCAGCAGTAAAGGTTAGGTCCCAGAATGCAGGAATTAGTGGTAGGGGGTGGGCGAAGATGTGGCATGGTGGAGTTGGGGGAGATCTCCTGTGTTTCTTGACTCCACAGAAAAATTTTTGGAATGACAAAGGAGCCTTTATTGTTGGCAGCTGAGGAACTGGGACTTACCGTTCAGCTTGACTTAACTCTGGAATACAAAGGATAGAAAAGAGCGATAGGTGGAGGGATGTATACAGTGGTGATTCCTAGGGGCCAGTAATAGGACCACTTCACTTGCTACACGCTAATGACCTAGACTTGGATATACAGGACACAATTTCAAAGTTTGCAAATGATACGGAACTCAGAAAAGTAGTAAACAACGAGGAAGATAGTAACAGACTTCAGGAGGACATAGACACACTGGATGGAATGTTATGTCAGCAGAATCTCACAGTCCCGCCGCAGTTGATGAACTTTCGAATGGCTCGCGGCATTTTCCAGTTCAGCCCCAAAGGGGCCTAAAATTCCGCCCACTGGTGCAATGGACCGACACGTGGCAGATGCAATTGAACCCAGAAAAGTGTGAAGTGATACATTTTGGTAGGAAGAATGAGGAGAGGCAACATAAATTAAATGGTACAATTTTAAATGGGTTTAGGAACAGACAGACCTGTCAGTGTATGTGCACAAATCTTTGAAGGTGACAGGACAAGTTAAGGCTGCTAACAAGGCATATGGGTCCTTGAATTTACCAATAGAGTCCTAGAGTACAAAAGCAAGGAAGTTACGCTAACCATTTACCGAACACTGGTTAGGTCTCAGCTGGAGTATTGTGTTCAGATCTGGGCACAACAATTTAGGAAGAATGCCAAGGCTTTGGGAGGGATTCAGAAGAGATTTACAAGAATGCTATCAGCAATCAGAAACTTCAGGTATGTGCAGTGACTGGAGAAGCTGGGTTTGTTCTCCTGTGCAAAAAGCTTGCAGTCTGCTCAAGAATCTGTGAACAGAGTTGGCCATACATTAAAATAGTATAAAATGCAGCAATGGGATACATCAGGTGGGAATTATTATAAATAATGGAGTGCAATCAATATGAATTGACACTACTGATGATTAAAGTGCACCATATGTGAATAAGGTATGTGATTCATGACTGGAGAACAGCTTTTGCTATAAATTGAACATCACAGTAGACATTTCAGACACAGAGGTTCACCTTTAAACCCTGCTCAGGAGCAGAACTCTCAACGTTGATGCATTTCTTTACCTGGGAAAGGTAGATCAAATGCAGAATGATATTAACAGCTCTTAGCAGTAAGGAGTAATGGTGAAAGTGTTGATTATTTTGTCTAAATTTACTGTGATAATGAATCTTATGGCTAGAAGTTTGAACAGGGAAATGGTTGAGTTAATCCTTTGGATTACAAATGGGGTAATTCTCAACCACGATGAATTGGTTAGTTTGCTTGACTCTTAATTTCACGCTGATCTGGCTCAGTGATCTGGTGTTGGGTCTCCTCATCAAGGGTGGTCTTTTCACAGCGGTGCCTGCCAAGGTATGGGAAGTGCTCAACATATTCCAAAGTCTCTCCTTCAACAAATATGGGAGGTGGAATATTTGGCTGACCAGGTGTGGGTTGATGTGAGTTTTATTTTGGCAACGTTCAAGGACAGGCTGAGCTTCATGTATGCAGAATTGAAGAGATCAAGAGTGGTTTGCAAACCTGGCGCAGAGTGAGCAACCTTACTGCATCATCCAGAAACTGTGCACCATGTATGTCTATGGTGGTTTGTTTAGTTTTTTCAAATCTCTAATGGTCAGCGTACCAGTGAAGGACAAAGAAAAGGCTTCAAAGACTGAAGCTCTCCTTAAATTCTGGCAACATTAGCATCAATGATCGGGAGGAGCTGGCTACCAATCGTTCGCAATGGCAACAACTTGTCCATCAAACTGCATCACGCTTTGATTCACAGCGTCTTAATGATGGGGCAGAGCGGTAGCAGGGAAGGGAAAAAAAAAGGAAGCAAATCCTGCACTCCGGATCCCACTACCTCATGGGACACCCTGCCCCAGGTGCCCAAAGATCTGTGGGTTGGGAATTGTCCTGTTCAATCACATGAAAACCCATGCCAGAAACCCACGACCCTGAGTAGACATTATCATTAAATCGAGGGACAGCCGAATGTGACAAACTCCTCGCACGCGATCAAACAGTGTAGAAGGAGGCCATTCTGCTCATTGAGCCTAGGCCAACTCTTTGAAAGAGCTAGCCAATGAATCCCACTCCCTTTCTCTCTTCCCATAGCTCATTCTTTAAATGGTCACTGCATTTGTTACTCAAACATCTCCTGAGGGATTCATCTCATGCACTAAAATAATTGTTGTCATCTAAATACTCCCGATTTGAAATTCAAATCAAATTTATTAAAACACTTCAAATGTGCTTCACAACAAATTAGTTATTATTTTGAAGTGCAGTCACTATTACCGTGTAGTAGCAGCCAATTTGCACACAGCAAGGTGCCGCAAACAGAAAATGAAATGTTAAGCTGTTTTTTTAAGAGTGTTGGGTGAGTGGAGAATGTTGGCTATTCATTGCTCTTATTCTAAGAGTGCCATTGGATTTTTTCCAACCTGCAGCACATCTGAAAGACAGGACCTCCAATTTATTCCAAAGGATCATCATTGCTTAAAAGGTAGAAATGATCACATCGTACAAACATACAGTCTAATGAAAGTGTCAGCTGACATGGAGTCGTACAGTCACTGTAAGATAAACGCCTCAAAAACACAGGATTGAAACAGTAGCCTTCATATTCCGTGAGAATCTTCTGCAATGCACAAGCTTTTAAATGTTTAATGTATCATCCCTTGGGTCAATCAGGACGAGAGATAAAAGTCTCTCCTGTCAATTTAAATGAGATGCATGGTAATAATGTCTTAAAATATGTATCCTGGTACAAAAAAATACTCCATGTTACAAAACAAACCTGTCATTTTACAGCAAAGCTTACCTTCTGGGATTGGTAAGTGGAGCACACCAGTTGGATCAATTATAACCACATGACAACGGTTCAATTTGGATAATTCACTTCTTTTGTATTCGGAAATATTGAATTATCCAATAAAGTGGATGGAGCAAAACAGATAAATTAAGGAAATAGAAATTTGATACTGAAAGTATTGAATGATCAGATTATTTGAATTGATTAATTCTGAATCTGGAGTAGATTGTAATAATGTTACTCAAATTAAGAGGAATAAATTGTAATCATACAGGGTTAAATGGACTGGACTGTAATAATATCCCTGAATTATGATTAGTAGACTGTAATATTGTCACTGATTTAAAAGGATTGTATCATAATGGTCTGACTGAATAGAAAAAAGTAGGTTGTAATAACTGTAATAATGAGCATTGCTGATTGCAGTCAAATTCTTGTTTTGTTGTTTGAGTTCCCAGAGTTTCATTCAAGTTTATGGATTTTTGATTTGTAATTTCAATTATGACTTAATGGGTAAACATTCTTGCCTCTCAATCAGAAGTTTGTGCACTCAAACTCCACTCCAGAGAACTGAGCTCATCATCAAGGCTGACGGTCCAGTGTTCTTCTTATTCATTTACAGGTTGTGAGCATTGCTGGCTAAGCCAGCATTTATCACCCATCCCTAGTTGCCCTTGAGAAAGTGGTGGTGAGCTGCCTCCTTGAACCTCTGCAGTCCATGTGGTGTAGGTACACCCACAGTGCTGTTAGGAAGTGAATTTCAGGATTTTGAACCAGTGACAGTGAATGGCGATACATTTCCAAGTCAAGATGATGAGTGGCCTGGAGGGGAGCTTGCAGGTGGTGGCATTCCCATGTGTCTGCTGCCCTTGTCCTTCTAGGTGGTAGCTGTTGTGGGTTTGGAAGGTGCTGTCTAAGGAGCCTAGGTGAGTTTTGGCAGTGTATCTTGTAGATGGTACACACTGCTGCGATTGTGCTTTGGTGGTGGAGGGAGTGAATGTTTGTGAATGTGGTACCAATCAACCGTGCTGCTTTGATCTGGATTGTGTCAAGCTTCTTGAATGCTGTGGGAGCTGCATTCATCCAGGCAAGTGGGGAGTATTCTATCACACTCCTGACTGGTGCCTCGTAGATGGTGGACAGGCTTTGGGGAGTCAGGAGGTGAGTTATGTGCTGCACGATTCCTAGTCTCTGACCTGCTCTTGTGGCCTCAGCATTTTTGTGGCTAGTGCAGTTCAGTTTCTGGTTCAATGGTAATCCCAGGATGTTGATAGTGTTGTACTAAGGGAGCATTGCACTGGTAGAGGCAGTTTCTTCTGAATGAGGTGCTCCATCTGCCCTCTCAGGTGGTCATAGGCGATCCTATGGCACTACTTTGAAGAAAAGCAGGAAGTTGCCCCCAGGGTCCTGGCCAATATTTATCCCTCAATCAATATCATTAAAAAGCAAATTATCTGTTCATGATCACATTGCTGTTTGTGGGAATGTGCTGTGCACAAATTGGCTGCTTTATTTCTCACATTACAATAGTGACTACACTTCACTTCATAAGTATTGTTGGCATTAATATACCTAGAGAACTGCCACCAGATGTTAGCGAACACTCAGATCCCCTAGATGATATCTAACACAGACGTAGAAGGAAAAGCCAGAAGGCACCAGGTGCTGAAATAATTCCTTCCTTAAGCCAGACCCCACCCCCAAAAGACATTTAATTATTATTTTGCCTCATCCAAAGAGGATGATGAGAAGATGTGAACTTAAACAGAGTAGAGCTATAAGACTGATAAATGAGCGTTTGAGTGCGTGTGTGTTTATGTTTTCCTTATACAATCTTCTAGTGAAATAGCCCTTCAGTTGCATCTCATTTGTGTGGTGTGGAAGTGTCACATAAACACGCTTTATGTCAAATAATGATTTTTATATCCATCGGCGGGACCCGAGTTGAAATTTTTAAAACAGAGGGCGGAATTTTCAGTGCCCGCTGGCATCGGGCATGTTCGACGTGAGCAGATAATATGGTGAGAAGGCCAAAAATTGGTTTCACGATATCATGATGTCAGTTCACGATCGTCTGCTCAGCCCATCAATGGCGGGCCCCGTTTCCTGCCATCGGATATCAGGTATGCCGGATTCATCATCTCGCTGGGTCGTCTGCCCATGTCGGTGTGAACGCAACAGCATATGTAAGGCGTGCTGCACTTTGAGGAGAATTCAGAGGTGAGTGCACAGTAACGTTACTCAGTGCTCGTGAGGGTTGCCTGTTGGACTTCAAAGTTGAGGCGACTTGGGGGGTGTGGGGGCTGCAAGGGCTGCCCTGCGGTTGAGGTGCATTGTGGGGGGAGGGGCACGGGCTGCCCTGTGTTTGATGGTAGTGCACAAGCACGTGTGGGGCAGTGGGGAGGGAAGCAGCCACACATTAGGGAAACCTTGTAAAAAGTGACCATTCCTCTGCAGCTGAGACAGTTCAGACGCAGCCACATTGACATACTTGGAGTCAGGTCTCTAGCTTATCTGCCCACTCAAGCAACACAGAGGCATGAAAGTGTCACCAAGTGCTCCAGAGCTTCTCACCCCTCGGGCACAGACTGCAAACTAATGAGCGTTTTAGTGCACCACAGAACAGTTGGATGCCTGCACACGTTGTACAATCTCCTTGCTAAAGCTAGCCATGGAGCAGTCACTGGTGGAGGTGCTCACAGCCCCTTGCAATGTCATCATCCCGGTTTGGACTAGTCTCCCCCATGGTCTAAGCTAACAGGGCAGCCTTGCAGTGTGGGTTAGGAGAATCTCTGTGCCTGAGCTGAGAGCACAGCATGCAGTCCAATGGGCAAAGCTGCTGCCAATTGGTCAGGTGGAGTGGGATGGAGGTGGGTGGGGTTTCGGGCAGCCATGCAGCCCACTAAACTCTGGCCATCCAAGTGGTGGCCAGCACTCTCTGGGATGCGTTAAGGGACTTTCAGACTTAACTAAGAGAGGTTCTTATACACCCATGCTAACCAATGCATCTCTCTCTCTTTCATCCTATAGACGGAGTACATCAGGAGCATGGAGCCTGGTGACCTAGCTGTATGCCTCATGGCTTACAGAGAGTGGAGATGAAGGAGAAGAGAGTGACGGAGGCACCTGGCTTGGCAGAGGGAGGAGCAGCACCCTCAGGAAGATGTGGTGTCTGTGGCTTATGCTGAAGAGCCCCAGTGAGTTGTCATTGGCTGGGTCTATAGGCACTGCCTTTCATTCCTACAGATGATCGAGAACCAGTGTCACCGAAGACTGCACATGTCTAGGGAACTGGTCAGTCACATCTGCCACCTGCTGCAGGATTTGGTGCCACAGGGACATGGAGGGCATCCACTGCCAGTGTCCGTGAAAGTGACCATGACGTTCAATTCTTATGCCAGTGGCTCCTTTCAGGGCTCCACAGGTGACCTCTGTGGGATATCATAAGCCTCCACCCACAAAGGCATCCATGAAGTCATAGATGCCACCTTCATGAGGGCACACAACATTGTGCATTTTGCCGGGGACCAGAGAGCCAGGATGCAAGAGCGATTGGATTTGCCCAGATCTTGGGTTTCCCACAGGTGCAGGCTGCCATCGACTGCACTCACGTAGCACTCAGATCTCCGTCACAACAAGGAGTCAACTATGTCAACTGTAAGGGCTTGAGTGTACTTAAGACCGAGATAGATAGGTTCTTGATTGGTAAGGGGATCAAAGGTTACGGGGAGAAGGCGGGAGAATGGAGTTGAGAAACTTATCAGCCATGATTGAATGTCGGAGCAGACTCGATGGGCCGAATGGCCTAATTTCGGCTCCTATGTCTTATGGTCTTATGGTCTTATGGCTTCCATTCGCTGAATGTGCAGCTGATGTGCGACCACCGCAAACGCATCCTACAGCTCTGTGCTCGGTTTCCAAGTAGCGTCCATGTGTCCTACATTTTCAGTTGGTCACAGATCCCTGAAGTCTTCCAGGGTCCACAGAAGCTGCAGGGATGGCTCCTTGGGGACATGGGCTACCCGCAGAGGCCGTGGCTGATGACACCCATGTGGCGGCCACAGACTGCAGCAGAGCGACGGTATATAAGGCTCATGCTGCAGCTTGCACCTTGGTGGAGCAAACCATTGGGATGGTGAAGATGAGGTTCCAGTGCCTGGACCAGTCTGGTGGAGCCCTGCAACATAACCCACAGAGGGAGTCACACAGCTTCGTCACCTGCTACGTGCTTTACAACCTGGCGTTGCAACGGGTAGTGGAGCTGGCCGAGGAAGAGATGGAGGAGCTGGAGGCCTCCTCTGATGAGGTCCCCGAAGGTGAGGATGATGGCATTGAGGCCATCGCACTGGTCAGATGAGGCAGGCATGCTCAGGAGGTCCTCATAGCTGCCAGATTTGTGGGTGATGATGACGACATGCAGTGAGGAGAGACCATAGATCCTCACATCGCATCTATGAACATTTGACTCCAGTCTGGCTCATGGAAGCACACATACCCTCTGTGAGAATGCTCCTGTCATGGAGACGCAATGGAGGCCCTAATAGCCTCTCAATTGCAGGAGGATGGTGATGACATGCAGCGAGGACACTCCATAGATCTTCACACAGCCTCTGAGAATGCCTGACTCCTGTCTGGCCGAGGGTAGCTCGCTTGCGCTCTGATCAGGGTCATATCATAGACAGGCAGCCATGAAACATTAGAAGCATCTGATCCTTTGTCTGCCTTCAGCACCTGACCCCTTCAGGAGCACAGCATCACTGGTCACAGATCCTTAAGAGATGGTGGCCAGCCCCACTTTAAAGGTGCTGAGAGCACACATAGAGAATGCGAGAACTCTGTGATTCCTGCCCACGACATCCTGGCAGCAATGACAAGCAGCATCGAGGTGCAGGCATCACTAATGTGTCCAGGGACTGTTAGGCTGGACCATCACTTTGGTCTGAAGGCTGCACAGAGCACAGGGAAGAGGCCCTGGACTGAGACACCTGCCTTTACCTTGTGCCGAAAGGTTTCACATCTGAGTGAAACACTGCTTATCAGAACAAGGAGCCATAGGCAAGGAGACATTGTTGGGAGCTTACCTACAATAGTGAACATTATGTACAAGTGATTAACACCCATGCCCAGGCTGTGCAACTAATTCGCCTTAACCGTCCTAATCCTGCCGCTACATCTTGGTGCTCCCTGGACTTCCACAGTGGAGGTGGAGGCAGCCTGCTGACTGTCACACCCTGTCTGTGATGACCTTGGCGGGCGTCCTCTTGTGGGCCCCGGCCTGCTTTCAGTATCCTGCTGTGTGGCAATGGCACCCTCCTCGGCCTGTGGAGCTGGAGCTGCTGGGGGTCACAGGAAGAGGGGATTCGAATGGGCCAGAGTCACCTGGGTGGATGATCCCAGGGGGTACACCTGCAGATCCTCCTCCCTATGGTGGTCTGGGGGTTCCAGGCTGACTCCTTGAGGAGCAGGGGCAACTGGAGTGAGATCGAGCTGCCCAGCACCCCTCTTGCTTACACACTGCTGGAGGCCAACTATGGCATCAGCGATGGAGTTCAGCCCACGCAGCAGTGCAGGAGCGACATCCTGGACCAAGGTCTCCATGGCAGCTGCCATCCTGCCAGTGTTGACCTCGGTGAGTTGCAATGCCGGCGCTGTCACCTCAGACTGAAAGTGGACGGACTCTTCCATCGTGCCTTACAATCTGAGGGGTGCAGTGGACATCCCTTCCTGATGTTTCCGAGCTTGCCTTTGCAGCTCCAGCAACTGTGACATGACTGAGCCCAGAGGCTCCTCATCTGACTTGGAATCAGCAAATCTTTGGCCTCTAGCAGTCCTCTGAGTGCTGGGGACCTGCAAGGTCCCTACCACCGACTGCTGCGGTTGAGACAGTGCAATGTGCTCACCAGATTGTGATCCCGAGGCTACTCCAAAGCTAGGTCACACCGAGGTGTGCGTCTCTGCACTGGTGAAGGGTGCGGGTGAGCGCTGTGACGGGACTTCAGGGAGGATGCCTCCAGATTCCTCTTCAGAGGTTTCTTTGGGGCTTGATTGGAGGCCCTGGGTCAAGGGCTCTGTTGACTGTTTGGCAGTTGTGCCTGCGAAAGCAAGGAGAGATAATTAGTGCATGGCAGTGGCCTGTGAAATAGGACACATCACTCACAGCATGGTTGTCTGATGGATGTTACACTGCTGGGCCCTCGCTTGTTTGAGCATCGCCGGCCTCACCATCAGCACAGGACCGGTCCAGATCCTCGCCGGCCAGCTGGATGGCTCTGTTTTCAAATTCTGTCAGAATCTTGATTGTAAGGCTCTTAACTTGGGGTTTCTCGCTACCCTCTAAGGTCCGCACCCCATACCTGGTATCAATGACACGAAACAAACAATGAATACAATTTCCACTTTATGTGGAAAACCTTTATTAACCCACCTAGCAATAGTATATACTTACAACACCAGTTGCTTAGTCAGACCTGGGTGCAGGAGCTCGTTCCCAGGTGGTCGGTGCACTGAATGAATTCCTCCACACGACTTTCTGTGATTGAGCAAATCACACTTCCCGCTTGCAGCTCCAAAGTCCTTGGGAGCTGTGGCTTTATACCCCTTTCTGACCCTGGTCTTGCAGCATGTAATGTAACGCCTTAAACCCAGTTGTCTGATTGGATTATCAATCCAACGCTGGCCGTGCAAAGGCAACCTGCACGTGGTCTCAGCAGGGGCTGTCTCCAGGTACCTGTCAGCAATGGATGTGATTTTTGTTTCTTTGTGTGACAGGAAGAAAACTATTCACACATAATCGAGAGACAATTGTCTAGGTCAGTTTCTGTAATCAGGGTGTCTGGTGGTCAGCCACCAGCCCAGTGTCCTGTCCTGATACGTCGGTGTACCCTTGTCCAGTCTTTGTTTTTAAAAAAGTTCCATATAAGCCTCAGAGTTGATGTCTTTGGTCAAAAATCTCCCTTCGTCCGATGTCCTCTGCACTCCATGTTCCTACCGCCCGGTTTGAGCTCAGGACATTGGTCCACCTCATAACAGGTTACATTTTGACACAAGTATAAAGATAGTACATATTAAAAAGAAACAAAGGGAGGCCTTACAGCATCACAGAAATACACAAAATATCAAAGTGCCTTACAGCATCCACCCTTAAGTGTATAATTTCACCTAAGAACATTACTACACTTGCGAATCTAATCCATTCACTTCATTCCGCCCCATCAATAACATCTTCACCTGCTGTTCTGCTCTCCTATGTTTGCATTAACGGCATAGATCATACAACAATAATCGACTGTGCAACAACCAGCATGTGAGATATAATTCATACCCAAGGATGTATTTCGAGGCTAACGCCAAGGCCCCACCAGTGGCCATCAGCACCAATGTCTGGTTTTTCTACAGAAAATGCTGGAAAAACTCAGCAGGTCTAATAGCATCTGTGGAGAGATAAACAGAGTTAATGTTTTGAGTCCGTATGACTCTCCTTCAGAGCATCAGAGTCACGTGGACTCGGGGACAGTTAACTCTGTTTATCTCTCCACAGATGCTGTTAGGCCTGCTGAGTTTTTCCAGCATTCTCTGTTTTTGTTTCAGATTTCCAGCATCCGCAGCATTTTGTTTTTATCTGGTATTTCTACCTTCATTTCCCTGTTCTTTTGCTGAAATGTATAAAAATGTTTGTTGGACGTGTTATTCCTCTGTAACAGTTCTATAAGATGTTCAGGCAACGGGGGTAAGTCATACCCAAAATGGGCAACATACTCAAAAGGAAAACAAAAATAAAAATACCTGGAAAAACTCAGCAGGTCTGACAGCATCTGCGGAGAGGAACACAGTTAACATTTCGAGTCCGTATGACTTTTCAACAGAACTAAGGAAAAATAGAAGAGAGGTGAAATATAAGCTGGTTTAAGTGGGGGGGTGGGTGTGGGACAAGCAACATATTCATGTGGCTGTCCTTTCACGGCATCCCGTACAGTAATATTCATCTGTCCATGAGCGTAAACATTCAATCATACCCGTGCACCCAGTCTAACAGGTTGAGCTGGGGTAAGTCCCATCCGGAATAGGACAGATCAGGTGTCCATACTGGTATTCCCGGTGTGTGGTTGTGACACAACATTCCCCCTATCCTTTATCTGCCACATGTGTAGCGAACTCTGCTCCCCGGGTCACCATGATCGTGGAGCTGGGCCCTTCCTGACCCCAAGTGAACCCGCAGGTTGGTGCTGCATTTTCAGTTATATTGTACAGGCAAACAAAAGTATCTCTTCTCCGAGCGCACCCAGACAAATCCGGGGCTACCCAAGTAAACCCCTCCACTTGTTCCTTATACCTAGGGTGTTGGTCAAACGTGACACATGGCCCTGACTTGCTACCCCAATGTTTTTGACTCTAAAATGAGGATTGAATTTCTCTCCTTCCTTTAGGGCAGGATAATACAAAGCCAGCCCTAACATACCAATGCTACTGTTCCCTCATCTGTCACCAGGTATACCTGCACAAGTCCCCTGATTTTACAGATATCAGTGGTAGGCTGATAAGTGGACATATGTTTATCAGAGATGCTTACCAGAGATCTGAGATGTTTATCTCAGGAAGGCGATCTCCCTTCCACAATCCTTTGGAGGTTTTCACGGGCCTGTTCCACCAGCCAAGAGCCATACGTTGTGCAAGCATCATTTTCCCCAGCTTCCACAGAGACATTTTTATCCTCTTTTAGAATTTCATTCATGCGGTGGGCATGTCTTTCTAATTCCCCCACCACATCTTGCAAATGAACAGTCTTCATTTGGTCCTCCTCTAATCATCCTGCTCCACATCATTCATTCCAATCAATATCTTCCTTAACCTATTTCTAACAGTTTTTACCGATTCATCTAAAGTGGCTAAATCTAAACTATTTACAAGCGATGTCCCAGTGTTAAATATGGTTGCTGCATCATTAATCAAGCTACGTCATACTGCCCATGTGAGTGAGATTTTGTTTGATTCCCTGAACCCTCATACAGACTAGTACGTCCATCCTCATCAATCGCAGTGCCAGTACGCTCCCAGAATTCCCTCAAAGCTTGGGGCAGCATTCGATTCTGCAAACCACGTGTTTGATGTTTGCACCATGGGGGTAGTCCCATGTCCGCCAAATTAATCATTATTGGCACTACCTCATGGTGCACATCGTGACATAGTACCATCCGTGTGGGAATGACAACCATTCTTTGGTCCTGGTGTATGGCGAGGGCATCCTACAGCCTTTTGGATTAATCGTGATCTTATTAGCAAAGGGAGTGATCCTCCTTGTGGCCTTTAATGTTACAACAGGAACATTTCCGCCTTTTTCTGGTGCACAGACCCAAGGGGTCCATGTCTCCTCCTTACCAGGGCAGTACCATGCAATGCCGAGTGGGTACTCTTCTCCCATCCCAATACTGACAAAGACACCCCTTTCATGGCTGCCATTTCCAAACCACCCTGACTGAAGCCGGGGCCCATCCTAGGCCTTACCTCCTACACACATATAGTCTCCCTCATCACGTACCCTCCACCACCGAGGCTAACACAACCTGACCTCCATTTGGGACCCTGACTGAGTAGAAGTGTGCAGATTCCAGGGGTCCCCTTCTGCACCCATCCATTTCCTTTTCTCTTCATAAACCAGACTGTGTTGTTTTCCCTCATCGTCCTTTTAGATAGATCATAAAGGTTGCACACCGCTTTCCCTTCTTGAGCCTCCCAAAGTGACCCCCCCTGAGGCATTGAGTTAACTATAAAATTACCGACCCACCTCAATGCCCAACAGGCCGAACTGGCTGCTGCTGTCTATGTGATTACCCACCCTCAGGAATTTCCTACCCACCTCTCTGCTCTCACTCAATGTTTACTTGCAATGCCCTGACTGAATTATTGAGGCCCAAAAAGGATCAGAGGGCTGGCACTGATTCAGGGCGGTTAAGCGCCTCTATGGTTTCCCATCTAGCCTGGTCTATGGCCCGTTCCCCTGGCCTGATTGTCAAGCCTAGAAATTCGACTTCCCTCTGTCCTATATGAGCCTTCTTGGGGTTTATTTTAAAACCTGCCTGTCTTAACAAACCCAGCAGTTATGCAAGGAGTTCCTTATAGTCCCCTTTGGCCTCA
Source organism: Cetorhinus maximus (assembly GCF_964194155.1). Lineage (NCBI taxonomy): Eukaryota > Metazoa > Chordata > Chondrichthyes > Lamniformes > Cetorhinidae > Cetorhinus > Cetorhinus maximus. Next base: position 42,213,225 of record NC_135883.1, on the reverse strand, counting down.
GTGAAGAGGAGTTAATCATTCACATATTGCAATAGGTGGCTCGGACGACTAAATCCTTTCAGGGCATCAACCATACACTGGTGGAAAATGGAGGGACTGTTATGGAAGCCCTGGGGCAAACATGTCCAGGTAAACTGCTGACCCTTAAAGGTGAAAGCGAATTTGTGCCGGTCCTCCTTCCTTACTGGGATGGACCAGAACCCATTTGATATGTCTAAGACAGTAAAGATCTGGTGTTTGATCGGGATAGCAGCTATCAAGTCTGCTGCCGTGGCAACCGTGGGTACACAAACTGGGATGTCCTTATTCAAGGCCCAATAGCCCATTGTCACCCTCCATGACCCATCCGGTTTCTTCACAGGCCAGATGAGGGAATTGATGTGGCTGGCTATCGCTCAAAGGACTCCCTGTTCCACTAGGGATCCCACTGGCTCTTTTGGGTAGGTGTATTGTTTCTGGGGCCGTACCATGTCTTCCCCATCTACCTTCACCTCCACCCTCCACCCTCCCGCAATCATGTTTATGGGTGGCGAATGAGTCCCTCTGTTTCCCAATTAAATCGTTATTATCAGAAGGTTTACACTGTCTTTAGGGTGTCGGGGTCATATGATCTCAATGAGGCGATGTACCATATATCCGGGCTCTCCCTGGGATGACCACAATCCCGCCTTCTCTTACTACCCCTACCTACAAGCAATTATTCGCCATATCTACCGTCACTTGGTGGTGGAGCATCCAATCTGCTCCCAAAACTTTTATTTCTGTGTCTGACCACTTGGCCAGAGTCCAGGCCCATTTAATGACCAGAGGTCCGACCCGGGCCTCTGACCTGGTTTGAATACCGCCCCAGCTGCTGAGTCACCTGTGAAAGTCTTTAGTGTCTAGGGGTCTCCACTGGACCATGGAGATTTTAGGGGGCAAGAAGAGTACGTGACTGTATGGAAAGCTGCTGTATCTACCAGGTCCCTACCTTCCTCCCTCCCCTACCCAAATGTCCACACAGGTCGCCTGTACTCGTTGTATTTGAGTGGACACAGGTACTCGGACTGGGCAGGGCCCCACCAATTCCGATCCCCTCAAGGATGACAGCATCATCTCTCACTGAGCACACCTTGCCCTCTAGCTGTCTCCTTTCTAGAGCTGCTAGTCACTTTTCCATGTCCTCCCAGGATGGAGCTGTGGACACTCTATCAGGAGCCTCCCCTGCCTGATCAGGTTTTGATCCTCCCTTGTCATGAGGGGGTTTCTTACATTGACATTTTAAGTGCCCCTTACCCCCACAGTTGTAACACTCGGAGGCTGACCTTTTCCTGCCTCCCTTTTGACGCCAGTATTTCTGGCTGTTCCCTTTTATCTCACTTATTTCCCCCCTTTCTTCAGGGATTTCCCCTTTGGTTGCCTTTTCTCTCTGTCTCCACTGAAATCTAAGGGTCATTTTCCTTAGAACTCCTGCCTCCATGTTATCAGCATCTGGGTCAAAGTCCTCAAAAGCTGCCTGCAGATAGAGTATGGAGTGGGCTACAAGGGTCTGCAGCCAGTGATTCAAGGTGCCAGCCTGTAAGTGTGCCCAGTTTTGAGCAGTGCTCCCATGGCCTGATTGTACACTGCCCAAAGTCTGTTGGCGAACATCGCCAGTGACTCTGTGGGCTTCTGGTGACAACTGTCTAACAACTGAATTGTGCCCCCTGTGGTCAGTCCCATGGCTGCTGTGACTCGGGTTTTCATCTGATCCCATGTCCCTCGTCCCGTCTTTGCTTCATTTGGCAGAGTTGTATAAACAGAGGGAGCCAAGGTAAAAAGGAGCAGTCAGCCTTTCTCCCCTTCATCAAGCCATGGAGCCTGGCCATCTGGTTAATTTCCAGGAAATGACCGTACGGTTCCTCCCCTGGCTGGCGTTTCTTTACGTTTCCGGCCATTTTTTGCAATTTCTCTGCTGAATAGGGAATAAAAAATTCACGATCGAGAGGCCCCCCCATTGCTGATCGGGACCAGGGGCTTGAAATCGCATCGGGTGCGTCAGCGTCATCCTTTCTGGCCTTCCTTCCGCATAACCGGAATGTTGCCCATCCATCATAGACGTAGCTTCTCCCCACTTGCCATCCTCAAACTCCTCTCTGTCTACAGCTTCTCCTCCCATTAGCACACAAATAATGCCCTGATGCTGCTGCAATTGTGTTTGCAGCACCTCAATGTGTTGATGGCAGTGTGTGTGGTCAGCAAGCCTGTTCCTGTCATGCTGCTGAACCCTGCAGGCTGCTTTGATATCATCTCTCTCCCTCACATCATGCTCCGCCCTCATTCTTTGTTCTGTCTCTTTCTCAGACCAGAGATTGCACTGCTGCTGATTATGGACACACTAACTCTCTAGGTATTCTGTCTTACTGGCCCAACTCTCCGCTTCTCTACCCCGAGCCCCTTTCTCTTTATCTCTCTCCTCCCTCTCCTGCCTTAACTGTTCCATGGTTTTGCTCACTACAGCTGACCTTTCATCTTTCTTTTTCTTCAGTTTAATCAATTCTGCCTCCATTTCACGGCGGTTTCTTTGATATGCCATCAACCAGACTACCTTTACTAGCGATCGTTTCCAGTGGATCCCTGTATCCACTCATTAGCTTCGACTAGGTGATGATCTGCTCCCAGAATCGCCCGAACCCGCCCCTCCTTCAGGGGCAGTCTCCCTGACACATATTTTGTGACGGACTCATCGATAGTCAGTTTTATAATTTCTCTACCTTTCAGGGTCCCAGCTCATGGTCACCAGATACACAAAATATCAAAATGCCTTCATGATTTCAGGCATTCCTCCACGGGTCTGTGACCTCTCCCTGTTGTTGTGTGCCAGCTTGTCCTGCATGAAGAGAGATTGAGAGAGTGTAAGCAGGACGCCTGCCAGGCCAGAGGATAAGTATGTCTGGCATGTGTGGGTGGTGAGTGGCCCCATGGACGGGATAAGGACAATGACGGTGTGTGCGAGAGAGTGAATGGTGATGTCCCTTGAACTGGCAGTGAGTGAGGGCCCTGTGGATATGTGATGGGTTTGTGAGTGTGAGAGTTGAGAGTGATGAGAAGGGTGGCAGAATGGAGGAGATCATTCACCCTCTTTCGGCACTGGGTGGCTGTCCTCTTTTGCAGGGTGTTGGCACTGATCACCACTGTCACTGCCGTCCAAGCCGATTGGTGATGTTGCTGCCCCTCCTGTGGCCAGAGCGGGGGTAGAGGACATCACAGCGAGCATCCACTGTGTCCAAAAGGCGCTCGAGGGACACGTCATTGAACCTGGGGGCTGTAGTCTTCTTGCCTTTTGGGGTCATGTCTTCTGTGCAGCAGTCCTGGTAGCAATGACTGAAAGGTGAGCGCGCGGCTGCACGTTAAATATGGCGCCCGACGTGAGGAAGTGGTGAGGTGATGATGGGCGGACGAATGAGAGCCTGCCCGCCATGGAAATGGCATGTTTCCCGGGAATCCATAATTAATGCGGTGGGTTTGGGACGTGCGTGAGAATACGGCGTGAGAAGCTGCCATTGTAGCCGATGGGTAAAACATCGTTTTTCCCACCCACTACTGCACTTAGTGTAAATCTGGGAAGATTCCGCACAGAGATTTTTTAAAACAGAGACTTTATGGTGGAAATGTCCCAGATTTGCACTAAGTGCGGTAGCGGGCATGAAAACATCGTTTCACCCACCGGCTGCAATGGCAGCTTCTCATACCGTATTGTCCCATTCCTGGCGCGTCTCACCTCATTGATAATGCATTCACGGGAAACACTCCAAATTGCTGGCCGGCGAGCATGGATCTCGCCATGACATCAGCGCTTCCTCCCCCTGGGCGCCATATTTAAAGCGCACCAGAGCACAGCCTACTTCATCTCTACAGACCAGGACTGCTCCAGGTGACATGGCCCCAAAAGGCAAGAAGACTACAGCCCCCAGGTTCAATGACGTGTCCCTCGAGCACCTTTTGGACACAGTGGATGCTCGCCGTGATGTCCTCTACCCCTGCTCTGACCACAGGAGGGGCAGCAACATCACTAAGCTGGCTTGGACGGCAGTGGCAGTGGTGGTCAGCGCCAATGGCCTGCAAAAGAGGACAGCCACCCAGTGCCAAAAGCGGGTGAATGATCTCCTCCATTCTGCCACCCTTCTCATCACTCTCAACTCACCATTGGCCATTGACAGGTCGACGGGTGGATAGCTGATTTCGCTGTCCGCCCGCCTTCCTAAAGATTTAAATGGACCTGGGTGACGTCGGGGGTTTCTCCCGCCGTCATCCCGTGTCATTTTCCCGTCGGCGAGCGGGCCCCGCCCCCAAATCGCTGATGGGAAAATTCAGGTCGTTGTCTTTCCACTTTACTGGCAGGCTGCACAAGTCCTCCCACTGCGTATCCCCAACAGCAATTCCGTTGTACACAGCAGGACCACGAGTGATTCTGGAGGGAAAAGTGTGTGTGTGGCAGGGCCTTTTGGAGCCTCATGCAAGCACTCTCCACCACACTCATCTCACTGTCCGGAGCATTTTCAATGCTGCCTGCTGGGCTCTCTTTCAGTTGTCCATCTGAGCTGACCTGCATCTCCGCCCACCCACTGCTCACACTCCCATGCAGCACCTGTTCTCACCCAACACGAGGATCGCTCACTTTCAATTTTGACGATTGTAGTTGTTAAGTTTCTGATCAGCTTCCCTGTCCTTTCCCCTCCCCCACTCACCCATGTCCTTTACCCCTTCATTGTCGACCCCCTGGCATCACCTTCCACCTCCCCACTGTCACCTACCAACCCGAACCCTTTTCTTTCCTGGATGTCCAGGTGAACATGCACTTTATCTTCCTGAGAATCCCACCCCCATCCACATTGACCTCCCTGACCTCCTCCTTCCCACCCTCCGTGGTCCATGTCTGGCTCCGAATCCCTACCAACCACCCTCACCCTCTCTTCTGCTGTTACCAATGCACGCCCACCCTCCAACCCTACTGGCTCCCTCTGCCCCCTCTCATATTCAGCATTCCCTCCTACCACGCCCACCCTCAGTTCGCTCCCCAGGAGGCAGCCATTGACTCCACAAATCCCTCCCTTGCACATTATCTGGACACCCCCCACCCCTAATTCCCTCCTCCACCCTTATTCCCTTCTGCCCCGTGTACACCTTCCCCCCTTTGAACTCTCTCCTCTCCCTGGACACCTTTCTGCCCCCGGACACATTCCTCCCCACGAACTCCTTCCCCCCTCCCAGCTTCCTTCCTTACATCTTCCTCCCCCCTTACACCTACCTCCCCACTTGTCTCACTTGCTGCATTCTCCCCCATGACACACTCCTCACTCCCCCCATACTTCCTTCTCCTCCCTCCCAACCTCACCCTCCTGACACCTTCATCCGTCCCTTCCAACCTTACCCCCCCGACACCTTCGTTCCCCCGCCCCAACCTCACTGGTCCCTCACCCCCAGTACACCTTCCTCTCCCACTCATAGCTAGACCTTCTGTTAGATTCATATCTCTCAAGACTGAATTTTTCTTGTACAAAATGGAAGGACATGGCATTATCTGCACATTTGGATGCTAACCTGGGATATTATTTAAAAGAAGGTCCTAAATTCACCTTGGAACTGTCAACAAACAGGTTCTTCCAAGAAATCACCTGACCTTTATGGTACTTGAGGAAGATCTGGTTGTTTGTTTTGACCTGCAATCGCTTTAATTGATGGGGAAGAAACTGAAAAGGCAAAGGTTGGTAACCTGCTGGAAACCACATGGGAGAAAGAAGAAAAACATACGTTGTGAACCAGCTTGTTTTCAAGGCAGTATTTTTGGGGTACAAGCTGAGGAAGGAAGGCTACCCTAACTGGCTCTCTCTCTCTCTCTACCTTGCCTGCAATTGTGTGTGGCTATCAACCTGTAGCCAGAGAACTCCCATCTGAGTGTAATCTGTCTGCATTTGGACCTGCGAAGCTGAGACCAGTCGATGAGAACTTCCAGACGTCCACGGGACTAGTGGCCCCTCTTCACACAAGGGAACTCTAGGGGTAGAATTTTCCCCCATCGGCGGGGTTGTGCGGGGGCGGGCGCAGACCCAATCGGCGCCCCTGATCGGATCCGCAGCACCATTTTACATGACGTGTGCCTAGAAGTGCTAAGCGCTCCCTGTGGGGGGGGGGGGGGGGCGCGTTCCCTGAGCCGGGGCCTGTGCTCTTTTGTGCATGTGCGCGAGAGAGTGCAGAAATTTCCCTGAGGCACAGAGTTGCCTCAGGGAGATTAATTTAAATTCCAAAAATTTTAATAAAGGGAAAAAAAATTTTGAGACATGTTCCCTCATGTGACAGTGTCTCATGAGCTGGGACATGTCAATGAACTTTATTGAAAAAATTTATTTAATTTATAAACCCTTCATGAAACCTCATCCCGCCCGTGGATGAGGTTCCATGAAAAATGGGAAGGCCGCCTGGGCTCTTTGCTTGCCCACCAACCTTAAGGTTGGATGGGTCAGCTTTCTCAATAACCTTAATTAGTTAGTGGCCTTAATAGGCCTTTGACAGTCCGGTGTGCGCGCAGCGTGAGCATCCGCCGAACTGAAAATCTAAATGACGCGCGGTGACGTTGGGCAGTAAGAGGAAAAGCAGCTGAAACACTGATGAAGTAAGACCTGAGCAGGGTTCCTGATCCCTCCCTCTCTATTCAACCCAACATACAAGCTTTTGAACCTTATTTGCTGACCCAGGGATGCCCCTGCAGCAGACAGAGACTTATTGAAGGAAATCAAGTCCGCACTACTGTCTTCAGGAGAACAGCCAAATCAGCCATTTGCATCTTTAAATCACCATGACACTGGAGGCAAAGGGACCACTGAGGGAAAGTTGAAAGACTACTGAATTCGGCCTGAAGCCATTCGAGTCACCAACACCCACAGACCAGATAACCTTTTTATTTCTCTGGGCTCTTAATTTGTTTAATCCATCCTTCCCCACTCTGTAATCTATTTGTCTGCTTATGTGTATGTGGATAGAGCATATTTTATTATTTTTACTTGGGTTGGGTTAATTTTAATAAAGCTAACCTCTTCCTTTGTTAAAACTCAAGAGAACCTGTCTGGTTCTTTTAAGATCACAGCACATAAACTGTTAAACACTCTCTGAATTGACAAGTATATCCCTTTTTCAAACAAACACCCATTGTGATCAAATGAGGAGTGGGGACAAGGTTTCACCCCCTCCTCAGTGACAGTGAGCCTTGCTGTACAACTGCTGTTGTCTGTGTGGTGAAGGTGCCCCCACAGGTTGGGAGTTCCAGGAATGTGACCCAGCAGCAATGAAGGAACACCAAAATATGTTGAAATCGGGATGGCGTGTGACATGGACAGGAGCTTGTAGGTGATGGTGTTCCCATGCCCCTGCTGCCCATGTCCTTCTAGATGGTCGAGGTCACGGGTTTGGGAGTGTAATTGATATTCAGAACTTTTGCAAGCTTCTCTTGCCTGCAGTAAAATACTTTAGCACTGCCACTGCTGAGCTGCTAATAATAATACAGACTATTAAAACAAACATAGTTAATATTTAAACACAACCATATGAATATTTTGTTATAGTACCCCAAAGGCCTCCTATACTTATTTCTAACTTGATTAGAAAATTCAAACCAGTAGCAGCACCAGAGGACATCATAGATTAGTGAAGGAGTAATTACAATCTCTCCTGAATTAATTTGTCTTGTATGGTGGAATTTTAAGATGGCTGTTAATTATATAGTTATTCAGAAAGAACACAGTACGAATTCAACTTTAGGTTAAAGAGGCTCTTTATAGATAACCATTCACACTATACCCATGTAGGAATTAAATAACAATGGTAAAGGCAGAAAGAACTTGCAGTTATACAGTGCCTTTCGTGACCTCCGAATATTCCAAAACATTTTACAACCAATGAAGCACTTTTGAAGTGTAGTCACTGTTGTAATGTAACAGTCAATTTCCACACAGCAAGATTCCACAAACAGCAATGACCAGATAACCTATCTTTTTGTTTTCCAAATGTGAGGTTTTGTAACTTGGTTATGTTTTAAACTGTCTCTTTAACTTAAGGTAAAATGGAATAATGAAGAGGGTCATGTAACCTGCAATGAGTTCTCCCCGACGATAAGCCTAGGTAGACAGGTCGGGGGATGAGTAGTTGGGTCGGGGGGCGTGGGTAGTCAAGTCGGGGGATGGTGGGTGGTCTGATCGGGTCAGTGGGTGTTGGGTTGGGTGGGGGTGTGTTGTATTATGGTGCATGGAGGTGTCTCAACGATGAGACCTTGAGACTTATATATTTAAACATGAACTGTTTATTGTTAACATTTAACTCTTTATAGATCCAAGGTATGGTCATGCATGGAGCTGTTGTCCCCATGCAGTCTGGCTCCAGTGTTCTCCCTAGCCTGTTCTCTCAGTCTATTACCATGTGACTCTATACATCATACCATGGGCGGTGCTATTCTCCAGTCCCGCATTAACCCTTTCTTTGCCGAGCACTTTTACATTACAATGGCATGCAGACACATACAACATCATGCAACATCCCCCTTTCTTCTCCAAAGAAAATTTTCATTTCCAATAGAATATAACTATTTGCAATACAATCTTTACTTGCTATCCCTGCTGCCCCGTCTCAAGTTTCTGACTTTATAAATTCAGACAGTCTTGAGGTTGACAGTTCTTCCACATCTTGGTCTGTCATGTTTGGAGGAATGATAGTAACACGCTGTGTTTCTGGCACTTGGACATCTCTATTTGATTCACTTTTTATGCTCCTTTGAGATGCGTTTCTATTTATTAACAACTCGTCTGCTTTTTTTGGACACTGTGGGTTTGCTTTGTTCCTTTTGAGGGGAATATGAACTCCCTTCATTCCTAGAGTGGACGCAAATTTTCTTTTTCCATGTTTTATTTTTATTCATTCAGGGAATATGGTATTTCACTGGCTGGGTCAGCATTTATTGACCATCCCTAATTGCCCTTGAGAAGGTGGTGGTGAGCTGCCTTCTTGAACCACTGGTGTCTGCCATGTTCTTACTGGATGTATATGTTTTGCAAATGGAACATTCATTCCCACTTGTTTCACAATTTCAGCCAAACATTTGTTTGTTGTTTTATTTTTGAACCATTTTGCAAGCTTATGAATCTTTTCATTCAGCTCAATGGTTCTCAGTACATCTGAGACACCCAGTGCTATTTCTTCTTCTAGTTCGTTGCGTTTCAGTGCCGGGTTTACATGTTCCAATTTTATTTCTGGTCTTCTCTTTCTCTGCCTGAAACTTAACTTTACCCTTGTCCTTCATTTTGGTTTCACTGTTGGCCAGGCCTGTCTCTGGCAAAGTCTAACCTGTTTCAGTTCTGTAATTGTGCTACTCATGGCTTCATTATCCACTCACAGTTTGGAAATTTCAACGGCTTTTCCTTTCAATGCCTCCTTTTTCCCATTCAACTGTTTCTTCAACTCTTCGGTCTGTTTCTTGTAGCTTTTGGCTTCCTCCTGGAAAATGGAACATTGCTGATTCTTCTCTGGTTCTTCAGTTTGTTCAAAATGATGTTAAATTCATTTTCTTTGTAGTTTTCCAGAGGAATAAACTTTGTCCTAAAACATTCTTGTAGTGTGCGGAGGCCTGTCAACAGGCTTTCCTTTTTTTTGGCGAAGCTCACTTATTTCACCTTGAGCTCTCCTGTAATTCAGCATGGTCTCCTTGAGTTTCTTCTGCTGCGCTTCCATTCTGCTGTTCAAGGCAGTCTGCATTTCTTCATGTTGCTGAATGGCTATGCATTCTTTTGGATTTTGATCTTGAAAGACAATCAGTTGGTCTTTCAACTGTTTATTTTCCTGTTGACTTCTTTCCAACTCACTCTGGGTTTCAGTGCGTCATTTAGTTGCTATTGATAATTCCAGCGCAGCTTTTCCTGAAGTAATATTCAATGTCCTTGTTAACTCCTCATGATTTTCCACGGGAGTCTTTCAGGGTCGCAACTTCTTTGCATGCCTTTTCTGCCTGCTGCTTTGCCTGACTGCACATCTGGTTGAGTTTTCCCAACTCCTGCTTTGATTTGACAACTGTGGAATTGAGGGTTGTTATCTCTTCCTGATAACTTTGTGTTGTCTCTGAAATTTGTTGATTCAGGTCTCAAACAGCTTAATTAATTGAAGGCTTCAGTTTTTCATACGTTTTCAAATGCATATACTCAGCTTGAATCTTGCGCTTCAAATCTTCCTGCTCAGCTCTGATGAGAACTTTTTCTTGTAGGACAGCTTCATTTACTTTTTGCACGTTTTGCTTCTTTTGAGTTACCTCACACTCTTGGGTCTTCTGTTGCCCTCCCTCTGGGGTCTTTTGTTGTCCTTGCCACTTAATTGGAAGTTGCCCTCTCTCCGGGGTCTCTTGTTGCCCTTGGTGAAGTTGCCCTCTCTCTGGGTTCTCTTGTTGCCCTCAGTGGAGTTGCCCTCTCTCTGGGTTCTCTTGTTGCCCTCGGTGGAGTTGCCTTCTCTCTGGAACCTCTTCCAATTCTCTGTCCACAGCTGTTTTCTTTTCTTGTAGTTACAGCTTTAAATTTTGTTGCCTTTTTAAAGCTTAGTGTAGTAACCACTTTTTTCATTCCAGGCTGTCTCTGCAGCTGCCAACTTTTTTGATATGAGTTTCCTGCACTTTTATGTTGTTGGCGGGCTCTCCGGTGATCACGGGCCTTCAATGTTTAAACTTGTTAAAACTGCAGTAATTTTTTAGCTTCAAAGATCAATTTCATGGAGATTCTTCTGTTTTATTTTAAACTCTGCAGGAACGTTCCTCTTTTTTTTGAATGCCCTGCACTTTGAGAATTTTGGTGGGCTCAAGTTCTGATCGGGACCCTTCTTTTTAATTTAAAACTGCGGCACTTCTTTCTGTCTGCTCTACTCGCCGTGAAGGGGATCTAAAAAAAACTGTGATATTCTGCAATTTTTTCTTCACTCTGCAGTTTCTGCTTAAACTTTTGACTCTGCCAGCCAGTCTTTACAGGCTTTTTTGAAACTTTGTCTTTTACTTGCAGCTCTCTTTCAGCTGCCTTCTGGATGCTGAGCCCTCAGGACCACCACCTATTCTAAAATGTAAGTACGGCTACTTTTTGGGGAGGATTTTCCGCTTGTCGGGTAGGTGGGCCCGGGAGCGGCCATGCAATTGACCGCTGCCCGCGAACGGGCCCTGACTGTGATTTCATGCTGGCTGGCCAATTAACGGCCAGCCAGCGTGAATCGCGCGCTGAAATGCTCGGCGCTGCCTGGGTGGTAGGGGTGGGGGTGTGGGGGGGAGGATGACAAGTGCGGAAGTCAGTGGATGTACGTGGGTGCGGTCAGTGAAAGCTCCCTGAAGGCACAGAGCTGCCTCAGAGGGCTGAAGATTTATCACAGTACGAATAAAGATTTTAAAATTAAGGGAAACAACATGAGCAGGTATATATTAAAAATGAGCTGTAAAAGTTTTTTTTAAGTCACCCTTTGAAACTTCATCCCGCCTGTGGATGAGGTTTCACAAAACATGCAAAGGTCGCTTGGCCTATTTACCACCCACCAAGTGTAGGGTTGGATGGGCAGGGGAAAATTCAATTTAATTCATTTATTAATGGGCTTAACAGCCCTCTTAATTGTCGGTGGGCATGCTGCCGACTCCTCTGTGTGCCCACCGACTGAAATATCGTGTGAGTGTGAGATGACGTTGGGACATCATCGCGCACTATTTTACTCCCATTTGGGTTGGGTGCATGCCCGTCCAATGAGGGAAAAATTCTGTGTTTTGTACTTTTGCTCACCATCTCATGAATTGTGTCACTCATAGTTCTGTGTGTTTTGTAGTGTTGCTCACCCGCCTTGTGATCTAAGCAGTTTTCTGCTCTGCGCCACTCAGGAGTCTTGCAATGGGCTCCCACTCACTCTCAGTGGATTCCTCAACTTCTAATTCAGTAGTGAAGCTTCTTCAATTGTTCCTTCAATTCTTCTTCTTAGGTGCACATCTCTCTAGTTCAGCTTCAGCTGCTTTTAGTGTCTTCTACCTTCATGCATTTAGGGGCTACCTTTCATATCACCGCGGGTCACCATGTCGGATTATGGTGCTTTCTCTGATGTGATATCTTGTAGAAGTGAGCACCTCTGCCAACCATGTTTTATTATGGTGCGCGGAGGTGTCTAAACAATGAGATCTTGAGACTTGTATATTTAAACATGAACCGCTTATTGTTAACCTTTAACTATTTACAGATCCAAAGTATGGTCATACATGGAGCTGTTGTCTCAATGCAGGCTGGTTCCAGAGTGTTATCTCTTGACTGTTCTCTCAGACTATTACCATGTGTCTCTATACATTATACCGTGAGCAGTGCTAGTCTCCAGTCCAATGTTAACCCTTACTCTGCCAAGCACCTTTACATTACAATGGCATTCAGGCACATACAATATCATACAACAGGATGGGGGTGTTAAGGTGTTTGATAAGGGGGTGTGTTTGGGGGTGGGACCGTTTATGTAGTGGGGGAGGGGCATAGGTTGAGTTATGATATTAATCACTGAGTTACACCAGAGTTTAAACAGTGTACCAATTCCAGAGTAAGTTTCCTGGTAAGTAGTGTGTATCTAACCCAAGTCTCTGAAGTCACTTAAATCAGTGTAAGAGACATTTGGAGAGGGCCCGGTGCAGCACAAATCAGCCCATCGGAAATTTAAACTTCCAGACAATTACTGTATATGTGCGTGCGTCAGGGCTCTTGACGGATCCTAAAGTGCAAAAGTGGTGGATGCCTCGACATTCGCTACTGTTGGCATTGGTAGACCTGGCCCCTTGAGGATAGTGGCGAAGGGTTATTTTTCTGAATGGAGGATAGTGTACAGTGGAATTCTCTGGGGATTGATATTCACAACCACTGCCCTTTTTGATATATATTGGTGGCCTGAACTTGTGTACACAGGTATAATTTCAAAGTTTGTAAATCTCATGAAGCTCAGAAATATATTAAACAATGAGGAGGATCATAACAGACTTCAAGAGGACATAGACAGGCTGATGGAATGGGTGGAAATGTGATAGATGAAATTTAATGCAGAGAAATGTGAAGTGATTAATTTTGGTTGGAAGAATGAGGGGAGACAATTTAAATAAAGGGTACAATTCTAAAGGGGGCCAGGGACAGAGGGACCTGGGGGTATGTTAACACAAGTACCTTGCAGATAGCAAGGTAAGTTGTGAAGGTTGTTGTAAAAAAAAATGTAGGTTTCTTGACTTTATTATTAATAAGAGGCACAGATTACCAAAGCAAGGAAGTTATAGTAAACACTGGGTCGGCCCCAACTGGAGTGTTGTGTCCAATTTTCGGCAACAAACTTTAGGAAGGATGTCAAGGCCTTGGAGATGGGGCTGAAGAAATTTACCAGAAATGTACCTGGAATGAGGGACTTCAGTTTTGTGGAGAGGCTGGAAAGCTTGGATCAGAGAAGGTTAAGAGGAGATTTGATAGAGTTTTCAGAATCAAGACTGGTAAATAAGAAGAAACTGTTTCAGAAGGGTCAGGAACCAGAGAACGCAGATTTAAGGTGATTGGTAAAAACTCCAGTGATGGAACATATGATGGAACTCACATTTACACAGTGTGTTGTTCTGATTTGGAACGTACTGACTGAAAGTAATTTTCGAACGGGAATTGGATAAATAATTGTACTTTGCACAGCTATGGGGAAGAGAGCAGGGGATTGGGACTAATTGGATAGCTCTTTCAAACAGCCGCACAGATATGCTGGGCACAATGGTTTCCTCCTACTGTATCATTCGAATGATTCTCTGAGAAATTTAAAGTTTTATTGTATTTGCAACATTTTCGACCATCCATTTGCAGATGATTTTTAACGTTTTCATTTCCTGATTTTCTGGGTACGTTTACCTATCCCTGAACAAGGTACAAACCTTTGTTTTCACCCTAATAGTTTCTTCACTGCTGAGTTCTTGCACTTTGCATGAATGTGAATTTATCTGCACTTTCTCTCATTCTTTCGATTTTCTGTGTTTCACTCTTTGATCCTTTCTTTCCTTCCTGCTTTTCTTTTTTCTCCCTTGATCACTGTTTTTCTCCTCCTTGAATACCTCATCTTTCTTTCTCTTTCATTCCTCTTTCTGCCTTCCTGCCTCCCTCCCTGTCTCCCTCTGTCCCTCCCTCTCTTCCACCCTCTCTCCCTTCCACTTTCCCTCCCTCCCCCTCTCTCCCTCTCTCCCTCCCTCTCCCTCTGCCTCCCTCGCTCCCTCTCTTTGTGCCTCCTCTCTCCCTGCCTCCCTCTCTCGCTCCCTCTCTCACTCTCTCGCTCCGTCTCTCTATCCCTCCCTGTCTCCTTGGCCCGTCCCTCTTCCGATTCCATACACATTGCAGAGAACGAAACGGCATATTGGTCAAATTAATGGGCATTAATAAAAAAAACAAATTGAGAATAAACATAAACAACAAACATTAGAAACACTCAGCCGGCCAGACTGAATGTTCCCAGCATTTTCTGTTTCGATTTCAGAATTCCAGCATCCGTAATCTTTTACCTTTTGAATTGAAAATAAACCCTTATTTGCGGAGAATATGTACTAATGCATGGTTGAAAGCACTGCAGTCGGAGCATTAGCCCTCTTGTCACAGCTCTGTGAATGATTCTGCTAATTTTTGCAATCAACATTGCAGCATATTTTATACTGAAGTGGGGACCAAACTGCCCAACTCTGCTGTGTGTTCAGTCAGTCTGCAATACGCCTATTCTGGGCACACTAAAGCATGAATTATTCTCTCATGCTCGAGTCATGTTACTCCCTTTCGCTGGTCTGCAGTCACTAATTCACTGAAGTGGCCAGCTCACCATAATCACAAAAAAAGTATCATCCTGAGAGCAAGCCAAAGAAATAATAATAATTCTTTCAGCAGAAGATAAGGAAGTAAAAACCTTTATCAAAAATAAATGAAAAATAAGATTAGTACCATCATTGAATGGTTGTAATGTAGAATGGAGTTGAAGTGGAGTAATTGGAATAATTCAATGTTAAAACTGATATTAAGGTGTGCATTAGCAGCTTTAAAAATAGGCAAATGTAGTATGAATATTAGCAGCTTTAAAGTAGACCAGTGTAGCCATGGGAGCTCTATCTAGGCATGATGGGAAATATAGCCAACACCGTGAGAACCAGTTCAGCATTACACACAGTGAACCAAGTGGCCTTCACAGCTTGGGTAAACAAGGTGTTAAGGAGATAAGGAAGCAGACAGGGAGCCATTAAGCTCCAGGCATGAACGCATCCCTGCTGAGGAAAAATGCTGAAACTGTTGAGATAACAGAGAATATCTGCAGAAAGAGAAGCCCTCACTTTTGATTAAGTGATGTATGTGTAAGGCATTGCCAGTGATGAACATTGAGGGATTGTAACAAACAGTGTTTTGCTGTGTGTGAACCAAGAGCTATAAATTGAATCCACAGACTTTGTATTGTCAGGGATCCTTGGAAAAGCAACCAGGGCTGATCTTTCCTTTGCTTACTAGAAACTCACAGACTTGAGTGGTCCCATCTTTATACCACAACAGAGTTAATTTCATTACGCAAGAGGAAACAAAGAGCAGGTTAAATTAACCAATGCATATATTTTAATACCTCCCTGTCCTCTCTTCAAATGTAGAGCTGATACCAGCATCCTCTAAAACCACATTGCATTAGCTGATAGCATTGTGATACAAGCACATGTATCTGCGAAAGATTTGGATATACATGTGTGTGTATGTGAGTGTACACATCTGAAAGTATATATACATGTGTGTGAGTGTAGGTATGAGTGTGCATGTGCTTTTAAAATAAAGATTAAAAAAAATAGATCCAAGGGCAGAAACAAAAACTGGAAGTTCTGGAAATGCTCAGCAGGTCAGGCAGCATTTGAAGAGAGAGGAAATGACTGAATGTTTCAACTCAAAGACCTTCAATCAGAATTGGAAAAAGTTCAGGTGTAACTGGCTTTAAGCAGGAGCGGTTTGTGATAGGGTGGAAGGCAGGAGAGGTGAAATGACAAAAGGGATGATGGTGCAAGGAAAAGGGGGCGCTAATGGGACAAGTAAAGAGACAAAAGATGGGTCTAGAGGAGGTGTGAATGGCAACAGCAGAAATCATCACCAACAGCTGCTGTTCGGAAAAAAATGGGAGCGGGGTTATGATCTGAAATTGTTGAACTCAGTGTTGAGTCTGGAAGGCTGTAAAGTGCCCAATTGAAAGATGAGGCACTGTTCCTCCACCTTATGTTGGGACAGTGTAGGAGGCTGTATACAGAGAGATCAGAGTGAGAATGGGGCGGAATTTCAAATGATAGCTTTCGGACTGAACAGAGGAAGTGTTGTCATGGTAACTGTGGGAGTCAGTGGTTTTACAATGGATATTGGTCAACAGCCTAGCTGCAGAAATAGCGATAGAGAATGAAGGGAAGGGAAGCATATGAGATGGACCAGGTTCAGGCAAGGGAAGAATGGAAATTGGAAGCAAAGTTGTGGAACATCTCCATTCAGTTTGCAAGCGTGACCACCAGCTTCAGGCCCTCTGTCATTTTAATCATTTGCCCCACTCCCACTCTGACCTCTCTGTCCTTCACCTCTTACACTGTTTCAGTGAAGCTCGATGCAAGCTTGTGGAACACTGGCAAGGCTGGCATTTATTGCCCATCCTTGGTTGCCCTCAAAAGGTGGTAGTGTGATTTCTTCTTTAACTGCTGATAGGTGTTCGATGGAATGAAGTGGCCCATTAGGCCAACTCTGGAAGCTGTTAAGTGCCAACCACATGAGTGTAGGACTGGTGTCACATTTGGGCATATTCTCACACTCGAGACTTGAGCGCATAATCCAAGCTGACACACCCAGTGCAGTAATGAGGGAGTGCTACACTGTCAGAGGTGCCATCTTTTGGATAACACATTATGCCAGGGTTTCCATCCACCCTCTCAGGTAAAAGATCCAATGAAACTGTTTGAAAAATGACAGGGGCATTTTCCCCAGTGTCCTGGCCAATATTTAATCCCTCAACCAAGGTCACTGGTGATGATCATATTAAGGTTGTTTGTGGGAGCTTGCTGTGCACAAATTGGCTTCTGTGTTTACTACATTACAACCGTGACCACACTTCAGAATGTACCTCATTGGCTGTATTGCACTTTGGGATGTCCTGTGCGCATGAATGGGGCTATAGAAATGTTTCCTCCTTCTTACCTTCTGTCCATTCCAGAGTTGCCGATCTTGTCGGGATGGATGGATTGGAGATGCTTGTGGAGATGGTTTAGGGAGAAGGTGGCAGGAAAAAGTCAGCTGACCTTCCTGCCCCTGACTGATGGGAACTTGAGTGTCTGGATGCCATGTGAGGTTATGATTGAGCTCAGTTATACTAATGATCTGCTGATCGACACTCACTGACTGTGTGTTCCAACAGAGGGCAAGCCATGTGAGGCCTGTGACAGGCCTGTGTGGTGAAACTATACTCAATGTGAGGTAGCGGTGTCAGAATTGGAGGATACCAGAAGACGTAAACTGATAGCGAGCTCGCACTGTTTTATAAGTAGTTTGCCACTTTGCAACAGCAATAAATAAACATTATATAGAATAGAAAGCAGTTACAAGTCCCAATGCAATCAAATTCTCTCATAAAGAAAGCAACCCCACAGGGCATTTAACTGCTCCAACAATTAAAATACACAAACATTAATGACTCCCATATGTTAAATTGAATCAACTGCTGATTTCACTTGTTGCTGGATCTTTTTTTGGGATAATTGTATATTAAGATTTTATCAAAGCTACAGTGATTTATATATATTTATGTTTGTATTAGTGAGTTAAACTTTATAGCAAAAAGTTACAGCTTCAATATGAGACTGGCAACTGAAAAACAGACCATTTAAAAGTTTTTAACGTTGAGTTTTATCATGCTTGTGATAGCAACTTCACAGCCTCAGTAAGTTATGCAACAAACGTCAAACTGATTCTAACGCCAGGCTGCAGCTTGTAGACATTCCTGACAATACTGAGTCACTTTTGAACTGCTTGTGGAGATGTGATCCTGAGTTTGGCACCTTACAAAGTTATTGAATCGATTTTAAATTGATTGGGCTTCACGTGCTCAATCTGCTTTGCATGCTTATTGCTCATTCAAAATGGCCTAAATGTACCCCAACTCAAACCAAGGTCCTGTTCAACCTGCATCACATGTACCCACTGAGCTAAAATGATTCCCCTTCCAGCAATGTCTTAATTTTAAAATTCTCATCCTCATCTTTAAAGTTGTTTATGGCCTCACACGCCCTACCTTTGTAATCTCCTCCAACCTAACGACCTTCTCGATCTCTAATTCTGGTCTCTTGTGCATCTATGATTTTAATCACTCCACTATTCGCAACCATGCCATAAACTATCTAGGACTAAGCTCTGGAATTCCCTCCCTAAACATCCCTGGCTCTATCTCTCTGTTATCCTTGAAGACACTCAATAAAAGCTATCTCTTTGATCAAGCTTTTGGTCATCTATCCTAATACCTCCTTAAGTGGCTCAGAGTTAGATATTGTCTAATTACACTCATGTGAAGTGCCTTGGGATGTTGTTCCATGTTATAGTTAAATTCAAGTTTTTGGTTTTGCTAAACTTTAGTAAATCCTAAAATTGTACAACTAATCTAAAATCCAATGCAAGGAGACATTGACAAAAGAGATCACAGAGAAAATAACTTATAACCACACGAAGTTGTCAATAAAGCGAAGCCAACAATTCATTCCATCTGTGTAAAAAAACCTGCTATTGATATAATTCTTTTATGAGCCTGGGTTCTCAGCCAAGCCTCCTTTTGCACTATTGGCTGAGAGCCCAGGTTCGTAAGAGGATTATGTGAGTGGGAAGGATGTTGAATTTGCTTGATTGACACCTTTACATGGTTATAATAAGTTATTTTTTTTCTGTGATCTCTTTTGTCAATGTCTCAATGCTTATTTGCACAAGATTAAGAGGTGTGAAGTGCTGAAAGCTTCTGTTATTGATACTTTAATGGCCTGTTTGATGACACTATTATAGGGTTGTAGGAACACCAGTTTTTTTCCCAAGAATTATGAATTAGGCCATTCCACATATACCATTGTTATGATTGGGTTCATCGGTCCTGTACATAGAGTATACAAGGTGAATAGTCATAGAAGAGCCATGAGTTAGCATGAATGGTATGAGGGACCATTGGGGTGGCTGTGGTGGGGGGCATGAGTTAGCATGAAAGGGCATAGGTCTGACCTTTTGAACTTACCTTTCAAGATGCTTCTGAATTCAAACTATGGTCAGAGTCACCCTCGGTTTTACCCACAGGTTGCAATCGCAGGTTTTCACACCGTATCATCCCATTCCTGCCTCATTAATTATGCAGCCACAGGAAACATGCCGCCTTGCTGGTGGGCAGCCTCTGATTTGCCCACCATGCCGTTACCTCACCGCTTCCTGACGCAGGGCGCCTTATCTAAACTGCAGCTGCGCGCACACTTCTCAATGCTTGCAGCCCAGGAGGGCACCGGTGAAGACATGGCCCAAAAAGCCAAGAGGGGTGCACCCCCTCGATTCAGTGATGCATTCCTGGGATGTCTTCACGGTGGAGGCCCGCTGCGATGTCCTCTATCCCCACTTTGGCCGCAGGAGGCCCATCAGTCTCACCACTCCTGCTTGGGAGGCTGTGGCAGCGGTGGTCAGTGCCAATGCTGCACACAAGAGGTCGGCCATCCAGTGCAGACAAATGATCTCATCCATGCTGCCACTCTAAACTCACACACTCACAAGGCCATCGCTCATTCACTGGCATCTCACTCACTGCCAGCTCATGGGACATCACCACCCACTCTCTCACACAGACCCTCTCATCTCCATCTGGCCTCATCTCCTCTGGAGACTGCATCCTCAGCCCTCACCATCTTGAGGCCACTTGCACAGATCAACATGTGTCCCCACACACACCCTGGGATACCCTCCTTCCCCAGTACAGCCCTCATTCTGCAGCCTCTTTCCTTGCCTGAGGCCACTTCTCCCCCTTCCTCAAGCAAGCCCCAGCCCTGCAGCCATTGAAAAGCTACCTCCACCTTACAGCTGGTCTGGTAGGTGGAGACCTGCCCATGAACCCTCCTATCAGTGACGTGGTGATGACTGCGAGTGCTGCCTGAAGCAAGATAGGGAAACAAACCCCGAAGCCCCGAACAAAGTGCAGCTCGCCGGGTGCATGCCGCTTATGTACAGTTGTGGAACACATTGGCAATCATGCCAATGATCCAGCTTGGGGGGATGATTCTGGTGAGCAGGGCTTACAATGAGATGCTAAGGCATTGAAATTAGCTTCCTGACGTGCGGCAGTGGGAAACGCAGCCCACCATTGAGGGGCCGAGTGGATGACTACAAACTAGTTTCACGACAGCGTGAAACCGATTTTTGGCCTTCTATATCACCTCCCCACTCCACCTCCTGCCCGCCATGATGCCTGATGCCAACAAGGCCAGAAAATTCAGGCCTATGTCTCATGGCTTTTCTGAGATTGGGGAACCACGAGTCCTTGAGAAGCTGGCTCAACTCCATGATAACTGTTGGGAGCTAGGAGATGCCTACCCCTGCAATAGAACCAGTCAGGTCGGGAGTGCAGGTGTGGGCTTGCTACTCGCCCCCTAAATCTCATGCTGGCGAACGTTGGGGGTGCTGGAAATGGAGTCGGGAATCCTGGAATCAGGTCCCACCTGCATTTTTAAATAGCTTCTGAGTCCTTCGGACAGAGCAAAATCTAGGCCTAAATGTCAAATGTCAGTGGTCAATGACCCAATGTGTCTAACCATTGCTTACTAACATGATCGCAAATGGCAATTAGAACATAAACAGAAGTAAGTTTCCATTGGTGAGTTTTTATGTATTCTTGACATGCCACTTAACATACATGGTCTGAAATTTTCTGGTCCCTCCCACTGGTGTGATTTTCCGGTCTGGCTGAAGTCAATGGACTTTTGAATGGCCACCGAATTTTCCGTCCCCGCCATTAAATTCCATCCATTGTATTTTCACCTCCCAACCACACTGTACCAATACAGTTGACTCTTATGCATTGCAAACATGTTGTAGGTTGCCTCTTAGATGCAGAAAACAAACGTGAAATGACAGAAAAAACAGTTTTATTTCCTTCGACATAAGGATATATGGGCCAGAGTTGGAGGTTAGAGTAGGCCATGGCGTACCCAGTTAGTTAGACCTTTTCCCTCACCCAATCAGCTCAGACAAACTTTACCCAGTAGCTTGGTGGAAGTACAAATTGGTAACTATATGCTGAGGGCCTTGGTGAATGGCAGGACCAATAGTCTATCTTTGAAAACCAATGAGATTAAGGATTGAGAAAGAAACAGAGGAACAACAGGGAAGAAAACAGTGAATTAGAGTTAAATCAGGAACAGAAAGAGAAATAAAGAGAGGGAAAGGAGGACTGGAATAAGAAAGAAAAGACAGAAAGGAAAAGTAAGAAAACTTTAAATTTTCTAAACATTTGACATTTTTAAAATTTCTAAGAATTTATTAGATGCAGAAATGAGATTGGACAGTTTAACAGGTTTAGTCAACTGCATTCTACAATTTATCTACCACATTTGCTGCTCCCAATGCGGTTTCCTCTATATTGGAGAGACCAAACGCAGACTGGGTGACTGCTTTGAGGAACACCTTCGGTCTGTCTGCAAGCATGACCCAGACCTCCCTGTCGCTTGCCATTTCAACACACCATCCTGCTCTCATGCCCACATGTCCGTCCTTGGCTTGCTGCAATATTCCAGTGAAGCTCAACGCAAACTGGAGGAACAGCACCTCATCTTCCGATTAGGCACTTTACAGCCTTCTGGACTTAACATTGAGTTCAACATCTTCAGTTCATGAACTCTCTCCTCCATCCTCACCCCCTTTTTGATCCCCCCCTTTTTCTAATAATAATTATATATATTTCTTTTCCCACCTATTTCTGTTATTAATTTTAAAATGTATTTCCATCCATTGTTTTATCTCCACCTTTTAGCCTATTTTGATCCCCCCTCCCCCCACCCCACCCCCACTAGGGCTATCTGTACCTTGCTCATCCTGTTTTCTACCTTTAATGTGACCATTAGCACATCCTTTAGCTAATATCACCACTGTCAACACCCCTTTGACCTTTTGTTTATGACATCTTTGGCAATCTCTCCTTTGCCTCCACCTATCACTGACCCTCTATCCAGCTTCACCTGTCCCATCCCACTTAAACAGCTTATATTTCACCACATTTCTATTTCTCTTTAGTTCTGATGAAGAGTCATATAGACTCGAAACGTTAACTCTGTCTTCCTCTCCACAGATGCTGTCAGACCTGCTGAGTTTTTCCAGCAATTTTTGTTTTTGTTTCAGTTTAACAGGTTGATTGGCATTGGTATGATCATATTGTTAAAAAGGTTATTTAAACTCTTAAATGACAGGAAGTTTGTGAGCGAGATGCTGTTTGCATAATACAATCCGTGGAGCAATGTAAATCAACTAGGGATTTCACAACTCATGGCCCTTAATCCCCTAAATTTAGTGGCCAATTTTTTGTTTTGCTTGTTTCTAGGATGTGAGCATTGCTGGCTAGACCTGCATTTTTTCCCCTCCTTTATCACCCTTGAGAAGGTGGTGGTGAAATGCCTTCTTGAACTGCTGCAATCCCTGTGGTGTTGGTACACACACACTGTGCTGTTAGGGAGGGAGTTCCAGGATTTTGACCCAGCGACAGTGAAGGAACGGCGATATATTTCCAAGTCAGGATTGCATGTGACTTGGAGGGGAACTTGCAGGTAGTGGTGTTCCCATGTATTTGCTGCCCTTGTTCTTCTTGGTGGTGGAGTTTGCAGGTTTGGAAGGTGCAATTGAAGGAGGTTTGGTGAATTGCTGCAGTGCGTCTTGTAGATGGTACACTCTGCTGCCATTGTGCATCGGTGGTGGAGGGAGTGAATGTTTAAGATGGCGGAAGGGGTGCCAATCAAGCAGGCTGCTTTGCCCTGGATGGTGTTGAGCTTATTGACTGAAGATGGTTGGGCCCAGGACACTACCCTGAGGAACTTCTGCAGTGATGCCCTGGGGCTGAGTTGATTTGCCTCCAACAACTACAACTTTCTCCCTTTGCACTAGGTATGGCTCCAACCAGTGGAGAGTTTTCACCCTGATTCCCATTGACGTCAATTTTACTCGGGATCCTTGAAACTACACTCAGTCATATGCTCACTTTATGTAAAACCAGTCATTTTCATTTCACTTCTTGAGTTTGGCTCTTTTGTCCATGTTTCGCCCAAGGCTGCAATAAGGCCATGAGACAATTGGCTGTGGTGGAACCCAAATTGAGCATTGGTGAGCAGGTTGTTTCTGAGCAAGTGCTGCTTGATAGCACTGTTGAAGACACCTTCCATCAGTTTGCTGAGGTTTGAGAGTAGACTGGGGCGATAATTGGCTAGATTGGATTTGTCCTGCTTATTGTGAAGAGGACATAGCTGGACAATTTTCAGATTGTTGGGTAGTTGATTTGCACATTAATAATGGAGTGCGCTTTTAACAAACCATTATATTTTCCAGGAACATCCGACCCTTGGTATAAAAAAAAGTTCCATCTGTTGACAAGTGATATTAACTAGGTCACACACATACACACTGAGCCTATTTCTACCACTGCAAACAACATTCTAATAAAATTACTCCCTGTAGTGGATTGGAAAACATCCAGTGAGGGCATGATTGAAGATGAATTTACATCACACCATGCTACTTTGTTCAGTGAATATTTCTCCTGGGTTGAGGCCATAATATAATGTGCCTTTGTTGATGCTGACCCAGCCCATTCGCTTCGTAGTAAACTTGACTGTCCATTCCCCGTGAGTACTGACAGCAATTACACCACCGCTCCCATGCACTCTCACCGGCACATACTGCAGAGACATTTCAGCAGCTTTTCCCAGAGGGTCCACTGATTGAAAGACACAAATAACATTTTTATTTTTATTGATGTTGCCTTTTCCCGCGTAAAGCTGTGTGCTTGTTAACTGGAAATTTCTTTTTACATTTGTTTCCTTTATATCTTTTCAAGGATGAATGTACAGAGGCAGCGAAGAAGGTAAGAAAATAGAGATTTACCAGGACGATACCAGAACTGAGAGGTTATACCCGTCAGGAAAGACTGACAAGCTTGAGTCTCCTTTCTCTAGATAAGAGAGGCCTGAGGGGGTGACCTGATAGATGTCTGTAAAACTATGAACAGGGAAGCTTGGTGAAGATGTTTCTATTTGAGGGGGAGACCAAAGCCAAGAGCCATAAATGTAAGCTAGTTACTAATAAATCCAAAAAGGAATTCAGGAGAAACAGTTTTACTCAGAGAATGATGAGAGTGCCTAGCGACCACAAGGAATAGTTGAAGTGAATAGGGGAAGTAGATAAACACATGACGGAGAAAAGAATAGAAGAATCTGCTAATAAGGTTAGATCAAGTGTGGTGAAAGGAGGATCATGTGAAGCCTTAACACTGACATGGGCCAGTTGGGCCGAATAGCCTGTTTCTGTGCTTTAAATTCAATGTGTTATTTGAAAAGACAACATGTGCTCCATTTATTTTTTTAAATTGAAGCTTGTTCCTTTGTGCACTTGATATTCAGTACGATTTAATGCCAAATGTATAATTTTAAAGCCTGCTCTTGTCAGTTGGGATGTGTTTGTTCCAGAACTACTTGTTTGTGTGTAGGAACACGGCCATTTAAAAAATTCTTTCATGGAATGTGGGTGTCGCTGGAAAGGTCCGCATCTATTACCCTTGGGAATGTGGTGGTGAGCCGCCTTTTTGAACCGCTGCAGTCCCTGTGATGCAGGTACACCCACAGTGCAGTTAGGGAGCTCAGTAAACTATCATATTCCAAGTTCGTCAGGCAGCTCATTAGCCTTGTTTTTAATAGAATAGGCCAGCTGATAATCACAGTTTGCAACTGGCTTTGCATTGGTACAAGCAGCATCATGCAATTAAGACATGAGCCTCATCCAATGTAAGGGATTAGGACCAGAAGTTGGCCATTCAGCCCCTCTAGCCTAATCCAGCATTCAATTGCATCATGAATGGCGGAGCACACTCAAAGAACCTACTCCTGCTCCTAAGTGCTATGTTTCCTATGATGGCAGATCAAGTCCATTTCCTTTCCTTTGCCCTGTATCTTTTGATGCCCTTACCTAACATAATACTAGCAATCACAACATCGAAAGCTCTAATTGTCTCCAATAATCATTTGGGGAAGTGATTCCCAGGATTCTTTGTGTGAAGGAGTGCTTCTTGATTTCACTCCCTATTGCCCTTAGTTTCATTTAAAGATTAGGTCGCCTTGTTTCTGATTAAGCTACCAGAGGGGATAGTTGCTCTGTATCTACCCTGTCAGATCCTTTTAATATTTTATACTCTATCAGAGCACTCTTCAATTCCAAATTCAATTTGCAATTATCTAAGTAGTTTATATCCTCGGAAGTGGACCCACAGTGCTTTGGGTACTACATTGTTTGCAAGTTCCTTGATTGCATTAACATTTGACTTGCATTTGGGCTGGTGAACAGAGCTCCAGATGACATTGGGGACCTCCCATTATATCATTGGTAGCATAGGATAATCGGAGTCCGAAGACTGAAATCACCATTAACAATACAGCGCGATACACTGGAAATGGTTTTCTGCTTACACATCTGCCAGAAAAATTAACCCATTTATTTTATGTTAGAACAGCTGACAGAGCAAGCCATCAGAGAGCATTAGGGATTATAGCTAATACTGTGAACCATGATTGATAAGTTTCATGTCCAAATGAATTCATTTGACTACCAAAGTAAATGTTAGCAAAGGTTGTGAAAGCATTGGACAGAAACCCACTCCTGGTCAACAGTGATTTCAAAAAGCTACAGATTGTAAACACCCAAAACCCTGGGTGGATTCTTCCATTCCCACCAGCAGTGGAAATTGTGGCGTGTAGGGGAGCAAGATTTGGCATCAGTAAAAAAAATCAGTTTCTCAATGGCGGGAAATTAAGTTGGAATCTTGTTCTCCTGACTTTCATGGCAGCTTGAATGAGTGTCCCATGGGGCTATGTTAGTAACCTCATTTGCATCTCAATGAATGCGCATTAAAAGGCCAACGTACCAGAATCTTGTTCCCTGTCCAAATGAAGCGCTCCGCCAGTGGGACTTTCGAATGTTGACTTTCACAACTGCACATAAGTGGAGTGCATCCGGTGAGTTAGGCTTCTTCCAGGACTTCCAGATCAATACAGGCTGCTTTTCTCTTCCTTTCACACCATCATTGAAAGCTATTGTCTTCCTGTTACACACGCTGTGCTAAGGCTGGCACAGGGGAGGGGTGAGACCGAACAGTACAGGAGGGGGCGGGTGTGAGTCAAGGAGCAGAGTGGAAGAATGAATGGCTGTCCGGGTGCGGTTCAAACATGGCCCCTGCACATCGAAGCCTATGAGGCGATGGCAGGGCGGGCCACTTCCTGCCCACCCCACCACATGATTCAACGTGCTGCTTGCGGATGCATAATTAATAAGCTGACCAGCACAAGACCTCGGGTGTTCAGCTGCCCTGCTCTCCAATGGAAGTCACTCCGACTTCTGCTTCTGCCACTGGACTTAATCTCCAGAATGGAAAATTTCTCTCCCTGTCTTTTAACTCAGCACAAGAGTTCAAAATACCCAGACAAGATAACCATATTGAGAAATAGAAGTATAGAAAAAATATGTTCAGAAGAAGGCCATTTGGCCCACTTTGTCTATGCCAGCGTAAAAAGATCAATCTAACCTAGCTCCACTCTCCAGATCTTGGTCTGTTGCCCTCAAGATTATGGTACTTTAAGTGGAAATCCAAGTATTTTTATTTCTACCCCCTTTGGCAGTGAGTTCCAGATGCTCGCCATCCTCTGGATGAAAATTTCTACTAAACTCCCCTCTGATCCTTCTTCCAATTACCTTAGTTCTATGTTCCCTGGTATTATGCCTCTTGAATAGGTCCCACCTAGCCACTCTGTCTAGGCCCCTTTTAATTTGTTACATTAATTAAAACTTCCCTCAACCTCAGCCTATCCAATCTTTCCTCATGGTTAAAATTCTCCATTTGTGGCAACATCCTCGTAAATCTCTTCTCTCCACTGTGATGAAAGGGGTGAATTTTACTCGGGAATGGGGGCTGCTGCCGTCCCATGCCTGTGTTAAATCTGGCGTCATGGCATTGGGTCGTGAACTCCATGTCAACACTCTGGTCAGCCATAATACGGAAGTTGGGTGCCGAAATTGGCTGCCATTTTAAAAAAAACTAAACAAGTTGTTGCGCTTGTTAACGAGGCTATTGAGCACAATTTTACATTGCCCACACCAGAATGCGGTAGGTGCACAGGAAGCACATTTGGTGGGAGTAACATTTTTTATCAGGAAGCGTTACAAAGGCGAGTTTAAAGACTGCAAATGGGCCCATGGCTGACTTCCCAGAACAGGGCGAGGGGACCTGGCCAGTGCTGGTAATTTGGCTTTTCATTCCTTTCAACGCTGTATTAGGGCGTTCCCTGAGTGAAAGGGTCAATCAGGAGGCACTGCAGTACAACATTCGTGCTGAATATCGTTGTTCCTGATGGGAATAATCCAGTCAGTGGGAGGCTCCCCCTCCAGTAAGGAGGAGGGGAGGAGAGGCAGGAGGAAGAGGGCAGTGGGCGAAGGACAGATTGTGCCCTCTGGTCCAGCAAGGTGAGCAACCTGCTGCAGAGCAAGGGCCTGTGGAGGGGAGGCAGCAGCAGGCAGGCCAATGGAGGAGAAGGCAGTGTCCTGCCAATGCAGTCCATTGGAGCGCACATACTTACAAATGTAAGGGCACCAATGCCTTTGCAGACTCTGGTCACAATAACCTGGGGCATGCTGGCTGCCAACACTGCATCTAATTGTGTAGTTGGCACCCGATGCCTGTGGCCTTGAAGGTCACAGAAGCCCTGAATTTTTTCTCCACAGGGTCCATCCAGGCCTCAGCTGGAGGCCTGTGGGGGATCTTTCGGCCAGCCGAATGCTACTGCATCAAGGGGGTGACAGATGCCCTGTTCAAGTGTCTACAAGAATTTATTTCATTTACTGACGACAATGCCAGTCAGGGTGAAAGAGTCAGAGGCTTTGGAAGTATTGCCAGTTTTCCAAAGATGCAGGGCAGAACAGGCTGTACACAAGTGGCCATTAAAACATCTTCCGGAGAGGCATGGGCATTTGTAAATAGGAAGGGCTTTCATTTACCGTGCAGCTGGTACGCGACCACAGGCAACACATCATGCAGATCTGCACATGCTACCCAGGCAGCAGCCACAATACGGAGGCATTCCTGGGTGCCAGGAATGTTCAACAGTCCGCAAGCTTTGGATGTCTGGCTTCTGGGGGACAGAGGATACCCTCTGAGGAGATGGCTGATGACACCAGTTTGGAAGTCACGGACAGAGTCTGAGATGCAGTACAATGAAAGCCACTCAACTACGATGACCCTAATTGAGCAGAACATTGGCCTGTTCAAAATGTGATTCCATTGTCTGGACTGATCAGGTGGCACTCTGCAATACGCACCTGTGAGAGTGTCACTATGGTCGTGATCTGCTGTGCATTGTACAACGTGGCCCTGGAGTGAGGGGAAGCCCTGGCAGAGGACGATGTGATAGACACAGCCCGTCCTTTGATGATGAGCCTGACGAAGAGGAGCCATACCAGCCAGGTGTACATGCCGGCCCACCGGAGGGTCTGGATGCCAGGGAGACAAGAGATTCACTCAAAATAAGATGACTCAATGATCAATCTTTCTGCAACATGCCAACACCTTCTTTGCCCTTGTCAACTCCTCACCCTCTCACCCTGTCATGAGCACCAGGGCCGTGTTTGCTAAGGATTATGTGGAGTCAACAAACAATGCCTCACAGAGGGACCCACATGAAAACAAATTCCATTAACACCATCTAGTCCACCCAAATCAAAACCATCTCATCATCCAAATCAAAACCATTAAATCATCCAAATCAAAACCATCACATCACACCCAGATAATCCATCAGTACAGCCAGAACATCATTTTCTAACACCACTCATTTAATAACATAATCAAATAACATTAATCCAAAATCACATCTGAAAATCACCTATGTGAACTGATTTGTGTCTCATGTGATTTCTTGACCTGTTTCCGGGTGCTATGGCAAGGTGCTCCCCGCTCACTGCCGGCTCTGCTGGAGACAGGCTGCTGTGAGATGCGCAGTAGCAGGTTTCGCCATGGCCTTCCATGTCTTTGGATGCATGCCTTTTGGAATTTGCAGAAGTCCTTTTTTTTTAAATCATTCATGGGATGTGGGTGTCGCTGGCTAGGCCAGCATTTATTGCTCATCCCTAATTGCCCTTGGGAAGGCAGCAGTGAGCTGCCTCCTTGAACCGCAGCAGTCCATGTGGTGTAGGTACATCCACAGTGCTGTTAGGGAGGGAGTTCCAGGGCTCTGAGCCAGCAACAGTAATGGAATGGCGATATATTTCTAAGTCAGAATGGTGCGTGACTTGGAGGGAAACTTGCAGGTGGTGGTGTTCTCATATGTCTGTTGCCCTTGTCCTTCTAAATGGTAGTGGTCATTGGGTTTGGAAGGTGCTGTTTAAGGAGCCTTGGTGAATTCCTGCAGTGCATCTTGTAGATGGTACACACTGCTGCTACTATGTGTCAGTGGTGGAGGGAGTGAATGTTTGTGGTTGGGTGCCAATCAAGCAGGCTGCTTTGCCCTGGATGGTGTCAAGCTTATTGACTACTATTGGAGCTGTACTTATCCAGGCAAGTGAAGAGTATTCCATCACACTCCTGACTTGTGCCTTGTAGATGGTGAACAGGCTTTGGGGAGTCAGGAGCTGAGTTACTCACCGCAGGATTCCTCGCTTCTGATCTGCTCTTGTAGCCACAGTATTTAGATGGCTAGTGCAGTTCAGTTGCCCCTGTGTCAACCTTGGCCTAAAATGAGCAGTTACCAACTTTCTTAGGACACATAATTTGAGACTTGACAAAAATTTCGGACGGTGTGTTGATGTCTATGTTTTTCATGAGATTGACCATGTGAAACATATGTTTACTGCTCTTCGTCTCATCGTGCACATCGTCATTTTCTGGTTTATCAGTCATCTCATGTATAGGCTTCTGACAGGAGACCAGATGGTCATTATCATTGGTTGAAGGTGCCTGTTGTGTAAGGTCTGTTGGATCAGAGCACGGCTCTTTGTAGCCACACCTGCCTTTGCTCTAGTGCACTGCCACAGCCAAAGCCCTTTTCTGCCACACAATTGATGGAAAGCTGGGCATTTCCTTGGTGCATACAGAAGGCCCCACCTTCCACATG
Source organism: Cetorhinus maximus (assembly GCF_964194155.1). NCBI lineage: Eukaryota > Metazoa > Chordata > Chondrichthyes > Lamniformes > Cetorhinidae > Cetorhinus > Cetorhinus maximus. The sequence goes on along the minus strand of NC_135883.1, from coordinate 42,182,786 downwards.
TCTTGCTAGGTTTGGGTGTTATACTGAGTCTGTCAAAAATTGGGGTGGTACTTAGGACTTGTAAGCTTTGTTGACCTGCGAGGATCACTTCGTATTTATGTCCATCTTCAGTAGCTCTTTGATGCTATACATTTTGGGCTTGCTGAGCAGATCTTTCTGGAATTCTTTCATGGGAGTGAATGCCATCACCAACTCAACAATTCTGCCTGTCGCTCTGAGTTTGAAAAGTCACAGGACGTACCCTTTTCTCTGCACCTGCTGACGAAGTAGTCTATGGATTCTGTAGGCTATTGTCAAAATGACATGAATCCTTGTTGATGATTACAGAAGTTTAACCTGATTCTGTAATGGTCTTCCAATGTAGTCCGTATCCTTTGGGGATCTTTTAGCTCTTCTGCTGTTAATCCTGACATGCGCAGCCTGTGTAGACCTTCAATTCCCATTTGCTGGGTGAATTTTAATGGCTTGCTTGTCTGTTTCAGACACACCTGGATCAAGAAAAATTTTGAATTCGGATAGTTGGTCAGGTGTATCCCAATTCAACCTGGGGAATTTTGTGGACATTTTGACAATATCCCTTTGACCTTCCTTCATCCTTGTTTTATTCAAATTATTGTTCAGCAACTCTTGATGCCACACATCACGATTGCAACCTTGTCTGGCCCGATTTTTATGATGGATTTGTTTGCTTTTTTTGATTGACTCATCCTTGACTAACGATCCACACCCTGATCACTCGTCTTTCCTGACTGAGCTAACCCGGTCCTCTTGACACACTGCCCCATGAGGTACCTGTCTACTTACCAGCTGTTTATTTGAGCACTATCTCTGCACCACATCTTTGAAGATTTCCTGTGCAGCCGCTACGCTGAGATTTCAACATCATTGCAGCCTGACCAAAACATCGAGGGTCACCTCATGCCATGTAGCATAATCTAAGTCTGTTCACCATGGCGTACCTGTACTTAATCTTGCTGCCATGTTGTTTGACCACTGCTGAACAGCATGTTGTATTTTTATAATATATAAAGGCACCAATGATTCTTAAGGGAATAGCTAAACACATTGTGGGTTCTTTTATTTAGCCTAGGCACATGAGAGCAGATGTACAAAGGCAGAAAGCTTGAAGGCATCAACAGCAGAGGTTTGTGCGTGCGTGTGTGTGGTGTGTGTGTGTGTGTGTGTGTCTGCGTGTTCTGCTCATAGACCAAAGTGAAACTGAGGCTACATTACATGACACACTTCCCCTCTAGTGATGGCATGACACTATCCCATAAAGGCCTATTGCAACAGGGTTGTCCAACGCTGGTCCCTATTTGGTCCCCGGCTGTTTCTGTGACCTGAATATCAGTAGCAGCGAGTGTTACACCTTCAAGCATCTTCAAGTCCCAGACCACCCTGATTTATCTACAGGGAAACCTGGGAGGCAGACTCAGCAGGTTTGTTACAATTTCCTCCATTAGCCACAACTGGTGTTGGATATTAAAGACAGGTTCGAGAAGTTTAAGGGCCTCCTGCTGTACCTATGTTCCCAGGCATTCAGAAGCTTCAGATACCATCCCAGCTTTAACACTTACTCTCAAAACTAAAACCAGGTTATCCACAAGGCCTATATAGTGATATCACCTTAGAGGCCTCATCATCAGACACCCTGCAGAAATGACCTGTGCTATGCTAATTTGTCATGTGCCTACTGTAGGACGTAAAAAATAGATGAAATTGAGTCTGACTATTTGACAAAATGACTATTGTACCCAGAGGGAATTTTGCAGCTGACTGCACTCAGCATCTTAACAACTCGACAGGTTTGTCCTTGTCCTCTCATTTGACGGAGTAAGGGAAAGAAGGTTGAGCTCACATGCCCCCTGTTGTGCTTTATTTAGACTGGTCAGTGAGTGAGATACTGAATATAACCCTATAGTCAACATTATCTTCATACTGTGTGAAAAAAAAATCAAATAATCAGTGCAGCATGGCAAGTCTCTCTTCAAGGACTAGTGCAAATTTTGCATAGAAAGGAGCCTGTCTACTTCCACTCACAAACCTTTGTAAAGGTCAGTGCTACTAATGAATCTTCTATGGCTTTGCTCAATCGTTATGTTGGTCAGGATACTCCAGTTTGGGACAGTGGCCTGGTGGGGTGGGACTACCATCGCTTTGAGTCAACCCCAAGATTGATACGGTTCCAGATGTCAAGATCACTTTCTGAGTGACAGCAGGCTCTGGCAAGGTTTGGCATCATGAAGAATGCAAGAACACAAGAAACAGGAGCAGGAGTAGACCATATGACCCTTTGAGCCTGTTCTGCTATTCAATGCATTTGTGGCTGACCTCGGGCTTCTTGAACTGCTGCAGCCCATGTGGTGTTGGGGAGGGAGTTCCAGGGTTTTGACCCAGCGACAGTGAAGGAACAGTGATATATTTCCAAGTCAGGATGGTGAGTGGCTTGGAGGGGAACTTGCAGGCAGTGGTGTTCCCATGTATCTGCTGCCCTTTGTCCTTCTAGGTGGTAGGGGATGTGAGTTTGGTAGATGCTGTTGAAGGAGGCATGTTGAGTTATTGGAAAGCATCTTATAGATGGTAAACACTGCTGCTACTGTGCATTGGTGGTGAAGATGGTGAATGTTTAAGGTTGTTAAAGGAGTTCCCAACAACCTGGGGCACCTCAGGAGCCAATTCCCAAAGGCCAACTTCCCAAAAGGTGGCCCCAAGAAACATTGGAAATGTAGGCGGGGATGGGAAGGAATTCTGTCCAGTCACGGGACCGACAACTGGTGGAGAAGCAGCATCCAATGACTGTCCAAGTGGGCAGAAAAATGTAGGTCAGGCAATGAGAGGCCCACCTCAGAGATTTTCCATCACTCTCTGCTGCAATCTGCCTAGATTTGTCAGAATCACAAAGGCTTGTCAGCTCTGAACAGAGCTATGTAGAGGTCTATCTGGTTAGCAGCATATGTTAATAGGAGCAGGAGGAGGCCATTAATTTAGATCATGGCTGATCTGTATCTCAGCTCCATTTACTCGTCTTCTTTCTGTAGCTATTAATATCCTTGCCTAACAAAAAAATTTACTAATCCTTGTTTTCAAAAGGTTAATTGTCCCCCTACATCCAGATGCCATTTTGGGGGAAGTGGAATCCAGATTTTCACTGCCCTTTGTCTGAAAAAGCTCCTCCTGGTTTTGTTGCTGAATGGGCTAGATTAAACTTGTTCCAGAAATGCCAACTAGAGGAAAGACTTTCTCTGAATTTACCTCATCGAATACCTTATAATCACAATTCGATCATCCCTCAACCTTCTAGGCTCAGGAGACTACAGCCGGGATTTTTTGGTCCTGTTGTGGGTGGGACCCACCGCGGGCGAGGTGGCGCCCCTGCCAGGAGGCCATTGACTTGCGGCCCCACCCTACAAGCCAAGTCCTTGTAATTTAATCCCCTAAACCCCAGTATCATTCTGGTGAATCTGCGCTTGCATCCACTCCAAGGTCAATATCTCCTTCCTGACATGTGGTGCTCAAAACTGAAGCAGTTACTTCAGATGGGATCTGACTAAGGCTCTGTACAACTGAACTTCATTTCCTCACCTGCATATTGCAAGGTTATGGGGCAAGAATGGGGAGAAGTACGGGGACAATTGGATAGCACATTAAAAGAGCTAGCACAGACACAGAATCACAGAATCACACAGTGCAGAAGAGGCCCTTCAGCTCACCAAGTCTGCACCGACAGTGAGAAACACCTGACCTACCTACCTAATCCCATTTACCAGCACTTGGCCCATAGCCTTGAATGTTATGACGTGCCAAGTGCTCATTCAGGTACTTTTTAAAGGACATGAACGGTCAAATGGTCTCCTCCTGTGCGATATCGCTCTATAGTTCAGTGAATCTCACCTTTGACATAAAGTCTATTAGCACTTTATTTACTTTTTTGTACCTGTGCACCAGCTATTGGTGTGCTCTTTAAATGGACACCCAAATCCCATTGTTCCCTCACAGCTCTTAGCCTTTCGCTATTATGAAAATACCCCAGCCTGTGTAATTCTTACAGAGCCTGGTGGAGTACCCCTGGTCCCATATAAACAACTTGAACACTTCACGGTTCCGGTCCCTTTCACAAGTACCAGTGTGTAAGTCTGGGCGGAGTTTGTGTTGTGCAGCCTCTGCCCGCGCATCTCCCCGATTGATATTTGTGGAGTATGTGATTGGCATATAGGACCCCAGCAGCATTTTCAAAGAGCTTCTGCCCACCCACCGGTAAGGCCTTTGTGGGATGGCATCAGCCTGATCAAGAGTAGGAACGTAGCTGCAAGACACAGCATACCCACTGTGATTTTTGGGATGAAACCAGTGCAAAGCTACCCCTTGGTGGGATCTGTCTGGAGAAAAAAATACAGTTTGACTATGACTTCTTCTGATTTATATTCTATTGGCTGGTCTCCCACCTCCCACTCTTCATAAACCTGGGCTCATCCAAAATTATGCTGCCAAGATCTCATAAAACCATTGTCCCTATGTCTGCTGACCTATATTGGCTCCTAGTCTGGCAATGCCTGGATTTTAAAATTCCAATTCCGCCTCCAGCCTTGCTCCTCCCCATCTCTGCAACCTCCTCCAGCCCTACAACCCTCCAAGGGCATCTCTGTTCCTTCATTCTGGCCTCTTGCACACCCCCTACGCCCCCACATCACACCACCATTGCTGGCCTTGCCTTCACCTGCCTCGGCCCTAAATTCTGGAGTCCCATCCCAAAACCTCTCCACTCCTTATACATCTCCCTCTTCCTTTAAGACACTCCTTAAAACCGATCTCTTTAACTAACCTATTGACCATCTGTCCTAATATACCTTTGTGTGGCTCGGCGTCAAATTTTGTCCAAAAACGCTCCTGTGAGGTGCCTTGGGACATACGCTAAAGGTGCTATATAAATGCAAATTGCTGGTGTTGAATGGGAAAGTATGGCCTGTAGAAATAAAATAAGTTGGCAACAGTTCAGTGATGGCAGTGTGTGTAGCGCTGTGTCTACTTCCTTATATTTCTGCTTGTTTCTTTGTTTTGCATCTTTACCCCAGGCCAACTGAACATATTTAAAATGTCACCAGATATCCGGTTGTGTTAGAATATGTTAATTAGTGGCAACCTGTGCAGTTCAAATTAAAAAAAAACAAAAGGGATTATTATCTCCCTGACGCTGGTTACCATTTGCAAACCAATCTTTGTATTGTGAAAAGATTAGACCATAATTACCAGCCTGGAGTTCGGAGATATGAAGTGACTTAAAAATGATTATCTTCAGCTCGCTAAACTCTAATACCGCACAACTTTAAGAACAATGGCCTTTTGAATTATAATCTGGGCAATATAAAGTTAAAGCAAATTTTAATTAAATTTACCTCAATCAACAATTAATTTTCTCTCGGCGTTCTCCAGCAGCTCCGTTGTAGTAGCAGGGCTCCACCAGTAGGCTGCAATACTTTGCCTCTCTGCACAAGCGATACACTTAACTCAAATTTCTCTCTGGGTCTGAAAGCCTTGGTTATAAACTATGTTTAAAGTCATCTGTGTCCTTCTAAGTCCGGACGGAAGCTGACAGGGTCTGATTAGCCGAGGGTGAAATAGGCTGTGAGGGGACAGGGGCTAGTAATCGATGTGGCGTGTGGTACCTTTCCTCTGCTCCAAGTACTAAAGACCTACGAGGCTTTAATAAAACCCTGTCTTCCCAGCAACAGCTGGCAATTTTCTTGTGGGCAGGATGCATTTGGAAAGCCGTTGTACAAAATGGCCTTCGGCCCCGCACCCCAGAATCACTGTCAGACTTTCCCACATTAAATCATTTCATTCACCGAGTAGAAAGGAAGGTCAGATACAATGCCAGGTTACAACCTCATTAAGCAACCTCTTTACAGCTGGTGTCCCTAGAGGGCCCCTAAGACACTCAAATGGATTTGAACTTCTGAACCTGATAGTCTGGATGTCATTAATCATGAAGCCACAGCCAAGGTTTTCATGGGCATTTCACCCTGAAACCAGAAAAGGTGATTTTTTTTTTTCTTTTCAAATTAGTCCATAATTTTTGTGAAGAACTCAATACAATTGCTGCACATTGGTGTGTAAGAGAAAACACCAAATCTGAAGGGAAACCAGAATCTCATAAAAATGTACGCCACATTCCAGCATTTTAACCTGGGAGCTTTGAAAGCCCCTGGCAACCTCTGAGACAGTACTTTTGTCCAGGGGTTTTCAACTGGGGGCTTGGCGGTCGGTTACCTGGCTCCTCCGAACACCATCAATCAAGATTGGCTCACTGGATTCACAGCCAACTAGCAACATAGCAGTCACATGACCCAACTGGCCTCTCGCCTCCCTTTCGTGACGCAGCAATTCATTTACAAATGTTAAAACTGAACTGCCGGCAATATTTTTAGTACATTTTTTACTGTTTACATCCAGTAATAAAATTTATTAGATGGCTGCACGATATACGTTTCATTTATAGCGTTCTCCTCCAAAATCCCTTCCTAAGACCACCACCACCATCTTCCCCATGTGCAGAGTAAAGGGTTAACTCTAGCACTGATATAACAATAGCCAATGAGCATGTGGGTAAGGGGTGATATAACAATGATGTCACACAGAAGAGAGTCTGAAAGATGAGCTGTGGCTCTGTCCTAGTGCTCTGCAATCCTCTACATAGTTGAGTATGGAAATAAAGATTACTTTGAGAACAGATCTTTTCCTCCAGCCAGGTCTCTTGTTAAGAGTTAAGACATGGAACATCTTCCAAGATGACCCAACAACAACAGGCCATTGGATAACTCCACTTAACCTTTCTGTTTGAATCATTGGTGTGCAAGGGATGGGGGGGGTGGGTGGGGCGTGTGATAGCGAGGGGGCTCCAGGTACTGAAAAGGCGAAGCGGCAAATCTAGCGCTTGTAGCCGGATGAAAAGTTCCGATGAAAAGTGTTTAGGACCCCAGTCGAGGCAGCAGGAAGTCCCAGAGAGGGGAAAGCTGGTGTTGGGAAGATCCTGCAGAATCAATCTCCCTCCGTCTGGACAAAATCAAAGAGGTGAACCCAAAACCAGCCAGAAAAGCATAAGTGGCTGGAAGCGGCTGGTGTGAGTAATGAGCCCTGTTAATTCTGTGTGTGGAACATGATTGTGCTCTATGATATTAGAAACAGAAGCAATGAAGTGGAAGGGGCTGAAACAGCTCAATCTTGAGAAAAACGTGGACCATTTACTTAAACGCCGGAAAACTAAAGCAAGAGAGCAAATGGAGAACAGTTGTTTCGAACTCACTATGGTGCTGGAGGGAGGTTACGAATGTTGCTGGTGCTCTGGAGCTGTGAGGTTGTTTGGATTGAGTACATGTTTGGGGATTTGCAACTTAAGCTGATCCAACTGGTGGTAGGAAACACACAGCTTCACAATTCCCCACAGGATGGTGAACACAGATTGGATAGTAGCTTTTAAAAAGGAATTGGATAAATAATTGAAGAAGAAGAAAATAGACGGATTTGGGGAAAGAGCAAGGGAATGGAAGCAAATAGATTACTCTTTGAGAGATCCAGTGCAGATTCACTGGGTCAAAAGGCCTCTTTCTGTGAGGTAGTATTTTATGAATCAATTCTATTAGAGACAGTGAGGGCTCTGGGTGTCGGGTACATTAGAAGTGCTGGGAATCAGAGATAGTGAGGGCTCCGGATATCAGAGATAGTGAGGGCTCCGGGTATCAGAGATGGTGAGAGCTTCGGTCATCGGAGACATTGAGAGCACTGGGTATTGGAGATGACGAGGGCACAATGTATCGGAAAAAGCAACGGCTCCGGGTAATGGAGACAGTGACGGCTACAAGTATCGGACACAGTGATGGCTCCGGGTATCAGAGACGGTGAGGGCACCAGGTATTGGAGACGGTGAGGGCATCGGGTATCGGAGACGGGGAGGAATCCGGGTATCGGAGATGGTGAGGGCTCCGGGTATCGGAGATGGTGAGGGCTTTGGTATCAGAGACGGTGAGGGCTGCAGGTATCAGAGACGGGGAGGAACCCGGGTTTCTGAGATGGTGAGGGCTTCTGATATCGGAGATGGTGAGGGCTTCGGGTATCGGAGACGGTGAGGGATTCTGATATCGGAGACGGTGAGGGCTTCGGGTATCGGAGACGGTGAGGGCTTCTGATATCGGAGACGGGAAGGAATCCAGGTATCGGAGACGGTGAGTGCTCCGGGTATGGGAGACGGTGAAGGCACCGGCTATCGGAGACGGTGAGGGCTCCAGGTATTGGAGACGGTGAGGCTCCGGTAATCAGAGGCAGTGAAGGCTCCGGGTATGGGAGACTGTGAGAGTTCAGGGTATGGGAGATGATAAGGGCTGCGGGTATCAGGGAAGGTGAGAGCTCCGGACGTTGGAGACGGCGAAGGTTCTGGGAATCGGAGGTGGTGAGGGCTCCGGGTGTGGGAGACGGTGAGGGCTCCGCGTTTCGGAGACGAGGACAGGTCTAGGTATCGGATACGGTGAGGGCACCAGGTATTGGAGACGGTGAGGGCTTTGGGTATCGGAAACAGGGAGGAATCCAGATATGGGAGATGGTGAGGGCTTTGGGTAACGGAAAAGGGGAGGAATCCGGATATCGGAGGCGGTGAGGGCTCTGGGTATGGGAGACGATGAGGGCTCCGGGTACGGGAGACGGTGAGGGCACCGGGTATCGGAGGAGGTGAGGGCTCCGGGTATGGGAGACGATGAGGGCTCCGGGTGTTGGAGACGGTGAGGGCTCCGGGTATGGGAGACGGTGAGGTCTCCGGATGCCGGGGACAGTGAGTGCTTCGGGTATCGGAGACCGTGAGAGCTCTGGGTATTGGAGACAGTGAGGGCTACGGATATGGGAGACGGTGAGGGCTCCAGGTATGGGAAATAGTGAGTGCTCCGGGTATCGGAGATGGTGAGGGCTCCGGGTATGGGAGACGGTGAGGGCTCCGGGTATGGGAGATGGTGAGGGGTCCAGGTATGGGAGACGGTGAGGGCTCCGGGTGTTGGAGACGGTGAGGGCTCCGGGTATGGGAGACGGTGAGGGCTCCGGGTATGGGAGACGGTGAGGGCTCCGGGTATCGGAGGAGGTGAGGGCTCTGGGTATGGGAGACGATGAGGGCTCTGGGTATCAGAGACGGTGAGGGATCCAGGTATCAAAGACCGTGAGGGCTCCGGGTATGGAAGACAGTGAGGGCTCCGGGTATGGGGGACAGTGAGGGCTCTGGATACTGGAGACGGTGAGGGCTCCGGGTATCGGAGATGGTGAGGGCTCCATGTGTCGGAGACAGTGAGGGTTCCGGATATCGGAGAAGGTGAGGGCTCTTTGTATCGGAGACAGTGAGTGCTCCGGGTATTGGAGACGGTGAGTGCTCCGAGTATGGGCGAAGATGAGGGCTCTGGGTATCGGAGATGGTGAGGACTCCAGGTATCAGAGGGGGTGAAGACGATGGGTATCTGAGACGGTGAGGGCTCCGGGTATCGGAGACGGTGAGGGCTCCGGGTATGGGAGACAGTGAGGGTCCCGGGTATGGGGGACGGTGAAGGCTCCGGGCGTCAGAGACGGTGAGGGCTCCCGGTATCGGACACGGTGAGGGTTTTGGGTATGGGAGACGATGAGGGCTCCGGGTATGGGAAACGGTGAGGGCTCCGGGTATCGGAGATGGTGAGGGCTCCGGGCGTCGGAGACGGTGACGGCTCCGGGTATCAGACGGTGAGGGCTCCAGGTATCGGACACGGTGAGGTCTCCGGACGCCGGAGACAGTGAGTGCTCCGGGTAACGGAGACGGTGAGGTCTCCGGGTATCGGAGACGGTGAGGTCTCCGGGTATCGGAGACAGTGAGTGCTCCGGGTAAGGCAGACGGTGAGTGCTCCGGGTATCGGAGACGGTGAGAGCTCTGGGTATTGGAGACAGTGAGGGCTACGGATATGGGAGACGGTGAGGGCTCCAGGTATGGGAAATAGTGAGTGCTCCGGGTATCGGAGATGGTGAGGGCTCCGGGTATGGGAGACGGTGAGGGCTCCGGGTATGGGAGAAGATGCAGGCTCCGGGTATGGGAGACAGTGAGGGCTCCAGGTATCGGAGATGGTGAGGGCTCCAGGTATGGGAGAGGGTGAGGGCTCCGGGTATGGGAGATGGTGAGGGGTCCAGGTATGGGAGACGGTGAGGGCTCCGGGTGTTGGAGACGGTGAGGGCTCCGGGTCTGGTAGACTGTGAGTGCTCCGGGTATGGGAGACGATGAAGGCTCCATGTCTGGGAGACGGTGAGAACTCTGCATATTGGAGATGGTGAGGGCTCTGGGTATAGGAGTACGTCAGGGCTTCGAGTATCGGAGACAGTGAGGACTCCGGGTACCGGAGATTGTGCCTGCTCCGGGTATGGGAGAGGTTGAGAGTTGCGGGTATGGGAGACGGTGAGGTCTCCATGTATCTGAGACGGTTAGGGCTCTGGGTATGGGTGACGGTGTGGTCTCCATGTATCTGAGACGGTGAGGACTCCAGGTATGGGAGACGTTCGGGGCTCCGGGCATCGAAGACGATGAGGTCTCCGGATATGGGAAATGGTGCGGGTTCTGGGTATGGGAGATGGTGAAGACTCCGGGTTTGGGAAACGTTGAGGGCTCCGGGTATGGGTGACTGCTCCGGTTATTGAAGACGGTGAGAGCTGTGGGAACTGGAGACAGTCAGGCTCAAGATATCCTAGCTTGTGAGGGCTCCGGTTATCTGAGACAGTGAGGTCTTCGTGTAGCAGAGAGAGTGACGATTATAATCCCAGACGACTATTATTATAATTCTATGTGCTAGCGGCATGCTTGCAAAACGCATCAGATTTACAGGCAGTGTAAACTTTTTATTGGTGAAACCTGCCATCATCTGACAATGCAGCATCTATGGTGGCCTATTAAAGAGCCTCCTGTTCAAACAGGGAGACTGTACATCACTGCCAGGACTCTCCACCGCTGGTAGAGAATAGCATAATCAGTGGCAGATGACAAGGATGGACCAGCCAAGATTGAGGTGGATGAGGCAATTGCCCTGCTGGTGGCAAATGGACACACAAGATGGAGGCGATGAAATGTGAAGTGCGACTATTCGTGACACCATGCAGAGCCACTCCAGAGCACTCAAGGCAGCATGTTAAGAAGCCCAGTGGCGTACTTGATGATGTCTCTGGGAAAGGCATGAGTTTAATTGTAGTACTGCTCTGCACCTTTCTGGGGATGCCTCACTGGCGTCATGTATGGGTCATGACAGCTCTCTGGGAGACAAGCGCAGACCTGCATTATTCTTCTCCTGTGGTCACACACCAGTTGTACGTTCATGGAGTGAAAGCCTTTACAATTTTCAAATGCAGCTGGCGGTTACCAGGGAGCTTTTATGGCCACATGAGTGCAGTCGCTGACACCTTGCACTCGAGGAAGCTCACCAATGACACTGAACATGGCTGACCTTGCTGCCTGGCTGTCTTCATCGGGCATGAAGCAGATAAACTCATTGGCACCACTAAATAGGACATCCGACACCCTCTTTATGCACCTACGTCTGGCAGACTGTGAGATACCGCATGTCAACCATCATGCCCTGGAAGCCGCCGCTAGCTTAGAAATTGAGTGCCTCTGTAACCTTGAGGACCACTGGCATGGGTTCCCACCAAATCCACATAGCTACTCGTCTTGACGAACAATCCGACATATCTCGATGACCATTCCCTGGCACATCCTCAGATATCTCTGGCATCGCCTCTCTGACATCTGGATGTAGTTTGTTCTTGTCCTCTGGATGCATTGATGTGAAGTCTCCGTCTTCGCCGATACCTTCCCTGGATGTCTATGTCCAGACCAGTCTCCCCCTCTGGAGCTGGGTGCTGCTGGCCTTGAGGCTTCTGTTGTTGAATACCAAGAGCTCTCCTTCTTCACATTCTGACCTCCTTTTCCCGAGGTAAATGGGGTGAATGGTTAAGGCAGTAATTGCACTGTGTGAAGAGGGCAGACGTACATGCTTATCCATGGTTCTCAATCATTTAACTAATCATTAGGGAGTCCCTTTAATTGGCCAATCATGCTCAGCATGAACTCCACCCACCCAAAACGACCCTCCTCCCACTCTAATCTACAGCCCTTGCAGCCAAATGTGTTATAAACAAGCCATGGACAATGGTGCCTGTTACCTTTTACTCCATCTGTCATCCTCATGTCTGCCCTCATCACCTTTGATCCACCCAGCATAACCTTTCCTATCCCCTCTGTTACCCTTGAGCCTCCCTCTGTTATCCTGGATCCTATTTCCCTGCACATGCCATCTCTCCAAGGTCAACACAGGGCAAACATGCTGCTGACTTTATCTCTGCATCTCAACCCGCTGTCAGGAAATGAAAATTTTGCACCCTGCCTAATTAAGTCATGCCACGTTTCCCACCATTGTGGGGCTCCATAAAATCACAGCCCCTACTCCCCCCCCCACCGCAATCACACCCCCTTCCCACAAGTCCCACAAACAACAATGTGCTTTATCAGTGTGATAACCTGATTTTAGTAATGTTATTTGTGAGATAAATAACAGGCGGGGCCCAGGGGAGAGCTCCCCTGCTCTTCTTTAAAATAGTGCCATGAGATCTCCTATGCCCACTATTTTGGTTTTCAGTATCAAATTCCTTGAATCTGGATTTTGAATCTAAGTGCTTTTATGCACTTGACAGTGAGAATTGGGTGTGTCCTAATGCGATTCTATACCCACATTCTTATTAATAATTAACATGCACTGAAAGTCACTGAAAAGTTCATAATCGAATCCCTGTCCATTTGGTGAATGCTTAATTCTACGGATTGGGATTTGTTTTCATGTTCTCTGAAAATTCAATACAATATAATATAATACAATTACTGAGGGAGGAAGGGACAAAGGAATGAATGTGGAAGACTAATGCAGGCTAGTTATACAGCACTTGTCTTTCAATATATTAGAGATTAGTAGTCCATCCTGGGCTTAGGAGGACAGAACAATTCAAGCATTAACTTTGGCTTGGACTAAACTGATCATATGTTCACGCCCCACTGCAGAGACTTGAACACATAATGTAGGCTGACAATCCAGGGCAGTACTGGGGGAGAGCTGACCTGTCCTTTTGAACAAGGCATTAAAACAAGGTTCCTTCTGCCCTCTCAGGTACATGTATAAGATCCCATAGCACTACTCTGAAGGAGAGCAGGGATGCTCTCTCCGATGTCCTGACCAATAATTACCCCTCCACCGACCATCACTAAAACACTAATACCTGGTTATTTATCTTTATGCTGCATGCAAACTGACTACCACATTTCCTAGAGTACAAATGGCTACACTTCAGAAAGCACTTCATTGGCTGTAAAGCACTTTGGGATATCCGGAGGTCGTGATAAGGTGCCATGTAAATGCAACTTCTTTCTATCTATTTCCTGGTCTTACTATTCCTCTCTTTCTGGGGTTGCAATTGCTTGCATTTCATGCCTCAAACACCATCCTGCCTTTCATGTGATGCAGGGGGTCTGCAAATGTCTGCACAGGACCTAACAAAGGTCTTTACAATTCTGAAAGGTTTGATAGAATAGACATAAGACTTGTAACATTTGGCTCTACAGCACCACTGGTGCTAGCGATATGCAACCCCAAAAACTTCAAAAATGCCAACTGGAATGCCTCTGGCCACTTCTGGTGTGGTCCATGCAGTGATGGCTGTAACGCCTCTAGCATGAACATGCCATGCTTATGCTGGGCACCGGAAGCATTCTGAATGGGCGGACTGTGATATCAAACAGCACTGGATGCTGTTTTATCTCACGGACTGCCAGTTTGGACTTCCCAGGACCTGCTAACAACTTCATCACTCTCAGCTAATCATGCATTCAGTGCACGAGGACCTGCCACAACCACCGCCCTGCACCAACCCGCAGGCTAGCACTATTTAAAGAGATCACCAGGGAACTTCCAGATGCGGTAATTTTGACTTTCTTTTACCTCTGTAGAGTTAATGGAAATGTTGTGTTCAGTGTTATTGGAGGAGTTTTATGAACATTTTTGATCCACAAGGAAGTGGTGCTGAGGAGGTCAAAGGAGTTGGAAGGCCCATCAGGCGAAAGCCTGTTTCAGTAATGGGGGCTGTGGTTGCATTTCCTCTTGGGCTGCAGAACGATGGGAGATGGAGCAGAGGTAGCAGAGACGGGAAGGGTCACAAAGGGAAAAGGAGGGAGGGATGGAGTATCTGGGACCCCTTCTCTCCCAATGGGCTGCCCATGAGCAGATACTGAGAATCTGGTTCCCTGAGATCTCATCCCCACATCTCCGCTGCCCTAACAATTCCCCACCTCTCAATCACGCTGCTATGGACTATCACAGCATCCTCTTGGCCAAAATCCTGAACTAAAAGCTGCTCACTAAAAACCCATTCCATACCAACCTTATCCGATAACTCTTCCAAAAATAGACACAAGCCTGAACTATTTGCCCTTGTACCATCCTATAGTGCCTGAGTTGTGGGTAACTTTACCTGGCCTGGTGGAAAGCTGCTGACTTTCAGTGGGGGAGACTGCAGATGGCCTTTCAGAATGACCTGGAGCAGCTCTAGCCCTTGAGGGCCCTGTTTCAGTCTGTATTACCCCAGCATGGGCGGCAGCTGGTTGTGCTGGCAGGCTGAGAGGCAATTATAGCAGCACTGGCGGAGTGGCAATGCTGCCATCCTGAGAGATGACTGTAGGTTCGTGCTCTATAGAGCGACTGTCACTGCCCTGGGGCAACTCCTCAGTAATAATCCAGTCAGCTGGAGCATAACTTGCTGGCTACTGGTGGGAACCTGAAAACCTCTCTGAGCACTGAGACCTGAGCCATACTGGCAGCGGTCTGATCCTGCATGGCACAAGCACGGATCCCGTGATGTGCAACACTCAGACTTCTGACTTCTTCCTGTGCTGTGGTGGAAATTGGGACATCGGTCATCAGACAGTGGGCCCACAAGTTTTCTCATGGAGCTGGCCACCACTTCCATGCTGGATAGGACAGGGTCCAACCTCCGCAGAAAGCCCTAGGCCTCGTTGGAGCTGTGCTTCTCCCCGTGTCGAGACAGTGACAAGGGGCTCGATGGCAGGCTTGCTGATGCACCAAACATCTCAGTGAACATGTCCATTAGCAATCTCCTCTATGCTCCCTCACCCGAGTCCCCTGCAGCAGAACTCATCCACAACCTCACCCTCTGAGGAGCTGGCACATGAACCATCCTTTCCTCCTGGCCTGGCTGCAGCCACTCATGCCCCAGGGGACTCACCAAGTGCTGATCTGGACTCTATGATACCCTCTCTTGTACCTGTAATGCCAAAATCCGAGCTGGTAGCTGCTAGTGTCAGATCCATTGATGGCGCTTCTTCATCAGAGTTCTGTTGCTACTCTTGGCCTTCCTGTTAAGGATGATGTGGCTGGCCAGGTAGCAAACCTTTGGTACCTGAAAGTAAAATTGCAGGAGGGAAGGGTTGGATTGAGCTAAACTGGGCTGAAATGGAAAGCAAGAGATGCATGATCACATCATCTGCAGCTTGCACTTCACGTCAGACAGCAAGATGAGGGTGAAGTGGGATTTTAAAAAACGCATGAGGCAGGAACATATTGTGATCCTGAATTTTCTTGGTGATGCCGGATGCAACAGTCTCAGTGACTGTCGGCTCTATCATATGGAACATCATCACCTACCAAGGACTCTGGAGATGCACATGTGCCTGTCTCCCTGTGGTTCTCTGCTGCTCTCTGCAGTTATGTATAAACTTGGCCTGCAAGAGAGAGGGAAGAGAGTCGGTGAGTGCAGTATGTTTGGGTGATGGGCCTGTCATAGCTGAATAGCTGGAGGTGTGTGGGTATGGAGGTTGACAGCATTGGTGTATATGAGGGTGAGGTAAAGCACCTGAACGCTAGACATGATTCTTGATTGCTGATGGAAGGAAACTGTTTACAGCATATGAATGCATCATTGATAAAGGTCTAGCACAATACAGTTCAAATTTCTGGCCCTCAAGATAACCACCATCTTTTATGATAGACTGTTTAATCTGATTTTCCAACAGTTCACCTTTGCTTCTGCTGTCACTATCTTCAAGCAGTTGCAGCATTATTAGTACAGCATTAAAAACATTGACAACATTAACACTGAAAAAGGGTTTGTGAATTATGCTTCAGATAGTATTTGCAACTTGCTTTGATGATGAGCACATCCAAAGGTATTAAAACTTAAAGGTGCACAAGGACTTTATGAACACCCTTTACTCTAAACATCCTTCCACTCCAGTAGTGTTAGGTAATGTTAAGGTGTGGCTCTTTTTTCAAGGAAACATGGACGTTGTGGTTCTGGGGTGTTACAGTTCACTCAGAGAGTCTGAGTGGCACTTTTACATGCCTGCTGTAGCCTGGAGCTATATAGATAATGGTGGTAGAGGATCCAACATTCTTTCCATCGCGTGACTGACCAGGAATCTCTCTCACTCTTACTGCCTGCCATGGACATGTGTTGGAAAGATTTACAGGTTGGTTGATACTCAACCTGTTTGGTCAGGTTAGAAACACACTTTCCGCGGCCGTCAAGTCCTACAGTGAGACTCAAACGCAGAGCGTCTGGCTCAGAGGCAGGGACACTACCCACTGTAACACAAGCTCTGTACGTTGTAGGGGGAAAGCAAAGATTGAGGGAGGTTTGGAATTCAAAAATTTGGAGGTCATAGAAAGAACAGGGGTAATTTTAGATTTGGGGGATGGTGTTCTACAGCCCGTTGTTATCTTCAATGGAACGACCAACTAGTTCAATATTTCTCATTTTAACCCTATTGACAACATCAAAACTACCCCAGTGAGTTAGAGTGCGAGATAGTGAAATGTGGGAAAAGGAAGAATCGGATATTTCAAGCTTATAAGGAAGAGAGGGAAAATTCAGAGGAGCGAGCACATTGATAATGGATATAAAGTATTATTGAGGAGGGCAGTATAGGCTCTCATGTATCAAGCAAGCTGAGCAAAATAGTTCAATTATGATTTATGCTCTTAGTTTGAGCAGATCCCTATTACTTCCAGTTTATTACTGTTATAAAAAGTGCCACATTTGGTTGGATTTGACATTCACATTATTCCTGCATTCAGAAAGTTCAAGTGTATTATTGGTCTGCTGAAATATGAAAACAGGTTGGAAATACTTGTATTGCAATATTAATATTAATGAAGTCCTCAAGATCGATTATGTGCAATTGTTTTCAAGAGGGTGGATTGAATGAAATGCTTTTTGTGAGATGCAATTTAGTGGTTTGAGTGAAAGGAATTGTATGAGTTGTAATTGTGCCAAATCAGGAAACTGATGCAGTTTAGGAAACGACATGTTTGGACAAGTAGTGATACCATCATTCACACACAGGAGTAGATTTTCTTTGATTCACACGGGCATGACTGGAGTGATGTGGTACGGGCTTCACATCTGCCCCTGTCATTTGTGGCCAATTCTAAACAAATACCCTGGGAGCAGCCCAAATGGACACCCAGTGTGAGTTCTCAATATGCAACCTATCAGCTGCTGGGCATGGGAATGGGAAGTGGGTGGTTGGTGACAAACAAGCTGAGCATTGATTCAGTTGAATCCCTTGTGGCTCACATTTAGGTCACCCAGTCTGACCTCTCTCAACCTACCCACTGCCTCTGTGTTATCAGACAACTTGTCCAATACCCAATCTTGGATGAGCAGCAATCTTCTCCAGTTAAGCTTCAGGGACATTGAAACCATTGTATTTGGCCCCCACCAAAATCTCCATGCCCTTTCCACTGATTCCATTCCCCTCTCAGATCACTGGGAGTGATTTTAACTGAATTTTAATCATTGACTTCAATGGAAAGTAAAATTGGACGGGGTGTAAAGCTAGTATTATGCATGGTCCAGTCAGTGTTTCAAAGGAAAATGACCTATATTATCTCTAGCTGAACCACACTGTTCATGAACTTGGTGTCCTATTGAACCCTGAGTTCAGCTGCCAACCCCAGATGCTCCCTGCCACAAAGCCCTGCTGGTAGACGAAGTGGTCCACATCTCTTGATGATGCAGAGCTGTAAACGGCCAGTGATGATGGATGGAGTTATGCTACACAAATTCAACCAAGGTTTGAGCAAAGTTGGTGACATGACTTGGGCACGCTGGTTCATTTCTGGGATGAGGGGCTTATCTTATGAAGAAAGGTTTTTTTTTTATTCATTCATTTACGGGATGTGGACGTCACTGGCTAAGCCAGCATTTATTGCCCATTCCCGATTACCCTTGAGAAAGTAGTGGTGAGCTGCCTCCTTGAACTGCTGCAATTCAAGTGGTGTAGGTGCACCCGCAGTGCTGTTAGGGAGTTCCAGGATTTTGAACCAGCGACAGTGAAGGAACGGCGATATATTTCCAAGTCAGGATGTTGAGTGACTTGGAGGGGAGCTTCCAGTTGGTGGTGTTCCTATGTGTCTACTGCCCTTGTCCGTTTAAATGGTAGTGGTCGTGGGTTTGCAAGGTGCTGTCTAAGGAGCCTTGGTAAGTTCCTGCAGTGAATCTTGTAGATGGTATTACTGTGCATTGGTGGTGGAGGTTGAACAGTTTGGGCCTATACCCATTGGAGTTTAGAAGAATGAGAGGTAATCTTATTGAAAGATCCTGAGGGGGCTTGATAGGGTAGATACAGGGAGGATGTTTCCTCTTGTGGGGGAGATTTTTACCAGGGGACACAGTTTAAGAATAAGGGGTCTACCGTTTAAGACAGAGATGAGGAGAATGCTTTTTCTCTCAAAGGGTCACTAGTCTGTGGAATTCTCTTCCCCTGAAAGCAGTGGAGGCTGGGTCATTGAATATATTCAAGGCAGAATTAGACAGATTTTTGATAGACAAGAGAGTAAAGGGTTATGGGAGGTAGGCATGGGTGGGAAGAGGGCAAAGTGGAGTTGAGACAGAACCAGATCAGCCATGATCCTATTCTATGGCGAAGCAGGCTTGAAGGGCCGAATGGCCTACTCCTGCTTCTAAGTCCTATGTCCCTATGTTCCTATTTGAGTATGCAGAGAAGGCCTAAAGTGGCTACAATTATTCTAATTGTGAAATATTTTATATATGTCTGAGAGGGCAGATGGGGCCACAGTTTAATGCCTCATCCAAAAGACAGCTGGAGCTGCAAATTTAAGAATTGGCATCAAATGAGTCCCTCAAACCCTGAGGAGTTTGAGGAAGCTCTGACCAAGTTGAAGACCTGGTATCACTCATGAGCTTGGGAAAAAAACATTGTGGAAAGCACCAATATTGTGTGCAATATTGTTTCATTACATTTTTAATTCTCTTCAGCTCTGAAGAAGTCATAAGGACTCGAAACATTAACTCTGCTTTTTTCTTTCTCTCCACAGCAGATGCTGTTAGACCTGCTGAGTTTTTCCAGCATTTTCAGTTTTTGTTTCAGATTTTCAGCGTCTGCAGTATTTTGCTTTTATCTTAGTGTTTAATTCACTGCCACTGCTCTTCCGGGAACCTTGAAGAAGTGCTGCTCTTCTCTCTGACAGGATTTCCACTTGTCTCTTTTGCCCTGTTCACCTTCATTGCTTTTCATTTGCCTCCTGGTGTTTGACAAGGTGTTTACCAAAACTCGCTTTCACAGCCATATTTCCTTCCTTGGTGACTGACTCCATCTCTGACTTGCCCCACGTGGATTCCAACTGACGTTCCATCCCTCATGTTTCAAAACTACCCAGGATTGCAGGTATCTCTGGGACATACAACGCTCCTCGGGCTGCTGTTCTCACTGCATCCTGAGAACCACACTCAGTGCCATGCGCTGCCATATGAACACACT
Organism: Cetorhinus maximus; assembly: GCF_964194155.1. NCBI lineage: Eukaryota > Metazoa > Chordata > Chondrichthyes > Lamniformes > Cetorhinidae > Cetorhinus > Cetorhinus maximus. Next base: position 42,162,916 of record NC_135883.1, on the reverse strand, counting down.
CGACCTCTCCCTCCAGCAACACCACCTCACCCTATCTCTAAGCTGTTCTTGCCCCCAGTTTCATTTCATTCTTCGTCTCATCCGACGCCTTAACGAGAAACTTTGTCTCTTCCTTTCAGGTGCAAAGGAACGCAAGCTCCAACAACTCATTGATACCAACACCCATCCGGGACCCTCCACCCCTGCCCGTCCCTCTGTCCCCATCCCGTCTTCCAATCCCAGCCCCGGCCGTGTATTCACCATATCCTCTGACCTTCCCCTCTCTGATGCTGAACGTTCAGTGCTCAGCAAAGGACTCAGTTTCATACCCTTACGCCCTCATCTCAATGAATTTCGGGCTCGGCACGATGCTGAACTCTTCTTCTGCTGCCTTCGTCTCCGTGCTCACTTCTTTGGGCAGGAGTCCTCCCCCCATTCAACGGATCCTTTCCACCCGCCTCCAGTATTCTCCCTCCACCTGGACCCCTCCCTCTGGCCTCTTACCTGCTCTTGATCTTTTCATTGAGATCTGTCGGCATAACATCAGCCATCTCAATTTCTCTGCTCCTCTCATCCATTCCAACCTGTCTCTCTCTGAACTTGCTGCACTCCATTCTCTCAGGTCCAACCCTGACTTTGTTATCAAACCTGCTGACAAGGGTGGTGCTGTTGTTGTCTGGCGCGCTGACCTCTACCTCGCGGAGGCTGAGCGTCAACTCGCAGACACTTCCTCCTAGCTCTCCCTGGGCCATGACCCCACCACCGAACATCAAGCCATTGTTTCCAGGACTGTCACTGACCTCATCTCCTCTGAAGATCTTCCCTTCAAAGTTTTCAACCTCATGGTCTCTCAACCTTGGAGGACAGCCCGTTTCTACCTCCTCCCCAAAATCCACAAACAGGACTGTCCCGGAAGACCCATTGAGTCAGCCTGTTCCTGCCCCATGGAACTCATTTCTTCCTATCTTGACTCCGTTCTCTCTCCCCTTGTCCAGTCTCTTCCCACCTACATCCACGATTCCTCTGATGCCCTATGTCATATCAACAATTTCTAGTTCCCTGGCCCTAACCGCCTCCTCTTCACCATGGACATCCAATCTCTCTACACCTCCATCACCCGCCTGATCTGAGGGCTCCCCGCTTCTTCCTTGAACAGAGGCCCGAACAATCCCCATTCACCATCACTCTCCTCCGTCTGGCTGAACTTGTTCACTTCCTCCAAATAAAAGGTGTGGCTGTGGGTGCCCGCATGGGCCCCAGTTATGCCTGTCTCTTTATGGGGTATGTGGAACATTCCTTGTTCGAGTCTTGCTCAGGCCCCCTCCCACAACTCTTTTCTCGGTACATCGATGACTGTTTCGGTGCTGCTTCATGCCCTCGTCTGGACCTGGAAAAATTTATCAATTTTGCTTTCAATTTCCACCCCTCCATCACTTTCACATGGTGCATCTCTGACACTTCCCTTCCCTTCCTTGACCTCTCTGTCTCAATATCTGGTGATAGACTGCCCACCAATATTTACTACAAGCCCACCAACTCCCACATCTACCTTGACTACAGCTCCTCACACCCTGCTTGCTGTAAGGACTCCATCCCATCCTCTCAGTTCCTTCGCCTCCGTCACATCTGTTCCCAAAACAGTGCTTCTGACATGTCTTCCTTCTTCTTTGACCGAGTTTTCCCACCCACTGTGGTTGACAAGGCCCTCAGCCATGTCTGACCCATCTCCTGCGCCTTTGCCTTCACACCTTCCTCTCCCTCCCAGAACCATGATAGGGTCCCCCTTGTCCTCACTTTTCACCCCATCAGCATCCGCATTCAAAGGTTCCGCCATTTCCACCAACTCCAGCATGATGCCACCACCAAACACATCTTCCCTTCATCCCCACTGTCGGCATTCCATAGGGACCATTCCCTCTGGGACACCCTGGTCCAGTCTTCCATCATCCCCAACACCTCATCTTCCTCCTACGGCACCTTTCCATGCAATCGCAGAAGGTGCAACTCCTGTCCCTTTATCTCCTCCCTCTTCACCTTCCAAGGGCCCAAACACTCCTTTCAGGTGAATCAGTGCTTCACTTGCACCTCCTTCAATTTGGTCTACTGTATTCGCTACTCCCAATGCGGTCTCCTCTACACTGGAGAGACCAAACGCAGACTGGGTGACCGCTTTGCGGAACATCTTTGGCCTGTCTGCAAGCATGACCCAGACCTCCCTGTCACTTGCCATTTCAACACACCACCCTGCTCTCATGCCCACATGTCCATCCTTGGCCTGCTACAATGTTCCAATGAAGCTCAATGCAAACTGGAGGAACAGCACCTCATCTTCCGATTAGGCACTTGACAACCTTCTTCACTTAACATTGAGTTCAACAACTTCAGATCATGAACTCTCTCCTCAATCCCCACCCCCTTTTAATCCCCTTTCTTCAATATTCATTTTTATTTTTTACCCACTTATTTTTATTTTTATTTATTTTTATTTTTATTCATTCATTGTTTTATCCCCACCTTTTATCCTATTTTCAATCTTTTTCCCATCACCGTCCCCTCCCCCCACCCCATCCCCACTAGGGCCATCCGTCACTTGTTCATCTTGTTCTTTCCAGAGTGCTTACCCTTGTCCTGCTATTACCACACTCTGCTTTCTGACCTTAATGCCACCATCAGCACCTCCTTTAGCCCTTACCACTACCATTAACACCCCTTTGTCCATTTGTCCATGACATCTTTGTCAATCCCTCCTTAGCCCCCACCTATCGCTGGCCTTCTATTCAGCTTCACCTGCTCCTCCCCCCTTAAACAGTATAAATTTCACCACATCTTTACTTCTCTTTCGCTCTGAAGAAGAGCCATACAGACTCGAAACGTTAACTCTGTTTTTATTTTCTCTCCATAGATGCTGTCAGACCTGCTGAGTTTTTCCAGCATTTTCAGTTTTTGTTTCAGATTCCCAGCTGCCGCAGTATTTTGTTTTTATAATATTGTGTGCAGGCTTGGCCTCCTTACCAAGGGCAACAGGATCTAAAATAGACGGCAGCGATTCCAGATGTAATCCTGGTGTCAACATTCTCTTGGATGATAAAAAACAGAAAGTGCAGGAGAAGCTCAGCAGGTCTGGCAACATCCGTGGAGCGAGAAACAGAGTTAACGTTTCGAGTCCAATATGACTCTTCTTCAGAACATCAGCACCTCTAAAGGACTCTGGAGGTGCAGGCACTTCAGCTAGAATTTCCCCTTTGGGCACAATGGGCAACCTGGGCACAAACTGTGCCCTAAATTATATCCGTTTCGTAAAGTTTCCACTCAAACTCGTTTGCAGATTGCTAAACACTAAACCTGTCGAGGACCAGTGCTATTGGGCAGAGTTTTAAAATATAATTTTTAAAAATAAGAAAAAAACTGCTTTAAAAGATATTCCTTGATAGTTTTAAAAGTCCAAATTTGATGCAGTTCGGTTAATGCAGCTGAAAGTGAGTTTTTCACAGACAAGTGAACATTTTCATCACAGTGTCAAAACATCACCTATGCTTGATCCAATTTGAAATTACTGAAAGTAATTTTTCATAAATGGAGAGAACCATTTTTAAAATTCATTCACGGGATGTGGGTTTTGCTGACTGGGCCTGCATTTGTTGCCCATCCCTAATTGCCCTTGAGAAGGTGGCGGTGAGCTGCCTTCTTGAACCACTGCAGTCCATGTGGTGTAGGTACATCCACGGTGCTGTAAGGGAGGGAGTTCCAGGATTTTGACCCAGCGACAGAGAAGGAACGGCGATATATTTCCAAGCCAGGATGGTGAGTGACTTGGAGGGGAACTTCCAAGTGTTGGCGTTCCCATCTATCTGCTGGCCTTGTCTTTCTAGATGGTAGTGGTCGTGGGTTTGGATGGTGCTGACAAAGGAGCCTTGGTGAATTCCTGCAGTGTGGATCTTCTTGTAGATGGTACACACTGCTGCCACTGTTCATTGTTAGTGGGGGAAGTGAATGTTTGTGGATGGGGTGCCAATCAAGTGGACTGCTTTGTTGTGGATGGTGTTGTGCTTCTTGAGTGTTGTGGGAGCTGCACTCATCCAGGCAAGTGGGGACTATTCCATTACACTCCTGACTTGTGCCTTGTAGATGCTGGACAGGCTTTGGGGAATCAAAAGATCAGTCCTAGTTATATTGGGGTATATATTTGGTTTCTTCATAAATATAAAAAAGTTATGTTTTAAAACATGCATATTGTTGTCCTTGTGCCCCATAGAAGCAGGTTAATTTTTCAGAACCTCCTCAATGCCTGCAAATACATGCAATTAGCAGATACTCCCAATGGTGATTGATCTGTCCTGGGGGCCATGGGCAGATTTGTGGATGGGGATGGTAGCTAGCGTAATGCAGGGGCTCAAAACCGGGATCTTTGGCTGCTCCTGTTGTCTCTGTCCCTGGCTCCCTGTGCTGAGGTTTTTGTTAATGTGCTTTCCTATCTCTCTCTTTCTCTGTCAGATGTTCAGGTTAAACTGGAGCTAGGCCATAGGGCCCAGAGGAGGAAAAAACCCACGGTTATTTTTGGTGGGCCTCTTGGAATCTCCTCAGGGACCCCTGAGAGGGGGCTGCAGCTTCCTAGTTGGTCCAGAGCATCAACTGAACCTCATTGATCGATGTCTATTTGCTTTTATAAGAATAACTCTTTTTATGGCACACTTTAGCCGCAGTAAGTAACTGAGTCTGTTTTGTTTTTAAAAGCCATTAGGCTCCATTACTGTATATGGTATGTTAAATGATGCAATGCTTGAGTAGTTATTCTGTTGATGAAGAGCTTTCTTTTATGCTGTGCTATGTGGACACTATTGCTAATAGTATGTGATGCCTGTGTGACTGAAACTGTGGCCGGGCTTTTCTGGGCCTGCTGTGGCGGGTCGCTGAAGCAGCGGGCCAGCCAAATGCCCATTGGCTTTCGGTGGAACTGGAAGATCCTGGTGACGGGCGGGGCCGGAAAGTCCAGGCCTGTCTCTAAGAGTTATAACTTTCCTCCTCTGGACTACATAGGGAAGTCTTGTGGTGCAGTGGGCCCCTGTCACTGAGCCAGGTACTTTGGGTTCAAGTCCCATTCCATGCCTTGATGGCCGCAGAAGAGCATTGACAATGCGGCCAAAGAGGTTGATTGTCAATCTGCAAATCCTTCCAACATGCCTATGGCAGGCGATAAGAGCGGGAAGAGACTCATGGTCAATCAAGTTTGATGCAGAGCTTTCCCCCTCAAGCTATAGACCCTGGCTTCAGGTTAGTGACCTGTTCCAGGAAAAACTAACTACAGAAAACAGATGTAAGCATGTGCTTTGTCTGCCCCATGCATCTAGACGTGAGAAGTCTTCTAAGTGTGGACTACTTAAAATCTATTGTAACCAGCCTGGAGAGGTTGGATTAGCAAAGGAGAGTGATTTATTTCAAATGTTGAGGTAAATTTAGTGTGAATGGGAATGAGGAATTTGACACTAATGGTATGCTGTCCTCACACTCCTGCCCCATAGAGGCTTCTTTGAGGATATTGCAGATTACTTTCTCAATTCGAAGCTCCTTTGTTATCAAGATGAGCTGGGACTCTACACTTTACACTTTGGAGATGACTTGGGTTTGACCTGATTGAGGAAGTGAATTGTGTTCCAGTTGACCTCTTATTCCAACTAAATGGGTGAAAGAGGACCGAGGTTTGTATTGTACAAGGTCAGGTCTCATTTAGGTGACAGGAGTGCGTTCTTTTCCCAGGGAATAGTGAATCTCTGGAACAGGCTGCCTTCTTGTGTGGTGGATATGGATTTTGTTGAAAGCTGGACATGTTTCTGTCTAGGACACAAATCACCTCTTACAAGAGGCACCAGAACATAATCAGGTAATGTTAATCAGGGCCAGGGTGGTCTCCTGGACTGGTTTCTATTGCCTAAGGGGCTCAGAAAGGACTGGTCCAGGTACTTCTTGAAACAACCTGTGGTTTTTAATCTGTTTTCTTACTGCTCCTGGGAGAACACATGGCTTCGAGGTGAGTGTGGATTGTGTACGTTATGTATAAGGCAGTGCAGTTGTGCGCGTCAGGCTGGACAATCAGTACAGGCTGGATGGCCCAGAGTGCCTTTTCCTGGCTGCCTTTGTTCAATGTTAACAGTGTAATGAGTCATAAACAACAGCCTGGGTATATCCACATAAGATGGACAGCAGCAGTTCAAGAACACGGCTCACCACCACCTTCTCAAGGGCAATCAGAGATGGGCAATAAACGCTGGTCTATCCAGTGACCCCTCCCCCCCCATATTCCGAGAATGGATTCAATAAAAAGTCACTTGGATAAAATTAGACCACTTACAAAAATTGAGATGAAGCTGAAAAATTTCCATGGGCCTATCATGAGATTTAAAGGGACAACTTTAAGCAGTGGGACCCAGGGAAGAGAGAAATCCTGTCATGAATCCAATCTTATGGGTGCAATTTTACAGCCCCTTTGTGGTGGGGGCGGGGCCGTAATGTGCGGCGAGTCATTCAAAAGTCCATTGACTCCGGCGGGACTGTAACATCCTGTCGGTGTAAAATTCCGCCCCCTGTGTGTCCTGGATACAGAAACCAAAAGGCTCAACATTCTTCCATTGTCCTGAGTCGCTCAGCATGTAACTGAGCACCAAATGCGTTTACACTGGGCACGAACTTGACAACGTGCAGTCAAGTCACACTGAGAGCCAGCAGGGATTGCACGAAGCTCACCTCGAGAAAGCAACAAAGACAAGGCCAGGCGGCCAGCAGGAATCAAAGCTACCAATTCCAAGCCGATCTAAATGCCACAATCGGTATGGTGAGGATGTTAAAATATTTGCCAATGGTTTGTTGATGAAAATAGATAGCCAGCAGATGGAGATGACTGAATGGCAGCCAAAAAAGAGATGAGTTATGTGCTGAATTGCAAAACTGTGTCATCTGCAGTACTGAAGAACTGAAAGAGAAGGTGGAGATTAAAGCAAGAATCGTCCATAAATCAAACCAGAGTTACCCTGAAGAGGAAACATACAGCATGTCATCTCTCTAATCTCTCCAACAGACTTTCACTGTAGGTTTCAGTAACATCCAGGCATTCACTTCATTTTGTAGAAATCTATCTTTCGGATGAGATATTAAGCTGAGGCTCTGTGGGCTTTCTCAGACGGAAGCAGAAAAAAATCCCATGGCACCATTTGGAAGAAGAGCAGGAGATTTCCCCTCCCCCTGGGTTCTAGGCCAATAATTATCCCTCAATCAACGTCACTGATAAAATAGATTATCTTGCCATTGTGACATTGCTGCTTGTGGGGTTTCGCTGTGTGCAAATTGGCTGCCATATTTCTACACCACAGCAGTGACTACACTTCAGAAGTTTTTCACTGGCTGTAAACTGCTTTAAGGGATGCCCTGAGGTTCTGAAAGCTGCTAAAATATAAAGTCTTTCTTTTTGTCATCAACCTACCCCCATTCTTCACTTTCATTTGGGCCCTATCTTTACCACATACAATTCTTCTAAATTAGATGCAAAACAGAAAATGCTGTAAGTACTCAGCAGGTCAGGCAGCATATGAGGAGAGAGAGAAACAGCATTCTGGGTTGATGGCTTTTTATCAGATAAAATCTTGGGAGGAATTTACTTTTGGGGGACGTAATACCCCTGATGTCAGGATCCAATGCTGGCCCTGGGACATCGCTGCTGGAGCTCCTCAGGGTAGTGTCCTCGGCCCAACCATCTTCAGCTGCTTCATCATTGACCTTCCTTCCATCATAAGGTCAGAAGTGGAGATGTTCGCTGATGATTGCACAATGTTCAGCACCATTCACGACTCCTCAGATACAGAAGCAGTTCATGTCCAAATGCAGCAAGACATGGACAATATTCCAGCTTGGGCTGATAAGTGGCAAGTAACAATCATGCCACACAAATGCCAGGCAATGACCATCTCCAACAAGAAAGAATCTAACCATCTCCCCCTGACATTCAATGGCATTACCATCACTGGATTCCCCCATTATCAACATCCTGGGGTTACCATTGACCATAAATTGAACTGGACTAGCCATATAAATACTGTGGCTACAAGAGCAGGTCAGAGGTCAGGAATCCTGTGGTGAGTAACTCACCTCCTGACTCCCCAAAGCCTGTCAGCCATCTACAAGGGACAAGTCAGGAGTGTGATGGAATACTCTCCACCTGCCTGGATGGGTGCAGCTCCAACAACACTGAAGAAGCACAAAACCATCTAGGGCAAAGCAGCCTGCTTGATTGGCAACCCATCCACAAACATTCACTCCCTCCACCCATGACTCACAGTGGCAGCAGTGTATGCCATCCAGAAGATGCACTGCAGAAACTTACCAGGGCTCCTTCGACAGCACCTTCCAAACCCACAACCACTACCACCTAGAAGGGCAAGGGCAGCAGATACGTGGGAACACCACCACCTGGAAGTTCCCCTCTAAGTCGCTCATCATCCTGACTTGGAAATATATCGCCGTTCCTTCACTGTTGTTGGGTCAAAATCCTGGAACTCCCCTCCTAACAGCATTGTGGGTGTACCTACACCACATGGACTGCAGTGGTTCAAGAAGGTAGCTCACCACCGCTTTCTCAAGGGCAACTAGGGATGGGTAATAAACACTGGCCTAGTGACGCCCACATCCATGAAAGAATTTTTAAAAAAGTCCCAACGCTTCACTGTCAGGAATAGTCACGTGACATGATTTTCCAAGGAATGACCAATTAATAACTGGAGGGCACACTCACCTTCCAATTAAATATGGCGAGGGGGAGTAGTCTCCCGATACTGGAGGGCCAATAAAAGGTCCAATAAAAGAGGGAGCAGCAGACTGTCCTTGCAGGTAAGGGGGAGAGGGATGGAGGAGTTCTCTCAGGACCTCTGAAAGGATAAATAACAGCAGCTAGCAGCTTGGCATTGTAAAGGGGGAATTGCTCCATAGGACGGGCTGAGTCTCGAGGTATAGCCACTTTCAACACCGGCATTGCAGGAGAGAGGGCAGGCTTTGAAGTATTCTAGAGCACCACACCCATCCCCCACCCCTTCCTCCCCCACTGCCCACCAACCCAGTCTGCCACCTCCTTTCACTGGCTGTGTTTGGACCATCGTGTGTGACCTGCCTGTCGAGAATGGGAACTCGCTTCAATTTGGCTAACCAGCTAGATATTGCACCTCTGGCCTGACCTCCTTGAGAATGGCCTGGAGACGGGAAGGTGCCAGCAAACTGTGACTCTTCTGCTCGGTTGCCCCAAGTCCTGCCCCCACGGTTATTTCTAATCTGACCCATTAACTCTGTTTCTCTCTCCACCAATGCTGAGTAGACCTGAATATTTCAGATATTTTCATTTTTTATTTCAGATTTCCTGCATCCGCTGTATTTTGCTTTTGTAGTAAATACATATGCCTGGGTCTTTAAGATTGTACGGATGGCTTGTTTATCTTGATACGTGTACACACCTTACAAAGATTAACTTGAACATTTCTTACAAAGCATCATTATGTGAAAAAGATCATGTCAGCTAACAATTCTACATAGGTCTGGTTTAACATCTCATCTGAAGGGTAGTACCTTCGACAGTGCAGCACTCCCTCAGTACTGACCCTCCAACAGTACAGTGCTCCCTCAGTACTGACCCTCCAACAATATGGAACTCCCTCAGTAATGACCCTCTGACAGTGCAACACTCCCACAATACTGACCCACCGACAGTGCAGTGCTCCCTCAGTATTGACCCTCCAACAATACGGAACTCCCTCAGTACTAACCCTCTGACAGTGCAGCACTCCCATAATACTGACCCTCTGATAGTGCAGCGCTCCCTGAGTACTGACCCTCCGACAGTGCTGCACTCCCTCAGTACTGACCCTGCATCAGTGCTGCGCACCCTCAATACTGACCCTTCAACAGTGCAGTGCTCCCTCAGTACTGAGCCTTCAACAATGCAGCACTCCCTCAGTACTGACCTTCCGGCAGTGCTGCACTCTCTCAGTACTGACCCTCCGACAGTGCTGCACACCGTCAGTACTGACCCTCTGACAGTGCTGCATTCCCTCAGTACTGACCCTCCGACAATACGGAACTCTCTCAGTGCTGACCCTCTTACAGTGCAGCACTCCCATAATACTGACCCTCTGACAGTGCAGTGCTCCCTCAGTACTGATCCTCCGACAGTGCTGCATTCCCTCAGTACTGACCCTCCGAAAAAACGGAACTCCCTCAGTACTGACCCTCTGACAGTGCAACACTCCCACAATACTGACACTCTGACAGTGCAGTCCTCCCTCAATACTGACCCCCCCGACAATGCAGTGCTCCCTCAGTACTGACCCTCTGACAGTGCAGTGCTCCCTCAGTACTGACCCTCCAACAATATGGAACGCCCTCAGTACTGACCTTCCGACAGTGCAGTACTCCCTCGGTGCTGAGCCTTCGACAATGCGGCACTCCCTCAGTACTGACATTCTGACAGTGCAGCACTCACTCAGTACTGACATTCCGACAGTGCAGCACTCACTCAGCACTGACCCTCTGACAGTGCAGCACTCCCTCAGTACTGACCCTCTGACAGTGCAGCACTCCCTCAGTACTGACCCTCTGACAGTGCAGCGCTCCCTCAGTACTGACTCTCCGACAGTGCTGCATTCCCTCATTACTGACCCTCTGACAGTGCAGCGCTCCCTCAGTACTGACCCTCTGACAGTGCTGCACCCCCTCAGCACTGCAATGGGGTCTCAGCATAGATTTTTGTGCTCACGTCTCTGTAGTGGGATTTGAACCTGGAGGTGAGAGTGCTACCAACTAAGCCAAGGCTGACACATCGTGTTCCTTGGATTGTGCACCCTTATCAAGGGTTTCCAGCGAGAGCTATTGTTCTTTATTATTTCTGCGAACGTGAGGGATATTAGCAAAGTCATATTTGTTGTCCAGTACCAGCTCCCCTGAAGGTGATGGTGAACCTTCTCCTTGAATGGTACAGTAACGTTAATCCCACACCGGAGTTAAGAAATTCCAAGATTTTGAAAGTTGGCTCTCCAGGAAAAGAGATGATTAGAAGTGTGTTGTTTTTCCCACAAAACTAATTAAAATCTGGTAATTATGGGCAAAAGAAGAGGGGATGAGGAGATTTTTTGTATGCAGCAAGCTCTGACAATTTGGAATACGATGTCTGAAAAGGTGATGGAAGCAGATTCAGTAGAAACTTTCAAAAGAGAATTGGATAAACTATGGGTATGGGTAAATTGGAGGAAGTTAGGACTTACTGGGTAGATCTTTCAAAGAGCTGGCACAGGCACTTACAAATAGTTTTAGGAACTTGATTAATTAAATTTAAATGTTTTTATTCAGGTTGATCCAGGTCTGTCCTGGTACAGCCCACAACACCTTTTCCCTTCTACTAAAGATGACCACTGGGCGATAGCAGGGAGGGGTGGGGGCGCTGAGGAATGTGGTGAGGATGCATGTCCCTGGTACAGCTGGAGAATGGGCTTCCAGCTTTAGGAACATAGGAATTGCTCAACAACATGAGACCAAATCCCATCTACTTCACCTTCTGCCATCCTGCTAGTCACACGATACAATGATAAAGAGCTATTGACCAATCACCGTGATCAATCTCAAACAGTGACACTAGGTGGGGAAACCTCCAGTGGTGGAAAGATTGGGAGCCAGAGGTCCAAGCTCACCTGCTCCTCCAAGGATACGCTTATAATGTGCCATGTCTCAAATCACCCAATTCTAGTTGGAATCTTGTGCCCTTTCCCTCAGCATGTTTGGTGGTGGGGGGGGTGGCATTTAATCAGGCAGGTGGTAGGTGGGGATCCCGCTGCCTCCATCCCGATTAAGTCCCTGATGGAAAGTCCTGTAGAAGGCCTTCCCACCCTGCTGCCAACTGAGGTCCTAAATTGGACAATTAATGTCCACTTAAGGGTCTCATCAATTGCTGCTGCTGCAACGGGCATGGAGTTTGCCATACCAATTTACTTGTGGGCTCTTGGTGGGGGGTAGGTCTCTCATTCAGGCCCGCCGAGAGCCACCCTCCGCATTTGTTGCTGACTCCGCTCACCGCCTCCCCAGCAACACCCTTCCCATAACCCCCCATGCCTGGGTCCCTCCTTGATCCAAGGTGTCGCATGGGGGTTGTACTGGCAGCAGCCACTGCCTCTCTGGTGGTGCTGCTGAGTACAGAAGAGCTGCTGGCCTCTGATTGGGCAGCAGCTCTTGGCGGGCAGGACTTGCACCCCTGGAGGCCTTACCTAAAAGAGACGATGCGGGGGTCTTGCTGGCTCTCCATTTACAGAATCACAGAATCACAGAATCGCATAGTGCAGAAGTGGCTCTTCGGCCCATCAAGTCTGCACCGGCATGTGAGAAACACGTGTTACTTTCTGAAAGAAATCTAAGCTGTAGCTGAATGAATCAACACAAACTGCTCCAATCCTCTCCCTAGGAAGCCTGTTCCATAGATTGACCACACGGTCACTGAACTATTGAACTGAATTCTCCCCCAAGGTGAAACGCCCGGTCGCCCAGACCAAAAGTGGGACCCAACCCAGCGCAGGCCGACAGCTGGGCCCTGGGACGGCATTTTACCAGTGGCAACCAATTAAGAGGCCATCACTGGGACCACCACACAATTGAAGAGGGCGGCCTGCCTCCCAGAGCTTCTGGCTCAATCAGAGGGTTGGCAGCTCGGCACCACCACCATTTTAGATGGTCACTGCTGAGGTTGCAGGGTGAAGGAAGGTTGAGGCTCCCTCAAAGATGTGTTTTTATTTTGACAAACTGGGAGCAGGTTGTCAAAACTTGGTGACTAGTGATGGTGGTGGGCAGGGGGAGGGAGGGTGGAGTTGCTGTAGCGGTGGGGGCATTTTTAATCAGTGGCATCATAGGGGAAGGTCATTGCCACTGGTGGGGGCATAGTGGGGCTCTAAGCGCCATGGAGTGGCCATGAAAGAGAGCCCCCATCCACTGAAACCAGCTGGGAAACCACCAGTCTTTACCTGGCGGCCTCCCAGATGGCAGCAACCCCTCCAAAAATGGTAAGATGCCAGCGGGAGTCAGAAATGACCCTTAACTGGGCACTGATTGGCAAAACTGGCCACCTGGTGGGTGGCTAGGCTGTTGAGTTTCCCTCCGCTGGTAAGACACGATGGTGACACCTGCCACCATTTCATTAGCCCTTGCCCACCCCCTCACCATAGGGCTGGTAAAATCCAGCCCATTGTTTCTGCAACTTCCCTTTTCCAGTGGGAACATGTCCAATTTTTGGGTTGGAGGCCTGATGTAGAACCTCAATCTAGACCCCACCCCAACTTTGGCTTATCTTGATACAGCCAAAGATACAATAGCTGAAGGGAGAGACTCCAACCCTTCCTCTGAACTCTGTGGTGACATTGCAAGCATATTGAGAAGAAAATCCCTGACCGCAATTTCCCAGCACAATGAATATGATCTCTTCAAACCTCTTTATTACTTCATTAAAACCAGCGAACAAGGGAGATCATCCAGCACGGTCATTATGGTACTTATCATTACTTGATTTTAACACTGCTGATAGTTTTCCTTCTTTATGTATTCAGACCTAGACATTTTACTCATGCCATGCCCCTTTCTCAGACATAAAAGATAATTAACATTAAAAATAGGAGCTGGAGTAGGCCATTAGGCCCTATAAGCCCTCTGCTTTGCCATTCAATTAGACCATAGCTGATCTTCTGCCTCAACTCCACCTTCCTGCATTATCCCCTTATTCCGTAATTCCCTTAATATCCAAAAATCTATCAACCTCTATCTTGAATCTGTTCAACAACTGAGCATCAACAACTCCCTGGGGTAGAGAATTCCAAAGATTCATTACCCTTTGAGAGAAGAAATTTCTCATCTCAGTCCTAAATGGCCAACCCCTTATCCTGAGACTGTGACCCCGTGTTCTAGGTTCTCCAGCCCAGAGAAAAGTTTTCTCAGCATCTACTCTGTTAAGCACCTGAAGAATTTTATATGTTTCATTCTCCTAAACTCCAGGGAATATAGGCCGAATCAACTCAGTCCCTCCCTGCAGGTCAACCCCCTCATCCCAGTTTAGTGAACCTTTTCTGCACTCCCTTCAAGGCCAGTATGCCCTTCCTTAGGTAAGGAGACCAAAATGGTGCATAGTATTCCAGGTGTTGTCTCATAAATGCCCTGTGTAATTGTAGCAAAATAGGCTCCTAAGGATCCAATATGGTGGGTCAGAAGTACACTGTTAGTCATTTTGGATTGGGCTTCTTTGGTAGGCATCCGAAGTGCATGCTTAAACAATTGAAGTCATTCATTATAATATTTCCATAAGGGTGCGGGCTATTATGTGAAATTGTATAGCCCCAGGGCATCACTCACACATGATGAACTCGCTCAGCAACCTAAGATGTTAACAGGCAACAAGGACCCTGCCAGAGTGCTATTCACAGTTTAGTTCATGGTTTGTCTTCTTAGGCTGCTAGTTAAACGTTGGACCTCCTTTTGTGGCTATCATCTGCATTCTACAAGCTAATGTTCAACTTCTGGGACCAGGTTTATGCTAGCGCCAGACTGTTCCAATCAACTCTGGAAAAATTTTATTGCAGTCATAGGTGGTCTCATCATTCTGCAGCAACAGAGCAGGATAAGCAGAGGATAAAGAAGGGAGAAGGAATAGATTTCCTTTTATTCGTTCATGGGATGTGGGTGTCGCTGGCTAGGCCAACAATTGTTGCCCGTTCCTAATTGATGAGCTGCTTTCTTGAACCGCTGCAGTCCATGCAGTGTAGGTACACACGCAGTGCTGTTAGAGAGGGAGTTCCAGGATTTTGACTCAGCAACAGTGAAGGAATGGCGATATATTTCCAAGCCAGGATGGTGAGTGACTTGGAGGGGAACTTCCAGGTTATGGTGTTCCCACATATCTGCTGCTCTTGTCCTTCTAGATGGTAGTGGTCATGGGTTTGGAAGGTGCTGTCGAAGAAACATTGTCAAATTGCTGCAGTGCATCTTGTTTATGGTACTGCCACTGTTTAAAGTGAATGTATAAGATAGTAGATGAGGTGCCCATCAAGTGAACTGCTTTGTTCTTGATGGTGTTGAGCTTCTTGAGTGTTTCTGAAGCTGCACTCATTTATGAAAGTGGAGAATATTGCATCACATTCCGACTTGTGCCTTGTAGATGGTGGACAGGCTTTGGGGAGTCAGGAGGTGAGTTACTTGCCACAGGATTCCCTGTGCCCAGCCCCTGACCTGGTTTTTTAGCCACAGTATTTATAGTTCAGTTCTGTTTCTGGGCAATGGTAACTCTCCAGAGTGTTAATGGTGGACTTTCAGTGATGGTAATCCCATTGAATGTCAAGGGGGAGACAGTGAGATTCTCTCTTGTTGGAGATGGTGATGTCCTGACACTTTTATGACACTGATATTATCTGGCACTTATCAGCTCAAGCCTGAATGTTGTATTGGTCTTGCTGCATATGGACACGGACTGCTTCTGTATTTGAGGAGTTGCAAATGGTACAGAACACTGTGCAATCATCTATGAACATCCCCACTTCTGACCTTTTGATGGAGGGAAGGCCATTGATGAAGCAGCTGAAATGGCTGGGCCTAGGACATGACCCTGAGCAGTGGGTTGGAGATAAGAGTGTTCACCAGGTGCTGAGGCATCAGGATAGATCCTGACCTTTTCGACAGTTTAAAATGGATAACACCAGTCGGCAACCTGTTGGAGTGGAATGGAAATAAAACTAGGCAGAGGTGTGGAGGGGCCTGTTGACTTGCTATCACCAATTTTACACCAGCAAACAAAATCTAGCTCCATTCTGATTATGTTTCAGCATCCTTGAGAATAAATATTTACAATTACACAATAATCTTTCAACCGGAGGTCAGCTGGTTCTATGGGGATAAATAAAAACAAAAAAATGCTGGAAAATCTTAGCATGTCTGGCAGCATCTGTGGAGAAAGAATCAGAGTTAACATTTCAAGTCTGTATAACTCTGCTTCAGAAGACTCTGAAGAGCTCTGAAGCAGAGTCACATGGATTCGAAACATTAACTCTGGTTCTCTCTCCACAGATGATGCCAGACCTGCTGAGATTTTCCAGCATTTTTTGGCTTTATTTCAGATTTCCGGCATCTGCAGTATTTTGCTTTCATCTTAGTTCTATGGGGGCTCTGTGTTACCTGCCATCTTGAATCTGGTGGGGAACCCCATGTAAAAGGAATAGATGGCCATTCTCAGCTGATTCTACCATTTCCCTTGTGGAGGATGTGGGATGGGGTGCTTCCTGCTTCCTGACAGCAACCCCTGTGGCATCTCAGAACTTAGATGTGTTACATAGAATTTACAAAACAGGTCATTCATTAGACCACCCTATCCATGTATGCTGGTGTTTATGCTCCACATGAGCCTCTGTCCACCCCTCTTCACCTAACACTGTGCTTTTGGTATCACAATGAACCAATGATCCCTACAGGTCACTTTTATCTCCTGGAGTAACTGAGCATGTCCGCACTGCAGAGTTCTGGTGTTATGGGTTATCAACCAAGAGTAAAGTTCGTGTAATGGTGAGTTTAATACACACTATAATCAAGTTCTGAGCTGACATCCCTATCCCAGAAACCCTCCATTTTCATAGCTGCTTTTTGCACTGCCAAAGAGCAGGTTCTATTACAAAGGATTTGTAGCACAGAAACAGACCCTTTGGTCCACATGACTCTCTTTCCACTCCTCTTCATCTAACTCTATCAATGTAGTTGTTCAATTGTTTGGTGTTTGATTATTTGTGTCTGTTGACTGTTCAATGTGCTGTTAGTCAAGCCTTGGTGTGGTTTCCGAGAAAGAGAAACTAAACTGAAGCAAGCAGCTGTAAGCATGAGAGCAGACATTTTAAAAGCATTGTAAATAAACTCCTGTTGCACACATAGAATGTGGTGTGTCATCTCTGCATATCTCCAAGGCATAGAGCAGCATAACAATCAAAATTTCCTTCTAACCCATAATCTCTCATATGTTTATCTAGCTTCCCCTTAAAGGCATTTTTTTGCCTCAACCACTCCCTGTGGTATTGAGTTCCACATTCTCTCCACTCTCTGGGTAAAGAGGTTTCTCCTGGTTTCTCCTGGATTTATTAGTGACTATTATATACTGATGACACCACACTCCCTGCCCTAGTTTTGGACTTATGAAGTGGTGGAGAAAGCTACTCTGGAAATTTCTTTTGGATGATGAACATTAAGCTTAATAAATATATTTTTCTCTTCTCCACGCTACCAATAAATAAACCGTCTAAAACTCTATTAGATGAAATACAACAGACTTCACACCCAATATAAATTTCTTCTTTGGAAGCTGAAATTTGTTTTTCAGAACGAAAACAACCTTGGAACATATGGTGCCTCAGCAGGTGGTGGTTGAGTTCCACACACCATAACCAAAGCCAATGCTATTTATCCTCCTCCTTTATATTCATGTCTTCAAACTCTGCCGGTTGGTACACGAGGAACAGATAACCTGGCTCTGTGGGAGGATGAGGGTGCTGCTGGAAGGCATATGTGCATGTGTGTGTGTCTGTGTGTGCGTGCGAGTGTGTGTGTGTGTGCACGTGTGTTTATGTGTATGTGTGCGTGTGTGTACATTTGTGTACGTGTGTGTGCATGTGTATGTCTGTGTGTGCCTGTGTGTGTGTGCGTATGTGTGTGTGTGTGTGTACGGGCGTGCATGTGTGCATGTGTGTGTGCATCTTTTTGTTTTTAACTGTCTAGTTTGAGAAGTTGCCTCAAACATAAACAGGATGGATTACATCAACTTGAAGGGAAAATGTTGTAAATATATCCAGCTTCAGATGGAATTTAATTCAAATTTACTCTTGCAATGTGGCTGTCACTGGCAAGGCTGGCATTTATTGCCCATCTGGAATTGCCCTTGAGAAGATGGTGGTGAGTCACCTTCTTGAGCCATTGCAGTCTGCATGCTGAAGGTACTGCCACAGTGCTGTTAGGAACATGGTTCCAGAACTTTGACCCAGTGACAGTGAAGGAACAGTGATATTGTTTGAAGTTAGAATGGTGTGTGATTTGGATAGGAACTTGCAGGTGAAGGCATTCCCACGTACTTGCCTTTCTAGATGGTGGAGGTCATGGATTTGAGAGGCAAGTCAGATAAATACATGCAACCAGGTAATAGATATAAAAAGGAGACATTTTTAAGTATCCAACAGGGTAGTGTCATGCTTTACACAATATACATGGCCCTGAATGTTTCTGTGGGAGTTGGGAATTCTTTTCAGGATCTTCATGGTCTGCTCTGTATATGAACGTTTCTGGTGTTTGATCTGAAGATGTTAGAGACCCCATTATTGCTCTTTATCAGCAGCAGAGTTGGACATACTCATAGTCAATGTGAGAAGCAGTGAGGAGAACATGCACCATTCAACCACACGTACCACCTGATTCTTGAAGCTGTTGTCCAATGAAACATTTTCACATAAAGTAACTTGATTTAGAACATCCATCATTAAGAATTGGGTACCACTGGCATCTCTGCTGCAGTTTTAAGAAACTTTACATCTACTAGGAAACAAAGAAAAGAAAACAACATAGGAATAAAAGTGGGCTGGTCAACCTCTCATGCCTTTTCTGCCATTCATTGACATCATGACTGACTTCCATTCTAATTCCATCCACCCTCCTTCGTTCCCTTAAAAGTTTGGCTTAGAAAAATCTATTGATCTCTGATTTAAAATTATTAAATTGTGCTAACATCTATTCTTTTTTGTCAGGGATAGTTCCACACTTCTACAACTCTGTGTGATGAAGTGTTTCTTAACTTCTTTCCTGAATAGCCTGGATTTGATTTTAAAGTTACGTTCCTTACCCTCAGAGAGTCCCCAAGCAGTGCAACGTATCCACTCTACCAATTCATTTGACAATCCTAAAAACCTCATTTAAATAACCCCTTAACCTTCCAGATTCCAGGAAATATAAGTCTAGTTTATGTATTCGTGACTCATAGTTTAACCCTCGGAGCTCTGGTAACACTCTGGTGAATCTGTGCCTCACTCTTTTCAAGGGCAACATATCCTGTGTGGTCCCCAGACACTTTACTGCAGATGTGGTCTAACCAGGGCTTTGTATAGCTATAGAAAAACCTCTTCCCTTCTATATTCTGACCCTCTAAATATAAAGGCTAACATTCCATCAACCGTTATGGTTTATTTTTTTCTACATGACCACAACATGTTAGAAATCTGCTCCCATGGACTTCTAAATCTCTTCAAACCTTCATTATCCTTAGCTTAGTACCAATTCAACCAATTCTACAATGAGCATGCAATCTGCTCCAGTTGGTGATGAAGATGAAAGTTTTCCCCTTCATTCTTCCTAAATATGCCAGTGACTACAAAGTATTTCATTGCCTCTAAAGAGCTTTGGGACGCTCTGAGGTTGTCAAAGGTGCTTTATAGTTGGGGGTTCTTTCTTTAACTCGGCTTTTTAATTAGATTCCATTCTCCATCATTCTGCCCCTCTTTCAGAGAGAAGAAGTTGTGAATATGTATGCTTGGAATGTAAAAGTGGGCTCGGAGGAAATAGGAATAATAAAACTGCATTCCCCATGGGATGGCATAGCAAGGAGAAATAAATCCAAAAGGAAGACAGATATTTCCGATGCGCATTATATTGCCCCAAGTAATGTGCTCATTATAGTAAGAATCTTGGCTCATTGATAATTAACCCTGGTGGAATCATTTATTTTTAACACATCCATGACCCTTCTCAATATTTGAGGATTGTAAGAAGAGAAGCAAGTCTCATTAATTATCTTTATGGTGGTTTTTCACTGCACTGCACTGTTAATATGATATATCCGTGGTGATTTTTATGGTATTTTATTTAATCCCTGTGCAAAACAATGAATTCTAATCAACCCAAATCTATGCAACACATTCCTATTTCAATTGATGAAAGCATTTTCCAGCATTTTCTGTTTTTATTTCCTATTTCAATTACTTATTTGTGCAGTTCTTGGTAGCATAGTGAAAGAATCACGACAATGCCCCCAAAGGTTCCCTATTTGTATTTTTCGTTTTCAATGGCTGGATTTTGATTCCAAGAAACAAGTTTATTAATTACAGCTTTTACACATTATGAAAATGCAGCTGATATTATTGTATTGTAAAGTTTACAGATCTTTGCAAATTAAACGTATTATTGCAGAAGTGGCAATCTATGAGTGGCCTTGACTGATAACTTGTTAGAGAAACTTGAAAATAATGACCAAAAGATTGAAAAAATGAGAATTTTTAATTGGTATATGTAGAAGTGGACCTTTTTGCTAAAACTACTGTTCTTATGGTTTTAATTAGTTACCCAGGTTCAAATCCATAAAGGCTACCTTAATCTAGGCTAATCCTACGCAGCTCTGAGGGGAGTTGCACTGTTGGAGGTGCCCTCTTTTAGAACACATGCTAAGCTTGGGCCTGCTTCAATGGGGCATAAAAGATCCCATGGCACTGTTGGAAGAAGAGCAGGGGGTTCTCCTGGTGTCCTGGCCAACATTCTTCCCTCCACCAAGACAAACAAGAAACAGATATTTTTCTAGTCATTTATCCCATTGCCATGGCTGTGTTCAAACTGGCTGCTGATTACCTAAGTAATGGCAATGACCAGACATCCTGTCTACATTTGTTGTAAAAGGCTTTGTTTGGGGTGCCCATTTCAATGTGTAAACTGGTATATAAATCCACTTTCTTTCTTTGTCTCCTTTCTCTATCTTGCTCTGTCCACCTGGGGACAATCATTTTGCTTTGTTGCACTGTACTTCATTCCTTTAAGCAGTGGCGTAGTGATAATGTCACTGAACTAGTAATCTAGAGGTCTGGGCTAATGCCCTGGGGATATGGGTTTAAAATCCCACCATGGCAGCTGGTGGAATTTAAATTCAATTAATAAATATGGAATTGAAAGCTAATCTCAGCAATGGTGATCATAAAACCATCATTGATTGTTGTAAAAGCTCTTCAACTAACATGCATGTGCAGCAGGCAATTAGGAAGGCTAATGGAATGTTAGCCTTTATCGCAAGAGGATCTGAGTGCAGGAGTAGTGAAGTCTTGCTTCAATTGTATAGAAGCTTGGTTAGCCTGAACCTGGAGTACTGTGTGCACTGTCAGTCCCTTTACCTCAGGAAGGATATTATTGCAACAAAGGTTCATCAGACTTGTTCCAGGGATGGTGGGACTGTCTTATGAAGAGACATTGGGGAAACTGGGTCTGTATTCTTTAGAGTTTCGAAGAATGAGAGGTGACCTCATTGAAACCTAACAAAATACTTAAAGTGATAGACAGGGTAGGTGCAGATAAGATGAATAGGGAGCTGGGGTGTCTAGAACCAGGGGACACAATTTCAGAATAAGGGGGAAGCCACTTAGGACTGAGATGAGGAGAAATTTCTTTACTCAGTGGGTTGTGAATCTTTGGAATTCTCTACCCCAGAGGGCAGTGGAAGCTCAGTCATTGAGTATGTTTAAGGTAGAGATTGACAGATTTCTGATTAACAATAATGTAAAGGATTATGGGGATAGTGTGGGTAAAAGGCATTGAAGTGTTCGATCAGCCATGATCGTATTGAATGGTGGAGCAGGCTTGATGGGCTGAATGGCCTTCTCTTGTTCCTATGTTCACTGATGCATCTTTTTTTATCCATTTATGGGACATGGGCATCACTGGCTAGGTGAACAGTTTTGTCCATCCCTAATTGATCTCGAGAAGGTGGTGGTGAGCTGTAGTCCATGTGGTGTAGGTACAACCACAGTACTATTAGGGAGGGAGTTCCAGGGTTTTGATCCAGTGACAGTGAAGGAAGGCCAATATATTTCCAAGTTAGGATGGTGAGTGGCTTGGAGGTGGTGGTGTTCCCATTGATCTGCTGCCCTTGTCCTTCTCGATGGTAAGCCGTAGGCTTGGAAGGTGCTGTCTAGGGAGGCTTGGTGAGTTCCTGCAGTGCATCTTGTAGATGGTACACACTACTGCCACTGTTTGTCAGTGGTGGAGGGAGTGGATGTTTATGGATGGGGTGCCAATCAAGTGGGCTGCTTTGTCCTGGATGGTGTCAAGCTTTTTGAGTGTTGTGGGAGCTGCACTCATCCAGGCAAGTGGGAAGTATTCCATCACACTCCTGACTTGTACCTTGTAGATGGTGGACAGGCTTTGGAGAGTCAGGAGGTGAGTTACTCGTCAAAGGATTCCCAGCCTCTAACCTGCTCTTGTAGCCACAGTATTTATATAGCTAGTCCAGTTCAGTTTCTGGTCAATGGTAACCCCCAGGGTGTTGATAGTGGGGGATTCAGCGATGGTAATGCCATTGAATGTCAAGGGCCATTGGTAAGATTCTCTCTTGTTGGAGATGGTCATTGTCTAGCACTTGTGTGGCGTAAATGTTACTTGTCACATGTCAACCAAAGCCTGGGTATCCTCCAGGTCTTGCTGAATTTGGACATGGACTGCTTCAGTATCTGAATAGTCACGAATGGTGCTGAACATTATGCAATCATCAGTGAACATCTCCACTTCTGACCTTATAATGGAAGGAAGGTCATTGATGAAGCAGCTGAATATGTTTGGGCCGAGGACACTACCCTGAGGAACTCCTGCAGTGACGTCCTGGAATGAGATGATTGACCTCCAACAGCCACTACCACCTTCCTTTGTGCTCGGTATGACTGCAGCCAGTGGAGAGCTTTCCCTGATTCCCATTGACTCCAGTTTTGCTAGGGCTTCTTGATGACACACTCGGTCAAATGCTGCCTTGATGTCAAGGGCAGTCACTCTCACCTCACCTCTGGAGTTCAGCTCTTTTTTCCATGTTTGAACCAAGGCTGTAATGAGGTCAGGAGCTGAGTGACCCTGGCAGAACCCAAACTGAGCATCAGTGAACAGGTTATTGCTAAGCAAGAGCCGCTTGATAGCACTATTGATGACCCCTTCCATCACT
The DNA here is from genome assembly GCF_964194155.1 of Cetorhinus maximus. Lineage (NCBI taxonomy): Eukaryota > Metazoa > Chordata > Chondrichthyes > Lamniformes > Cetorhinidae > Cetorhinus > Cetorhinus maximus. Next base: position 42,139,917 of record NC_135883.1, on the reverse strand, counting down.
TAACTGATTAGTGAGAATAGAATGACGGGGCAGTAATTGGCCGGGTTGGATTTGTCCTGCTTTTTGTGTACAGGACATACCTGGGTAATTTTCCACATTGCCGGGTAGTTGTCAGTGTTGTAGCTGTACTGGAACAGCTTGGCTAGGGGCTCAGCAAGTTCTGGAGTGCAAGTCTTCAGTACTATTGCCTGAATATTGTCAGGGCCCATAGACTTTGCAGCATCCAGTGCCCTTTGCAGGTTCTTGATGCCATGTGGAGTGAATCGAATTGGCTGAAGACTGGCATCTGTGATGCTGGGGACCTCCAGAGGAGGCCGAGATGGATCATCCACTCGGCACTTCTGGTTGACAATTGTTGCAAATGTTTCAGCCTTATCTTTTGCACTGATGTGCTGGGCTCCCCCATCATTCAGGATGGTGATATTTATGGAGCCTCCTCCCCCAGTGAGTTGTTTAATTATCCACCACCATTCATAACTGGATGTGGCAGGACTGCAGAACTTAACTCTGATCCATTGGTTACGGAATTACTTAGCTCTGTCTATCACTTGCTGCTTATGCTGTTTGGAACACAAGTAGTCCTGTGTTATAGCTTCACCAGGCTGACACCTCATTTTTAGATATGTCTGGTGCTGCTCCTGGTATGCCCTCCTGCAATCTTCATTGAATCAGGGTTGAACCCGTGCCTTGGGGTAATGGCAGAGTGGGGGATATACTGTGCCATGAGGTTACAGATTGTGGTTGAGCACAATTCTGCTCCTGCTGATGGTTTCCTTGCCTATGTTTGACCTGATGCCATGAGATTTCATGGGTCCGGAGTCGATGTTGATGACTCCCAGGGCAACTCCCTCCTGACTGGGCCGACACCTCTGCTGTGTCTGTCCTGCCGATGGGACAGGACATACCCAGGGATGGTGATGGTGATGCCTGGGACGTTATCTGTAAGGTATGATTCCATGAGGATGACTATGTCAGGCTGTTGCTTGATTAATCTGTGAGACAGCTCTTCCAATTTTGGCACTAACCTCCAGATGTTAGTAAGGAGGACATTGCAGGGTTGACAGGGCTGAGTTTGCCAGTGTCATTTCTGGTGCCTAGGTCGATGCCAGGTGGTCTGTCTGGCTTCATTCCTTATTGACGTTTTAGTGGTTGATGCAACTGAGTGGCTTGCTAGACCACTTCAGAGGGCAGTTAAGAATCAATCACATTGCTGTGGGTCTGGAGTCACATGACCTCAGTGAACCAGATGGGTTTTTTGCAACAATCGAAAATGGCTTTATGGTTATCATTAGAATTTTAATTCCAGAGTTTGATTGATTGAATTCAAATTCCAACATCTGCCGTGGTGGGATTCAAACCTGGGTCCCATAGCATTACCCTGGGTCTGTGGATTACTCATCCAGCGTCTCCTTTAGGGGAGGAACTCTAGCAAGTCACTCAGTTCAAGGGTGATTAGGAATGGACAAAAACAGGGGGCCTTAAAAACACAACATCTGTGTGATCTCCATAATCAGGCGGTTTGTAGCTATATGTATGAATACAATCAATGGCATTTGACCTGCCAATATGTCTATTGTGCTTACCCTTTATTGAGATAATTGACCAATCTGCACACCAAAGGAACACAGAACATAGCTACTAGACAAGATTAAGATCTCTGATTAACTTCCTTTTCCCCAATTTTCACTCCTTTTCTCCTTAAGAATAGAAAGATTTCTTTCAGAGTATATTATTATGGGATTCAGTTGATGGGTGATTTGAGACATGGTATGGTGAATGTAGCAAGCTTAGGAGGAGCAGGTGAGATTGGGCATCTGGCTCACAAAATTCTCCACCTTGGAGGTTTTCTCTCACCTCATGTCTGCTTGTAGACTCATTGTTAGACAGTGCCACAATTAGTCAATAACTCCATCATTGTTGTATCATAAAACCATCAGAATGATAGAATGTAAAATGTAGGGTATGACAGCATAGTGGTTATGTTAATTATCCTGGCACATGAGTTCAAACCCCACCACAGCAGTTGAGGAATTTAAATTCAGTTACTCAAATGAATCTGGAATTTAAAAAAAAAGATCTGTAATGATGACCACGAAACTACCAGATTGTTATAAAATCTATCTGGTTCGCAAATGCCACTCTGGGGGAGGAAATCTGCTGGTCTGACCTACTGGTGACTCAGCAATTTGATTGACTCTTAACTGCCCTCTGAAGTTGCCTAACAAGTCATTCTGTTGTACCAACCCATTGTGAAAAAAGTCTAATAAGAATAAAAGCAGCATCAACCTAAGCACCAGTTGTGACAAAGGAACACCTAATATAGTCGATGTGCAAAGTCCTCTTCACTACCATTTGGAGAATATGTGGGAGACCTGGGCCACAAACTATTCAAGCAAAACCTGGTGCAGCCATACTCACGGAATCATACCTTACAGCCAATGTCCCAGACCCCTCCATCACCATCCCGGGGTTTTTTCTGTCCCATCGGCAGCACTGACTGACCAGATGTGGTGGCACAGTAGTATGCAGTTGGGAGGGAGTTGTCTTGGGAGTACTCAATATTGAGTCCAACCCAATGAAATATATGGCGTCAGGTCAAACATGAACAAGAAAACATCCTGCTGACTACCATCTAGTGCCCTCCCTCAGCTGATGAATCAGTATGCCTTCATGTTGAACACCATTTGGAAGAAGCATTGAGGGCAGCAAGGGCACAGAATTGTCTCTGGGTGGGGGAACTTCAATGTCCATCATCAAAAGTTGTTCAGTGGCACCAGTCCTGAACCCTGTCTTCACACTGAGGAATGTTCCATCATGTCATTATCAGAAGCAGAATTGCATTCCACCACAATCTGTTACCTTATGTCTTGGCATATCCCTTATTCTACCATTTCATCAAGCCAAGAGATCAACCCTGGTTCAATGAGGAATCTAGGGGAGAATCACACAGAATCACAGAATCACAGTGCAGAAGAGGCCCTTTGGCCCATCGAGTCTGCACCGACACGTGAGAAACACCTGACCTACCTACCTAACCCCATTTACCAGCACTTGGCCCATAACCTTGAATGTTATGCCATGCCAAGTGCTCATCCGGGTACTTTTTAAAGGATGTGAGGCAACCCGCCTCCACCACCCTTCCAGGCAGTGCATTCCAGACCATCACCACCATCTGGGTAAAAAAGTTTTTCCTCACATCCCCCCTAAACCTCCCACTCCTCACCTTGAACTTATGCCCCCTTGTGACTGACCCTTCAACTAAGGGGAACAGCTGCTCCCTATCCATGGAAGGCGCAGTGGAGAACCCGAACCGAGACGTGGAATATCTAAAAGAGCTAAATAAAATAATCAAGACCCAGCAAGAGTTGCTGGAGAAACAGAAGAAGCGGGGATGTGAGGAAAAACTTTTTTACCCAGATGGTCTGGAATGCACTGATGGGAGGGTGGTGGAGGCGGGTTGCCTCACATCCTTTAAAAAGTATCTGGATGAGCACTTGGCATGACATAACATTCAAGGCTATGGGCCAAGTGCTGGTAAATGGGGCTAGGTAGGTAGGTCAGGTGTTTCTCATGTGTCGGTGCAGACTCGATGGGCCGAAGGGCCTCTTTTGCACTGTGATCCATGCCCCTCATAATCTTGTACACCTTGATCAGGTCGCCCCTCAGTCTTCTCTGCTCCAATGAAAACAACCCAAGTCTTAGCAACCTCTTTTCATAACTTAAATGTTTCATCCCAGGCAACATCCTGGTGAATCTCCTCTGCACCCCCTCCAGTGCAATCACATCCTTCCTATAATGTGGCGACCAGAACTGCACACAATACTGCAGCTGTGGCCTCACCAAGGTTCTATACAACTCCAACATGACCTCCCTACTTTTGTGATCTATGCCTCGATTGATAAAGGCAAATGTCCCATATGCCTTTTTCACCACCCCATTAACATGCCCCTCTGCCTTCAGAGATCTATGGACACACACGCCATGTGTCTTTGTTCCTCAGAACATCCTAGTGCCATGCCATTTATTGAATACTTCCTTGTCAAATTACTCCTTCCAAAGTGTATCACCTCACACTTTTCAGGGTTAAATTCCATCTACCACTTATCTGCCCATTTGTCTATATCTTCCTGTAGCCCAAGGCACTCAACCTCACTGTTAACCACCGGCCAATCTTTGTTTCATCCGCAAACTTACTAATCCTACCTCCCACATAGCCATCTATGCCATTTATATAAATGACAAATAATAGGGGACCGAGCACAGATCCCTGTGGTACGCCACTGGACATTGACTTCCAGTCACTAAAGCATCCTTCTGTCATCACCCTCTGTCTCCTACAACTAAGCCAATTTTGAATCCACCTTATCAAATTACCCTGTATCCCATGTGCATTTGCCTTCTTTTTAAGTTTTCAATGTGGGACCTTGTCAAAGGCTTTGCTGAAATCCATATAAACTACATCAACTACACTACCCTCATCTACACACCTGGTCACCTCCTCAAAAAATTCAATCAAATTTGTTAAGCATGACCTCCCTCTGACAAAGCCATGTTGACTATCCCTGATCAAACCTTGCCTCTCCAAGTGGAGATAGATACTCTCCTTCAGAACTTTCTCCAATAGTTTCCCTACCACTGACGTGAGACTCACTGGCCTGTAGTTCCCTGGCTTATCTCTACAACCCACAAAGCTTTATTTGATGCCCCCTCCAAGATATCATCTCTCCATGCTGCAGTAACTGACTCCTTAACTAATAATGCAACGCCTCCTCCTCTTTTACCCCTTCCCCTGCCTCGCCTGAAGATTCTATATCCTGGAATGTTGAGCTGCCAATCCTGCCCTTCCCTCAACCACGTCTCAGTGATGGCTACTATATCACAATTCCACGTGTCAATCCTCACGCGCAACTCATCTGTTTTACCTGTAATACTCCTGGCATTAAAGTAAATGCCATCCAGCCTTGCCTTACTCCCTTGAAGCTTATTGCAGCTGTACTCCCTCTGATTTGATTATTTTACTGTATTATGATGTATCCCTATTCTACTAACATTCTGTGTCCCACCCCCTGCCGAGTTAGTTTAAACTCCTCCCAACAGCACTAGCAAACCCATCCGCAAGGATGTTGGTCCCGCTCTGGTTCAGATGTAGACTGTCCTGCTTGTTCAGATCTCACCTTCCCCCAAAATGGTCCCAGTGATCCAGGAATCTAAAACCCTCCCTCCTGCACCAACTCTTAAACCACATATTAATCTGCGCTATTCTCCTATTTCTGAGCTCGCTAGCATGTGGCACTGGGAGTAATCCAGAGATCACATCCCTCTTTCTACCTATGTCATTGGTACCAACATATACCATGACCTCTGCCTTATCACCCTCCCCCTTCAGGATGCCCTGCAGCTGTTCAGTGACATCCCGGACCCTGGCGCCAGGGAGGCAGCCTGGAGTCACGTTGACGGCCACAGTAACGCCTATCTGTTCCCATGACTATAGAATCCCCTATTACTATTGCTCTTACTTCCTTCCTCCCCTCCTGTACAGACAGGCTGCTTGTGGTGCCAGAAGCTTGGCTCTGTCTGCATTCCCTGGAGGAACCAGCACGTCATCAGCCTCCAAAACGGAGTACCAATTTGTGAGCGGGACCTCAGGGGACTCCTGAACTACCTGCCTGTTTCTCTTGGACTGCCTGGTGGTCACCCATTCCCTTCCTTCCTCAAGTCCCTTCATCTGCAGTGTGACCACCTCTCTAAACGTGCTATCCACGATGCTCTCAGACTCGTGGATGCTTCACAGTGTCCACAGCCGCCGTTCCAGCTCTGAAACCCGAGCTTCCAGGAGCTGCAGCTGGACACACTTCCTGCACACATGCTGGCCCCGGGCTCTGGAAATGCCCCTGGCTTCCCACATGGAGCACGGCTTTGAGCGCTCCTGCCATGACTTATCCCTTTAAATTAAACCTTTTAAGTCAGTTACTCTAGGGCCCTTCTTTCCTGATCCTCATTACTGTAGAATATACAAACTGTAAACCCAAAAAGACCTTAAACTATAAGTGATTAAAGTAGTAAATACCTTACCCGCTACTTACTAGTGATTCCTCTCCCTTGTAGCCTTTCCTGCTGCAGCACGCTCTGAAGTCTTAAGAAGTTGGATAGCAAGGAAAAAATGCAGAGAGCACCTCGTCCCCTATGCTATGAACAGCACCAGGTACACCTAGAAATGCAGTAATGACCTGATGAAGCTACAACACACGACTGCATGCATGCTAAACAGTGGAAACAGCATGCGATAGGCAGAGCTAAATGCTCCCACAACCAACAAATCAGATCAAGGCTCTGCAGTCCTAACACTTTCAGTTATGAATGATGGTGGACAATTAAATAACTAACAGGAGGAGGCTCTATGAACATCACCATGTTCAATGATGGAGGAGATCAGCCATTTGTGCCAACGACAAGCTGAAGCATTTGCAACAACATTCAGCCAGAAGTTCAAGTGGATGATCCAGCTTGGGGTCCTGTATCACAAATATCATTTTTCAGCCAATTTGATTCACTCCATGTGATACCAAAGTATGGCTGAGGACACTGGATATAGGCATTGGAGAGGGTACAGTGAAGGTTTACAACGATGATACCAGGAATGCATGGGTATTGACAAGGATTGACAAGCTGGGTCTCAGAAGGATGAGGGGTGACCAAATAGAGATCTTTAAAATTATGAAAGGTTTTAATAGAGTGGAAACAGAGAATGTTCCCTCTTGTGGGGAAGAACATAATCAGATGCCAACGATATAAAATAGTCACCAAGAAATCAAATAGGGAATTCAGAAGAAATTTCTTCATCCAGCTTATGGTATGAACATGCAACTCACTACCACAGGGAGTGGTTGACATGAATAATACAGATGCCTTTAAGGAGAAACCAGACAAGCATGTGAGGGAGAAGGGAATAGAGGATTACAATGATAGACTTAGATGAGAAAAGGTGGGAAGAGGCTCGAGTGAAGCATAAACACCGGCATGGACTGGTTGGGCTGAATGGTCAGTTTCTGTGCCATTTATCCTATGTAATCATATGCAATCCACTGAAAACAAAGGCCAAGGGTTATAAAAAATTCTAGCTGCGATGCTAAAGACTTGTGCTCTAAACTAACCATGCCTGTAATCAAGAGGTTCCAGTACAACTACAAATGTACCACTTCACAATTCTCCACATAATTCTCTAATCATCAACATCCTGGCTAGAAATTCAATTGGATCACTATGTAAGTGCTGTGGTTATAAGAGCAGGTCAGAAGTTGTGTATTCTATGGCGAATGACTGACCACGACAAAGCCTCTCTAACATCTACAAGGCACAAGCCAGGAATCTGAAGGAATACTCTCCACTTGCCTGGATGAGTGCAGCTCCAACAACACTCAAGAATCTCAACATCTTCCAAAACAAAGCAGCCTGCCACCCCATCCACCATCTTAAACATCCACCACTGATGCACTGTGGCAGTAGTGTGTACCATCTACGAGATGCACTGCAGTAACTCACCAAGGCTTCTTTGAGAGCACCTTTCAAACCTGTGACCTCTACTATCTAGAAGGACAAGGGCAGCAAATGCATGGGGACACCATCGCCTGCAAGTTCCCCTCTAAGCCACTCACCATCTTGACTTGGAGCTATATGGGGGAGGTGATGGCATAGTAGTATTGTCACTGGTTTAGTGACACAGAGTAATGCTCCAGAGACCTGGGCTCAAAACCTGCCAGGGCAGATGGGGGGATTGGAACTTAAATTTAATACAAATCTGGAATTAAAAGTCTAACGATGACCATGAAAGGATTGTTGCAAATGATAAGTATGTCTGGTTCACTAATACCCTTTAGGGAAGGAAATCTGCTGTCCTTGTTCTGGCTGACATGTGACTCCAAGCCTGCAGCAATGTGTTGACTCTTAAATGCGTTCTGAATAAGGGAAATTAGGGATGGGTAATAAATGCTGGCCTAGCCAGTGATGCCCATATCCCATGAATAAAACAAATTGCTGTTTCTTCATTTTTACTGGGTCAAAATGCAGGGCCTCCCTTGCTAACAGCACTGTGGGTGCACCTACACCACATGGACTGAAGCGGTTCAAGAAGGCAGCTCACCACCACCTTCTCAAGGGCAATTAGGGTCAATGAAGCACTTTTTGAAGCGTATTCATTGTTGTAATATAGAAACTGTAACAGCTAATTTATGCATAGCAAGCTACTGCTAGGGGAAATGAGAGAATGACCAGATTTCTGTAACGTAGGTTGATGGATAAATATTGAACAGGGCGCTGGGGAGAACCCATCTGCTCTTCTTAGAAATAGTACCATCAGATCTCTTAAAACCACCTGATAGGGCGGGCGAGACCTCGATTTAATATCTCATCTGGCAGATGGCACCTCCGGCAGTGTAGCACTCCCTCAGTCCTTCACTCTTTTAGCTTACAGAAGGCTTGTCCTCCTGTTAGAGGATGCCGCCATGTGTCAATAATGAGGGGTTAAAGGCAGCAAGGAAGTGACAAAAAGAAGCACATTTACTTGTAACTAAAAGCAAAATGATGTTTATTTGCCACTCTATGGGCTGAATTTTCCCAGAATTGCATTAAGTGCGGTAGCGGGTGGGTAAAATGGAGACCTGCCCACCGATGAAAATGGCAGGTTTTCACACCGTATCTTCCCGAGCCCGCCTCATTATTTTTTCACTCCTGCAAAACGTGCCGTTTCCATGCGGGTGGTTTCTCATTCGACCACCTGCCATCACTCCACTGTTGCATCACGCCGGCTGCCATCTTCAAAAGGCAGCCGCCAGCAAAGCGCTCATCACCACCAGCTCATCACTGCTGCCTGGGAGACATGGCCGGCAAAGGCAAAAAGACTGCAGCCCCCCCGCTTCGACGAGGGGTCCCTCGAGTGACTGTTGGATGCCATGGAGGCCCGCTTGGATGTGCTCTACCCCCTCTCTGGCCGAAGAATGGTAGTGATGTCGCCAACCCGGCTTGGGAGGCAGTGGCAGCGGTGGTCAGTGCGAACACCCTTCAGAGGAGGACAGCCACCCAGTGCCGCAAAAGGATGAATAATCTCCGTTCCGCCAGGGTAAGTCACCATTCTCATCACTCCCAACTCAAACATTCACAAACCTATCACACATCCACAGGGCCCTCACTCACTGCCAGTGTAAGGGACATCACCATTCACTCTTTCACACACACCATCATTGTCCTCATCCCGTCCATGGGACCACTCACCACCCAAACAGGCCAGGCATATTTATCATCTGGCCCGGTAGGAGTCCTGATACACTCTCGCCATCTCTACCCATGCAGGCCAAACTGGCACACAACAGGAGGGAAAGGTCGCAGACTGGTGGAGGGATGCTGGAAATCAAAGCTGTCACAGAATTCGTAAACAGAGCCATCCAGCTGGCCAGCGAGAATCTGGACCGGTCCTGTGCTGACGGTGAGGTCAGCGCTGCTCTACCAAGTGAGAATCCAGCAGTGCAACATCCATCAGACAACCATGCTGTGAGTGATGTGTCCTGTTTCACAGGCCACTGCCATGAACTAATTATCTCCCCTTGCTTTCGCAGGCACATCTGCCAAACAGCCGACAGAGTCCGAGACCCAGAGCCTCCAAACAAACCCCGAAGAAACCTCTGAAGGGGAATCTGGAGGCACCATCCCTAAAGTCCCATCACAGCGCTCACCCACACCCTCCACCAGTGCAGAGACGCACACCTCGGTGGGACCTAGCTTTAGAGTAGCCTTGGGATCACAACCTGGTGAGCACATCACACTGTCTGATCCACAGCAGTGGAGACAGGGAATTCCCAGGTCCCCGGCACTCAGAGGACTGCTGGAGGCCAGAACATTGCTGAGTCCGAGTCAGATGATGAGCCTCTCGACTCGGTCGTGTCACAGTTGCTGGATCTGCAAAGGCAAGCTCGGCAACATCAGGAAGGGATGTCCGCTGCACTCCTCAGATTTCAAGGCACGATGGGGGAGTCTGTCCATCTTCAGGCTGAGGTGATAGCTCCGGCATTGCAATGCACTGAGGTCAACACTGGTAGGATGGCGGTTGCCATTGGGGCCTTGGTCCAGGACATCACTCCTGCACTGCTGCATGGGCTCAGCCCCATTGCTGATGCCACAGTTAGTCTCCAGCAATGTGTATGTGCAGTTCAATCTCACTCCAGCTACCCCTTCCGCTCATGGAGTCAGCCAGGGGCACTTGGGCACCCATAGGGGGGAGGATCATCAGGTGCACATTCCGGGGCCTCCACCCAGGTGACTCTGGGAGTGACCGGCCCATCCTCTTCCTATGATCTCCACAGATCCAGCTTCACAGGAGGGTACCACTTCCATATAGCAGGACCCTGAAAGCAGGCCAGGGCCCTCCAAGTCTCGGCCCTCCAGAGGACACCCACCAAAGTCATCACAGTCAGGGTGTCACAATCAGCAGGTGGCATCCACCTCCGCTGTGGATGTCTGGGGAGTACCAAGACATAGAGGCAGGGTTAGGAAAGTTAAGGAGAATTAGTTGCACAGCCTGGGCACGGGCTTTAATCACTTGAACATAATGTTCACTATTGTCAATAAACTCCCAAGAATGTCTCCCTGTCTATGGCTCCTTGTTCTGATGAGCAGTGTGCGTGTCACTCAGAGTGAAACCTTTCTGCACAAGATAAAGGCAGGTGTCTCAGTCCAGTGCCTCTTCCCTGTGCTCTGTGCAGCCTTCAGACCACAGTGATAGTCCGGACTCACACTCCCTGGAAACATTACTGATGCCTGCACCTCGGCAGTGCTGGTCATTGCTGCCAGAATGTAGTGGGCATGTGCCATAGAGTTCCGTCATTCTCTCTGTGTGCCCTCAGCACCTTTAAGGTGGGGCTGGCTCCCGTCTCTTCAGCATCTGTGACCAGTGATGCTGTGCACCAGCTCCTGAAGGGCTGAGGTGCTGAAGGTGGACACAGCATCAGATGCGTCTAAAGTTTCATAGCTGCGTCTCTGAGATGACCCTGATCACAGAGCGCAAGTGAGCTGCCCTCGGCCAGACAGGAGTCAGACATTCTTAGAGGCCATGTGAAGTTCTATGGAGTTTCCTCACTGCATGTTGTCATCATTCTCCTGCGATCGAGCGACTATTAGGGCCTCCACTGCATTTCCATGACAGGAGCATTCTCACAGAGGGTATTGGCGCTGCCATTAGCCAGACTGGAGTCAAACATTCACAAGTGCGATGTGAGGATTTATGGGGTCACCTAACTGCATGTCGTCATCATCCTCCACAAATCTGGCAGCTATAAGGGCCTCCTGAGCACACCTGCCTCGTCTGGCCAGCGTGAGAGCCTCATCCCCGTCGGTGTCCTCATCGGAGGAGACATGCAGCTCCTCCATCTCCTCCTCAGCCAGCTCCTCACCCCATTGCAGTGTCAGGTTGTAAAGGACGCAGTAGGCGATGATGATGCATGACACCCTCTGCGGACTGTATTGCAGGGCTCCACCTGACCGGTCCAGGCACCGGAACCACATCTTCAGCATCCCGATGGTTTGCTCCACCAAGTTATGAGCTGCTGCATCAACCTCATTATACCGTCGCTCTGCTGCAGTCTGAGGCCGCCTCACGGGTGTCATCAGCCACGGCCTCTGCGGGTAGCCCTTGTCCCTGAGGAGCCATCCTTGCATCTTCTGTGGACCCTGGAAGACTGCAGGGATCTGCGAGTGACTCAGGATGTAGGCATCATGCACACTCCCTGGAAACCATGCGCATACCTGCAGGATGCATTTCTGGTGGTTGCAAACCAGCTGCACGTTCAATGAGTGAACCCCTTGTGGTTGATGAAATCCACTGAGTGTAGCGATGGAGACCTGAGCACCACAAGTGCAGTCAATCGTACCCTGCACCTGTGGGAATCCCAAGATCAGGGTGAATCCAATGGTCCTTGCATCCTGGCTGTCCCGGTCCTGGGTGAAATGCACAAAGTTGTGTGCCATTGAGAAGATGCATCCATGACCTCATGAATGCATTTGTGGGTGGGGGATTGTGAAATCCCACAGAGCTCACCTGTGGAGCCCTGAAAGGAGCCACTGGCATAGAAATTATAAGGGCGAGCTGTGGAGAACGCTGGTGCTCACTCACCTCAGTGCCCCCAAAGTGAAGGCCGCCAAGTGCACGTCGCCTGTGTGCTGTAGTGAAACACATCGACCTGCTTTCCTGCTGACGTGGACGGACGATACAGCGGGCTTCCACGAGCCTGGTGGGATGGCCTTTTAATTATATGCTAATGTATTACAATTAGCTCCCCGCTGACCGACGGCGGGAAACACGGCCTGCGTCTGCGGGCTGAGCGGTCGATCGCAACCTGCCTTCACGCTGTCGTGAAATGGGTCCCGCCATATCTTCCGCGCACGCCACCTATCACACCTGCCGCCAGCGGGCTAGGAAAATTCCGCCCCATATCAATAACACAATTACTCTCCACCTGATGCTAATTTCCAGCTAATACCAGTCACAAATGAACCCATAATTCCCAACAACCACACTGTCAACACTGTTATACTTCTTGCAAGAACTTCCATTTTACAGGGAGCCAGCAAGCCCCTGGAGGCATTTATTTTCACAAAATGACCCAAGTTAATTAACGTTTTCAATTTCGAAGTTCTTTTAATTAACCAAACTCATTAAATGAAAAAGGCCAAAAAAAATGTAAGCAATAATTTTCATCAAGTGTTTCAGTTGCTGGCCCTGTTGTCAAATTCCCTATAATTGATGCTGTTTCGCTTTCGAACTGTTTGTGACATTAGATCAGGATATTGATAGTGTTTCACGTCTGGGTATCTGAATGGAAATAATTAAATTCAATAAAAATGTAGAAAAAATATCACAGCAATCTGTCTTGTCATTATCACTGTAAAGAACAATGATGTCTAGCTGAATGTCAATGAAAAAATTCCATAAAAATATGCCAATTATGAGGAAGTAATAAATTTTGTGCCTCTCTGTGGCTTAGATAAGAACCTCGGAATCATTATTCTCAAGAATGCATAATAATGATTAAGGAGGATGAATAAGCTCCTTATAGTGTGTCGGAAATTTGTGATTCATATTTCTTTTCAAAGGAACCTTTAGTTGTGTTTTACTGGTCTTACTTAATGGTATTCATGGATCAAAAAATACATTATACAATGCAACAAACACATCTGGAAAGTGACAGATGGCCCTGGTGGGGGTGGGGTGGGGGTGGGGAGCGGGATGGGGGTGGGAAGAAATATCAAAAATAGGCTAAAAGCTGGGGATAAAACAATGAATGAAAATGGAAATAAATTTTAAAAATAATAATAATGAAAATAAGTGGGTAAGAAAAAAATAATAAAAATTGAAACAATAAAATATGGAAAAAAGGGGGATGAAAACGGGGGATGGGGATGGAGGAGAGAGTTCATGGTCTGAAGTTGTTGAACTCAATGTTAAGTCCTGAAGTATTATGAATACTTGCCTGAGCTTCAAGCCTCACTAGTGGATTATCTCCATGACTCCATGAAAATTGCAGGCTTTATGAGATACCTAACCCAATAGGACTGGCCAGTCTAGGAGTGAGTGCAGGGTGTGGGCTCGCTACCCATCCTTTATCCAGTGCCATCAAAAATTGTTTATGCTGTGAATGGGGTTGGGAACTCCAGAATCAGGTCCTGCTTGCCACTTTTACAGGCTTCTGGAGTTGCCTGACTCGGCTAACATCCTGAGATGGAATTACACCATCTTGACCTGGCTCAACCCAAGAGTGGAACATCAGACAGAATCTGACCAGAACCAGCAGAGTCATGACCCTATGAGTTTTGGCGTGTGATGGTTGGGGGGGAGGGAGGGGGTGGCGGAATGGTTGTGGTTACACATCTTTATCAGGATCAATGAAGATGTCTCACAGAATTCAAAGGCCTTTGAAATAAACTGAAGTTTAATCTCACTGTGTGGATATTCTGTGTTGATGTGAGCCCATTTTTGCCTAGTTAATGACAATTCTGGGAAGACCAACTCTGCAAAGATGAAACTAATGCAATCTATTATCCTTAACACAGCTAAAGAACTGGTCAGATCAGATCCACGTTAAAGTGGTGTGGAATCTTAGGGCCCGGTTGCTGTGAGGGCGAGTCGTTCAAAAATTCATTGACTTCAAGGGGACCGGAAAATAACACTGGCGGACAAGGCTGTAAGATTCCACCTGTGAGTTTCTGGTTCAAACTGGAATCTGTTATCTTATGGCTTAACTATATTTCAGTTCAGAGATTCATCCAATGAACGATGCAAAATAAGATAGTAACAGAATTGTAAAAGGAAGAATGTTTCAAGAAGAGGGGTCATATATATTCTGAAGGCACAGTTATAGTGTAGATGGGTACTAGTTTCCACTCCTGTCAATGAGAGGAAGAGTAATCCTGTGACCTCCTTCCTTAAAACAATAACAAACACGTAAATCACTGTCACCCTCTTAGATCACCTTGCTCCACAGGAAGGAGGATAAGCCAGGCTAAGTTGGCTTTATGAAACGACTCTCCATGGCCTATTGAAGAGGCTGCACTGACCTGGTTGCCACATACCCACCTGAGTTCAAAAGGAAACATAACAGAGACTTCCCACTACACAAACATCAAGAGCAGCCCTTCAGGGAGGATATGTTAGCCGAGGAGAGGGTGAAACAGATTCACTGGAATGATACCAGGACTGAAAGGTTCAAATTAGGAAAACAGGTTTCCTAGGCTAGGCTTGTATTCCTGTGAGTGTAGAAGATTAAGGGGGCGATCTAATTGAGGTGTTTAAAATGATTAGCAGAGTTTACAGGGTAGGTAGAGAGCAATTACTTCCTCTGGTGGAGGAATCTAGGGCAAGGGGCAGAATTTGCCCTTGGTGGGTGTGCTCGGTGGGGGCGGGCGGGGGTGGTCAGGAAGCTGACCACTGCCCGTGATCGGCAACACACCGTGATGTCACACTGATGGGCCAATTAAGGCCCACCCAGTGTGAAACGTGAGCGGCAGCGCTGAGCACTGCCTGTGCTGGGGGGGGGGGGGGGTGTGGGGGGTGTAGTGTGAGCCGGCCGAGCGTGAACTTCGCACATGTGCGCGGTTGAGCGCTGCATAATCTCCCTGTGGCACGAAGCTGCCTCAGGGAGATGAAGAGGAATAAAAGATAAAGAAATTAAAAATGTAATGAAACATGTCCCCTCATGTGACTCTGTCCCTGAGCAGGGACATGTTATTAATGAAAAATTAGTTTTTATTTTATTTTTATTTGCCTTTGGAAACCTCATCCTGCCCGTGGATGAGGTTTCCAAAAAAATGCAAAGGCCGCTTGGCCTTTTCGTCTGCCCGTCAACCGTTAGTTTGGACGGGCAGTGAAAAATTTGTGTTAGTTGATAACTTAATGGCCTTAAGAGGCCTTTTAATTATCGCGCTGCTGGCTCTGGCGTGTGCCTGCCGATTGACCTATTGCGAGACCGCGTGTTGACATCAGCAGCTCAACTGGAGTCAATGTGCGCCATTTGATGCTCAAGTGAGTCGGGCGCGTGCCCGCCCATTTAGTGAAAATTCCTGCCCAAGGAGTGTAAGATTAAAAGTAGAGTCAAGCCATTCAGGGGTTTTGCAAGGAGACAGTTCATCGTGCGAAGGATCGTGGAATCCGGCAATCCCTCCCCAAAAAGCTATTGAGGTTGGGTGCGGTGGGGGGGAAGCAACTGAAAATTTTAAGATTGATAGACTTGTGTTAAACAAGGGTATTAAGGGTTACAGAGCCAAAGTGGGTAGATGGAGTTAAGATATAAATCAATCATGATCTGACTGAATGACAGAAAAGTCTTGAAGGGCTGAATGGTCTACTCGTGTTCTAATCTACTGTGGATGGTAGTAAAAGCTAGGTATCACAAAGCTAGAAAGTAAGCATTCATAAGCAGAATTTTAAAGTTACCATTTAAAAAAAAAGTCCTTAACTATTTAATGATAAAAACTCCCCATTAATAATGTCATTCTGTCAATGTTTTTTTTCCAGAACTCTTTAAGCTCACAAAAGGAGAAACAAGATAACCAAAGGTGCAAGGGGAGGAGGCTTTCATTTTGAGTTCTTAACCATTCAAAACAGATGTAGCTGTAAACCACAAACCATGCCCCCCTGTATTTGAGCATGTTCATTACATCCTACCATCTCCATCATCCTCTGGAGTGGGAATTGAACCCACAAACTTCTGACTCAGTAATCAAGAGTGTTGGCCACTGAGCCAAGGCTGGCACCAAAATGAGCACTCCACAGGGTATTGCATGCCCAGGGACATTGTAATAATGGATTTGTGCAGCCATTCTTCAGACTCCCAATTATTATTGAGTCGAAAACACATCACAGCTAGTTAAATAATGAATTGATGAAGAAGTATAGGAGAAGACAGAGGAATTGATCTTAAATGATTGTGCACTCGAATTGTGGTCTAAAATGTTAATTGGAAGGATTGATGGACCTTACTTCATTGATACCTTACCAAGGTATTTGCATAGTGGCTGAATTAAATAGGTGGTTTCAAATTTTAAGTTGCTTTTATTAAAGTTGATTTTAATGCCTACTACATTAAAGGTGATTTTTTAAAATTGCAAGTTGTTGTTGTATCTATGATTGGCGTATCTGTGACATGTCCAGCCATTTTGTTGGTGATCCCTCCAGCGGATGTGATGCAGGCCAAGTTGCCTTCAATGTCTAAAGCTTCAGCACTAACTTTATCATGATCTCTGTAAGAGAATAAATCTATATTGAGTTATGTGAGATTCTTTTGTCGGTTATGAAGAGGTTAAAATTAGATGTTGGCACTTTTTCTTGCTTGGAATTTTACAGCCAAGAAACAGGTCATTTGACACAAGTGGTCTATGTTGATGTTTAAGGTTCACATGAACTTCCTCCCACCTTACTTCATTTCATCCTCTTTGCATATCCTTCTATTCGTTTTGGCATCTTGTAGTTATCTAGTTTTGCCTTAAATGTATCCATGCATTCGCCCCAACTACTTCTGCTTATCTGAATACATGCAGCATTTGTAACAAGATGGATGCATTGAAAGCAAAAATAAAAATAAATGAATATGATATTATAACCATTACAAAGACATGGTTGCAAAGTGACCATGGCTGGGACCTGAATATTGAAAGGTATTTGACATTTCGGAAGGATAGGAAGAAAGGGAAAGAAGGTGAGGTAGCTCTGCGAATAACGGATGAGATCAGTACATAGTGAGAAATGATCTTGGATTAGAGGGTCAAAATGTAGAATCAGTTTTGGTGGAGATAAGAAATAGCAAAGGAAAGAAGTCACTGGTGCAAGTAGTTTATAAGTCCCCTTACAGTAGCTACACTGTAGTAGAGCATAAATCAAGAAATAATGGGGGCTTGTAAGATTTTAATTGTCATATAGATTGGACCAAGCAAGTTGGCGAAGGAAGCCTGCAGGATGGGTTCATAGAGTGTATTTTTCTTAAAACCATACATTCTGGAACCAACAAGGGAATAGTCTTGGCAAGGTGTAATGAGGCAGGATTAATGAATTAACTACTTGCGGGATATAGGCTTCGCTGGCTGGGCTAGCATTTATTGCCCATCCCTAGTTACCCTTTGGAAGGTGGTGGTGAGCTGCCTTCTTGAACCACTGCAGTCCAAGTGGTGTTGGTACACCCACAGTGCTGTTAGGAAGGGAGTTCCAGGATTTTGACCCAGCAATAGTGAAGGAACTGTGATATATTTCCAAGTTAGGATGTTGAGTGACTTGGAGGGGAACTTACAGGTGGTAGTGTTCCCACCTATCTGCTGCCCTTGTCCTTCTAGATGGTAATGGTTGTGGGTTTGGAAGGTGCTGTCTAAGGAGCTTTGGTGAATTACTGCAGTGCATCTTGTAGATGGTACACACTGCTGGTGGTGGAGGGAATGAATGTTTGTGGATGTGGTGTCAATCAAGCGGTCTGCTTTGTCCTGGATGCTGTCAAGCTTCTTGAGTGTTGTTGGAGCTGCACTCAACCAGGCAAGTGGGGATTATTCCATCACACTCCTGACTTTTGCCTTGTAGATGATGGTCAAGAGTTGGGGAGTCAGGAAGTAAGTTACTTGTCGCAGGATTTCTAGTCTCTTAAAGGATCCTCTTGGTAAGAGTGATCATAGCATGTAGGAATTTAACATTCAGTTTGAGAGTGAAAAATGTGGGTATGGAACTAAAGTCTTCAACTTAAATAAAGTCAATTACAAGGATATTAAGAACGAGTTGGCTAACATAGACTGGAAAAATAGGTTAAAAGGTAAAATGTTGGAGAAGCAGTGACAGATATTTAAGGAGGCATTTCATAACTCTCAATAAAGATATATTCCATTGAGAAAGAAAGACTCCATAAGTAGGGTGCACCATCCTTGGCTAACTAAGGAAGTTAAGGTTGGTATCAAACTGAAAGAAAAGATGTTGCAAAGATGAGTGGCAGGCTAGAAGATTGGGAAAATTTTAGAAACCAGCAAAGGGTGACTAAAGGAATATTATGGTGGGAGGAATTAGAGTATATGGGAAAACTAGCAAGAAATATAAAGGCAGGCATTAAAATATTCTACGAGTATATAAAAAGGAAAAGAATAGCTGAAGTGAGTGTTGGTCTCTTACAGGCTGAAATTGGGAAATGAATGGGAAACAAAGAAATGGCAGAGACTTTGAACAAGTACTTTGTATCAATCTTCACAGTGGAAGACAAAAAAGGCATCACAAGAATAATAGAAAAACAAGAGACAAAAGGGAGGGAGGGACTTAAAACAATAGGTCGGGGGCTAAGACCTCACACACTATATTTTTATCCTCAGAGCTAATTTTGAAAATTTTAAAAATGGGTCAAAAACTTTTAAAATGGCTGAAGCTATATCTGTCTGTGACCCTCAAACAATAGGGGCTATTTGGCAATATCAAAGAAATGTCCACCTTTTTTTCTCTGAGGAGGCCCTAACAACGCCCATGTGGGCTGCAGAGACCAAATTCAAAGGGAGCTATACAGAGGCCATCTACATTTCACAAATTAGGCCTGGCCAGCTGGTGCCAATTAGGGTAAAGGATACTCACCCTTTATCAAAGCCCAAGTGGAGAGGTGGGTGTCATGTGACATGAATCCTCAACCAATCCAACTAGTGGTACCAGTAATATTGCCATGTGAAGCTGCAAAGCTCAGTCTGCCATCTTTCCATCTACTAAGCAGCAGCACAGAAAGGGGGCTCTGTCCAGGTTTGAATGTCTGGCCCCATCTGTACTGTTTCTACTGAAGCTTCTGAACTTCTGTACCATTGCCTACAAGGCTGATTCATCTCTGCGTGCCTATCTCAGCATGGAAGCCAACTCTACTGGAAAAGTGAAAGGTCCAGCATCAGTTCAGCCTGCCAGCCTCCGTGAAGGAATACACATTGAACTTTGATCCTGGGCTCTGTATACACATGAAACAATGGGCAGGGTTTCTCAGTAAGCGTGCAGGGGCGAGCCCGACATGCCGATGCATAAAATGACACGCGATGACGTCGGCCGTGTGTCATCGCACAATCCTGCGATATTTCGTTCGGCGGGTGTGTACCAGAGTCGGCTGCACACCCGCCAATATGCAAACGGCCTATTAAGGCCATTAAGAAAGTAATTGATGTAATTGTTAACGCTGCCCGTCCAACCTTAAGGTTGGCGGGCAGGTGAAAAGGCTAAGCAGCCTTTGCGTTTTTTAGGAAACCTCATCCATGAGCGGGATAAGGTTTCCTAAAGCTTTTATTAAATAAATAAAAAACTTTCCTAAATATAAAAACATGTCCCATCTCATGTGACACAGTCACATGAGAGGGGACATGTTTACATAAATTTTTAAACCATTTATTTAATTATTTCAATATCGATTCAATCTCCATGCCTCAGGCTGGCCCAGACTCTCCCTTCTCCCCCCGCCTGCACAGGTAGTGCTGAGCGCTACGGCTCACGTATTACGCTGGGCGGGCCTTAATTGGCTCGCTCGCATAAAATGGCAGCTCCACGGCCGCCCCTGCCCACTCCCGATGAGCCTGCCCACCACCTGAAAAATTCAGGCCAACAATTCTTTTCACTGTGGTATTTTCCCTTTAAATCTTTCTCTATCTCTCTTTTACTGTATGAACACACAGGGGGCTGCATAGAGACCCCCCTCCTATGTCCAAATAAAATAACCCTCTGAGTTCACCCTATCCTGAGTTTGCTGTGGGGTTATTAATAGAAAATTGCATCACACCACAACTGAGGTGTTGGGAAACACATCACCGCTTATAAAGGGGGAAGCAAATCAAAAATACCTTTTTGTTTATGGATGGGTGGTGAGAGGAGAAAGCAGTGCTGTTTAAATTAACCACCTTCCTGTCAGTAACAAATAGCAATCGCTAGAGAAAAAATACTAAACAAACTAATGAAACGAATGGCTGACAAGTCCCCTGGACCTATTGGCTTGCACAGGTAGTGGAGGCATAGGTTGTAAACTTCTAAAACTCCTTTGATTCTGGAAAGGTCCCAGCAGATTGGAAAACCACAAATATAACACTTCAATTCAAGAAAGGAGGGAAACAGAAAGCAGGGAAATATAGAACAGTTAGCCTAACATCTGCCATTAGGAAAATTCTAGAATCCATTATTAATGAAGTAGTAGCATAATATTTACAAAATCATGATGCAATCAGGCAGAGTCAACATGGTTTTGTGAAAGGGAATTCATGTTTTACAAATTTATTAGAGTTCTTTGAGGATGTCACAGGCAGGGTGGGTAAAGGGGAACCAGTAGATGTGATGCATTTGGATTTCCAAAAGGCAGTTGATAAGGTGCCACATAAAAGGTTCCTGCACAAGATAAGAGCTCATGATGTTGAGGTGAAATGTTAACATGGATATAGGATTGGCTAACTGACAGGGAACAGAGGGAGGAATTCTCCCATCTCTTCACGCCGGTGGGATCTTCCAGTCCCGCTGATGTGAACGGGAATTTCAATAGATCGTGGCTCCACCGTGGGGAAACCTGCCTCGAGGGGGCTGGAAATTTCCACCTAGGGAGTTGGGGTAAAAGGATACTTTTCAGGTTGGCAAACTGCACTTGGTGGCGTTCCAGGTGGATCAGTGCTGGGGCCTCAACTACTTATGATCTTTATTAATGAATTGGATGAAGAGACAAACTGTACTGTAGCCAAATTTGCTGATGATACAAAGACAGATAGGAAAGCAACTTGTGAGGAGGGTACAAAAAGTCTGCAAAGGGATACCGAAAGGTTAAGTGAGTGGGTAAAAATTTGGCAGATGGAGTCAGGAGTTTTCCGGTCCCGCTTGTGATGGGAATCTTCGTGGGCAGGACAGAATATTTGATGAACCAGCCAAGGGTCTGTTGACTTTGGGCGGGAATTTCCTGCCCTGTGTCAGGTGGGACTGGAAAATCCAGGTCGGAGCATAAAGTGGGAAAATATGCGATTATCTACTTTGGCTGGAAGGATAGTAAAAAAGAATATTATTTAAATGGAGAGAGACTGCAGAATGACGCGGTACAGAGGGATTTAGATGTCCTTGTACATGAATCACAAAAAGGTACAGCCAGTAATTAGGAAGGCAAATAGCATTTATTGCAAGCGGGATGGAGTTTAAAAGCCGCAAGTCTTGCTGCATGAATGCAGGGCCTTGGTAAGACCACACCTGGAGCAAATCTTTGCTCCTGACTTGGGAGAAGTGACCTGAATCTTTGGGGGGTGGGGGGCATGGGACAGGTACCAAGAGTCGGGCTCATTGACCCCAGAAGGAGTTCGGAAGCAGCCACAAAGGCTATTGAGTACCGAGGTGGGCCTATTGCTCTACAACTTTGTCCCAATTGTAAAACAAGCAGTTCAACCAAAATCAGCCCTCAAGCCTTCACCCCTCACCCCCTGCCCCTCACACACTCCCCGTGCCTCATCCATGCCAAGAAATGACTCCTCATACCCTCCATGCCAACCTATGCCCCCACCCACCCACCCATGGCTTCTTATGCCCTCCACACTAATCCATGACTCTCACCATCCCCATGGCTATTTATAGCCTCATGCCAATTTAGTGCCAAATCATGGCAACATGTAACCCCCAGCATTACCCTTTGCTTTTCAACCCTTCATGCCAACTCATCCAGTATCCACAACGGGCAGTCCTCAGGAGCCATGGTGAGATGAAATGAAGTTCTAATTGTCTATGGAAGCCCCGACTATATTTAAAAAAATCACTTTAATTGATAACATTTAAATCACTTAAGTAAATAATCCTGTTCAAAACAAACATTTCCTTCAAGTCCTTGAAGACAAACACAGCCCCACATCAAAGACAGCTAGTCTCTTTATAATCACTTGAAGTTGTCAATCAAACTGTAAATTTACAGCTCTTCCCCCACTGAGATAATGATAGAGTGTGGGTGCGGTCAAAAAGCACTAATCCCATTATGATAATTCTCAGATTTATGTCAACAAACAGTGAAATAACATGCACAGATTTTTTTCAACAGCTCCAGCTCTGGGACCATCTTGGCAAAGCAAGAATCCTTTGTCTTTATGAAAATTCAGGCCCTAGAGTACTTTGTACTGTTTTGGTCTCCCTAGCTTAAGAAGGATGGATGTATGTGCATTTGAAGCAGTTCAGAGAAGGTTTACTAGGCTGATCCCTGGGATGAAGGGGTTATTTTATGAGGAAAGGTTGAGTAAGTTGGGCCCATACTCACTGGAGTTTAGAAGAATGAGATGTGATCTTACTGAAGCATATAAGATTCTGAAGGGGATTGACTGGGTAGATCCTGGGAGGATGTTTCCCCTTGTGGGGGATCCAGAACTAGGGGGCACATTTAAAAATTAAGTTTGCTTCCATCTAAGATGGAGATTAGGAGGAATTTCTTCTCTCAGAGGGTCACTTGCCTTTGGAATTCTCTTCCCCAGAGAGCAGTGGAGGCTGGTTCATTGAATATTTTCAAGGCTGAGTTAGACAGATTTTTGACCTACAAGGAAGTCCAGGGTTCTGGGGGGCAGGCAGGAAAGTGGAGTTAAGGCCACAAACAGATCAGCCATGATCTTATTGAATGGTGGAACAGGCCTGCAGCGTCAAATGGCCTACCCCTGCTCATATTTCTTATGACCTTATGATCTCCCACATTCTCACTGCTCTCTGGGTAACGTAATTCCTCCTGAAATCCTTGTTGAATTTATTAGTGATGAAGCAACCTGTATGCTTTTACTGAATGCACTGTATGCCTGCGCTAACATCCTTTGAGTTTGGTGCAGGCAGGGGCCACGCCAAAAGTGGATTGGCTGCCATTTTCTTGGCTCCAGGCTCCCAGTGTGCTGACACCAGTGATACCACAGAGCCCAATTTTACGACCTCTCCAGCCTGTTCAGCCTTTCCTGATGGGTATAACATCTCAGTTCTGATATCATCAACTCATCAATCCCAACTTGGCTTTTTTAAGGCACAAAGAGCAGTTTTCTGACAGGGAAAGCGTCAGAAGCACTGGGTTGGATATTCCCCTTCACTTCTAAGTTGGCCAGTGCAATACACCAACCTATAATGCTGTGATGAAGACCTGTTCATTTACCACGTAAGGTCACCAAGCCTCCATTATTGCCCCAGAGCCTCCAGGAATTTGACATTAATCTCCTGGCATTGCTTTTCCAGCAACCCTGGAGAGAGAAAAAAACAATTAGGGAATTTAAAAGAAAATACTTTTTTGTTAAATTTTCTTTGAGCAGCTTCATTTGTTTGTTATCAAAGTATTGGAAATGGAGACAAAAGGCATTTTGATTGACAGTCAAAAAGCATCCAATCAGGTACACACTGCTGATCCTGTTCACCAATAGTGGAAGAAGTGAATGTCTAAGATGGTGATTGGGGTGCCAATCAAGCGGACTGCTTTGTCTTAGATGGTGTTGAACTTCTTGAATATTGTGGGAGCTGCACTCATCCAGGCAAGTGGAGAGTATTCCATCCTGACTTGTGCCTTGTGGATGGTAGACAGGCTTTGGGGAGTCAGGAGGTGAGTTACTCATCACAGGATTCCCAGTCTCTGACCTGCTCTTGTAGCCACAGTATTTATATGACTAATCCAGTTCAGTTTCTAGTCAAGGGTACCCCCCAGGATGTTAATGGTGTGGGATTCAGCGATGGTAACGCAATTGAGTGTCAGTATAGAATAATAGAATCTGAACCAGTGTAACCGGGGACAATTGTGTAGAAAGGATATTGAAACCTACAATGGAATGTACTGGCCTTAATTATGAAGGGGTTTGATATTGTATAGAGGGAGAAATTGTCTCCACTGACAGCTGGGCCAGTACCCAGAAGACCTCTTCCCCCTTCAGGTTCAATGTCCTAAGAGGGCATTGGTGATCATGAGCTTTCATTGGATTGATCTATAATTTTGCTTGGTGAAATACTGCTGTGGTTAGCCATTGCCTTCTGCAGGTAACTCTCCTGTTTTTAGGGCCTGTCACGAGGTGCCCTGGAACGATTTACAGGCTGATCAACCTGTTTGGCCCCATTATGCATACAACTTCTGTGGCCATCAAGTCCTGAAGTGAGACTTGAACACAGAGCTTCTGGCCCACTGCACCACAAGACCTAACTAGAGGACACAGATTTAGAATACTTGGCAAAAGAAGGGACATGAAGCACTTTTTTTAATGCAACTACTTGTTACAATTTGGAATGCATTATCTGAAAAGGTGGTGGCAACAGATTCAGAAGGGAATTGGATAAATACTTGAAGGGGAGAAAATTGCAGGGCTATGGGGAAAGAGCAGGGGAGTAGAACTAGTTGGATAGTTTAGAGAACTATCTTTTTGATCCTTAACAGGCCTCATCTTTGGACTATGCTTTTACACTTTCCATGTTAATAAAATACCTTAGTTTTCTTTTTTCACCCGCTAATCTTTTCTCACTAATTTTCTCTCTAATCTTTTGCCCCTTTTATTTCCCTTTTCATTTCTCCTCTGCACTTATACTTTGCTTTCTTCTCTACTAAATTATAAGCCTAGTATTTATCATAAGCATCCTAATTCTGTTTCATTTTAATCTCAATTTCTTTCATCATCCAGGGAGCTCTAGATTTGAATGTCCTTCCTTCCTCCCTCACAGTCTATATCCAACCTATAGCCTTCTTGAAAGCTTATCATTGTTCATTTACTGTGTTACTTGCTATTTTTGTTTCCACTTCACCTGGACCAAATCCTTTATCAACTCCCTGAGCTTAGTCTTCTTCCAGTTTAGTAACTTCACCTTTCAGTGTCCTTATCGTTTTCCATAGCTATAAACCTAACGATATTGTGATCACTCTTTCCCAAATGCTTGCCAAGTGAAAAGCGGCCCATTATATTTCCCAGCACTAGATCCAACACTATCTTCACTGGGATGGAACTATACTGATTAAGAACATTCTCCTTTGTACATCTCAGGAATTCCTTCCCTTTCCTTGTTTTCCCCCCAAACCACATTAGGATAATTAAGTCCCGCAGCTATCATTACACAATCATTTTTACATCTTTCTGCAATTTGCTCACAGGTTTGCTCCTCTATTTCCTTCTCACTATTTGGTGATTGATCTACAGTGTGCACTCGACAGCAAAATAACTGCTCACCTGTTTCTTAACTCGAGCCAAATTGATTCTGCATTATTTCAATGACTTAAATGTTTACTGAGAAAGTTAAAAAAAAAATAGTTCATTTTATTTATTAGACTCATGTTCACTTCAATTAAATTTCAGTTAGTAAGTTTCTGTACAAAGTGTGAGAAGTATTGCTTTTGTGAATGACTTCAAGATAGAACATTGGAATCCTGCCACTTAGCACAAAGGTTCAAATCTCCGCATTATATTCTTCCAGTATTGCAAAACTCACTTCACCACCTCCTCACTTACTTGATGAGTTGAGGAACAGAAAGTACTGTGTTATTGGATATATTGTGATAAACATGTCACATAAGTCTGTTTCATACTCTTGAGTTTTAAAAGCTAATATTTCCTGCAAGGTGAAATAGAAAGGAGCTTGTATGATGTGGAGGAAAGAACTTGTATTTTTATAGCATCTTTCTTTACTTCCCAAAGCACTTTACAGCCAATATTTTTCCTCATTACCTTTGAAGTGTAGTCCCTGTTATAATGTAGGAAATTCTGCGGCTAATTTGTGCACAACAAGCTCCCTCCAACAACAATAAGATCATGACTTGATATTCCAATTTATTGATGAATTATGAAGAGTAAAATCTTGTAAAACTCTTTGACTTGTGCAAAAACCCAGGAATACATGATAGCATGAAAATTCCTGTCAGCCTTCTATTTCTGTGCCACTCATGTCTTTACATAGCATCTGTGCTATCTGCCTCAACTACCCCTTATGGTATAAGTTCTGCACTCTCTGGCTAAAGAAGTTTCTCCTGAATTCCTTATTGGATTTATTAGTGATTGATTTTTTACTTATTACCTCTCGTTTTGGACTCCCCTCTTGAGTGGGCAGTGAAGGCCTCGGCTTAACATGTCATCCAAAACACGTCAGCCCTAATGATGCAGTGCTTCATCAGTGAAGAGTCACCCTGGAATTTGAGCTCAACACCTTAGATTGGGACTTAAACCAACAATCTTCGGACTCAGAGACAGGATCGAGTGCCACCCACCGAGGCACAGCTGACACCTGTCATGGATGTCATAAGAAATGTCAAACAATTTCTTGGGTAATAGATTGACAACACTGTGAGCAGTGTTCTACCTAATATCACTTGCCCCTTTTTGAGAAGCCAGCATGAGTTATGAGCACTGCTGTACAGTCATTAATTAGAGACGTAATAATGTGTTACTGCATTCGAGAGAACAATTTCCAATATCACAAGTAAATCAAAAGGCATCAGCTTCTCATTTTGGAGGCAAATAAGAAACTGAGCAATGGGCATGGATACAAGCAAACTGGTTCTGACTTGCTGCTCAACAACTACTTCCTTTGAACATTGTAAAACAGTCCCAAGGAACTTCACAGAAATTTTATCAAATCAGAATTTGACACCTAGCTACATATTATGGCTGGTGACTAAAAGTTTAGTCAGACAGATCAGTTTTAAGGAACATCTTAAAGGAAACGAGAGAGAAAAAGAGGTGAAGAAGCCAAGACGTTTGGTGAGGGAATTCCAGAGCTTAGAGCCCAGTCAGCTGAAAGTACAGCTGTCAGTGGTGTAGAAATAAACACTGGGGGTAAGCAAGCGGTCAGAATTGGAGAGGTGCAGAGATCTCGGAGGGTTGTAAGGTTGGAGGAGATTGTGTTGATAGGGAGGGGTGAGGCTACAGAGGAATTTGAATACATGGATGAGAATTTTAAAATTGAGATGATATTGGACCGGGAGTCAATAGATGTCAGCGCGTACAGGAATGATTGGTGAATAGAACTGTGGGCTAGGGCACAGGCAACAGAGGTTAGGATTTTTAAAAATTCATTCATGGGTTATGGGCTTTGCTGGCTGGGCCAGCATTTATTGCCCATCCCTAGTTGCCCTCGAAAAGGTGGTGGTGAGCTGCCTTCTTGAACTGCTGCAGTCCATGTGGTGTAGGTGCACCCACAGTGCTGTTAGAGGGGAGTTCCAGGATTTTGACCCAGCGACAGTGAAGGAACGGCAATTTATTTCCAAGTCAGGATGGTGAGTGACTTGGAGGGGAACTTCCAGGTGGTGGTGTTCCCATCTATCTGCTGCCCTTGCCCTTCTAGGTGGCAGAGGTTGTGGATTTGGAAGGTGCTGTTGGAGGAGTCTTGGTGAGTCCCTGCAGTGCACAAGCTCAAGGAAACCAATGCAGTAAAAAGCGAAAGGCAATTATTTCAGGAATAGTGTAGAGTTTTCATTTATGTGTGAGGGATACAAATTAGAAATACTGAGGGGCATTTTTCAGTTCCAATCTGTTGCTGTAAATATGAAGAATGATCTGTATGATCCCAGTGACATAACACTGTCACATCCGGTGGAACAGCACTCAGTAATTAGATTTATGGGCTTAATGCTGTGCTAAACACACATGTAATTTGCATATCAAACATGTTTCAGGTAGTCAGCAGTGTGTGATGGACCTCCTGAGGCATTATGGGACAGCTGCTTAATCGAACAGATACAAGGGAATGATTCTGTGATTCAAAGAAAGCATGCTGTTATGGGAACTGAATTAGCACACTGCTGTTTCACCTCTGGGTTAAGGGGTTAAATCCCAGTGCAGATGGATTGCAGTGATGCCTCCTTTTTACAGCAATGGTAAGAGTCTGAAATACAATTAGCTTAGAAACTTGCTGGTTTCAATTCCTGGTGGATAATGAACTCACAGCACAAGATTGTCTCTTAACTCCTCACTAATTGCCACTAGCTTGGCAACCTTAATGAAGGGGAAATTAAAAGCATCTAGTGATGGAGAAGTCAAGGTAATTTATTTAAAATTGAAGAATCGAAAAAATTGAAGATGGGCCCTTCAAACAGATATCACCATGTACTGCTGCTCCTCTGAGATCATAGTTAAGGTACACAGTTGGGGCACAGTAGGTGTGGACCTTTACCCTGAATCAACGACTTGGAAGTTCAATTTGCTGAGTTATGTATCTCGCCAAAGTTGCAAAGGACCATAGGCATCTCTCTCCATTAGAGAAAGTAGTGATAAGGTAGGGGATGGCATTAAACAGGAAATTAGAGATGCATGTAACAAGGGTGTGACAGTAATCATGGGTGACTTTAATTTATATATAGATTGGGTAAACCAAATTACTGTAGCGAATGAATTCTCCGACAAGTGGAAATATCCTCTCTATGTTTGTTTTATTCTTTCATGGGCTGTGGCTGTCGCTGGCTAGGCCAGCATTTATTGCCTATCTCTAATTGCCCTTGATAAGGTGGTGGTGAGCCACATTCTTGAACCACTGCAGTCCAGGTGGTGGTACTCTATCAATCCACCTTCATCGATTAAAAGATCTGTAACAGACCACCTCTCTTTTATCAAGGAAAGCCTCCCAGCCTGATCAATCTTTCCTGATTGTGACAATCTCTCAGTTATGGTGTCATTCTACTAAGGTCGTGAAGGGCCCTGACATCAGAAAATGCAGGGAAACATCATTCTTGGGTATCCAGGGCCTTTGTGTGGATTTCTACATAACTTTTTTAAATTCATTCAGTTGTGGGCATTACTGGCTAGACCAGCATTTATTGCCGATCCTTAATTGCCCTTGATAAACTGAGTGGCTTTGCTAGGCCATTTCAGAGGGCATTTAAGAGTCAACCACATTGCTGTGGATCTGGATTCTCATGTAGGCCAGACCGGGTGAGGATCGCAGGTTTCCTTCCCTAAGGGACATTAGTGAACTAGATGGGTTTTTACAACAAACTTGAATCTTTGCATGATCAGAGAGGGTTTTGGCTGAAAACGTCCTTTCATGAGGCCTACTAGCTCAGTGAAGGATCTGGAATTGGCACGTTCGGAGCCGTCAACTACGGATTAGGTTATGGGCTTTGCTCCCGCAGACATTTAAGAGAATTGCATTCTGTTTCTTCTCCGTTGCTATTTAGTTAGTTACAAAGTAGAAACCTAGTCGCTCTATTTATTGACTCCATGGTCACCATTAGACTTTTTAACTGAATTCATCTGCCGTGGTGGGATTTGAACACAATGTCACTATGCCTCCGCCTCCCTTTAACAACTCTAGCTAAGCAGGTGACATTTAATTGCTTTTGAAGGGAAAATGTAGCTTTTTATTCCCCGGGGATTTCCTGGGTAGAACACCTGTGGTTAAAGTATAGCTTCGCACTTGAGAAGGAAGGCTGGTTCAAGCACCAAATCCTATTGGGGCGCTTCTTTGCTCATGTAGTTGTAGGAGACTGACAGCCAGTCACATCTTTGCACCGGTGTACAGAGACCAGCATTAGGCTACCCCATCCATCTCAATAGTTTAACTGGCTTCTACACTGAAAGAGAAGGCGGAGATGAAGTAGTTCATCACTAGGGACTTTCTCAAATTCGTCTGGAGGGGGGAATAATTTTAACTTTTATCAAAGGGTGAAAACCAGGAGCCCATTTTCCACCCAGTGTGGCTTTATTTTTGTAGTAATTGTAAGGTATGCCATTTCTTACTGTTATGGGGATCATGTGACTGTACAGATGAATCAGCCCTCAGCACAGGGAATCTTAGGACAGGAGCTTTTTAGCAATGATCTTAGAACAAGCATGTAGTCTCACCAGGGGTCTGTAAATAAAGTTTACTGTTTCTTACAAGAAACCAGCCCTGCATTTCAAGTTTATTGCGACTGGTGATGAGGATAAATGGCACCAGCGCTGCACCTCCCCTCACCTTTGAGTATTCCGATATTTTAAGGGAAGAAAGAAAAGAAGTAGACTCACCAGCAATGCCTCTCCTTGGCAGAATTGACCCGTACGACTCATCCATTGAGGACTGGAGTCAATACATGGAGCGATTAGGATTCTACTTTGTAGCTACCAAAATAACGGCAGAGAAGAAACAGAAGGCAGTTCTCCTAAGTGTCTGCAGGACCAAAGCCTATAACATAATCCATAGCTTGACAGCTCCGAACGCGCCAAATTCCAGATCCTTCACTGAGCTAGTCAGCCTACGCCCCCTGTGATCATGCAAAGATTCAAGTTTAATTCACGAGTAAGGGCTCCTGGTGAGTTGATTGCAATGTACATTGTGAAGTTAAAACAGTTAATGGAGCGCTGTGACTTTGGTGATACTTTAAACAACATGTTGCAAGATTGTCTAGTTTGCAGTATGAATGACAACACCATTCAGCACCGTTTGCTTGCAGAAGTTGAGATAGACCTGAAGTGCACCATGGAGATAGTGCTAGCAATGGAGAGCGCTGAGAGAGACTCGCAGGCTTTGCACAGTGTGCAACATAGTGCCGTTTTGCAGCTAGGGCGGGAACCTGCAGCCGGGTGTGGCGTAAAGATCAGGGAGGCTACCGCGAGTCGGAACATGGTCCCTACCGCTGGAGAAACAAAAGGAAATGCTGGAAGCAGCTCACCAGTAACCCAGAAGTTAAAATGTTACCATTGTGGGGGAAACCATGCACCCAAAGTCTGTAGATTTAAAGAGGCAGGATGCCACTACTGCCACAAAAAAGGGCATGTTGTTAAACAATGCGAAACTCGATCAAGACAACCATTCAGATATCAGGTCAAATTAAATGAAGTGCACAATATAGAAGAGCCAGGAGTTACTGAGGCTGATGTTTATTCCCTACACAATCTGAAGGCCGGGAAAACTGAACCAATCACTGTTATGTTTCAAGTAAATGGAAAGGCTCTGCTTATGGAGGTGGACACATCGACCACAATGGTGGACGAACACAACTTTAAATACCTCAGAGAAGATACCCAGCCATTGATTTGGAGAAAACCGCTGCTCAGTTAAAACATATACAGGAGAAACAATACAGGTGAAAGGCATCACCTCTGTACCTGTATCATATAGACAACAGACAGCTCAGCTGCCAATAATTGTTGTAACAGGAGAACCTAGCCTTCTGCGCCATGATTGGTTGAAGGAAATCAAACTAAATTGGTCAGAAAATTTTCAGCTCAGGGCTGGAAGAATTCCAGAGTTGTTGAAAATGTATGACAAGAGCATTATGAGATGAGTTGGGGAAAATCAAAGGCCTGCAAGCTAAAATATAATATAATATATTATATGAAGGAATAATACAACGAGTCCAATTTTCAGAATGGGCAGCACCCATAGTCCCTGTGATAAAACCAGATCAAACCATTCACATCTGCGGAGATTATAAATTAAATGTGAACTGCAAAATTAGACAAATACCCAATCCCCAGGATTGAAGACCTGTACACTAAACTCCAAGGAGGAAGATCCTACACTAAACTAGACAGGAGCCATGCATACCAAAAGCTAGAGCCGGACAACACATCAAGAAGTTATGTCACCATAAAGACGCACAAGGGCTTGTACCAATATACACGCCTACCCTTCAGGTTGTCATCTGCCTGTGCCATTTTCCAAAGAACCATGGAAAGCCTACTACAATGTCTTCCTCAACTTGTAGTGTACCTGGATGACATCCTGATCACAGGATCCACAGAAGCAGAACATTTGACAAACTTGGAAGAGGTTCTGAAGAGATTTTTAGAGGCTGGTGTTCGTTTAAAAAAAGAAAAGTACACTTTTCAAAAAAAGGAAGTTATGTATCTGGGTCATCGAGTGGATGCCCAAGGGTTGCATCCAGTAGAGGAGAAAGTCAAGCCAATCAAGGAAGTGCCCTCTCCTACTAGCATCACAGATCTCAAGTCTTTTTTGAACATGGTAAATTATTATGGTCACTTCTTGCCCAATCTATCTACAGTGTTAGCCCCTTTACACTTATTATTGAAGAACCACCACAGATGGTCCAGTAAGGCTCAGCAAGAGGAAGTTTTCAAAAGAGTCAAGAAGCTTTTACACTTGCCATGTCTGCTAGTGCACTATGACCTGCCTAAGGAATTGATACTCAATTGTGATACATCTCCCTACAGAGTGGGAGCAGTATTGTCACAAGATGGAGGATGGATCTGAAAGACTATTGGATATATCTCCAGGACCCTGTCCGCAGCCTAGAAAGGATACTCGCAAATTGAAAAAGAAGGCTTACCTATTGCATTTGGAGTAAAGAAGTTCCAGCAATATTTGCACGGTCGACACTTCACCATCGTGTCAGGTCACAAGCCACTGTTAGGTTCATTTAGTGAAGATAAGTCAATCCCACTGATAGCTTCTGTTAGAATTAAAAGATGGGCTTTAATTTTGTCGTATACGAGTACACTTTTATGCACCATCCGGGCATGCATATAGCAAATACAGATGCCCTCAGTTGACTCCCTTTGCCGGATAGTATTACGCATGTACCAGTACCTACTTGCATTAAATTTACTGGCCTCCTCACCAGCCTGTGCAAGACAGATAAAGAATTGGACAAATCGGGATCCAATTTCATCAAGAGTCCGTGAACAAGTATTACAAGAATGGTCAAATGTACAAGTCTCTGAAGGATTAAAACCATCCTTTGCCTATAGATCTGAACTGAGTTGTCAAGATGGTATCTTATTATGGGGAGTAAGATTCATTATCCCTGTGCAAGGAAGAGAACCATTATTAGAAGAACTTCATAGTGCACATCCTGGTATTTCGAAAATGAAGGTGCTCACACAAAGCTATATCTGGTGGCCAGGTATAGACAGTGATATAGAAAAAATGGTGAAACACTGTCTCCACTGTCAGCAACAGCATAAGTTTCCTGTTTCAGCCTCACTGCATCAGTGGGAGTGGCCTGGTCGAGCCTGGGTTAGATTAAATATAGACTATATAGACTACATATAGACTATATTGGTCCATTTCAAGGTACCATGTTTCTCGTGATTATCGACGCACATTCCAAATGGATGGATGTGTTTGAAGTGAGATCACCTGCTTCATCTGCAACCATTGAAAAACTGCGCCAGAGTTTCAGTGTTCATGGCTTACCAGAAGTTATTGTGTCAGATAATGGTATTGCTTTCATTAGTACAGAAATCTAAAGATTCATGAACCGAAATGGGATTAAACACTTCAGAACAGCACCATAACATCCCTCATCCAATGGGTTAGCAGAAAGAGCAGTACAAACCTTTAAAACCGGCATGAAGAAACTATCAGAGGGAACATTAGAAACACGAATTTCACGATTCCTGTTCGGCTATCGCACAGCTCCTCATGTGACCACTGGCTCAACACCTTCAGAATTGCTAATGAAGCACCAACTTCATACAAGATTGAGTCTAGTGTTCCCTAATTTAGAGGGAAAGGTGGAGAGAAACCAGGGTAGTCAGAAAGTGAATCATGTTGTTCACAGTAAAGGTCAAGAGTTTACTGTGGGAGAGGCAGTTTTTGTACGAAATTTTGCAGCTGGACCAAGATGGGTTCCTGGTACAATCGTCTCTGAAACAGGACCTTTATCTTATCAGGTAGAAGTAGAAAACAGGATTGTTCGTGGATCATCTCAGAAGTTAAGAAACCCTCCAACAACCAGTTAACCCACCTGTAATCAAAGTCGGAACTACAACACCTGAAGTGCCAGATTGACAAGAATAGACACACCGGGTGTTTCTGTTGAAGTAAATAATTCTGAACTACCAGTGTCTAGGGACATCCCTGGTCAAGTCAATCCAATGGAAGAACCTCCAGTTGTCGAGCTGCGTCACTATATCCGAATCCGAAAACCTCCTCAAAGACTAAATTTATAATGGAATAAACTGTGTATAATTGTATATAATATTGGTTAAGATGTTTTTTTAACTAAGAGGGTAAAACAAAATTAAAGGGCGAGGAATGTAGTAATTGTAAGCTAAATCTTTTCTTACTGTCATGGGGATCATTTGACTATACATACCAATCAGCCATAAGCGCAGGGAATCTTGGGGTCGGAGCTTTATAGCCTTGGTCTTGGAACAAGCACGTAGCCTCACCAGGGTCTGTAAATAAAGTTTATTGTTCCTTACAAGAAAGCAGCCCTACATTTCAAGTTTATTATAATTTTCTATTGAATTTGTTGTTGGGCGGGGATTCTTCTTAGGCAGTCCCTCAGGATGGAGGATCACTTTCTTCCACTCTGGTTCAATGGGTTTTGAGATGGCTGATAACTTCAATGGTGGGCATTAAAACAGCGCTGACAACTTTGCTGGTCAAAGCTAAATTCCCATGATATTGCTGATTGAGAATTCCCTCTATTTTTTTCCCCAAGATTTTCTATTCATTTGTTGACTTCACTTTACGTTAGAGAGGAGTAATGTGGCCAATAGGTTCAATAACTAGAGTTTGCTACACATACACAAGAGAGACACATAAGATGATATTAATACTGTATTTAGTCCCTCTGTATCCAATATCTGGTTTCATATTAGCTACATGTTGATTCATTAGACAACTGACATAATCTAAAATACTAGGTTGCAAAGAAAGAATTCACACAAAGGAAAACCACAGCTGAGAGAGAAAACAAAAACCCTGATGGACTCTTCACAAATTATCAATTGTTTTGCCAGTTAGTTGGTGTATTGTTTAATTGTTCAATTGTTTGGAGTTGATTATGAGTGTCTGATATCTGTTCTTTGTGCAATTAGTTAAGCCTGAGTATAGGCAAGCAGCTGCAGGATGAGAGCAGACATTTTAAAAGCATTGACTAAACATTACTGCATGTATATAAGCTGGAGTGTATCATCTCTGTATATCTCTGAGGCATAAAACACAACAGTTTGAAGGGCAATTACTCCTCTCTTTCCGGATTTCCAGTATGACTAGTATAATGGAAACGCTTTGATGCTTACAAGTAACCCTTCCAGTGCCTATACATTTGGGAACCATCTCTTTGGTTCAAGTGGAAATATGATTGAAAAATAAATGGTGACTTCACCTCTCAGAAGATAATGTGCTTATGTACTTCAAAAGATCAGTAAACTTACCAAAATACATCCAATTGTTTTTTATTCATTCATGGGATGTGGGTGTCACTGGCAAGACCAGCATTTGTTGGCCATCCCTAGTTTCCCTGAACTAAGTGGTTTGCTCGGCTAGTTCAGAGAGCAGCCAAGAGTCAACCATTTTGCTGTGTATCTGGAGTCACGCATAGGCCAGACCAGATAAGGCCACTAGTGAACCAGATGAGTTTTTATGATGGCCTGGAAGTTTCATAGTCCCCATTACTGATAATGGTGGAATTGTGAGCTCTTGCCTCCAAAGCATTAGTCCTGCTCCCTGGATTATGAGTCCAGTAACATAACTGCTATGCTATTGCTCCTTTAATGAAACTGAAATGTAGCTCTTAAACTTAGCAAAATGGATCATCTTCTAGATTTTCCTTTGTCTGCTTTATCTCTACATGATCTAACTTATTCTGCACATGGAATGAGGGAAGAGACTTTTACACCTAAACCCCGGAAGATTATCAACATTCCAAGACAAGATAAACAGCAACATGGAAAACACAATGAGATAGAAAAAGATTATTTAGTTGTTATGCCCTGCATGGTACAATATCTGTAAGGCTTAATCACCACCATAATTATTCTGTATACCAATTCTTATTATGACCCAACAATATAGGCAAAGACACCAATAACATGGAGAAATGACTGAACCCTGTTAATACTTTAAACACCTTGATCAGTTCACCCCTCTATCTTTTAAGAGTTTGCATCTGCGATGGGCAAGTTAGGAGGGTCAACGCCAAATCTCGCAGATAATCAGGAAGAAATGGTTGTCATTCCAAAGCGCTCTATTGTTACTTGAGTGGATTGACTCTCAAACATCATGCACTAATAAGGCTTTCTACTTCTTCAAACAATAGGGAAGTTAAATCTGCCACTCGATGTCTGAGCAAATGCTGGATGTTATTAGTATTGATCCAAAACATTATCACTCCACAGCAAGGATGATGACCTTTGGGTCATTTTCAGAGTGCTTTTTTCCCTTATTGGTCCCTTTTCTCCCAGATTTTCTCCTCTCCCAGGTGATTGCATGGGGAGAAGTGTCTGTTCCTGATGCTCCAGCTGATGGATGAGCAGGTCTTTTTCTGTCCATCCATGTTTGTATGTTATACCAATTAAGTGACTCATAACAGCTTCAAGAAGCATGAAATGTTCATTAATACAAGCGCATTATGACTGACTGCTGCTCTTCATCAACAACAGGGAGATTGCATTCTTGGGAATTGTATATTACAAAAGTGCACTTTTTTTACCATTTCATCAGCAGTTTGTCAGTTTCAGTGGCAAACAGGCATTTTGCCCATTTTTTGATAAATTGAAACGTCAGGTCCAAAGTGGAGGAGTTGGAACTGAGTTTACATTTTAGTATTGCAGAGCCTAGTCATAAGAAAACATTATGAATCTAAGCAGCTAAACATCGATGTCAACATTGTTCACAAAATATTGCAAAATCTGAAAAAAATCTGACACTACATAATATGATTCACTTCACATCATCATCTGAAATCAAGTCAGGACAGAATGAAAATATATGGAGGCAACAATCACTGGTATTTCTCAATAACAAATCATTGGTATTAACTTGGAGGAGGAATGGTGGAAACAGAGATTTTCAGATCTTGCTTGGGGCCAAATATTCAACAGTTTGACATTTCAGCTTCAGAATTTAGATTTATTGGACTTTCAAGCTGATAACCCAATTACTTTTAGCTAATAACTAATAACATTCATTGAACAATGAGTTCAAGGCACAACAAATGGTTGTGACCACCCTGGTGTAGAAAGAACATTGCGAGCTAGAAACACAGCATATTGTTTACTCAGAGTGGTGGGTCTATGGAACCCACTACCACGTGGAGTGGTGGAGGAGATTATCATAGATATATTTAGAAGGAAGCCACATAATTACATGGGGGGGATAGAAGGATATGATGATAGGGTGAGATGAACTAGGATGACACGGAAGCGGTTTTTTCATTCTTTCATGGGATGTGGCCGTCACTGGCAAGGCCAGCATTTGTTGCCCATCTTGGTCTGATTGCCTTACCAGGCCATTTCAGGGGGCAGTTAAGAATCAAACACATTGCTGTGGGGCTAGAGTCACATGTTGGCCAGACCAGGTAAGGATGGCAGATTTCCTTCCCTAAACGACAATAGTGAACTAGATGGGTTTTTATGACAATCAACAATGGTTTAATGGTCACCGTTACCAGCTTTCAATTCCAGATTTTATTAATTTAATTTCAATTCCACCAGCTGCTGTGGTGGGATTAGAACCCATGCCCCAAAGCATTACCCTGGGTCTCTGGATTACTAGTTCAGTGGTATTACTACTAGACCACCATCTCCCAGAAACTTGGGCTAAATGACCTGTTTTTGTGTTATGTTTGTAATGTAACGTTTCCTAGAGTTTCATCGAAACATAATAATCCACAAAAGACCTCGGGATGTTGAAATAAATAACACACGTACCACAGATTGATTTTCTTTATCAGTACAGCCTGATTTAGGCATTATTAGCATTAAAATCAATGAAATGGGCTAGTGTGAACTTTTGCCACCATACAACCATGACAACAACAGGCCAAAAAGTACTTCAGCGGCTTTAAAACAATAGGGATTTCCTGGTTTGTGGGAGCTTGTTGTGTGCAATTTGACTATCGCGTATCCTGAATGCAACAGTGGCCGCACTACAAATGGTATGAAGCGTTGTGGAAGTGCCTGAGGCCATGGAAGGTGCTTTTTAATGCAAGTCTCGTTCTTTTCATTCTCATACCCTCCAATGGGAAGAGAATCCTGCCTCATAACTCCAGTTAATGAGTCACTTACTCAATACAGCCTGAAGGCATATACAGCACACTTTAAGAGGAAAGCATCAACCCCTCAATCCAAAAGTCAAAAAATGTGATGGATCAATATTTGGTCTGTAGCACAATCAAAAAATATTACTCCATCCAGCAGAAAAACTGAATTCAATGATACCCTGAGGAGATCTATCAAACCTTTTGTTATCAACAGGTTTAGAGGATGCAGAAACTAATAGCGGCACAGTCTCATCTCAATGAGGGACAGCAAGCAAATCTTAAATGCGGTTGTCACTGATTAGGTGACTAGGACTCATTTCAATAAGAACAAAATTGCACCAATGAAGTAGGAGAATGGGAAGGGTGGGACAGGAGGAGACAGATGGACCAATGAGGTTCAACATAAAAGAAAAGATTTTACAAGGTTATGGGGAAAGAACAAGGGTAGTGGGATTAACGAGATAGCTGGTTTAGAGAGCTGGCACAGGTATGATGGGCCTAATGGCCTCCTTCTGTGTTGCAAGATTCAATGAATTTTCATGGTACTGGTCAAGCAACCTGCAACTACTGGGTTCGAGACTCACCATGGCAAATGGTGTAATTGAATTCAATAACTCTGGTAATTTATGGGCTAACACCAGAAAATGACCACAAATGCTGCTACATTGACAACAAAAAAACAATTGCTTCACCCAGAATGCAGCCAACTCTCCAACCAGTATTCAGTTCTAAATACTGATGAGAGTGATGATTCATCTGGGGAGTGCAGCCAGAGCCAAATCCATAGCACCACGGGTGGCTCAGCTATACATGGGAACACAGACTGGAAGAGCAATAGTGATAGGAGATTCAATAGTTAGAGGAATAGATAGGCATTTCTGCAGCCGCAGATGTGAATCCAGGATGGTGTGTGGCCTCCCTGGTGCCAGGGTCAAGGATGTCACTGAATGGCTACAGAGCACACTGAGGGGGGAGGGTGGACAGCCAGCAGTTGTGGTCCATATTGATACCAATAACATAGGCAGAAAGAGGGATGCAGTCCTAGAGTCAGAATTTAGGGAGCTGGGAAGAAAATGAGCAAGCAGGATCTCAATGGTAATCTTTGGATTACTCCCAGTTCCACTGTAATAAACTTGGTATACCAGACAGGTTTCTTACTTGAAACCATTAATTTATTTGCAGAGCTCTTGAAGAAGCTACATGCTTGAACCAGGTCCATGACTAGAAAGCTCCGTCCCTAAGATTACCCACGCTTAGGGCTGATTGGTCAGTACAATCACGTGATCCCTAAAACAGTAGGAAAGGTTTTACTTACAATCACTGCAATCCTCCCCCTTTAATTTGTTTACATTTCTTATTTACAAGAATATCTTAATCCATAACATGTACATATATACACAGGTCATGCGATTATAGATTAAGTCTCTGAGGTGGTTGTCGAATTCGGTTAGAGTGACGTAGCTCTATGACTTGAGATTATTCCACTGGATCGACATGATCAGGAACTACAGCATCAGGGATGTCCTTAGGCAATGGCAGTTCCAGAATTATTTAATTCAACAGAGACATCAAGTGTGCCTGTTCTAGGTTAATCTGGCACCTCAGGGATTAAAGGATCATCAATTACAGACGTAGAGTGTCTCTTTACTTCTTAGATGATCTATATGTTTTTGAACAATCCAGCTTTCCACTTCCACTTGGTATGAAAAAGGTCCAGTTTCAGAGACAATTATACCAAAAACCCATCTAGATCCATTTCCAAAATTTTGCACAAAAACTCTCTCTCCCACAATAAATTTTCGATCTTTACTGTGAACATCATGATTCACTTTCTGACTATTCTGGTTCTTCTCTACCTTCCCCTCTAAATTATGGAACACCAGACTCAACCTTGTACGAAGGCGGCGTTTCATCAGTAATTCAGACAGTGTTGAGCCTGTAGTTTGTAGGGGGTGGTGGTGTGTGTGTCAGCTTTACCTCTGACTTCTGAGCAGTTCGAATCGCTCCGACTCCCTGGGTTCTAGACCTTGGACTTATTTGGGGATTGTGACAAAGTGCAGCAGACAACTGGTTTTGGTGCTAGAAAAAAAACTGAGTTTATTGAAGTCATAAATGAACTTATAACATTAGGATTACACTGATATTATACAGACTTACAAAGTACACTTAGTTAAGAATGAGGAACACACGGCATAACGAGGGAAAATCACGCTAATAATCCCCTTACCCTTGTCCCACCCCCAAAACCTAACTAAATTGAACTAGGAGAGGTCAGGGATCATGCTGACCAACCAGGGTTCCTTGACAGTTCAAAATCCAGCCAGGTAAGCCGGTTGCAGTTTTGGGGTACGCTCTTTGTGTCCTCTGGGGCCTGCCGTCCCCACGTGGTCCTGGTCTGTGGAATCTGTGAAGGTTCTTCAGTTGGGTGGAGGGCGCGGTTGTGGGTGGTCGATCTTCGTGGAGGGCTGCGGTTGCGACCTTGTTGTCTTCAGTTGAGCCTGCCACCCCGTGCCCCTCGCCGTGATGTTGCCTGCGGGTCTGCAAACCTCCAGATCTCCTTCCTCTGCTTGGCTCAGCTCCCTGCTTAAACTCTGCAAAACCACTCCCAGCTGTTCACTGCCAAAAACTGCTTTCAAAACTCCCCACCCTTCTGTGTCTCCCAAAAAGCTGCCCACTTCAGATCTTCTGGCCCAGTTATACTGTTTTTTTTCGAATTTCTTATCTCAATCCAAATCAAGGTTAGTTCTTTGTTTGATTTTGGTGGGCTTCCCCAGGTAATTGTTGTCTCATTGTTTTTAATGCGCTTGCATGATGTTTATCATTATCTTCCTGCCCCTGTAACTAGTCTTGAACTGAAAGCCATTGTATGTGTGGAGTATTGATGGGTTTGCATAATTGCATTGATTGTGGTCTTCCTGCCTTAGTAGTTAGTTGTGATTATTTATACAAGATTTTGATGGGCTTTAGTTTCGTGTTGATTGTTTTAAAAGGAAGAATGCGTATTCTGTCTCCTCTCATTGTCTGGTTTCAGGTAACAGTCCAAAAGTCATATCCTTCTTGATGATATGAAAAATGTGGGAATTTTGAGAACCCTTCAAGTTCCATGCGGAGTTGTGCCATAGTTGAGAAGAAATTGTGAAATTTGAGTTTCTTGAGTACCTTCAGATAATTTCTTCTTTCCTGTTTTAGAAGTTTGCACTACTCTTTCTGCTAACCCATTGGATGAGAGATGATGTGGTGCTGTTTTAATATGTTTAACTCCATTTAAGTTCATGAATCTCTGGAATTCTGTACTAATGAAAGCAGTGCCATTATCTGAAACAGTGACTTCTGGTAGGCCATGTACACTAAAACATTGGCACAGCTTTTCAATAGTTGCACACGATGTTGGTGATCTAACTTCATACACATCCATCCACTTCGAATGCACATCGATGATCAATAAAAGCATGGTACCTAAAAATGGACCTACATATTCTATATGTAGTCTAACCCAGGGACGACCATGCCACTCTCATGGATGCAGTGGAGCTGAAACGGGCAACTTCTGCTGTTGCTGGCACTGGAGACAGTGTTTAACTATTTTTTCTATATCACAGTCTACACCTGGCCACCAGATATAGCTGTGCACCAACACCTCCATCTTCAAAATGCCTGGATACGCACTGTGAAACTCAATCAACAGTGGCTCTCTCCCATGCGAAGGGACAATGATTCCCACAACAAGATTCCATCTTGACAACTTAATTCAGTTTTACGGGCATAGAATGGTTTTATCTCTAAAGAGACTTGTGCATTTGACCATCCTTGCAATACCTAGTCTCGGATTTTTGATAAAATGCGATACTGGTTTGTCAAATTCTTTATTTGCTTCATACGGACGAGCGAAGAGTCCAGGAATGCAACACAAGGACAACTTCTAGTGACACTGGAGTGATGTATGATGTATGATGCTATTCCAGAAGGCATTTGATAAAGGTTATTGTGGAAAATAAAAGCTCATGGTACAGTGGGTAACATGAGAGTAGGCAAAAGTGGGTCTTTTTCAGGTTGGCAAGATGTAACGAGTGTTGTGCCACAGGGATCAGTGCTGGGACCTCAACTGTTTACAACTTATATAAATGACTTGGATGAAAGGATTGAAGGGATGGTTGCCAAATTTACAGATGACACAAAGATAGGTAGGAAAGTAAGGGGATATAAGAAGGCTACAGACAGATATAGATAGGTTAAGTGAATGGGAAAAAATCTGGCAGATTGAGTATAGTGTGGGAAAATGTGAAATTGTCCATTTTGACAGGAAGAATAAAAGAGAAGCATATTACCTAAATGGTGAGAGATTGCAGAGTTCTGAGGTGCAGAGGGATCTGGGTATCCTCGTGCATGAACCACAAAAGGTTAGTATGCAAGTACAGCAAGTAATTAGGAAAACTAATAGAATGTTATCATTCATTGTGAGGGGAATTGAATACAGAATTAGAGAGGCTATGCTTCAGATGCACAGGGTACTAGTGAGGCCACATTTCGAGTACTGCGCACAGTATTGGTCACCTTATTTAAGGGAGGATGTAAATGCATTGGAAGCAGTTCAGAGAAGGTTTACCAGGCTAATACCTGGAATGGGCGGGTTGTCTTATGAGGAAAGGCTGGACAGGTTAGGCTTGTATCTGCTGGAGTTTAGAAGAGTAAGAGGTGACTTGATTGAAACATATAAGATCCTGAGGTGTCTTGACAGGGTGGATGTGGAGAGGGTGTTTCCTCTTGTGGGAGAATCTAGAACTAGGGGTCACTGTTTAAAAATAAGGGGTTTCCCATTTAAAACAGAGATGGGGTGAAATTTTTTCACTCAGAGGATCATGAGTTTTCGGAATTCTGTTCCTGAAAAGGCAGTGGAAGCAGAGTCTTTGAATATTTTTAAGGCAGAGGTAAATAGATTCTTGGTAAGCAAGGGGCTGATAGGTTATCGGGAGTAGGTGGGATGCAGATTTCAGGTTACTATCAGATCAGTCATGATCCTATTAAATGGCGGAGCAGGCTCGAGGGGCTGAATGACCTACTTCTGCTACTTGTTCGTATCTTCGTACGTTTGTATGCTATCTGGCAATGTAAGATGAGTGAGGGCATCTGTATTTGCCATATGCACACCTGGGCAGTTTATAAAGGTGTACTCATATGCCGACAAATTCAAGGCCCACTGTTGAATTCTGGCAGAGACTATCGATGGAAATCGCTTTATCTTCACTAAATAAATCCATTAGTGGCTTGTGATTGACACTATGGTGAAATGTTGACAATGCAGATATTGATGAATTTCTTTACTCCAAATATTACAGATAAACCTTCTTTTTCAATTTGTGAGTGACCCTTCTCGGCTGCAGAGATGGTTCTGGAGACATTGCCTATTGGTCTTTCAGAACCATCTTCCATCTTGTGTGACAACACCGCTCCCGCACCGTAAGGAAATGCATCACAGATTAATACTAATTGTTTTGCTGGGTCATAATGCACTAGTAGACATGATGAGTATAAAAGCTTCTTGACTTTTACAAAGGCTTCTCCTTGTTGCACCTTCCATGACCATCGATGGTTCTTTTTTCAATAATAAATGTAAAGGG
Source organism: Cetorhinus maximus (assembly GCF_964194155.1). Lineage (NCBI taxonomy): Eukaryota > Metazoa > Chordata > Chondrichthyes > Lamniformes > Cetorhinidae > Cetorhinus > Cetorhinus maximus. The sequence continues at coordinate 42,095,933 of NC_135883.1, read as the reverse complement.
GCTAACACTGTTGACAAGTTTGGCAAGGAGCGACCGTAACAATTTATTATGCCCAAAAAGGACTTGAGTTCAGTGACACTGGTAGGAGAGGGCACTTCCTTGATTGCAATGACTTTCTCCTCTTCTGGGTGCAACCCTTGGGCATCCACTCAATGACCCAAATACGTGACTTCAGTCACTTGGAAAGTGCAATTCTCTTTTTTTCAATCGTACACCAGCTTCCAAAAATCTCCTTAAAACTTCTAGGTTGGCTAAATGTTCGGCTTCCATTGATCCTGTGATCAGGACGTCATCCAGGTGCACCACAACTCGGGGAAGTCCTTGCAGTGCGCTTTGCGTGGTTTCATGGTTCTTTGGAAAATGGCAAAGGCAGATGACACACCAAAGGATAGGCATGTATATTGGTACAGACCCTTGTGCGTGTTGATGGTGACATACCCTCTAGATGTGCTGCTAAGCTCTAGTTGTTGGTATGCTTGGCTCATGCCCAATTCAGTGTAGGGTCTTCTTCCTGCAAGTTTAGCGTACAGATCTAAAATCTTTGGGATTGGGTATTTGTCTAATTTATCATCTTTGTTCACAGTCAATTTATAATCTCCATAGATGCAAATGGTTTGATCCGGTTTCATCACAGAGACTATGGGCACTGTCCATTCTCAAAATTGGACTGGCTGGATTATTCCTAACTTCTCCAAATGACATAATTCCGCATCTACCTTCTTCTTTCGGGTGAAAGCACAGGTCTGGCTTTAAAAACTGGGGCGTTGCTTCAGAATCCATGTATATTTTACCTTGTAGACCTCTTATTTCCTCCAACTCAACTCAGAATACTCTGTAATACTTTTTAGCAACTCAGGAATTCCTCTTGTTCTGACTTGAGAAATGTCTCGCCAGTTTAGTTTAATTTCTTTTAATCAATCATGACCCAGAAGGCTAGGTCCTTCACCTGTTACAACAATCACTGGCAGCTGGGCTGTCTGTTGCCTGTAGGACACAGGTACAGAGGTGATGCCTTTCACCTGCATTGCCTCTCAGTGTACGTCTTCAGCTGAGCCGTGGTTTACTCCAGATTCAGTGGCTGGGTACATTCGCTTAGGTGTTTAAATGTGTGTTCTCCCACCATTGTGGTCGATACTCTTGTGTCAACCTCCATGACTAGTGGCTTCCCATTCACTTGAAGGGTAACGGTGATTGGTTCAGTTTTCCTGGCCTTAAGATTGTATGGGGAATAAATATCAGTATCAGCAGCTTCTGTTTTTCCATATTGTGCATTTAATTTAACTTGACCTGCTTCCTAAAAGCTGTCTTGATCTCACCCTGCACTGTTTTGTAACATGCCCTTTTTTGTGACAGTAGTGACATTCTGCCTCGTTAACTCTGCAGGTTTCTGGTACGTGATTACCCCCACATCGGTAACACTTTAATTTCTGAATAACTGGTGAGCTGCTTCTTTTTGTTTTGTGCGGTAGGGACCGTGTTCCATTTCAGCGTAGTCTCCCTGATCTTCACGCCACACCCGGCTGCAGGTTCCTGCCCTAGCTGCAGAACGGGGCCATGTTGCACACTGTGCAAAGCCTGAGAGTCCCTCTCAGTACTCTCTATTGCTAGCACTATCTCCATGGCACGCCTCAGGTCTGTATTAATTCCTACAATTAAACGGTGTTGAATGGTGTCAGCGTGTATGCCGCAAACCAAACGATCTTGTAACATATCGTTTAGAATATCTCTGAAGTCACAGTGCTCTGTTAACTATTTTAACTTCGCGATGTACGTTGCTATCGACTCACCAGGGGCCCTTACTCTGGAGTTGAATTTGAATCTTTGCATGATCACCGATGGTTTAGGCTGAAAATGTCCCTTCACAATGTCTACTAGCTTGGTGAAGGATCTGGAATTTGGTGCGTTCGGAGCCATCAGACTATGGATTATATTATATGTTTTGCTCCCGCAGACACTTGCCTCCTGTTTCTCCTCCACCATTATTTTGCTCACCACAAAGTAGAAACTTAATCGTTCTGTGTACTGACTCTAGTCCTCGATGAATGTGTCTTATGGGTCAATCCTGCCGAAGAGTGGCATTGCTGATGAGTTTACCTTTCTTTCTTTCCTTAAAAATTTAGATACTCACATTCAAGAGGCGAGGTGCAGTGTCGGAGCTATTTATCCTCATCACCAATTGTAATAAACTTGGTGTACCGGGCAGGCTTCTTGTTAGAAACAGTAAACTTTATTTACAGAGCTCCTGATGAAGCTGCATGCTTGTACCAAGACCAAGGTTAGAAAGCTCCGCCCTTAAGATTCCTTGCGCTTAGGGCTGATTCGTCTGTACAGTCACATGATCCCCATAACAGTATGAAAGGTTTTACTTACAATTACTACAGCTTCCGTTGATCCTGTGATCAGGACGTTGTCCAGGTGCACAACAACTCGGGGAAGTCCTTGCAGTAGGCTTTCCATTGTTCTATGGTCCTTTGGAAAATCTCACAAGGAGATGATATGCCAAAGGGTAGGCATGTATATTGGTACAGGCCCTTGTGCGTGTTGATGGTGACATACCCTCTAGATGCGCTGCTAAGCTCTAGTTGTTGGTATGCATGGCTCATGCCCAGTTTGGTGTAGGATCTTCCTCTGGCTAGCTTAGCGTACAGATCTTCAATCATCGGGACAGGATATTTATCTAATTCAGCAGCCTTGTTCACAATTAATTTGTAGTCTCCACAATGCGAATAGTTTGATCTGGTTTCATCACAGGGACTATGGGCACTGTCCATTCTGAAAACTGGACTGGCTGGAGTATTCCTAACTTCTCTAAGCAGCACAATTCTGCATCCACCTTCTCCTTTAGGGTGTAAGGCATAGGTTTGGCCTTAAAGAACCGGGGAATTGCCTCCGAATCTATGTTTGCTTGTAGGCCTTTTATCTTTCCCAATTCGTCATGAAACACGCTGTCATATTTCTTTAACAGCTCAGGAATTCCTCCTGTTCTGAACTGAAAGATTTCTAACTAGTTGAGCTTAATTTCCTTTAGCCAATCACGGCCCAGAGGGCTAGGTCCTTCACCTGTTACAACAATCATTGGCAGCTGGACTGTCTGTTGCCTGTAGGATACAGGTACAGAGGCAATGCCTTTCACCTGTATTGCCTCTCAGTGTACGTCTTCAGTTAAGCAGTGGTTTACTCTAGATTCAGTGGCTGGGTACCTTCGTTTAGGTATTTAAATGTGTGTTCTACCACCATTGTGGTCGATGCTCCTGTGTTAACCTCCATGACTAGAGGCTTCCCATTCACTTGATTGGTTCAGTTTTTACCGCTTTGACATTGTGTAGGGAATAGATATCAGAATCAGCAGCTTCTGGCTCTGTTATATTGTGCTCTTCAATCATCTTGGTCTCCCGTCTGATTGGCTGCCTTGATTTTGCCCTGCATTGCTTTATAACATGCCCTTTTTTGTGAGAGTAGTGACATTCTGCCTCTTTAAACCTGAATGTTTCTGGTACATGGTTACCCCCCACATCAGTAACAAATTAATTTCTGAATCATTGGCGAGATACTTCCAGCATTCCTTTTTGTTTTTCAAGCTGTGGAGACTGTTTCCCACTTCGCGGTTGTCTCCCTGGTTTTCGCACCATGCCTGTGGTAGGTTCTGCCCCAATTGAAGAATGATGCCATGTCACACACTTTGCAAAGTCTGTGAGTCCCTCTCAGCACCCTCCATTGCTAGCGTTATCTCCATGGCGCACTTCAGGTCAATATTAACTCCTGCAGGTAATCGGTGCTGAATGGCGTCGTCATGTATTCCGCAAATCAAATGATCTTGCAACATGTCTTTGCGAGTATCTCTGAAGCCGCAGTGCTCAGTCAACTGTTTTAACTTCACAATATACATTGCGATTGACTCACTTACTCTGGAGTTGAACTTAAATCTTTGTATAATTACCGAAGGCCTTGGCTGAAAATGTGCCTCCACAAGATCTACCATCTCGTTAAAAGATTTAAAATTGGGCACGTTCGGGGCTGTCAGACTGCTGATGAGGTTGTAAGTCTTGGTCCCGCAGACAATAGAAGAATTGCTTTCTGCTTCTCCTCTGTTGTTATTTCATTCGCCACAAAATAGAAACATAGGCGTTCTATGCACTGGCTCCAGTCTTCCATGGAGAAGTCACATGGGTTGATTCTGCCAAAGAGTGGCATGACTGGCGAGTATACTTTTCTTTCTTTCCTTAAGACTTGGTGTACTCGCAGTCAGGAGGCAAGTTGCAGTGTCAGAGCTATTTATCCTCATCATCAATTGTAATAAACTTGCTGTACCGGACGGGTTTCTTACTTGAAACGGTTAACTTTATTACAGATCCCCTGAAGAAGCTACATGCTTAACCAGGTCCATGACTAGAAAGCTCCACCCCTAAGATTACCCATGCTTAGGGCTGATTCGTCAGTACAGTCATGTGACCCCTAAAAAGTAGGAAAGGCTTTACTTACAATGACTACATCCACACACAAGTTAGTATAGAAATAGGAGGATAAAGCAGATGAATGCATGGCTGGAAAGGTAGTGCAAGAAGGAGGGCTTTAGATTCTTGGGACATTGGGACCGGCTCTGGGGGAAATGGGACCTGTGCAAGCCGGATGGGTTGCACCTAAACAGAGCTAGGACCTATTTCCTTTTGGGATAATTTGCTGGTGCCATTGGGGATGGTTTAAAATAACTTTGGCAGGGGTGTGGGAACCAGGAGGTAATACAACAGATGAATACCGAGGTGCACAGAATACTATGGGAGACAGCTAGCAGCAGAGTAAGGTGGTAGGTGGGTTCAGCGTAAGGGCGGAAAATAATAAAATCTAAATTAGGGTTCCTGTTCATGTAGGTGAATTTACAGAGTGTGTTAAATAAGGTTGATGAGTTGCAGGTGCAGATAGCCACATGGAAATATGATGTTATGATGGCAATAGAGACCTGGCTCAAAGAGGGCAGGACTGGGTATTAAATATCCCTGGATACATGGTGTTCAGGGAAGATAGGAAAGGAAGGAAAGGGTGAGTGGCAGTATTGGCTAAGGAGAGCATTGCAGTGCTGGAGAAAGAGGATGTCCTGGTGAGGTCAACGACAGAATTTATTTGGCTAGAACTAAGGAATAAAAAAGGTGCAATTACATTGCTCGGTGTAGCTTATGGGCCACCAACTAGTGGGAAGGTTATAGATTTGCAAGGATATTACAGAGAGGTGCAAGAATTATACAATTGTTATAATGGGGATTTTAATTATTTGCATATAGACTGGAATAGTAGCAATGTAAAGGGCAATGAAGGGCAAGAGTTCCTAGTGTGTGTTCAGGAGAAATTTCTACAGCAGTATGTTACCAGCCCTATGAGAAAGGAGGCACAGCTCGACCTGGTTCTTGAGAATGAGCTGTGCCAGTGGATCAAGTCTCAGCAGGAGAATGTTTAGGGGTCAGTGATCATTGTCTCATAAGTCTTAGGCTGACTATAGAAAAGGACAAAGGACAATCCAGAGTTAATGTACATCATAATCCATAATTAACTGGGGGAAAGCCAACTTAAATAGGATAAGATTGGATCTGGGCCGAATAAATTGGAATCAAAGTGTGGAAGGCAAGATTTTAACTGAATAATAGGCTTCCTTTAAAGAAGAGATAGCTCGGACACAGTCAAGGTGTATTCCCATGAGGGGGAAAGGTAGGGCAAACAAATCCAGAGCTCCTGGGATGACAAAAGAGTTTAAGATGAAGCAGAAACAGTGTGTATATGATAGATGTCAATGGATAATACAATTGAGAACCAAGCTGAATATAGAAGATTCAGAGGGGAAGTGAAAACAGCAAATAAGTGAAGTAAAGAAAGAGTATGAAAGACTGGCATCTAACATAAAATGGAATCTAAAAGTCTTCTATAGGCATATAAATAGTAAAAAAAGTGGTAAAAGGAGGAGTGGGGCAAATTAGGGAACTAAAAGGGGATTTGTGCATGGAGGCAGGGGACATGGCTGACGTATTAAATGAATACTTTGCAATTGTCTTTACTAAGGGAGAAGATGCTGTGCAAGTCATGGTGAAAGGGGAAGCAGTTCAGACACTTGAAGGGTTTAAAATTGATAAGAAGGGGTTACTGAATGGCTTGTTTGTACTTAAGGCTGATATGGCAACAGGACTGGATGCGTTGCATCCCAGAATACTAAGGGAAGCGTGAGTGGAAATTGCAGACACTGGTCATAATTCTTCATTCCTTCTTAGACTCAGGGGCGGTACCAGATACTGGATAGTTGTAAATGTTACACCCTTACTTAAAAAAGGGTGTAAAGATAACCCAAGCAATTAGAGGCCAGTCAGTTTAGCCTTGATGGTGGGGAAGCTTCTAGAAATGATCATTGGAATGGGGAAATTAGGAGAGAAGCCAAAAGTCATAGTCCCGTTCTGCCTACTACGATACCCGCCACTGGCAAGATGGAAAATCCCGGCCAATAATTCGAGACAAAACTATTTGTCACTTGGTCAAACATGGATTAATTAAGGAAAGCCAGCCTAGATTGATTAAGGGCATATTATATTTAACAAACTTGCTTGAGTTTTTTGAAGAGGTTACAAAGAGGGTTGATGAGGGTAATGCTGTTGATGTGGTGTACGTGGACTTCCAAGGTGCAATTGATGAAGTGCAGTACAACAGTCCTGTGAGCAAAGTTAGAACTCATGGAATAAAAGAGACAGTAGCATCATGGATAGAAAATTGGCTGAGTGACAGGAAACTGAGATTAGTGGTTAATGGTTGTTTTGTGTTCCACAGGAAGTTTTATAGCAGAGTTCCCCAGAGTGTTAGGACCCATGCTCTTCCTGATAATATATTAATGACCCAGGTTTGGACAATTTCAAAATTTGTAGATAATACAAAACTTGGAAGCATAGTGAACTGTGAGGAGGATAGTGTAGAATTTCAAAAGAACATAGACAGGCTGGTTGAATGGGTGAACAAGCGGCAGATGAAATTTAATGCAGAGAAGAGTAAAGTGATTCATTTTGGTAGGAAGAACATGGAGAGACAATATAAAATAAAGGGTACAATTCCAAAGGGGATATAGGAGCAGAGACAACCGGGTGTTTATGTGCATGAATCATTGAAGATGGCAGGACTGGTTGAGAGAGCAGTTAATAAAGCATGTGGCATCCTGGGGTTTAATAAAAGGGCAAGAGCCAAGGAAGTTATGTTAAGCCTGCATAAAACACTGGTTTGACCCCAACTGGAGTACTGTGTCCAGTCCTGGGCACCACACTTTAGGAAGGATGTGAAGGCATTAGAAAGGGTGCACAAAATATTCATGAGAATAGTTTCAGGAATGGGGATCTTCAGTTACATATATAGATTGGTGAAGTTGGGACTGTTTTTCTTGGAGAAGAGAAGGTTGAGAGGAAATTTGACAGAAGTATTCAAAATCATGACAGGCCTGGACAAAGTATATAGGGAGAAACTGTTCACAGTGGTGGAAGGATTGAGAACCAGAGGGCGCAGATTTAAGGTATTTGGCAAAAGACGCAATGGCAACATGAGGAAAAACTTTTTCACACAGCAAGCAGTTAGGATCTGACATAGGTCTTGTGGCGCGGTAGGTAGAGTCTCTACCACTGAGCCAGAAGCTCTAGGTTCAAGTCCCAGCCCAGGACTTGATGACCATGGAAGATTCATTCATGATGTGGCCAAACAGATTGATTGTCAATCTGTAAATCCTTTCAATATGCCTATGGCGGCTGGTAAGAGTGGGATAGTCTCCTGGTCAGCCAGATCTGCGTGGTAGCGGCAGAGGAACACAATGCCCATGTTAAAAGACTCCATGTGCAATCTGTTGTCACGGGCTCTGTGGCAAGCATCCTCCTTGCTTTGAGGGACTACTAGAGAGAGAGGATCTGGTATATACTGCCGGAGAATGTGGTGGAGGCAGGTTCAATCAAGGCATTGAAGACTGAATAGGATTAGTATCTGAAAAGGAAGAAAGGACCAGACGGAGAAGGTGATGAAATTGTACTAGGTGAATTACTCCTTCAGAGAGCCCACATGGACATGACAGTCTGAATGGCTTTCTTCTGTGCTGTAAGCTTTCTGCGATTCTAGTTATTCCCCTAACTGGTCTGGGCTATATTTAACACCTGATTTTAACTCATTCAAAATCCACCCACTTACACCAGTTTAAATCGGGCCCTATATAACTTGTTATTGAGAGGGTACTTGTTACCTTTGGTGTCAGAGTGTAAAACTAATAATATCATGATAGCCATCAATTATATGCCCGTCTGATTTAGTTTTCCATTGTAGTCATCGCTACAGATTATAACCATAAGGGAAATAGCACAAAATCACAATTTCCCTGTCAACACCCTCCTCATCGGAGGAAACTTCCAGCTCCTCCATCTTCTCCTCAGGCTGCCCCTCTCCTGTTACAGCACCAAGTTGTAAAGGGTGCAGCAGGCAATGACGATGTGTGACACCCTCTGCGGACTGTATTGCAGGGCTCCACCAGACTGGTCCAGGTACTGGAACCTCATTTTCAACATCCCGATGGTTTGCTCCACAAAGGTTCGAGTTACAGCATGAGTCTCATTTTACCTTCTCTCCGTGGCACTCTGAGACCGCCACACGGGCGTCATCAGCCACTGCCTCTGTGGGTAGCCCTGGTCCCCGAGGAGCCAAACCTGCAGCTCCTGTGGACCCTGCAAGACGTCACGGATCTGAGACCTGCTGAGAGTGTGGGAGTTGTGGACACTCCCTGGGAACTGAGCACAGACCTACAGGATGTGTTTGTGGTGGTCGCACACCAGCTGAACATTCAGTGAGTGGAAGCCCTTATGATTGATGTAGTCGAATGCTTGTTGCCATGGAGATCTGAGTGCCACATGGGTGCAGTCAATGGCACCCTGCATCTGTGGGAAACCTGAGATCTGGGCAAATCCCAGCTCTCTTGCTTCTTGGCTTTCTTGATCACGGGCAAAATGCAACAAAGTTGTGTGCCTTTGCAAATATGGTGTCCATGACCTCATGGACGCATTTGTGGGTGGAAGCTTGTGATATCCCACAGAGGTCACCTGTGGAGCCCTGAAAGGAGACACTGGCATAAATGTTCAGTGCTGCGGTCACTTTCATGGCCACTGGCAGTGGATGGCCTCCATGTCCTCATGGTGCCAAATCCTGCAGTTGCTGGCAGATATGACCGACCAGTTCCCTTGACATGTGCAGTCCTCAGTGACACTGGTTCTCCATAAGACCATAAGACATAGGAGCAGAAATTAGGCTCATCGAGTCTGCTCCGCCATTCAATCATGGCTGATAAGTTTCTCAACCCCATTCTCCCGCCTTCTCCCCGTAACCTTTGATCCCCTTACCAGTCAAGAACATATCTATCTCTGTCTTAAATACACTCAATGACCTGGCCTCCACAGCCTTCTGTGGCAATGAATTCCATAGATTCACCACTCTCTGGCTAAAGAAGTTTCTCCTCATCTCTGTTCTAAAAGGTCTTCCCTTTACTCTGAGGCTGTGCCCTCGGGTCCTAGTCTCTCATACTAATGGAAACATCTTCCCCACGCCCACTCTATCCAGGCCTTTCAGTATTCTGTAAGTTTCAATCAGATCCTCCCTCATCCTTCTAAATTCCATCGAGTATAGACCCAGAGTCCTCAAACGTTCCTCATATGTTAAGCCTTTCATTCCTGGGATCGTTCTCGTGAACCTCCTCTGAACACTCTCCAGGGCCAGCACATCCTTCCTGAGATACGGGGCCCAAAATTGCTCACAATATTCTAAATGTGGTCTGACCAGAGCCTTATAAAGCCTCAGCAGCACATCCCTGCTTTTATATTCTAGTCCTCTCGAAATAAATGCCAACATTGCATTTGCCTTCCAAACTACTGACTCAACCTGCAAGTTAACCTTAAGAGAATCCTGGACTAGGACTCCCAAGTCACTTTGCACTCCAGATTTCTGAATTCTCTCCCCATTTAGAAAATAGTCTATACCTCTATTCTTCCTACCAAAGTGCATGACCTCACACTTCCCCACGTTGTATTCCATCTGCCACTTCTTTGCCCATTCTCCTAACCTGTTCAAATCCTTCTGCAGCCTCCCTGCCTCCTCAATACTACCTGTCCCTCCACCTATCTTTGTGTCATCTGCAAACTTAGCCAGGATGCCCTCAGTTCCTTCATCTAGATCATTAATATATAAAGTGAAAAGTTGTGGTCCCAACACTGACCCCTGCGGAACTCCGCTAGTCATCGGCCGCCATCCTGAGAAGGACCCCCTTATCCCCACTCTCTGCCTCCTGCCAGACAGCCAATCTTCTATCCATGCTAGTACCTTGCCTCTAACACCATGGGCTATTATCTTACTGAGCAGCCTCCTATGCGGCACTTTGTCAAAGGCCTTCTGGAAGCCCAAGTAGATAACATCCATTGGTTCTCCTTTGTCTAACCTACTCGTTACCTCCTCAAAGAATTCTAACAGATTTGTCAGGCATGACCTCCCCTTGATGAAACCATGCTGACTTTGCCCGATTTTACCATGCACTTCCAAGTATTCTGAAATCTCATCCTTAATAATGGACTCTAAAATCTTACCAACGACTGAGGTCAGGCTAATCGGCCTGTAATTTCCCGTCTTTTGCCTCACTCCCTTCTTAAACTGGGGGGGGGTTACATTATGCGATTTTCCAGTCCTCTGGGACCCTCCCTGACTCGAGTGATTCCTGAAAGATCAGCACTAACGCCTCCACTATCTCTTCAGCTATCTCCTTCAGAACTCTGGGGTGTAATCCATCTGACCCAGGTGATTTACCCACCTTCAGACCTTTCAGTTTTCCTAGCACCTTCTCCTTGGTAATGGCCACCATACTCACCTCTGCCCCCCCGACTCTCTTGAACTTTGGGGATGTTACTCGTGTCTTCCACCGTGAAGACTGATGCAAAGTACCAATTCAGTTCCTCCGCCATTTCTTTGTTCCCCACTACTACTTCTCCAGTGTCATTTTCCAGCAGCCCAATGCCCACTTTTGCCTCTCTCTTAACCTTTATATATCTAAAAAAACTCTTGCAATCTTCTTTTATATTACTGGCTACTTTACCCTCATATTTAATCTTCTCCCTCCTTATTTCTTTTTAGTTGTCCTCTGTTGGTCTTTGTAAGCTTCCCAATCCCCTGGTTTCCCACTGCTCTTTGCTGCATTGTATGCTTTCTCTTTAGCTTTTATGCTGTCCCTGACTTCCCTTGTCAGCCATGGTTGCCTCGTCCTCCCTTTAGCATGCTTCTTCTTCCTAGGGATGAATTTGTGCTGTGTCTCCCAAATTACTCCCAGAAACTCCTGCCAATGCTGTTCCACTGTCTTTCCTGCTAGGCTCATCTCCCAGTCAATTCTGGCCAGCTCCTCCCTCATGCCTCTGTAGTTGCCTTTATTCAACTGTAATACCGTTACATCTGATTCCAGCTTTTTCCTCTCAAATTGCAGGGTAAATTCTATCATATTGTGGTCACTTCCTCCTAAGGGTTCCTTCACCTTAAGCTCCCTTATCAAATTTGCCACATTACACATCACTAAATCTAGAATTGCCTGTTCCCTATTGGGCTCCACCACAAGCTGCTCCAAAAAGCCATCTCATAGACATTCCACAAATTCCTTTTCTTGGGATCCACTACCAACCTGATTTTCCCAGTCTACCTGCATATTGAAATCCCCCATGATCACTGTAACCTTGCCTTTCTTACATGCCTTTTCTATCTCCTGGTGTATCTTGTGCCCCACATCCTGACTACTGTTCGGAGGCCTGTACATAACTCCCATTATGGTTTTTTACCTTTGCGGTTCCTCAACTCTACCCACACAGATTCTACATCATCTGACTCTACGTCATTTCTTGCTATCGATTTAATTTCATTTCTTACTACAAAGCAACCCCACCCCCTCTGCCAACCTGCCTATCTTTTCGATAGGATGTATATCCTTGGATATTTACCTCCCAGTCCTGATCCCCCTGCAGCCATGTCTCCGTGATGCCCACCACATCATACCTGCCAATTTCAATCTGCGCCACAAGTTCATTTACCTTATTTCGTATACTGCGTGTATTCAGATACAACACCTTCAGTCCTGTATTTCCCGTCCCCTTTCTCATTGTCGTCCCTTTATCTGATGTGCTTGAAGTAAGATTCCTAGCCCTTTCCAAACACTCTGTCCTAATTTGTGTTCTGGGGACTTTAATAGCCTCTCCTGGGCTCTCCTTTCTTTTCAGTTTTCTCATAATTTTCCATGAAGTTGAATCCAACCCCCCACACACTAACCTGCTGCTTCGTTTCCCATTAGTCATACTTCTTGGAGTTTTACCCTTCCCTCCACCCCCACTTTCTAGTTTAAAGTCCTGTTGACCACCCTATTTACCCTTTTCGCTAGAACATTGGTCCCAGATCGGTTCAGGTGGAGACCATCCCAACGGTACAGATCCCTCCTGTTCCAATACTGATGCCAGTGCCCCATGAAATGGAATCCCTCTTTCCTGCACCACTCCTTTAGCCACGTGTTTACTTCCCTTATTCTCGCGTCCCTATGCCAATTTCCATGTGGCTCGGGTAGTAATCTGGAGATTATAACCCTTGAGGACCTGTTCTTTAATTTAGTTCCTAGATCCTGATAATCCCCAAACAGGTCCTCTTTCCTAGTCTTACCTATGTTATTTGTCCCGACGTGGACCACAACAACTGGATCCTCCCCCTCCCTCTCCAATATCCTTTCAAGCCGGTCAGAGATGTCCCTCACCCTGGCACCGGGCAGGCAACATACCATGTGGGATTCTCGATCCTGCTTACAAAGGAAGCTATCAATTCCCCTAATTATAGAATCCCCTACAACTACCACTTGTCTTTTTGCTCCACCCTCTTGAATGGCCTCCTGTGCCATGGTGTCGTGGTCAGCTGGCTCATCCTTCCTACAGCCCTGTTCCTCATCCACACAGGGAGCAAGTACCTCGTACCTGTTGGACAAGGTCAAGAGCTGAGGCTCCTCTGTTCCTGAACACAGGATCCCTCTACCTGCCTCACTTGCAGTCACACCCTGCTGACCCTGACCACTGACCGAACTTGAGGCACTTAATCTACCGGGTGTGACCACCTCCTGAAACAAAGCATCCAGGTAACTCTCCCCCTCCCAGTTCTCGATCATCTGCAGGAGTGACAAGCGCCTTCTGTAGACCCAGGGTCTAGCTTGCTGTGGCTCTTTAGCAGCGTGCACAGGAGCCACAGCTGCCTCTTCTTCCTGAGGGTGCTGCTACTCCCTCTGCCCAGCCAGGTACCTCCATTTCTCTTTTCTCCTTTGTCTCCGCTCACTGTACGCCATGGGGCATAGATAGGTCACCAGGCTCCATGCTCCTGATGTAGTCCTCCTGCAGGATGAAAGAAAGAGACACGTGGGCTAGCATTGGCCTCCTAGGGACCTCTCATGGTTATGTGTGCAGCTCCTGCTCCATCTCAAGGCCTTTCAACACACCCCGGAGAGCGCTGGCTAGCACTTGGATGGCCAGAGATTAGTGCGCTGCATGGCTGTTCGAAACCTCACCCACCTCTGCCCCACTATACCTGACCGATTGGCAGAAACTTTACCCACTGGACTGCAGGCTTTGCTCTCAGCTCAGGCACAGGAATTCTCCTAACCCACATGGCAAGGCTGCGCTGTTAGTTTGAACAATGTGGGAGACTGGTCCAAACCTGAATGAAGACATTGCAAGGGGCAGTGAGCTCCTCCAGCAGTGACTGCTCCATGGCCAGCTTTAGCAAGGAGATTTGTACAGCTTGCCCAGTTGCCCAATTGTTCTGCAGTCCACTAAAACGCTCAGTATTTTACAGTCTGAGCCCAATGGGTAAAAAGTTCAGTAGCATTTAGTGGCACTTTCATGCCTCTGCATTGCTTGAGCGGGCAGAAAGCTAGAGGCCCAACTCCAATCATGTCAATGTGGCTGCATCTGAGCTGTCTCAGCCGTGGAAGAATGCTCACTTTATATAAGGTTTCCCTAATGTGTGGCTGCTTTCCTTCTCCCCCCACTCCCCACATGTGCTTCTGCACTACCATCAGACCGTGCTGCCATGCACTGCCACCGCCCCCCCAACCACCTTGCCCCAACTGTAGTGCAGCCCTTGCCCCAGCACGGCCCTGTCAGCGAGCCAGGAAAAAGTGACTTGCCTCTGTCCTCGCCTGAATGCCCCTTCCTTGAAGCCGAACGGGCGACCCTTGCGAGCGCTGCACAATGTTAGTGTGCACTCACCTCTGAGTTCCCCTCGAAGTTCAGATCGCCAGGTGCATGCCTTGTAAATGCTGTTGTGAAACACATCATTCTGAAGTCATGCCGACGTAGGAGGTAAATTTGACGCGTGGGGATGATACTGGTGAGTAGGCAAGATGATGAGATGCAAATGCGTTGAAATTAGGTTCTCAACATTGGACAGCAGGAATGGTGGCCCGCAATTGACAGGTGGACGGACAATTGCAAACTGGTTTCATGACAGCGTAAAACAGATTTTTGGCCTTTCTGCCATATTGTCCCCCCCCACCAACCTGCCATGACACCTACCACTACAGGGGTGGAAAATTCTGGCCTTAGTCTATTCAATTTCTCCTCTTAGAACAATACCCTCAACCTTCATTACCCTGAACCTTCATTGCAACTTCCCTAGGGCAAGAACATCCTTCCTTAGATAAGGAGGCCAAAACTTCACACAGTATTCCAGGTGTGCCTCATCAATGTCTTGATTTATGCCGCGCACTGTTTGCTTTATTCAAACTGCATCTTACACTTAGCCTCCCTGTTAATTTTGAGAATTTGCCGGATTTGTGCTTTAATCTTGCATTAAAATCACCAAGAAAGTTAGGGTTGGTAATGAAGTATATAAGTACCTTTTTAACAATGTGATAATTGTAAAGGTTGTGCTCGCGCTCATTCGAATTAAGTTTTTTTATTTTAAATTTGAAAAATAATCTCCATAAATAATTAATGCCGGGAGGTAAGAGACTCTGCACTTGTAAAATTAGTTTTCAGTGTCAGAGAGGCTGACTAGCAGTTAGTGCTTATGTCATTGAAATGGCTTAGAATGGAAATGATGAGGATTCACTTTCTGTGATGTGTTCAGTCAGTAGTTATCTGGCAAGTACAGAAACTTCATGCTGCTCAAAGCATTTGAATGGAGAGCCAGACAGCAAGGCTTTGTTTTCACAAAGCTAACGGTAGAGCGACACATCACCAGAAGCAACTTCTTGATTCCCATGTTGAACCTGAATTTGGCTTGGCCTCATCATTACTGTGACAGATACTTTTGAGCCATTGGTTCAAGATAAGTAGGCTCAATCTAAGGTTTCAATGGGCCGTAGCTTCCTTGGAGTAGCAATCAGTGTCGTTAAATTTCTTCCGTGCCTGTCTCACCCAACCTTCTGACTCAGGCCAGGCGAGATTGCGAGGCCCAGGGCCAAAGTCCAGCTCTGTCTAAGTGAAGGAAGAAACACCCCTTTTTTATGGCACTAGCTGCCATAAACCAGGTGAGTTTAAAGTCCATTGAAATTGGGGTAGGGTTCAGGCCTCAGGAGGGGGGGTTTTGGAACTGCAGGTTGGGGGGGGTGTTCGGGTCAGGTCGGGGGCTGGGTCGGGGGAAGGGGTTGGACCTCCGGCGGGTGTGGGGGTGAGAGTCGGGCCTGCGGGGGAGGGTGTCCCGTGCGGGTGGGGGGAATCCCACGGGGGGTTGGTGAGTGGGGAATAATGTGGTGGGGTGGTTAGTCAGGGGGGGTGGGGGTGTATCCCTTGGTGGGGGAGTTAGGGTGTGGGGGGAATCCCATGGGGTTGGCAGGGGGGGTGTTGGTCTGGGTTTTTACAATAATTATCCAGAAATTAGAAGAGATTTTAATTCTTCTAACTTTTTCTGGGTAACTGTTGGTGTAACTGTTGGTGTAATCTGAAGTTTACAATTTAAATCACATTTTCGGATCATTCCCAGCACTGGGCAATTTCCCAGAGGAAGTTTGTGCTTCTGGGCAAGAACCCTGAGAGGGGTTCCCCAGCACATCTTTGTGACAGCCCACTGTTTACACAACACATTCTGAATTGGGGCTACTCCACTCTTGATTATTTTGCTGCAATGGTGGGAAGAGTTCTGGTCTCCATATTATAAAAAGGATGTGGATGCACTGGAGAAGATGCAAAAATGACTTGCGAGAATGATATCAGAAATGACGGGGTTTTTTTTCAGGAAAAATGGAACAGGCTGGGGCTCTTTTCTCTAGAAAAATGAAGGCTGAGATGTGACCTCATAAAATTCCAAAAAGCTTTGATAGGCTAGGCATAGAGTCCATTTATGGGCGAGGCCAACCCTAGAGGCCATAAATATAAGATAGTTAATAAAAAATCCAATGAAGAATTCAAGAGAAGTTTCTTTACCCAGGGATTGGTTAGAGTGTGGAACTTCCACCAAAAGGAGTAGTTGATGTGAATAGCATCAATGCATGTAAGAGGGGAGTTAGGTAGACATATGAGGGAGAAAGGAATAAAGGGTATGTTGATGGTCTTGGATCGGGGTGGGGAACCCCCCAGCCCGGGAGCTGGATCCGGTCCGTTTCATTTTTTATCCGGCCCGTGGTGAGATTTGAAAATCCAGCCCCGGCCCCTCACATGCTGCACTCTGAACCAGCCACCACCATGTTCTGATGCCTGAGCCTCGGCCGCAGTCACCAGAGGCCCAGGCTGTGGGGAGAGAGCAAGGCCCGAGGTCCAGGAGCAGGAGCGCAGGGCAGCGACGGGAAGCTGCCAGCTGCCTATCAAGTGGTGAAGTGTGAGTAACCTGGGCTGGGGAAGAAGGGAGCAGGACACCCAACCCCATCGGTGGCTCACCTCCACCCACCCGACCGCCCTCCCAGCTCCATTGATGTCCCAGGACAGGGACTCAGCCCCTGCAGACTGAGGAAGAGGTCCAGGCTCCAGGCCCAGGTGCAGCCTTGGGCTAAGAGTTGGCCAGGGCCTTGGGTTGTTGAGTCACTGCCCTGGGCTGGCTTGGGGGTGGGAGAGAGTAGGAAAGGAGAGGGAGAGAGAGAGAGAGAGACAGAGTGGGAATCGGAGAGAGAGACGGATAGAATGGGAAAGGGGAGAAGGAAAGAAACAGACAGAGTAGGAATCGGAGAGAAAGAGAGAAACAGAGTGAGAATTGGAGAGAGACAGACAGAAAGAGTGGGAAAGAAGAGAGAGAGACAGACAAAGTAGGTAAGGAAAGAGAGCGAGAGAGAGAGAGAGACAGAGAGAAAATCCAGTTGTGAGTAGCAATAGCGTCAGCAGACATGACAAGGTTCATTAAGGAAAAGCAAACTCAGCCATTGCATTAAAGCAGTGGGTGAGTTGAATGTTTCTGTATTCTCTCTAAAAAAACATAAGTTAGTATTTAGGTGTGTGTGGCTCGCAAATGATTTTTTCTATATGCGAGTGGCCCTTGATAAGAAAAAGGTTCCCTATCCCTGGCTTTGGTAAAGGAGGGTGGGATGAGGAGGGTAAACACTGACACAGTCTGATGAACAACCTGTTTCTAAGCTGGAAATACTATGGCCTGAATTTTACCTTTGTTGGGTGCGCCTGATCGGCGGGCCTGGGAGCGGTCAGGAAACGGAATGTGATCGGCCCCCGACCACGATTTCATGCTGGCCAATTAACGGCCAGCCAGCGCGAAACGTGCACTGAAAAGCTCGGTGCTGCTGGAGCGGGGGCAGGAAGAGGGCAGTCACCGTGGGCGCTGGTGAACGCTGCAAGAGAGCTCCCTGAAGGCTGCCTCAGGGAGCGGCAAACCTGAAAATCATCAAATAAAGGTTTTAAAAGCTGTAAAAACTGTCCATGCATCACAGTCAATTACATGAAAATATAACTGACAAAAATGCCATAGATATTGATTTTTATTTTATTTCATAAGAGAAATTTCATCCTGCCCTTGGATGAGGTTTGATGAAAAATGTAAAGTCCGCCTGGCCGATTCACCTGTCCGCCAACCGGAAGTGTGGACGGGCCATGAAAAATCGGAGTCCATTACGCCGTTCAGGTAATACTCCATAATGCCCTTTGTCAGTGCATAAAGCAGCTAATGAAAAGAAAAGCTTGTTGGGATAAAGATATCAGCTCAGAGCTTGAACGTAGTTTATGCCAAGCTTATCATGATATAACCTTTACTCTTGGTTGGTCTTCCATCACACCAAGACTCCACAGTGCAGAGATACTCAGTTACTCCAATAGGAAAAAGTAACTTGTAGGGATCGTTGGTTCATTGTGGTGTGAAAAGCACAGTGGAAACAAGGCATGAGATTTGAAAAGGTAACACTACTCAGTCAATTGATGTACTTCAGGAATACAAATGCAGACCACCCCTGAACTGTCCCCCATAATGTGATAGGTGCGCGGGTGCAGAATTTGGCAGCTCGCCTGCCATTTTAAAATAAATAATTAAGGGTCAATAGAACTTGTTGCCAAGCCAGTTGGCCCAAATAATATGCTGCCCATGCCATAATACAGTTGGCGTGGACAGGTGGGCGAGAGCAGGCAGGCCATTATTTTTAAGCAAGCTGCTTAAAAGGCAGGAAGGTGTAGTATGTCCTTTGCAGAGGGTGCCCTCTGTATATCAGGGCCTCAGCCCCAAGATGATACCCCCATCTTTGGTCCTCCCTACCTGGCCTCCAAAACCCACCCTCCCACACCCCTTGCCCCCTCCTTTCATTGCCGGACTCCTTCCTGCCCTAAAAGCCCACAACTTGCCTTACTCCGGATGCCATTGCTGTTCATTGTGGGACTGCTTGCAGTCCCAGCAGCGCCCACGACTGAGCTCTGGCATTGATGAGACTGCTCGAGCTACTGGCCAATCTGATTGGCGGGCAGACTTTGAGTGTGGGTCTTCCTCTCACTGAGGGGCGGAAGTCCCACTCTCTGCCTGTTTAGCCCACCTGACAGTGCGCTATGGCTGTGGGGTAGGCTATTTTCGTGCGTCAGCTGCCGGCTGATTCTTGCATTGGTGAAGTGAGCAAATGCCTCTGTGAAATCCAGCCCGTTGTCTCTGTTAGCCAACCCAGTGTCCAGTCTCCTTTCAAACAATTTCCTGAGTTATCTACATGTACAAGAGCAGATCATTTTGTTTTGTTACTGGATGTGCTCAGCATGCCCAGGGTTTATATCAGGTGCTGATGTCCATGTACGCATGCCTTGAGGGCTTGCAGGAGATAACTAAATTGCTCAGTTTTTGAGTAGGAAAATCATTTCAAACATAAAGTTTTCCACTCACTACAGGAGTCAATGATGTATGGATTGGGAGAATTCTCAGTTAGGATGACGGAAAGAATTAAATAAAAATCTCGACATCTCACCACAGCTCGACCATGAACAACGATGCATACTAAACACACAATCTATTTTCTGCAAAAATTACCTTTGGGCATATCCTCTGATCTTAACACTGCTTGATGAAACCATGTACTGCTGACAGACGGTGATTTCCCCAGTTTCTCTTTATTAAATATTCATCTTGAACTCTGTTTGGTAGAACATGCTGCTAACAGGGGGAGAGGGGGAATTATTGCACGGTTTCAGTTCTCAAAGGTTGCCAGAATTTACTTTACAAAAGGGGCAGGCGGGCGGGGATGGATGTGGATAGGGTCACGGGGGTGGCTCGTTGTATCTCCTGCTGGACAGTGAGGGGGAAGGGATTGCTGGTGACAATGTTTGGCTGTGCCAAGATCCAGAGAGCTGGAGACCATCAATGGACCATGTTCCATTGCAGCTGGGAGTGCAGGACAGCACAGTTTCCCCTGTTTTGGTCTTTGAGGCACCTTCCCCACTGAAGACAAGTCCAACTCATGTTGGGAGGAACATAACGACATTATAAACATACGAATTAGAAGGAGGAGTAGGCCATTCAGTCTCTCGCGCCTGGTCCCGCATTCATGGCTGATTTGATTGTGGCTGTAGTAATTATGGTTTTCTTTATTATGCAATGTACCTTTAAGAATAATACGTGTTAAGAAAGGTCACATGATCTATCGTAACCAATAGGAGAGAAGCGCAGGCTACCTCAGCAGTCAGTGTAGAGATAGAGTTGGAGTTGAAAGCACACGTGTAGTTTCTGCTGAGCACATTGTAAATAAACTTAATGTTTCCACCCAAAAAGTGTCTGCAGATCAACTCTATCACTAATAGCACAACTCGGCCACCCTATAACAAACTGGTGATGAGGAAAAAATAGGATTAAATAGAAGAAATCAAGTTAGAAAGAAATTGGCACTGTACCTCACCGAGTGATTGTAAGTAGCAAGCTCCATTAGAATTGAAGAAATTATCCCCTCTCAAAATGTCACAATTTGGGACAATTGATCCTTTTGAGCCTGCCTCAGATGATTCATCTCAATACATAGAATACCTTACCTTATTTTTTTCAAGCAAACGAGATTACAGGGGAAGAGAGGAGGTGAGCGATCCTCTTGAGTACTTGTGGAAGCAAAACCTACAGCTTGATTCGAAGTTTGATGGCACCGAGTGCCCCAGATTTTAAGAATTTTGATGAATTGGTGGACCTCCTGAAGGGTCACTTTCAACTAAAGCCCTCAGTCACGATGCAGAGGTTCAGGTTTAATTCGCGAAATAGAGCCTGAAACAACAAATTCAGATATTTACTCTGTGTTTGATCTGAAAGTTGGAAAGACAGAACCAATATTTGTCACAGTGAAAGTAAATGGCAAACCTGGAAGTGGACACGGGAGCTCCCATTACAGTAATTGGAGAACATATCTTCAGATACTTGAATAATGGTGAACATCAATTATGTTTTGAAGAAACAGCCGCCAAGCTAAAAACATATATGGGTGAAGACATTCAAGTCAAAGGCATAAGCAGAATAGCTGTCCATTATGTAAGCCAATTGGCAAAGCTACTCTTGATGGTGGTAGCAGGTGAAGGGCTAAGTCTCCTAGGCCGAAATTGGTTAAAGGAGATTAAGTTAGAATAGGCTGAAATTTTCCAGTTGAGAGCAAGTGGGCTACCAGAGCTACTTAGAAAGTGCACCAATGTCTTGAAGGACGAATTGGGGAAAATCCAGGGCCTGCAAGCCAAAATTCATGTGGATCCCGAAGCAATCCCTTGCTTCATGAAGGCGAGACTGGTGCCATATGCCCTGCGAGATAAAGTTGACATTGAACTGAATAGGCTAGAGAAACTGAGTGTTATACAACTTGTTCAGTTCTCAGAGTGGGCAGCACCCATAGTCCCCATCCTTAAACCTGACCAAAGCGTCCGAATTTGTGGAGATTACAAACTGACGGTTAATAAAGTAGCTAAGCTAGACAGGTACCCCATTCCAAAATTTGAAGACCTGTATGCCAAGCTGGCAGGAGGGACAAAGTACACAAAGCTTGACATGAGTCATGCTTATCAACAATTAGAGTTGGATAGCACCTCCAAGAATTTGTCACAATTAATAGCCACAAAGGGTTGTGCCAATATACACAATTGCCTTTCGGTGTCTCCCCTGCTTGTGCCATCTTTCAGAGAACAATAGAAAGCTTACTGCAGAGACTGCCCCAGGTTGTAATTTATTTAAATGATGTACAGGTGAGGGAGGTAATCTATTTGGGTCACGGGTAGATTCACATGGCCTTCACCCGGTTGAGGAGAAAGTGAGAGCAATAAAAGAGGCACTTCACCAAAGAACACCTCAGGGCTCAAATCATTCCTAGGAATGATCAGCTATTATGGGTGGTTCTTACCCAATTTGTCTACAGTGGTGGCCCTCCTGCATTCTCTACTCAAACAGAACCAACGTTGGCCTTGGAAAGGCAGCCCAGAAGGAAGCTTTCATAAAGGTGAAGCAATTATTGCGAATGTCCAATCTATTAGTGCATCCTGACCAGATGAAAGAATTGGCGCTGACTTGTGACGCATCTCCCTACAGAGTGGGAGCATTGCTCTCTCATCGGATGGATGACGGCATGGAACAGCCAATAGGTTACAAATCAAGAACGCTCAACACAGTGGAAAAGGGATACTCACAGATAGAAAAAGAAGCCCTGTTCATCATCTTTGGTGTCAAGAAATGTCACCAGTATGTTCATGGCCGTCATTTTACAATCGTTTCAGACCACAAACCATTGCTAGGATTGTTTAGTGAGGACAAGGCTATACCACCCATAGCCTCAGCAAGAATACAACAATGGGCTTTAATTCTGGCAGCATACGAATACACTTTTGTACATAGGCCTGTCAATCAAATCGCAAACGCTGATGCCCTTAGTCATTTGCCTTTACAAGAAAATGATGAGCATGTCCCAGTTCCACAGGAACTTGTTTTGCTGTTAAATTTCCTAGATTCCTCACCAGTATGTGCTCAACAGACCAGAGACTGGACAAGTTGGGACCCAGTCCTATCTCAGGTACGAGAACAAGTGCTTCATGGTTGGTCACAGGAGCCTGTATCTGATTAAATTAAACCGTACTTCAGCAGAAGACATGAAATAACCAGGCAGGATAGCATCTTATTGTGGGGAGCACGAGTGATAGTTCCTCCAAAGAGAATGGAGCCACTTTTAATTGAACTACACAGTGCCCATCCAGGAATTTCCCGAATGAAGACCATAGCACGCACCTATCTATGGTGGCCTGGAATGGATGGCGAAATAGAGAGTTTAGTAAAGCAATGTGAGCTGTGCAGCAACTGCAAAAATTGCCAGTGACAGCTCCATTACACCCATGAGTGCGGTTACACATTGACTACATTGGACCTTTCCTGGGAACAATGTTTCAGCTCATTGTCGATGCCCATTCAAAATGATTGGGCATATATGAGGTGAAGTCCCCAACGTTGGCTGCTACAATTGAGAAACTATGTCAGAATTTTCCATTCACAGACTACCAGAGGAAGTCGTTTCCGATAACAGTACGGCATTTACGAGTGCTGAGTTTCCATGATTTATCAGCCTCAATGATATCACTCACGTGAAAACTGTATCGTACAACATTCCTCAAACAGACTGGCTGAAAGGGTGGTTCAAACATTCAAGGCAGGCAAGAAAAAGCTAACTGGTGATTCCTTGGCAACCAAGTTAGCACGCTTTCTTTTTCATTACAGGACTACCCCTCACACAACAACAGGTGTCACACCTGCGGAGTTATTATTGAAATGCCGTGTCAGGACAAGATTGAGCTTAATAATGACAAATTTAGAGGGGAAGGTGGAAAGGAGTCAGGGAAGCCTGAAAACTAGACACAACTGGCATAGTTGTGAGAGGAAAGTTACCGTGAGAGAGCCGGTATATGTGAGGAATTTCAGGAAGGACCAAAGTGGTTATGGGGTGAAATAAGTGTGGTGACTGGACCTCTATCTTACCACGTGGAGGTGGGAGGCTGGATCATCCGTAAATATGTGGACCATTTAAGAACGAGAGAGACAAGTCATCAAGATTTGGTTCCACTAGTGATCATGACCGGGTCTACGTTTGCTTTGAGGACACTTAACCCAGGACTGTCATGTCTGATGTTCCTGTAAGAGTTGAGGATACAGAACTACAAGTGCCCACCAAAGCACCTAATGTTCAGGCAACTCTGGAAAAGGAGGTTCCTGACAAAGAATCTGAAGTTGTGGAGCTGCGACATTCCACACGTACCAGGAAACCACCTGAAAGACTGAATTTGTAAATTCCTTACCCAGTGTAAATATTATGTTGTCTTGAAAAATATGCACATGTAAACATAAGATGTATAGCCGAGTTAAAGGGGAGAAATGTAGTAATTATGGTTTTATTTAGTGCGTAATGTACCTTTAAGAATAATACTTATTAAGGAAGATCACATGATTTGTAGTAACCAATAGGAGAGTAGCGTAGGCTACTTCAGCAGTCAGTGTAGAAATGAAGTTGGAGTTGAAAGCACATGTGTAGTTGCTGCTGAATATATTGTAAAACTTAATGCTTCCACCCAAGAAGTGTCTACAGACCAACTCCATCGTTAATAGCACAATTCGGTCACCCTACAACTGTGGCCTTAACACCGCCATCTTGCCTACCCCCGATACCCTTTAATTGACAGGAGTAGACCATTCAGACCCTTCAGCCTGCTCCATCATTTAACTAGATCTTGGCTGATCTGCATCTCAACTTCATTTACCCACCTAATCTTCCACCTAGTCTAACAAAAATCTGTCAGTCTCAGCCTTGAAAACCCCAATTGTCTCACATTGCCCACAGCTTTGTGAGAGTTTCAGATTCCTACTACCCTTTGTGTGAAAAGGTACTCCGTGATTTCATTCCCGAATGGTCCAGCTTTAATTTTAAAATTATGCCCATTTGTTCTTGATTTCCCATTGGAGGGAAATTGTTTCTCCGCATTGACCCTATTGAAATCTCCATTTTAAACACCTCGATCAGATCACCCCTCAACCTTCTGAACTAAAAGGACTACAAGCTAGGTTTATGCAATCTGTTCTCAGAATTTACCTGTCCATGACTTGGGAACAATCTCAAGAGGAAGACGTGGCTCAGCGTGTTACTGCTATGTCTAAACAACAAGAGAGCAAGTAAGATTTCTGATTTTAAGAGTCTTCGGAAGCCCCCCTCCCAAGGTAAGGAACCCAGTCTTTCCCTTTACACAGTAGAGGTGCAAAGTAATGCATGTTACATGACCATTCTCATAGAGGTTCAATGGCGGGTCCTAAAAGATGCACATCTTTCAGGGCTTTACACAAATGCCCATCTTGGAATTGTTTTTACTGTCATTTAAAACTGGAACTAATGTTGTATTTGGATTTGGAAAGAGGAGCCCCCCAAAGCTTACAAATAAAGTGAGCTGAATGATAAAACCATAAGATGTGAGGGCAGAAGTAGGCCATTTGGCCCATCTAGTCTGCTCCGCCATTGAATGAGATCATGGTTGATCTGATGACCCTCACTCAACTTTCCTGACTTTTCCCCATAACCCTTGATTCCCGATTAAAAATCTGTCTATCTCAGCCTTGAATATACTTAACAACCCAGCCTCTACAGCCCAACCTACTCAACTTCTCCTCATAAAAAAATCCCAGCATCTCCAGGATCAACCGAGGGAACCTTCTCTAGACTGCCTCCAGTGCCAGTATATCCTTCCTTAGATAAGGGGACCAAAATGATTCACAGTATTCCAGGTGTGGTCTACCCAGTGCCCTGTACAGTTTTAGCAAGACTTCCCTATTTTTATACTCCATTCCTTTTGAAATAAAGGCCAACATTCCACTTGCCTTCCCTATTACCTGCTGAACTTGCATGCTAGGCCTTTGCGATTCATGCACAAGGACCCCAAATCCCTCTGTGCAGTCTTTCTCCATTTAATTAATATTCAGCTCCTCTATTCTTCCTGCCAAAGTGCATAACCTCACATTTTCCCACATTTTACTCTATTTGCAAAAGTTTTTGCTCACTCACTTGACGTGTCTATATCCCTCTGTAGACTGCGTCATCCTCACTCTTTGCCTTCCCATCTATTTTTGTGTCATCCGCAAACTTGGCAATAGTACATTCACTTCCCTTGTCTAGGTCATTAATATATATTGTAAATAATTGTGGCCTCAGACCTGATCCCTGTGGCACTCCACTAGTTACAGGTTGCCATCCTGAAAATGTCCCCCTTATCCCACTCTGTCTTCTCTATTAGTTAGCCAATCCTCTATCCATGCTAATATACTACCCCCAATACCATGGGCTCTTATCTTATAAAGTAGCCTTATGTGCAGTACTTTATTGAATGCCTTTTGGAAATCCAAATATATTACATCTACTAGTTCCCTTTTATCTATCTTGCTTGTTACCTCCTCAAATAATTCTAATAAATTTGTCAGGCATGATTTCCCCTTCATGAAGCCATGCTGACTCTGCTTGATTATATTATGCATTTCTAAACTCTGCTTTAACATACTTTATAATAGACTCCAACATTTTCCCAATGACAGAAGTTAAGCTAACTGGCCTATAGTTACCTGCTTTTTTGTCTCCCTCCCTTTTTGAATAAGGGTGTTACATTGACAGTTTTCCAATCCTCTGGGACTTTTCCAGAATCTAAGGATCCACTATCTCTGTAGCTACTTCCTTTAATATCCTAGGGTGCAACCCATCAAGTCCAGGGGACTTATCTGCCTTTAGCCTCATTAGTTTCCCTAGTATTTTTGCTCTAGTGATAGTTATTGTATTTATTTCCTCCCCCCCCACCCCCAACCTTTTTGCCGCTTGATTATTTAGTATTTTTGGAATGCTATTAGTGATGCAAAGCATTTATTCACCTCCACTGCTGTTTCCTGGTTCCCCATTATTATTTCCCCAGTCTCATTCTCCAAGGGGCCTATGTTCACTTTGGCCTCTCTCTTCCTTTTTATGTATTTAAAGAAGCTTATACTGTGTTTTTATATTACTTACTAGTTTACCCTCAAAGTTTATTTTCTCCCTCTATTATTCTTTTGGTCATCTTCTGTTGGTTTTTAAAACTTTTCCAATCCTCTGGCTTACCACTAATCTTTGCCACCTTGTATGTTTTTTCTTTCAATTTGATACCATCCTTAACTTCCTTGGTTGGTTTATCCCCTTCCTAGAATCCTTCTTCCTCACTGGGATATATCTTTGTTGTGAGTCATGAACTATTTTCTTAAATGTCTGCCATTGTTCATCAGCCATCTTTTCTGCTAAACTCCTTTCCCAGTCCATTCCAGCCAACTCTGCCTTTTGTAATTACCCTTATTTAAGTTTAGTTCAGTTGTTTCCAACCCAAGTTTCTCACTCTTAAACTGAATGCTAAATTCTACAATGTCATGATCACTGTTTCCTAGGGGACCTTTTACTCTGAGATCATTCACTAAACCTGCCTCATTACGCTTCATCAGATCCAAAATAGCCCAATCCCTGGTTGGATCCACAACATATTGTTCTAGGAAACTATCCCGAATACACTATGAATTCTTGCTCATGGCTACCTCTGCCAGTTTGATTTTCCCAATCTACATGAAAATTAAAGTCACCTATGATTAATGTACTGACATTTTTACATGCCCTCATTATCTCCTGATTTATGCTCTGTCCTACTGTATAGTTGCTGTTAGAGAGCCTATAGACTACTCCCACCATTGTCTTCTTCCCCTTGTTATTTCTTACCTCCACTCTACATCTTCCGATCCAAGATCATTTCTTGCTATCGTACTTATCCCATCTTGTATCAACAAAGCTACCCCACCACCCTTTCCCTCCTGCCTGTCCTTTTGAAAAGTCACATACCCCTGAACATTTAGTTCCCAGCTTTGATCTCCTTGTAACCACGTCTCTGTAATGGCTACAAGATCATACCCATTAACCTCTATTTATGCCGTTAATTAATTTATTTTGTTCCAAATACTATGTGCATTTAAGTAAAGAGCCAGTAATTTTGCCTTTTTACTATTATTCCCCTCTTTGACCCTATTTGCTACTGTTTTTTTAATGTTTGCATGCTGTCCCTTCCTGTCACACTCTGGGTATCATTACCTAAATAGCTGCCCTGCAATGCTGCCATATCCTTTTGCTTTGTAAGCCTACGTATCCCCTCTCAAGAACCCTCTCCCACTCTCTGACGACACTAGCTCTAACTCACCACCTCTTCTCTCGACACTTCATTGCTTCTGTGTAATCAGCCTTGTCCAACTTCTAGTCCTTGATGAACATACATACGAACATACAAACTAGGAGCAGAAGTAGGCCATTTGGCCCCTTGAGCATGTGCCACCATTCAATAAGATCGTGGCTGATCGGATTGTAAACTCAACTCCACATTCCCACCTGCCTCTGATAACCTTTCACCTTGATTATCAAGGAGATGCGTATTCATCTACTCAGACACAATTCGGGGTGCAGACTGGACACTTAGGCCTCAATCTGCGTGCTCTTCAACCTCCTAACATCTCAACCCTGCTTCTCCATTACAAGCCCATGTGGGAAGAAAGCTGGATAAATTTTAAAACTTACGCTCCTTTGAACGGGATGGAGATAAATGGAGGAGTGGGTTGGGGTCAAACCACAGGCCTATCTGAAGATGAGGATGAATAAAATCTTTTGCTGTCTACTTTTTTCTCCAGTTATGCACCTCATCCACTCAGTCACAGCACGACAACATGAGCATATCTACATGAGCAGCGCTTGAACTGGCGTAGATTCCTGCAGAATCATTGCAACTGATGTCCCCCTTTAGTTAATATGCTCACCGACAACCAACCCAACTCCAAGAACTCAGCTTCATGCACCATGCCCTGGCACAAACACGGAGATTTAGGTTATCAGTTTGAGAACCAGATGAATCATAAGGCATGGTGGTTACAGCACAGAAACAGGCCATTTGGCCCAACAGATCCATGCTGGTGTTTATGCTCCACACAAGCCTCCTCCCACCCTTCTTCTTCTAACCCTCTCAGCATAGCCTTCTATTCCTTTCTCCCTCATGTGCTTATCTAGCTTCCCTGTTAATGTATCTATGCTATTCACCTCAATCATTCCATATGGTAGTGAGTTCCACATTCTAACCACTCTGGGTACAAAAGTTCCTCCTGCATTCCCTAATGGAGTTATTACTGACTATTTTATATTCATGGTTCCGCGTTTTGGATTCCCCCACAAGTGGAAACAGCTTCTCTACAATAAACCCATTGACTCCTTTCATAATTTTAAAGACCTCAATTAGGTCCTTTCAGTCCTTGTTTTTCTAGAGAAAAGAGCCCCAGCCTGTTCAGCCTTTCTTGATAATTACCTACAACCTGCTTACTTGTCCACTCCACTTGCTGGGATGCAACGAGAGTAATTTTTCTTTCAAAAAAAATACAGGCTGCAGATGTTATGCAAAATAACAGATGGCATAGGTGGACTGTTCAGGTTCTGACAGTCCCCAGTTAGTTTTGAGGTGGTAGCTGCATATTCCAGTCAATGAATAACTTGAAATTGCAAGCACTTTTGAAATGTATTTCCAGCCACTTGTTATTTTATATAAATGCAGTTAATGTAAATCAAACCCAATTCTGAATTAATCTGGAGCTGTTGAGCACATAAAATCAATGCTCTTATAATCAGTGTAATTAATTTCCATTTTTTTGGTTTTAAATGAACAGATTTCAAATCTTCATTTGTAAAGAATGCATGTTTTAAAATAATGCCAAGTAATTATTCCCAAACCAAAATTAAGTAAGGCAGGAAAGTAATTATTGCTATTAAGTACATCTGATAAGTAAATACCATTTGTCATCAAAGGGGATCAAGGCAGTGTGGAAAAGGGCAGCCAAGCTAACAGCTACCTTACAGGATCTCAGCTATCGGGAGATGTTGAAGAGCTCAGGATTGTTTAGAATCAAAGAACAATATACAGAGAAAGAGGCTATTCAGCCCATCTGGCCTTTGCTGGCTCTTTGAAAGAGGTATCGAATTAGTTCCACTCCCTTGCTCTCTCTCTATATGCTTGGGCATTTCTCCTTGTCAGGTGTAACAAAATTTGCTTTAAAGATTAGCTATTGAATCTGCCCCACCACCTTTTCAGGCAGATTCCACATCATAACAACTCATTGCATTAAAAAAAAACCCTCCTCATCTCCCCTTTGGTTCTTGTACCAATTGTCTTAAATCAGCTTCCTCTAGTTACCTGGGAATCCTGCAGACAGCACCTCACCTCCTGACTCTCGAGGCCAGTCCACCATCTACATGGAACAAGGTCAGGAGTGTGATGAAATACTCTCCACTTGCCTGGATGAGCACAGCTCCAACAAGACCCAAGAAGCTTACACCATCCAGGACATAGAGCCCGCTTGATTGGCACCCCTTCTACCACCTTAAACATTCACTCCCTCCACACTGACGCACAATGGCAACAGTATGTAACATCTACAAGATGCACTGCAGCAACTAAACAAGGGTCTTTCGACAACACCTTCCAAATCCATGACCTCTACCATCTAGAAGGACAAGGACACCAGATAGATGGGAACACCACCACCTGAAAGTTCCCCTCTAAGCCACTCATCATCCTGACTTGGAAACATATTGCCGTTCCTTCACTGTCGCTGGGTCAAAATCCTGGAGCTCCCTTCCTAACAGCATTGTGGGTGCACCTACACCACATGGACTACAGCGGTTCAAGAAGGCAGATCACCACCACTTTCTTAAGGGCAACTAGGATAGGCAATAAAAATGCTGGCCTAGCCAACAACACCCATGTCCTGAGAAAGGATAAATAAAAATCCCTCCCACTGGTGGAAACAGTTTCTCCCTCCACTAACAAAACTGCTCAAAGTCTGGAGAAGTGAGTTCTCAGGGGAGATATTACCCCAGCATTCAAGATCGCGACAGTGTGCTTGAGATTTTCATAATGTCTAGATTCAGGGTGCATGAGATAAAACTTCAAAGGTGAAAGGTTGATGAAGAGATAGCATTTAATTACTTTGATTTTTTAATATATATTTATTCTTGAGATGTGAGTGTCACTGGCTAGGCCAGCATTTACGGCCCATCCCTAATTGTCCTTGAGAAGATGCTGGTGAGTCACCTTCTTGGACACAGCAATCCTTATAGTGTAGGTGGTGCAGAGCTTAGAATGCACTTCCCACAGAAGAAATGAGGAAATTAGAATGGAAAGTATTTCTAGGAGAATTAGACAGATATTTGAGGAAAAGGCCAATTGATAGGTATATGTTTTTGGAACTGCTTAAGTGGACTATAAAACCGGTTCTGATCATGTATTTTCCTTTGAATTTTGACCTCAAGGTAAGTGTACTAGTCCTTTATTCACACACATTCATTACCTAGCCTCATAGTTTTGATATCTACAGTAGGATAAACATTGGGCTTTTAAAAATCATAACATTTAAGCACAATGCATAACCAACCAAGGTTTATGAAAGAAGTTCTATGCAAGCAAATAGAATGAATTTTCCTTTATTGTACATTATTTGCCATAACAATTGAATGCTGTTAATGGCAACTCTGCAATTTTATGGCTTGTACACTGATGGTTGTCATAAAGTAATTTGGTCCAACTGTGTCAATTGGTTGAACCATATTTTCCTGAATTATCATGCTTCAAGAATTTTCCTGATTTCATCTGAAAGGAATCTTCACCTTAATTTCTATTACAATTTTGCTATGAAGTTAAAGTTGGTGCAGATGGAGTTAATTCCCTGAAATAACACAAGCTATCTGGGATGCTGGTTAAATTAGTACCTGAATTATCAGATGAAACAGTTAACAGAATTGCGCATACTCCAGGCATATCAGTCTAAGACAGTGGATGGGGGCGGGGCTGAGGAGGTTTGTTAACACATCTCAGAGAAAGTTGGACTGGTTTTGTTCACAGAGTACAACAGGATGCTGAGCTAAGCAAACAATGCTAATCACTATGACGCTGACATAGGGAAGCGGGGGGAGGTGGAGTTTCCAAGCCAGTGGGAGCCATGAATGGCAGTTTAATGAATCGATTCCTGACAGTTTAAGCTTAAGTTTTTAACCTCACTTCATTATCTGTTTCTCTCTCTGCCTATGAAAAGACAATCTGTAGCTAGTTTGGGTTTGGAGGTCAGAAAAGTCTTTCTTTATGAGTTAAAACTAGTCCATTCAGCTCATAAAGCGAGGAAGACCCAAATCAAGGGAAACGTTTGAATAATTTATTGTTTTTACTGTTAATGTAGTGCCAAAATTTATTGTTAAAAATTGTATTCTGTTCATCCATGTGTTCATGTAAAATAAATCAGTTGCTCGATTTGCAAATAGCCTCCTCTCACTACAGTGCTATCAGCCCAAATTAGGGAGATTGGAGAAATACAAACACCAATAAATATCATATCGCAGTAAACTGTCTGCACAATGTGAGTCATATTCCTAATGGCATGGGAGTCATAGGAACATAGGTATGGAGGAACATGAGAACAGGAGTAAGCATAGCCCTTCGACTCTGTGCTGCCATTTGATGAGATCATGGTTGAACTGTGACCTATCTACATATACCCACCTTTGCCCCTTATCCCTTAATGTCTTTGGATAATAAAAATCTATCAATTTTGGATTGAAAATTAATTAATCTAGCATCAATTGCCATTTGTAGAAGAGTGTTCCAAACTTCCAATTGTGCATAGGAATATTTCCTAATTTCACTTACGAAAGGTCTGCCTCCAATTTTTACACTATTTCCCCGAATCCTAGCCTCCCCAAACAGCAGAAATAGTTCCTCTCGATCCACTCTATCTGATCCCCTTAATATCAAGAAAATTTCAATCAAACCACCCTCTACCCTTCTAAATTCATGGGGATATAAGAACACAAGAGATAGGAGCAGGAGTAGACCACACAGTCCATCGAGCCTGTTCCACCATTCAATACGATCAGGCTGGTCTTGGGCTTCAACTCCATTTTGCTACCTGCTCCCCATATCCCTTAATTCTCTGAGAGACCAAAAATCTGTTAATCCCAGCGTTAAATATATTCAATGATGGAGCATCCACAACCCACTGGGGTAGAGAATTCCAAATATTCACAACCCTTTGTGTGAAGTAATTTCTCCTTGTCTTAGTCCTAAATGATCGGTCCCTTATCCCGAAACCATGCCCTGTATTTTAGACTCCCCGACCAGCATAAACAATCTTTCAGCATCTAAAACCATAATTTATTTAATCTCTCTACATAATTTGACCATTGGTGTCAAGGTATCCTTCTGGTAAGCCCATGCTGTACTCCCTCCAAGGCCAATATATGTTTTCTAATGTGTGGTGTCCAGGATTACTCACATTACTCCAGGTGTTGCCTACCCAGGGCTTTGTATAGGTGAAGTATGACTTCTGCCTCCTTGTATTCTAGTCCTCTTGATAGAATGGCCAGCATTCCATTAAAGTCTTTTTGATTATTCTCTGTGCCTGTTCATGGCATTTTAATGACCTGTGTACCTGGATCCCTAAAGTTTCTTTGAACCTCCACTGTTTCTAGCTTTCACCATTTATAAAGTATTCTGTTATGCCCTTTTTCTTTGTCTAAAGTGGATGACCTCACATTTGCCTACATTGAAATCCATGCCATACTATCATATCACT
Organism: Cetorhinus maximus; assembly: GCF_964194155.1. Classification (NCBI taxonomy): domain Eukaryota; kingdom Metazoa; phylum Chordata; class Chondrichthyes; order Lamniformes; family Cetorhinidae; genus Cetorhinus; species Cetorhinus maximus. The sequence continues at coordinate 42,062,825 of NC_135883.1, read as the reverse complement.
AGATATGGTGGGGAATGGACACTCCTAATTGTCCACTCATGGGGTAAATGAGAGAATATTTTGCGTAGAAATTTATAGCATTAATGCATAGTCCAACCATTGTGTTTCACCACTAATTATTAAGAAAGAAAAGCTTTAAAATAGACACACTGTAGATTCCCAACAACAATTCATTCCAAGTTTCACCAGGACTGCCATTCAAAATATCTTGTCTTATGGGGGGAGTCCAGGACAGGGAGGCTAATCTTAAAACTGGAGCTAGGCCATTCAGGGGTGATGTCAGGAAGTACAAAGGGGAGTGGAAATCTGGAACTCACTCTTCCAGAAAGGTGTTGAGATTGGGGGCCAACTGAACATTTCAAAGCTGAAATTGATAGATTTTTGTTTGGCACGTTTATTAAGGGTTACAGAACCAAGGTGGGTAAATGGAGTTAAGATTTGGATCAGCCAGTCTGAGGGGCTGAATGCTTGTTTTTCATTAAAAAAAAAGAGTTCAGAGGACTATTTAATTCTGTTACCAGAAGGTACGGTTGTCCATTTACCTGGCATCAGCTATGTGCTTAAAGTTTGTATCAGACATCAGCCATGAGGTATGAGTACAATCTAAGCTTTCTCGCAGCCATGACATTTACACAGATTAAATATGGCAGCCAGTGGTGGCATCTGAGCTTTAAAAGTGTTACGGCTCATTTAATTTCTCACAATTACCAACGTTTCTAGACACCTTAATTATTATTATTCTAATTACTATTCTTCGCATTTTCATGACCCTCTCATCTGAGATAAATTTTAATTAAGCTGTCAAATATTGGTAAAAATAATCACAATAATAAGCATCTCCCTGCTGTGACCGATAACAAATTACCATTTCCAATGGATTAAATGAGGGGAAAGTGAGATTTGAATTACGATCAAGGGGGCAGCAAGTCGCTGAAGGAATTGCTCCACCCATTTGTCCATGCTTGACTGAGAACCAACCAGGTCCAACACTGGGGAAGGAAAGAAGCCCCAGCGTGCATTTTACGGCCTCGGATTGTCCCAAAGCATTTTACAGCCAAAGAGCACTTATGAACTAAAGCGACTGTTATGTAGAAAATGCAGCAGCCAATCTGTGTACAGCAAGCTCCCACAATCAGAAGTATGATAACAAACAGATAATCTGTTTTAGTAATGCTGCTTGAGGGACAAATATCGACCAGGAGAACTCTCCTGCTCTCCTTCAAAATGTGGTGCCTGAAAGCAAATGGAACTTGGTTTTGCATCTCAGCCAAAAGGCAGCACCACCAATGGTGCAGCACTGTCTCAGGCAGTGAGACATACATTTCTGGAGTGGAACTTGAACTCAAAACCTGCCGACTCAGAGGTGTGAGAGATGGTCATCTGAATCACAGCTGACATGTATTTTCCAGATGGCCTGCATTTAGCACTGGCTGCAAATGTTCCTCTTTCCTATCAGGTTCAGGAGATACCCTGATAAGCCCAAATGTAAATTAGCCTGAAAACAGAAGAAATATCTTCCTTCATTCTGCTATAACAGTGCTCAATAAGCACCTCGGGCTCAGGTGCGTTGCCGAGGGTGACGACCTCTTCTTAAGCAAGAAGGGAAAGGCAGCAGATAAAAAAATTTGCCTCAGTTCAAGGACAAAAAAAAGGAGAAAGGGCCCTGTCTGGAATAATACTTCAAGGCCTGGAATACTAGCAGGCACATGCAGCGTGGGGGATATTTGTCTGGAATGTGTTGGGACAAAAATCACTTGTCGGGCTCCTGAACTGAGACATCAATCAGATTTGTCAGAGGGTTGATTGCTCTATTAAATCACTCACACTTGCTTGATTTGTCTTGTCAGGCTAGGCGGAAAAAAAAGATAGAATTTTGACAGTGGGGGGGGGTTTATGTTTTGAAATACTCTGTCAGAAGCAACTAAAAATAAATCTGACTTTTGATTTGAACACAGCTGATGGTGCGTGAAGCCATTTTTCATTGCAGGATTCTGACAGTGGCTGCACCTGATTTCAAGCCAGGCTCTGTGTCCCAGCACTGCCCACTTTGGGCTATTTTTTTCCCTCCTCCCCAAAGATGTGGCAAGTAATTGAAAATATAGGGGTAGGATTTCCACAAGGGCACCATGGCACTGAGCCACATGAGAAGGTACTAGGGGAGGTGACAAAAAGTTAGGTCAAAGATATATGGCGGAATTTTCCTAGCCCGCTGGCGGCGGGCGTGATAGGTGGCGTGCACGGAACATATGGCGGGACCCACTTCACGACAGCATGAAGGCAGGTCGCGATCTTCCGCTCAGCCCGCCAACGGCAGGCCACGTTTCCCGCCATCGACTGGCGGGGAGCTAATTGTAATACATTAGAATATAATTAAAAGGCTCTTGGAACCCCACCGTATCATCCGTCCACGTCGGCGGGAAAGTACGCTGACAGGTTTCACAACAGCACACAGGCAATGTGCACGTGGCAGGGGGAACTGAGGTGAGTGAACAGCAGCGTTCTCCCACAGCTCACCCATTGTTTACAGGCCTCAGGGGCACCGGGGGGTGGGGGAAACTGATGCCTGATCTCAGAGGCGACTGCTGAGTGGGTGGGTGGTGTCCAGGGCAAGTGCTGGCCAGCCTCGGAGGCGACTGCTGAGGTGGGGGGGTCAAGTGCTGCCCTGGAGCTGCATCCTGCAAGCAGGCAATGGAGGTGGGGGGCAGGGTGAGTGAGGGAAGTGGTCATGCATTAAGGACAAACTGTATAAACTGACCAGGCCTCTGCAACTGAGACAGATCAGGCGCAGCCACAGTGATATGATTGGGGTCAGGCCTCTTAGCCTGTCCACCCACGCAAGCAACGCGGATACACCAAAGGGCCACCAAGTGCTTCAGACCCCACCACCCCCCCCACCCCCCCCCGCCCCCCTGAGCCCCCACCGGCACAGACTGCAAGTCCGTCACCGCTTTACTGGACCATGGAGCAGTTGGACTGCACACGTTGTACAATCTCCTCGCCACCGCTGACCATGTAGCAGTCACTGCTGGAGGCACTCACAGCCTCGTGCAACCTCAGCATCCTGGTTTGGACCAGTGTCCCCCATGTCGCAGGTTGACAGGGCAGCCAAGCAACACACTCATCTCTGGCTATCCAAGGGGTGACCAGCACCCTCCGGGAAGCATTAAGGGGCGGTCACACAGGGCCAGGAAAGGTGCTAAGTACAGCCATGATAACCACGTCTCTCTCTCTTTCATGCTGTCAGGATCATGGATCCTGGTGACCTAGCTGTAAGCCTGATGGCCTACAGAGACCATAGAAGGTGGAGGAGAGAGTGACTGAGACACCTGGCTGCACAAAGGCAGGAGCAGCAATCTCGTGAGGAAGGGGCAGCAGGGGCTCCCGCACACACTGCCCAGGAGTGACAGTGAGCCATGGCTGGTCAGTGCCTAGCGACACCCAGGGTCTATAGACACTGCCTGCCATTCCTGCAGATGACTGAGAACCAGTGTTGCCGATGACTGCACATGTCTAGGGACCTGGTGGCTCATACCTGCCACTTACTGCAGGACCTGGCACCAAGGGGACATGGAGGGCATCCACTGTCAGTGGCTGTGAAAGGTGAAAGTGACTGTGGCGCTCAATTTCTATGCCAGTGGCTCCTTTCCGGGCTCCACAGGTGACCTCTGTGGGATATCGCAATCCGCCACCCACAAATGCATCCATGAGGTCACAGATGCATCTTCTCCATGTCACACAACTTTGTGCATTTTGCCCAGGACCGGGACAGCCAGGATGCAAAGGTCATTGGATTCACCCTGATCTCGGGATTCCCACAGGTGCAGAGTGTGATTGACTGCATTCATATGGCGCTAAGATCTCTGTCTGTCTTCATAAATCGCAAGGGCTTCCACTCACTGAACATGCAGCCGGTGTGTGACCACCAGAGAAACACATCCTGCAGGTGTGCACATGGTTTCCAGGGAATGTGCATGACGCCTACATCCTGAGTCGCTCGCAAATCCCTGCAGTCTTCCAGGGTCCACAGAAGCTGCAGGGATGGCTCCTTGGGGACAAGGGCTACCTGCAGAGGCCGTGGCTGATGACACCCAAGCGGCGGCCTCAGACTGCAGCAGAGCGACGGTATAATGAGGCTGATGCAGCAGCTCGCAACTTGGAGCAGATCATCGAGATGCTGAAAATGAGGTTCCGGTGCCTGGACTGGTCTGGTGGAGCCCTGCAATACAGTCCACAGAGGGTGTCACGCATCATCGCCGTCTACTGTGCCCTTTACAACCTGGTGCTGCAACGGGGAGAGGACCTGGCTGAGGAGGAGATGGAAGAGCTGCACGTCTCCTCCGATGAGGAGGATGTCAATGGGGCTGAGGGTGAGGAGGTCCTCGATGGTGATGACAACGGGGATGAGGCTCTCGCACTGGCCAGATGAGGCAGGTGCACTCGGGAAGCCCTCATAGCTGCCAGATTTGTGGGGGATGATGACGACATGCAGTGAGGTGACCCCATAAATCCTCACATTGCAGTTGTGAATGTTTGACTCCAGTCTGGCTTATGGCAGCGCCACTACCCTCTATGAGAATGCTCCTGTCATGGAGACGCAGTGGAGGCCCTAATAGTCGTTCGACTGCAGGAGGATGACGACAACATGCAGTGAGGACACTCCATAGATCTTCACATAGCCTCTGAGAATGTCTGACTCCTGTCTGGCCGAGGGCAGATTGCTTGAGCTCCATGATCAGGGCCATTTCAGAGAAGCAGCCATGAAACTTTAGACGCATTTGATGCTGTGTCCGCTTTCAGCACATCAGCCCTTCAGGAGCTGGTGCACAGAATCACAGGTCCCAGATGCTGAAGAGATGGGAGCCAGCCCCACCTTATAGGTGCTGAGAGCACACAGAGAGTATGAGAGAACTCTGTGGCGCTTGCCCACTGCATTCTGGCAGCAATGACCAGCACTGCCGAGGTGCAGGCATCAGTAATGTTTCCAGGGAGTGTGAGGCCGGATCATCACTGTGTTCTGAAGGCTGCACAGAGCACAGGGAAGAGGCCCTGGACTGAGACACCTGCCTTTATCTTGTGCAGAAATGTTTCACAACTGAGTGACAAGAACACTGCTCATCAGAACAAGGGTCCACAGGCAGGGAGACATACTTAGGAATTGATTGACGATAATAAACATTACGTACAAGTGACCAACACCCATGGCCAGGCTCTGCAACTACTTTTACCAAAGTTTCCTAACCCTGCTGCTAAGTCTTGGTGCTCCCCAGACAGCTACAGCCGAGGTGGAGGCAGCCTGCTGACTGCGACGCCCTGTCTGTGATGACTTTGGCAGGCGTCCTCTGGAGGGCCGAGACTTGGAGGGCCCTGGCCTACTTTCAGGGTCCTGCTGTGTGGCAGTGGCATTCTCCTCGGCCTGTGGAGCTGGAGCTGCTGAGATCACAGGAAGAGGGAAGTCGGATGGGCTGGTCACTCATGGAGTCACCTGGATGGATGGCCCTGGGGTGTGAACTTGCTGATCATCCTCCCTATGGGTGCCTGAGGGCCCCTGGCTGACACAGTGAGCGGAAGGGTTAGCTGGAGTGAGATCAAGCTGCCCAGCACCCCTCTCACGTTGACACTGTTGGAGGCCAACTATGGCATCAGCGATGGAGTTAAGCCCGCACAGCAGTGCAGGAGTGACGTCCTGGACAAAGGTCTCCATGGTGGCCGCCATCCTACCAGTGTTGATCTCGATGTATTGCAATGCCTGCACTATCACCTCAGACTGAAGGCGAACAGACTCCTCCATCGTGCCTTGCAATCTGAGGAGTGCAGCGGACATCCCTTCCTGATGTTCCCGAGTTTGCCTTTGCAGATCCAGCAACTGTGACATGACTGAGTCCAGAGGCTCATCATCTGATTCAGACTCAGCAATGTTCTGGCCTCCAGCAACCCTCCGAGTGCCGGGGACCTGGGAAGTCCCTGTCTCCACCTGTTATGGATCAGACAGTGCGATGTGCTCACCAGGTTGTGACCCTGGGGCTACTCTAAAGCTAGCTCCCACCGAGGTATGTGTCTCTGTGCTGGTGGAGGGTGTGGGTGAGCGCTGTGATGGGACTTTAGGGAGGGTGCCTCCAGATTCCTCTTTAGAGGTTTCTTCGGGGCTTGATTGGAGGCCCTGGGTCATGGACTCTGTCGACTGTTTGGCAGATGTGCCTGCGAAAGCAAGGGGAGATAATTAGTGCATGGCAGTGGCCTGTGAAACAGGACACATCACTCACAGCATGGCTGTCTGATGGGTGTTACACTGCTGGATCCTCACTTGGTAGAGCAGTGCCGACCTCACTGTCAGAACAGGACCAATCCTGGTCATCGTTGGCCAGCTGGATGGCTCTGTTTACGAATTCTGTGAGAGCTTTGATTTCCAGCATCTCTCCACCTGTCTGCGACCTTTCCCTCCTGTTGTGAGCCAGTTTGTCCTGCATGGGTAGAGATGGGGAGAGTGTATCAGGATGCCTGTCGGGCCAGATGAAATGAATGCCTGGCCTGTGTGGGTGGTGAGTGGTCCCATGGATGGGATGAGGACAATGAAAGTGAGTGTGAGAGAGTGAATGGTGATGTCCTTTGCACTGACAGTGAGTGAGGGCCCTGTGGATGTGTGATGGGTTTGTGAGTGTGTGAGTTAAGAGTGATGAGAAGAGTGACTTACCCTGGCAGAACGGAGATTATTCACCCTTTTGCGGCACTGGGTGGCTGTCCTCCTCTGCAGGGCGTTTGCGCTGACCACCGCTGCCACTGCCTCCCAAGCCGGGTTGGTGACATCGCTACCATCCATCGGCCAGAGTGGGGATTGAGAACATCCCAGCGGGCCTCCACAGCATCCAGCAGTCGCTCAAGAAACCCGTAGTTGAAGCGGGGGGGCTGCAGTCTTTTCTCCTTTGCCGGCCATGTCTCCCAGGCATTGGCGGTGAGCTGGTGGCAATGAGTGCTTTGCAGGCGGCTGACTTTTAAACATGTTGGCTGGCGTGATGCAACAGTGGGGTGATGGTGGATGAGAGCCCGCCCACCATGGAAATGACATGTTTTGTGCGAGTGAATATATAATGAGGCGGGCTTGGGAAGATACGGTGTGAAAACCCACCATTTTCATCAGCGGGTAGGACTCCACTTTACCTGCCCGCTACCACACTTAGTGCAATTCTGGGAAAATTCCACTCATAAGGAGTTTCTTAAAGGAGGAGAGAGAGGCAGAGAGGTTTAAAGAGAGAATGCCAGAGCTTACGAGGCAGGCAGCTGAAGGCACAGCTACCTAAGTGAAGCAAAGCAAACCCGGGATGCGCCATCATCGGCAGCTGTCCCTCGTTTCGAGGATGGTGTCTACTCAGTGTCACGTGACTCTGCCATGGGTCTTCATGTGACTGACCAGATATTTGGTCACATGGGACAGGATGTCCCACAAGGTCGTGGCATCCGGAGTGCAGGAGCTGCTTCCTTTTCTTTCCTTCTCTGTTGCCGCGCTGCCTCATCATTAAAGTATTTGCACACAAAGCATGCTGCAGCTTGATGGACAAGTTTTTGCCACTTTGAATGATTGGCAGCAAGTTAATCCCAGTCATGAGTGCCAATGCTGCCACACTTCAAGGAGAGTTTCAGGATGCCTGTGAAGTGTTTTCTTTGTCCTCGCCTGGCACACTGGCCATTTGAGAGTTGAGAAAGCAGGACCTTGTGGGAGAGATGCTTTCTAGCCATCCGTCAGGGTGTCCAGTCCATCAAAGTTCATTTTGGAGGACAGTTGCCTGAATGCTTGGCAGCTGGCTTCAAGAAGGACACCTGCGTTTGTTCAACAACCCTCCCTTTGAACTCAGAGGATGCGGCGGAAGCATTGATGGAACTTCTCTAGCGCTGTTATGTGACACTGATACACAGTCCAGGTGTCACTGCAGTACAGGAGTGTGGTGATGAAAACTACTCTGTACACTCGGGCTTTTGTTGACTTGCAGTGATCTTTGGTGTCAAACACTGCTGTAGTTTGGCACAGCTGATCCAATGTTAATGGTGGCCTTTTGGGAAAGGTGGCTGTCAAAGTATGGGGAGTGCTCAAAATATTCCAGGGTCTCTCCTTCACCATATGTGGGAGGTGGAATATTTGGTTGACTAGGTGATGTATGAGTTTAGTTTTGGCAACATTCAAGGACAAGTCTTGTTCTTATATGCAGAATTGAAATGATCAAGAGTGGCTTGTAAATTTGGTGCAGTGTGAAGAATGACACTGCAGTCCTCTGCAAATTCTAGGTCATGTATGTCTATGGTGGTCAGTTTAGCTTTGGCACAGAGGCAACTGAGGTTAAAGAGTTTTCCGTCGAGGCAGTATTTAATACTGACACCAGAGGCACCAGAGGGGATCTTTGATGAGGTCAATGACCACTGTGAGGTAAATTGTAAATAGTGTGGGAGCTATCACACAGCCTTGCCCGACCCTGGTTCCCATTTTGAAGGTGTCTATTTCAGATCTCCCACTCGAGAGTTGCAATCATATCATCATGAAGCAACTGCTGGATTGTGATGAAGTTTCTTGAACATCCAAATCTTTGAAGCACAATCTGCAGAGCCTCATGGTTTACTGAGTCAAGTGCTTTGCTCAGGTCGATGGATGCAATGAAAAGTTCCTGGTGTTCCCGACATTTTTCTTTGATTTTTCTGGCACCAAAGACCAGAGGTTCCTCTGGAAGGCCACACCGTCTCTCTAGGAGGGTTTCCTCAGCCACAGGAATCAGGCAGTTCAGGGAATGGGTGTCAGGATTTGCCCTGTGGACAAGCAGGAAAAATCTCAATCGTTTCCGCAGAATGTATTATCTCCCTTCTTGAAGATAGTTACAATTGTCACATTCCTGAAGTCGGGGAGTGGGGGTCGGGGAGGGGAGTTCTTTTTCCTCCCAAATCCAAAGGATGAGCGCATGGAGTCTTGATATGTGCAAAAGCCCACCAGCCTTGAAGTCCTCAGCTGGAATACTACCTGGGCCACAGGCTTTGTTGTTCTCCATCTGCTGGATTGCTTGTCGCAGCTCTCCCATCGCTGGTGGTTCACCCATTGATTCTAAAACTGGGTACTGGGGCATAGCCTAGAGAGTATCAGCTGCCATGTGGATTCACGGTTGAAGAGTTGTTCAAAACGTTCTTTCCATCTTTGACAGATAGCACTGTCATCCTAATGAAGAGACACACAGAGCAGAATTGTCCACTCCTGGCCTAAGTTCTGTGGCGGGGGCGGGAAGCGGGAAGCCAGAGTGTTTTCTGGCGCAGAACCGAGCAGGAAAACGCACTGAATCGCGCACCACTGGCCTCGTTAATTATGCAGTCGGGGGTTTCCTGATGAGTCGCGGGGCAAGCAGGAAGTTGTGCAGCCTACCGTCATATCCAGGAGCCCTATTTGAAAGACACCCGGACAGCACGTGCTCTGGACTTTGGAGCACGATATGGCAGGCAGGATATAACCAGCAAGGTTCAGTGATGCATCACTGGACATACTTTAGAGCGCAGTGGAGCACAGGAGGGATGCCCTTTACCGAGGGATTGGAGAAGGAGGTCCACCTACCTCATCATGCCCGCATGGGAGCCAGTCACCAGGGTGGTGAGTGTCAACTCCACGCACAGGAAGAGTGCCCTGAAGTGCAAAAGAAGAATGAATGAATGAACACCATTCAATAAAATCATGGCTGATCTGATAGTAACCTCAAATCTGCATCCCGCCTACCACCGAGGACCTATCACCGCCTTGCTTACCAAGAATCTATCTACCTCTGCCTTAAAGGTTCTGCTTCTACCACCTATTCAGGAAGAGAGTTCCAAAGACTCACGGCCCTCTGTTTTAAACGAGTGACCTCTTATTTTTAAACAGTGACCCCGAGTTCTAGATTCTCCCACAAGAAGAAACATCCTCTCCACAGCCACCCTGTTAAGACATCTCAGGATCTCAAAGGTTTCAATCAAGTCGCCTCTTACTCTTCTAAACTCCAGTGGTTACAGGCCTAACCTGTCCAACCTTTCCTCATAAGGCAACCCACCCATTCCAGGTATTAGTCTGGTAAATCTTCTCTGAACTGCTTTCAACGCATTTACATCCTTCCTTAAATAAGGTGCCCGATACTGTACACAATACTGCAAAATGTGATCTCACTAGTGCCCAGTACAACTGAAGCATAACCTCCCTACTTTGTAATCAGTTCCTCTCACAATAAATGATAATATTCTATTAACTTTCCTAATTACTTGCATACTAGCCTTTTGTGATTCATGCACTAGGACACCCAGATCCCTTTGAATCTCAGAGCATCTCTCACCATTTAGAAAATATGCTTCTCTTCCTGCCAAAATGGACAATTTCACATTTCCCCACATTATACTCCATTTGCCAGATCTTAGCTCACCCCCTTAACCTATCTATATCTGTTTGTAGCCTCCTTATGTCCTCTTCACAACTTACTTTCCTACCTATTTTTGTGTCATCAGCAAATTTGGCAGCAATTCCTTCAATCTCTTCATCCAGGTAGGTCATTTACATAAATTGTAAACAATTGAGGTCCCAGCACTGATCCCTGTGGCACAACACTCATTACATCTTGCCAACCTGAAAAAGACCCATTTATGCCTACTCTCTGCTTCCTGTTAGTCAGCCAATCCTCTATCCATGTCAATATATTACCCCCTATACCATCAGCTTTTATTTTATGCAATAACTTTTGATGTGGCACTTTATCAAATGCCTTCTGGAAATCTAGGTACAGTATGTCCACCAGTTGCCCTTTATCCACAGCACATGTTACTTCCTCAAAGAACTCTAATAAGTTGGTTAAACACAATTTCCCTTCACAAAACCATGCTGACTCTGCCTGATTATCTTGAACTTATCCAAGTGCCCTGCTATAACTCCTTTAATAATGGCTTTTAACATTTTCCCTATAACAGATGTTAATCTAACTAGGCTGTAGTTTCCCTCTTTCTCCCTCTCTTTTTGAATAGTGGAGTTACATTTGCTATCTTCCAATCTAATGGGACCTCATCTGTGTCGCCAAGTTAAGTGAACTCTCTAGTCCCCATACTCACCTCACTGAATGGGAACTGGGGACATGGACCTCAGTGGCAAGGCCACCATCTGTGCTGCCGCGCATAAAAGCCCTTTGCAAGGTGCTGGGGTGCTGCCTCAAAACCTCACTGCAGTTCAAGTAGCCTGCAGGTAGGAAGGCTCAAATGTTTTTTTGAGGGGGGGATCAGGTTTGGCATCGAGGGCAACAGCAGACGCTGCTGCTGCCACCCTCTGTTGTCCTTGTCTTTCTAGCTGCTGGAGCTTGTGGCTCTGGAGGGTGTCACCGAAGTACCCTTGGGGCGAGCAACAGTGCAAATTTCATATGGCACACAGTTGCCAATGGGTTGGCGGTGGAGATTGGCAACTTGCGAGTGGCACCTGCATCACAAGTGCCCACTAACCATCATTTTTCCTTATGCAGGTCAAGTTAGCGCACAACAAGCATGAGAGAAGATGGGAGGGCTATGCCCAATCTCCACCCCCTCTCAGAGTATGAAGAGCAGGCTGCGGGGGAGGGCCGTGACTGTTCCTGTGACAACGTTGAGGCCGGCCTCCCCCAGCCATTCAGTGATGAAGCAGCTTAGTCTCTGCACATAGAAACCTGAGGGTGATGCTCAGTGCAATGTAGGAGGCAGCCCATACAGTTACCCATTCTCTCCTCTTTCCATTACAAGCACCAGCAGGTAGAGGATGAGGCCAAGCCCCGATCCAGAGTCCAGCCCCAGCCCCAACCCACGGAGGACCGAGAACAATGATGACAATGATGAATTCTCACCTGCAGAGCCATCACAGCTGTCACCTGCACCCTCCACCAGCCCAGAGACACTCATCTCGGTGGTCATGGATCTAGCTTAGGCTCAGGCTCGCACTCTGTTTGTCACCGCATGGACATATATCCACAGTAGGATGAGGCAGGGACAGCCAAGAACTGCTGGAGAAGAGGCCTCTGCTAAATCCAGGTCTGATGATGAGCCTCTGGAAGCGGTCCTGGATGCACCGAGAGGTGGGGGAACATCAGGTAGGGATGTTAGTGGCCCTCAACAGAGTAGCATGCAAAGCGGCGGAGTCCATCCTCCTGCTCTCTGATGCAGTGGCATTGACATGTGCGCACATCGAGGTCTCCATGGGGAGGATGGCAGATGCATGAAGACCCTGGTCCAGCAGAACTCCTAGTTTCTGCTGGAGATGTGCACAAACTTGTGCTCCATCACTATATAGTCATGTATGAGCTTTCTCGGTGGCTACATAAGAGAGAAACAGGGCATCTCAACCTCCCTCCAGGTGCTCCTTTCACTCAGGGAGTCAGGGAGGGGCCGTCAGGCACCCAAAGGGAGGAGGAGTGTCAGGCAGACATCCCTGGGACCACCAAGATATCCAGGCATTCCGAGTGCCCTCTGTCGATGACCCCATCAGCTCCAGCCTCTGGGAACTGCTCCAGAGTAGGAGACCCAAAGAAAGTCAGGGCCCTCCAGGCCTCAATCCTTCAGAGGACACCCTCCAAACTCATCAGAGACAGGAGGGCATAGTGGTCAGCAGGCTGCCTCCACCCTTGCTGCGGAAGTTGGAGAAGCACCGAGACGTAGTTATAGGCAATGTAAAATTAAGAAATGTTGAGTTTGCTCTGGTGGCATGGGTGCACTATTATTGTTCATTGTTGCTGCATACTTGTAAATATATATATATATTTGCACCTCATGGAGGTCTCCTTGGTTTTTCTTGCTTCTGTTAGTGTTAATGCCTGTGCACACACCCAAATTCAAGGGGCCAACCAAGGCAGGGTCTATGTGCCCCTGAATCGTGCCTGCGCATGGAGACATCGATCTTTGCCAGGGCCCTTGTGAGCCATGTGTGAGAAGCCTCCCAGGCACGCTATTCCCTTACCCTTCACAGTCTACACCATTTAAACACCTTCTCCTTGTCAGGAAGAAATGTTTGGCTTCCCCTTCAGTTGTCCAGCTAAGCTGACCTGCAGCTCTGCCCACCCGATGACCCTCTTCCCATCCAGCATTTAGTGAGCTGGACATCGAGGGAGTGGCCAGTGCTTCCGCAGCAATGGTACACATCTCGTTTCAGGCCTGTTCGAACACTTTCTACCCTTCACCTATGACCCCCCCGCCCTCCCCCACATCACCATTCACACCAACCTGCCCCGGTGTCACATTTATCCTCCCTACTGTCACCCTTCAAACCCCTCCCCCACTATCATAACCCTTCAACCCATCACTGTGAACATGGATGTGCTCTCCCTTCCGGATGAGCCCACACCAGTCATGGTCGAGATGCCCACCCTTGTCTTGCCCACCCCTAAGATCCCTGTCTGCTTCAGAGTCTCCTCCAACAACCCTAACCGGCCCTTCACCCATCATCGACTGACCCTCATCCTCCCACCCTACCACATTCCACTGCCCCCCCTTTAACCGGGACCGTTCCCTCCCACCACCAATACCCTCGGTTTGGCCCACAGAATTCCACTACCGATACCACTGACCCCTCCCTCTGAAACTTTCCCCCCACCCACTCACAGTCCCCTTCTCCAACCCCTCAGTCATGGGTTAGAATCGTCTGGTCCTGTCGCTGGAGGGTATCATGGCTGGCGGGGGGGGGATGGGTGGAAACAATTCAGTGTGAGAGGCAGAAATCTGTCTCTCGCTGGTGTGATATCACAGCGGGATCATCCGATGGTGTCCGCCATCACAGAACGCTAATTCTGCTGGAGGCTGGTGTGAACCCAATTTGCATCCCGGTAATCTGGCCCAGAACACATCTGGACAAGTGTGACATGCAGAATTTGGGACTTACCGTGAGGGCTTTGCTCAGATCGCGGACATCCAAGGAGGAGAAGATGCTGGAGCCCTACAGCTACTGGACCCTGGAGGAACACATGCATCGCATGCTGGGTGGATTCTCATGGACATGGCTCTGCCGCAAAGCAACTCACAGAAGGTGGAAGGTCATCGTTGATGTCTGGGGTCTGCTTCGGAACATCATGGTCTTGGCCATGGGCTGCTATGGATAACCAACGAGGCTGGGAGGGAGAGGGAGGTCCAGCTGTGAGTGAGAGAGGAAGGTGTACTTGGGGGGGGTGGTGGGGTGGTGGGGGGGGTGGTGAGGTAGGGGGGTGGCGGGGCAAAGGTGTCAGGGGGAGTGAAGTTGGTAGGGGTAGGAGGGAGTATCGGGGGGAGGAGGGCGTAATAGGGGAAAATGCAGCAAGTGGGGATGTAGGAATAAAGCGGGGAGGAAGGTGTAAATGACGGAGTTTGGAAGGGGGAAGGTGTCCGGAGGGAGGAGGGAGTTGGACGAGGGAAGGTGTCTGGGGGAGGAGGGAGTAAGCCTGGAAGAGGGAGTAAGAGTGGAGGAGGGATAAGCAGGGGGATGGATGTACAGATGAATGTGCAAGGGAGGGTTCTGTGGAGTCAATGACTGCCTCCTGGGGAGCGAACTGAGGGTGGGAAGACTCGTGAAGCCTGTCAATGAAGCTGAAAGACAACGTTAAAGGTGGGGGCAGTGGAATGTGGTAGGGTGGGAGGATGAGGGTCAGTCGATGATGGGTGAAGGACCGGTTAGGGTTGTGAGAGGGGATAGAGGGAACTGGTAGGGTGGGAGGGTCAGGGTGCATTGGTAGAGCGGTAGAAGAGACGGCGAGGATGGTGGGTATGGACTCAGAAGCAGATATGGACTCTGGGGGTGGGAAGGAGAAGGTTGGTGAGGTCAATGTGGATAGGGGTGGGATTCTCAGGAAGATAGGGAATGTGCATGTTCACCGGCACATCCTGAAGCAACAAGGGTTTGGGTGGTAGGTGACGGTGGGGAGGTGAAAGTTGATGCCAGGGGGTCGACAGTGATGAAGGAAAGGACATGGGTGACTGGGAGAGGAAAGGGTGTGGGAGATGATCAGAAACTTAACAACTACCATGGTTGTTGAAATTGAAAGTGAGCGGAGCCTCGTGTTGGACAGGCACCGGTGCTGCATGGGAGTGTGAGCAGTGGATGGGTGGAGATACAGGTCAGCTCAGATGGACAACTGAAAGAGAACCCCAGCGGGCAGCATTGAAAATGCTCCCAACAGTGAGATGAGTGTGATGGACGAAGGCTCCGCGTGCGTGGGAGAGTGCTTGCATGAGGCTCCAAAAGGCCCTGCCACCCACACACACTTCTCTATCTGGGATCACTCATGGTCCAGCTGCATGCAGCTGAACTGCTAGTGAAGGTGGGTGCAGTGGGAAGACTCGTGAAGCCTGTCAATGAAGCTGAAAGACAACATTACATATTATTCAGTGAAAGTGAATATATTTTCAGATTATAAAGTGACAAAATGTGTTCACCCGTGCAACCACTTGTGATCAGCAATTCTTAACTTTTCTAGGCATACCAGTTCTTCTAGGTGCTACCGTGACATCCGCAGCAGGGGTGGAGACAGCCTGTGCAATGGCTGGCCCTGTTGCCTCTGATGATTTTGGCTTGTGTCCCCTAGAGAGCCGAGGCTTTGAGGGCCCCGGCTTGCTTTGGCTGTCCTCCTGTGGGCCAGCTGCTCCCTCTGCAGTGACAGAAAATGGGGTTGAGGGGGTCACAGGCAAAGGGGACTCAGAGAGAGTGGACAGCCTTTGAGATTCCCAAGTGGATGACCCAGGGGTGTCCAACTGCTGCTCCTCCTTCCTTCGGGTGCCCGAGGGCCCTGGCCTGACTCCTTGAGGGGAAGGAGCACCTGGAGGAAAGTTGAGGTGCCCCATTTCCCTCTCGCATTGCCACTGCAGGAACTCACCTATGGTTACCGCGATTGCAGGTGTGCGCATTCTGCTGGACCAGGGTCTCCATGGTGTCCACCATCCTCCCCATGGAGACCTCCGTATGTGCACATGTGGTCACCACTTCATCAGAGAGCAGGTGGACTCACTCCTCCAACTGGCGTGCCACTCTGTTGAGGGCTTCCAACAGTTCTGTGTGATGTTCCCTCGCCTTCTACTGACTTTCCACAATGAGCTAGGAGGCCGAATCCAGAGGCTCGTCATCTGACTCGGACCTCACAGATTCCTCTTCCCCAGCAGTCCTCCGAGTGCCGGGAAGCTTGGCTACACTTGCCTCCTCCTGTCCGTGCGGTGACCACCAGATTGTGAACCCGAGCCTGCTCTAGGTCTAGGCCCTACTGAGGTGTATGTCTCTGCGCTGGTGGAGGGTGTGAGTGTAAGCACTGTGATGGATCTTCCAGGCTGCTTATTTCCAGCTCTTCAATGGAGGAGGTGTCCTTTTGGCAGGAGGTGAGGATGTGGATGGAGCTGAGGGACTGACTGGCTGAGGGTATGGGTCACTTGGCAGAGCTCCCTGTGAACCAAAATAGAGATAATTAGTGCATGGCAGCAGAGTCAAAAGCAGGAGGGAGAGCACTCACAGTTGCATTAAGAGAGGAATGATGTGGTGCAGGATTCTCATGTGGGTGTTCACTGCCGACCTCACCGTCACCGCAGGCACGGTCCACATCCTCACCAGTCAGCGCGATGGCCACTCCTCAAAGTGAGTGAGGGGCCCTAATGTGGGCCATTCCACCCCCAATCTGGGACCTCTTCCTGCTGCTGTGAACCAGCTTCTCCTGCATGAAAACAGGTGGAAAGAGTGTGGGCAGGACACATGGCACTGCGTGGAATGTTTGTGTGGTGAGCGGAGCGATGGATGGGATGAGGACACAAGCTCGAGAGGATATGAGCCTGATGGAGATGTAAGGGTGTGTGTGAGAGTTAGTGGCGTTGTCCCTTGAGATGTGAGATCCCTGTGGATGTGTGACAGGCTTGTGAGTGTGTGAGTTGAGCGTGATGAGGTGGTTCTGTTACCCTGGTGGAATGGATGAGAGCATTCACCCTCTTCCTGCACACGATGGCTGATCAACTCAGTGCACCAGTGGCACTGACCACCACTGCCACAGCCTCTCAAGCTGGATTAGTGACTGGTGGCCCTCCTGCGGCCAGAGTGGGGGTAGAGGACATCGCAGCGGCCTTCCACTCCGTCTAGCGGGCGCCCCAGAGAGATGGCATTAAATTTGGGGCTGCCATCCGCTTTTCTTTTAGGTCCTGTAGCCTGGTCTGAAGACATGAAGTGGGCTGCGCTCTGGTGTGCTTTAGATATGGCGGCCGGAGCGAGTAAGCGCTGAGGTCACAGCATAGCGGGCAAATCTAATCCCGCCCACCAGCAATCTGGTGTGTTTCCCGTGAATGCGTTATTAATTAGGCGGGACGTGCCGGCAAGTGGATGATATAGCACAAAAATCTGCTAATGCTACTGACAGGTAAAACGCCATTTTACACGCCTGCTACTGCAGTTAGTGCAAATGTAGGACGATTCCACCCATGGTCCCCTTCACCAACCACCCCCCCATCACGGTCCCTTCTCTAACCCCTCACTCGCCATCCGCTTCTCCAACTTCTCACTCGCCATCCCTTTCTCCAACAGCCCCCCTCCCACCGCCAACTCACAGACCCTTCTCCAACCCCGCTCACGGTCCTCTTCTCTACGCCACACTCATGGTTCCCTGCTGCACCCATGGTCCTTCCAATGTTCCCTGGTCCATTCCCCCATCGCACCCAACCAAACCCCCACAAGGCTTCATTCTTTCACCCACCTTTTGGCCGCCTCACCTGCCCCACATCTTTGTGCCTCTCCTCCCCTTTGTGTGCTCCATGGACCCCTACCCCAACCCCCCCCACCCCCCCCACCCCCCCCTTTCCTCCACCCCACCCCGCCCGCAAACCTGTTCGCTGCACACCATCCTCCTGCTCCAGCCGTCCACCTGCTGCCTCATGGCCGCCATTTTCTGCTCCTGCTGGCGGCGGGTGTCATGGTGGGCGGGAACGGAAAATATCATGAGAAGACCATAAATCGGAATGATGGCACTGCAAAACCAGCTTGTGTTTGTGTGCTGCAGTTGTCAATAGTGGGCCACATTTGCCACTGCAGCACGTCGGGAACATCATTTCAATTTTTTGCATCACATTATAAGGACTTCTTGCCGGAATCATGCCCCCGTGCTGGACCGCCTGGGTATGGTGGCATGCAATTAGAATGAACCTTTTCCTTTGCACAGTGGTACATAAGCCACGTGCACCTCTTGGCAGAGCAGGAGAATAAGAGGCTTCCTCCACGGTCCAGCGTGTTTCTGGTGCATGAGAATTAATGTGGCACAAAGCAGGTGATACGTCATGAAAACCCACCATTGCGGCCGGCGTGTAGAATGCCATTGGGCAAAACCGTTACCACACTGAGCACAATGGGGGAGAAATCCAAACCCAACCAGCACTAGCCTCCAAACTGCCCCATGTCTCTAAAGGGCTCCTATCCAAACTACCCCATGTCCCCAAAATACCCCGTCTCCAAACTACCCCAGTCTCCAAATTAGCACATGTACCCAAAATACCCCAGTCTCCAAACTGCCCCCTGTCTCCAAACTGCTCCATGGCCCCAAACTGCCCCCAGTCTCCAAACTGCCCCATGTCTCCAAACTGCCCGAGGCTCCAAACTGCCCCATGCCTCCAAACTGCCCCATTCATCAAACTACCCCATGACCCCAAACTACCCCATGTCCCCAAACTACCCCATGACCCCAAACTACCCCATGTCCCCAAACTGCCCCATGCCTCCAAACTGCTCCATGTCTCCAAACTGCCCCCTGTCTCCAAATTGCCTCCTGTCTCCAAACTGCCCCCTGTCTCCAAACTGCCCCCTGACTCCAAACTGCCCCATTCATCAAACTACCCCATGACCCCAAACTACCCCATGTCCCCAAACTACCCCATGACCCCAAACTACCCCATGTCCCCAAACTGCCCCATGCCTCCAAACTGCTCCATGTCTCCAAACAGCCGCATGTCTCCAAACTGCCCCCGTCTCCAAACTGCCCCCTGTCTCCAAACTGCCCCCTGACTCCAAACTGCCCCATGTCTCCAAACTGCCCCCTGTCTCCAAACTGCCCCCAGTCTCCAAACTGCTCCAAGTCTCCAAACTGCCCCATTCTCCAAACTGCCCCATTCTCCAAACTGCCCCCGTCTCCAAACTGCCCCATGACTCCAAACTGCCCCATGACTCCAAACTGCCCCATGACTCCAAACTGCCCCATGTCTCCAAATTGCCCCCTGTCTCCAAACTGCCCCCTGTCTCCAAACTGCTCCATGTCTCCAAACTGCTCCATGTCTCCAAACTGCCCCCTGTCTCCAAACTGCCCCCTGTCTCCAAACTGCCCCCTGTCTCCAAACTGCCCCATGTCTCCAAACTGCCCCATGTCTCCAAACTGCCCCCTGTCTCCAAACTGCGCCCTGTCTCCAAACTGCTCCATGTCTCCAAACTGCCCCATGTCTCCAAACTGCCCCCTGTCTCCAAACTGCCCCCGTCTCCAAACTGCCCCATGACTCCAAACTGCTCCATGTCTCCAAACTGCTCCATGTCTCCAAACTGCCCCCTGTCTCCAAACTGCCCCCTGTCTCCAAACTGCCCCCTGTCTCCAAACTGCCCCCTGTCTCCAAACTGCCCCATGTCTCCAAACTGCCCCCTGTCTCCAAACTGCGCCCTGTCTCCAAACTGCTCCATGTCTCCAAACTGCCCCATGTCTCCAAACTGCCCCCTGTCTCCAAACTGCCCCCTGTCTCCAAACTGCTCCATGTCTCCAAACTGCCCCCTGTCTCCAAACTGCCCCATGTCTCCAAACTGCTCCATGTCTCCAAACTGCCCCATGTCTCCAAATTGCCCCATGTCTTCAAACTGCTCCATGTCTCCAAACTGCCCCCTGTCTCCAAACTGCCCCATGTCTCCAAGCTGCTCCATGTCTCCAAAGCTGCTCTGTGTCTCCAAACTGCTCCATATCTCCAAACTGCTCCATGTCTCCAAGCTCCCCAGCCTTGCAGCCCTGCTCCAGGCCTGTAAGTTACGCTAACTGCAAGCCACATTGGCTCGGTCGTGTTCTGTGCCAGAGTGAAATCCTGCTGGTGGGGTGGCTGATCGGATGGAGTGGGGAACAATTTCATTCAGTTGTTAATTTGAATCCCAACCATGAGATGTAAAACGCTTCTGATGGCCTTTGGCGGTAAGGGCAATTTGGCGTTGTCCCGCCATGATGATCACAATCCTAAATTGCCGCTGTCATTTCCCACCTTCGGGAAAGCGATTTTTCACTTCCTGCCATATTGTCTGTCCCAGTGGGAGGGGATAACTCTGCCCACCATCCTGTGAGCGAAGAGAATTTTGTCCCTTTTGCCTTGGTTTACAGATGGCCCTGATGGCTTCAAAACAGCGTTGCAAGTCATGACGGTCAGCATATTTTTGTATATTTCGGGCTTTCTCTTCCCACCACGCGTTCTTTACCTTTTGGATTTGTCTTTGGGTGTCAATCTTGAGCTGTTGGAATGCTCCCATCTTGACTTGTAACCTTAGTTGTCCTGCCTGGCGATGAAGGCTGCTCCTCTTTGGTCTAGGAGGTCAAATGTTTCAGAATCATTTTTGTCGAACCAGTACTGGTGACGGCAACCCAATGAGCTCCATTGTCTACCAATGTATAGCATCAGTCCTGCTGACTTTATTTAACCCCACTGTTCGGAATTGAGTTGGATGTGTGAAGATTTTCCAGATTGGTCGTGAGCTGAATTGGGAATTCCTCTCTTCGGTCAGGCTTCTTTAGGGCTGAGACATTGATCCTCTTCCTCTTGGAATTTTGGGTCTTGCGATGTCTTGGTGCTCGGTGCATGTTCACCACTGGTTAAACAAGCCTCTGATCTGTCCAGCAGGCATCAGTTCCCGGTATGGATCGAGCGATACGAGATCACTCAGATCTTTGATCCTAACAGCGACATAACTGGAAATGAACAAGAAGCCAGAACTGGAAGACGGCACAATTCTCAGAGAATTGTAGAGCTGGAGGATGTTACAGAGATTGAGAGTGGCAAGGCCCTGGAAGAATTTGAAGTCAAGAATGAGAATTTTAAATTTGAGGCATTGCTGGACAGGAAGAGAATGTAGCTCAGTGAGTAGTGGTGTGATCGGAGAATGGGGCTTGGTGTGAGCTAGGATACAGGAATAGGGTAGCACGAGGTCATGGACAGGTTTGAACATAAGGCTAAGAATTATTTCTGGCAATGTATTATTGCCTTAAAATCAGATAGATACCCTTGTTACTACTTCAAATACATTGACATAAGCCTGTTTGCCATTGGATAATGGAAGAATCACCATTATGTCAATCTTTGGTTGTGAACTATAAATGAGGTTCATTAAAAATAAAAGGTTATGAGCAGCAGGAAGTCAAAGCAGCAGTTGTCTCACTTGATTACAGAGCTTACTTCTCGTCCCCAAAGAGACACAATCCATTTATAAGAAATTGGTGTCTTGAATAAACATGTATTCTCTGCATAATATAGAACCTTTGTAGGATTTACCAAACAGCTTTGATTCTCTCTCTGGAAAGAGGATTTCTAATCACTTTGACTTCTAAATAGTTGCTCAGGCTGCCTTGTTGGCATTCTGAAGCTGATAGGATGGTGTTTTCTGTACCCCACTTATCTATGCAAGCATTTAGAAAGGACCAGAATATGAATCTCAGCAATATGTAAACTAAAAAGCTGACCTCGAACAGGATGATGCACAAGGGGGATGGTAACCACCCTACTTTACAGCCTTCCGGGCTGAATATTGAATTCAACAACTTTAGATCTTAAACTCCCCCTCCCCCCATCCCCACCCCATTTCTTCCCCCTCCCCTTTTTTTTCAATAATTTATATAGATTCTCCTTTTCCCACCTATTTCCATTATTTTTAAATCTACAACTAATACCTTGTTAGTCTTTCCACTCCACCCCCACTAGAGCTGTACCTTGAGTATCCTGCCATCCATTCTTAATTAGCACTTTTCTTAGATAATATCACCACCTTCAACACCTCTTCGATCCTTTTGTCTGTGACATCTTTTGATTATCTGCTCCTATCACTGCTTGCTTGTCCCCACAACCACCCCACCCTCAACTTCTCTCTCCCCCCGCCCCCCACCTTAGACCAGCTTATATTTCACCTCTCTCCTAACTATACTTCAGTTCTGCCGAAGGGTCATGAGGACTCGAAACGTCAACTCTTTTCTTCTCCACCGATGCTGCCAGACCTGCTGAGTTTTTCCAGGTAATTCTGTTGAAGTTTTGAGTACCTGTCTTGTGCCCATTGGTCAGAATAGTTTGAATTGGTGATTGACATTGGGTAAGCTACCAGTGCCCTCAAAAATGGCATATATGGGGAGGTCCTGCTGAGGGATTATATGGGGGCCAAGGGGCTGCTGAGGTGGCAGTGCTCATAGGGCAGCTACCTTCTTCAAATGGAAGATGGACCAGTGGAGGAGGAGGAAGATTGAGGGAAAGCTTTCCTAACACTTCGACTAAGGAGCAGAATGCTGTTATCACAAACTATTGAGATCGACACACTCTTCCAACTGTCCATTTGTCCTCCGGAATCAGTAAACTGCTCTCAACTTTACGGGTCGTATACCTTTCTCTGTCTAATTAGTTGATGTGTCATATCTAAAGTGCTGTTTCTTAATAAACTATCTTAAAATTACATACAAATAGTCGACTGTCTATCTTAGGTATCTGTGGGCCCGAATCCAAATATTTTACACATCGCTAACTCATCTAACCTGGACCAATGTTCACCTTTGGGGCAGAATTTAATACCCTGCCCTAGGATGAGTTTGGTAGCAGGGCGGACATTTAATCAGAAGGGAGGGCAGTGGATGGGGACCCCACATCTGCTCTGGTTAAATCCGAGGATAGCTTTCCCACTCTGCCGCCAATTGAAGCTCTTAACTGGTAATTAAAACTCACCTAACCCCTCATTTTGCCACCTGTGGGCTCCAGGAGGTTGAGGGGGTGGGGGGTCCTCATTATAAAACACTCAGGGATCGAGGGATGTGGCATCGGGAAGATGGGGCCAGCTGAGAGCCACCCCCTGCCCTTGCTGCTGACTCCTCTGCTTCCCTGCTACTCCCACCCCTCGACTCAACCTCTCATCATCACTCACCTGTGGCCTGGGTCCATTGACAATCCTGGGCCTCTGGTTGGTGCATTACTGACAGCAGCCACCGCCTCCCCAGTGGCACTGCTGAACAATGCACAGCTGCTGGCCTCCGATTGGCCACCAGCTCTCGGGGACCGGACTTCCTCCCCCAGGGTCCTTGATCCTGGGAAGGCTGCCCAGTTAAGTAAAGTACCTCGTGGAGGCTGAGCGTCAACTCGCAGACACTTCCTCCTACCTCTCCCTGGACCATGACCCCACCACAGAACATCAAGCCATTGTTTCCAGGACTGTCACTGACCTCATCTCCTCTGGAGATCTTCCTCCCACAGCTTCCAACTTGATAGTCGCCCAATCTCGGACGGCCCGCTTCTACCTCCTACCCAAAATCCACAAACAGGACTGTCCTGGCAGACCGATCGTGTCAGCCTGTTCCTGCCCCACGGAACTCATTTCTCGTTATCTTGACTCCCTTCTCTCTCCCCTTGTCCAGTCCCTTCCCACCTACATCCGTGATTCCTCTGACACCTTACGTCACATCAACAATTTCCAGTTCCCTGGCCCCAACCGCTTCCTCTTCACCATGGATGTCCAATCCCTCTACACCTCCATCCCCCACCAGGATGGTCTGAGGGCCCTTAGCTTCTTCCTTGAACAGAGGCCCCAACAATCCCCATCCACCACTACTCTCCTCCGTCTGGCAGAACTTGTTCTCACACTGAACAATTTCTCCTTTAACTCCTCTCACTTCCTCCAAATAAAAGGTGTGGCTATGGGTACCCGCATGGGCCTCAGCTATGCCTGTCTCTTTATGGGGTATGTGGAACATTCCTTGTTCCAGTCCTAATCCAGCCCTCTCCCACAACTCTTTCTCCGGTACATCGATGATTACTTCGGTGCTGCTTCATGCTCTCGTCGGGTCCTGGAAAAATTTATTAATTTTGCTTCCAATCTCCACCCCTCCATCATTTTCACATGGTCCATCTCTGACACTTCTCTTCCCTTCCTTGACCTCTCTGTCTCAATTTCTGATGATAGACTGTCCACCAATATCCATTACAAGCCTACCGACTTCCACAGCTACCTCGACTACAGCTCCTCACACCCCGCTTCCTGTAAGGACTCCATCCCATTCTCTCAGTTCCTTCGCCTCCGTCGCATCTGTTCTGATGACGCTACCTTCAAAAACAGCTCCTCTGACATGTCCTCCTTCTTCCTTAACCGAGGTTTTCCACCCACGGTCGTTGACAGGGCCCTCAACCGTGTCCGGCCCATATCCTGCGCATCCGCCCTCACGCCTTCTCCTCCTTCCCAGAAACATGATAGGGTCCCCCTTGTCCTCATTTATCACCCCACCAGCCTCCGCATTCAAAGGATCATCCTCCGCCATTTCCGCCAACTCCAGCATGATGCCACCACCAAACACATCTTCCCTTCACCCCCCCGGCGGCATTCCGTAGGGATCGTTCCCTCCGGAACACCCTGGTCCACTCCTCCATCACCCCCTACTCCTCAACCCCCACCTATGGCACCTCCCCATGCCCACACAGAAGATGCAACACCTGCCCCTTCACTTCCTCTCTCCTCACCGTCCAAGGGCCCAAACACTCCTTTCAAGTGAAGCAGCATTTCACTTGCATTTCCTCTAACTTAGTCTACTGCATTCGTTGCTCCCAATGCGGTCTCCTCTACATTGGAGAGACCAAACGCAAACTGGGCGACCGCTTTGCAGAACACCTGCGGTCTGTCCGCAAGAAAGACCCAAACCTCCCTGTTGCTTGCCATTTTAACACTCCACCCTGTTCTCTTGCCCATATGTCTGTCCTTGGCTTGTTGCATTGTTCCAGTGAAGCCCAACGCAAACTGGAGGAACAGCACCTCATCTTCCGACTAGGCACTTTACAGCCTTCCGGGCTGAATATTGAATTCAACAACTTTAGATCTTAAACTCCCCCTCCCCCCATCCCCACCCCGTTTCTCCCCTCTCCCCCCTTCCTTTTTTTTCAATAATTTATATAGATTCTTCTTTCCCCACCTATTTCCATTATTTTTAAATCTAAAACTAAAACTTTGTTAGTCTTTCCACCCCACCCCCACTAGAGCTGTACCTTGAGTATCCTGCCTTCCATTCTTAATTAGTACTTTTCTTAGATAATATCACCACCTTCAACACCTCTTTGATCCTTTTGTCTGTGACATCTTTTGATTATCTGCTCCTATCACTGCTTGCTTGTCCCCACAACCACCCCACCCTCAACTTCTCTCTCCCCCCCCCCCCCCCCCCCACCTTAGACCAGCTTATATTTCACCTCTCTCCTAACTATGCTTCAGTTCTGCCGAAGGGTCATGAAGACTCGAAATGTTAACTGATTTCTTCTCCACCAATGCTGCCAGACCTGCTGAGTTTTTCCAGGTAATTCTGTTTTTGCCCGGTTAAGTGCCTCATTGACACTTAATATGGCAGACTTTTCCAAAAGTAGGTGACACAGGTCTCTCCACTCTTCAGCCGGCAGGCAAGACCCTCATCGCCTACATTAAGTACTATCCTTGGTGTAGGTGCAGAGTAGAGTTACTAGAGTAGGAACAGGGATAAGGGGCTTCGGTTATGTGGAGAGTTTGAAGTTAGGATTGTTCTCCTTTAGCAGGGAAGGATAAGGGAAGTGTTAATAGCGGCTTTCAAAACTATGTGAGGTCTAGATAGAGTAGATATGGAGAAACTGTTTACACAGGCATAGGGGTTGGTAACCAAAGGACACAGGTTAAGATACTTGGCAAAAGAGCCAGAGGGCAGATGAGCAATGAGTTGTTGTGATCTGGAATGGTCTGCCTGAAAGGGTGGTGGAAGCATACTCAACAATAACTTTCAAAAGAGAATTGGACAAATACTTGAGGGGGAAGGGGAAGGAAACTGGTAAGGATGTGGTGAAAAAAAAAGGGGTGTGGGACTAATTGGATATCTTTTTCAAAGAGCTGGCACAGGCAAAATGGACCAAGGGGCTTCCACACTACCCTATATTTGAATAAATGCAAACATAGCTGAGGCTAACCTCTAGAATGTCTATGGGTCCATCTCCACAGGATGGCTGCTGTCCATTAAAACATGAAGACCTGCTAAGCACGGAATTCAACTTACCTTGGAAACTATGGTCCATATTGAACACAAAAACATAAGGAATAAGAACAGGAGTAGGCTATTTGGCCCTTCAGGCCAGCTCCGCCATTCAATAAGATCACGAATTATCATCTGCCTGAACTCTAACTTCCTGCACTATCCCTGTATCCCGTAATTCCCTCAGTATTCATAAATCTATCAATCTCTTTTTTGAAGATACTGAACTGTCGAGCATCCCAGCTCTCTGGGGTAGAGACTTCCTAAGATTCACAAAGATTGAAGCTCCTCAGAACATCGCATGGCAGAGGCGGTCATTGGTGGGGAGGGATAATGGGGAAACTATTGGAAGCAATTCTGAGGGACAGAATTAATCTACATTTGGAGAGGCAGGGCAGTCAGCATGGTTTTGTTAAGGGGAGGTCATATCTGACCAATTTGATTGAATTTTTCAAAGAGGTGACCAGATGTGTAGATGAGGGCAATGCATTTGACGTAGTCTACTTGGACTTCAGCAAGGCTTTTGATAAGGTCCCGCATGGGAGATTGATAACAAAGGTCAGAGCCCATGGGATCCAAGGCAATTTGGCAAATTGGTCCAGAATTGGCTGAGTGGCAGGAAGCAGAGGGTGATGGTCGAGGGGTGTTTTTGTGACTGGATGCCTGTGTCCAGTGGGGTTCCACAGGGATTGTTGTTGGGTCCCTTGCTGTTTGTGATATATATAAACAATTTAGACTTGAATGTAGAAGGGTTGATCAGTAAGTTTGTGGATGACACGAAAATTGGTGGGGTGGTAAATAGTGAGGAGGATAGCCTTAGATTACAGAAGGATATAGACGGGCTGGTCAGATGGGCTGATCAGTGGCAAATGGAATTTAATTTGGATAAGTGTGAGATGATCACTTGGGCAGGACAAACAAGGCACGGGAATACACGATGAATGGGAGGACCCTGGGAAGTACCGAGGATCAGAGGGACCTTGGTGTTCATGTCCACCGGTCCCTTAAAGTAGCGGGACAGTAGATAAGGTGGTTAAGGCTTATGGGATACTTACCTTTATTAGCTGAGGCATAGAATATAAGAGCAGGGAGGTTATGCTGGAACTCTATAAAATGCTGGTTAGGCCACACCTAGAGTACTGCGTACAGTTATGGAATCCGCATTATAGGAAGGATGTGATTGCACTAGAGAGAGTGCAGAGGAGATTTACCAGGATGTTGCCTGGGTTGGAGAGTTTTAATTATGAGGAGCGATTGCATAGATTGGGGTTATTTCCCCTGGAGCAGAGGAGATTGAGGGGGGACATGATTGAGGTGTATAAAATTATGAGGGGCATAGATAGGGTAAACAGGAAGGAACTTTTCCCCTTGGTGGAGGGATCAATAACCAGGAGGCATAGATTTAAGATAAGGGGCAGGAGGTTTAAAGGGGATATGAGGAAGAATTTTTTAGCCCAGAGGGTGGTGGGAATTTGGAACTCAATGCCTGAAAGGGTGGTAGAGGCAGAAACCCTCATAACATTTAGTAAATATTTGGATGTGCACTTGCGATGCCATGGCATACAAGGCGATGGGTCTAGTGCTGGAAAATGGGATTAGAATAGTTAGGTACTTGTTTGACCGGTGCAGACTCGATGGGCAGAAGGGCCTTTTTCTGTGCTGTAGACCTCTATGACTTTATGATTTCGTAAGTATCTGCAAGATATGAGACCACTCAGCATGCCTACAGGGTTAAATTTATGAGGACCGGTTTCATGAACATGGCTTGTATTCCCTTGAGTTTGTTGATTATGGAAGAGGTGTTTCTACGATGAGTAAAGGATTTGATAGAGCAGGTAGAGAGAAACCATTTCCTCTGGCAGGGGTCCAGAACAAGGAAGCATAACCTTAAAATTAGAACTAGGTTGTTCAGAGATAATTTCTTCACACTAAAATACTGGAAATCTAGAAGTCTTTACCCCCAAAACACTGTTGAGGCAGAGGATCAGTTGAACATTTCAAAACCGAGACTGATAGATTGTTAAGCAAGGTTATTGAAGATTATGGAACGAAAGTAGTTAAGATACAAGTCAGCTAGTAGCTAATTGAATGGCAGAGCATGATTGGGAGGCTGAATTCCTCCTCCTGTTCTAACTCCGTATTAACTGAAGAAATCCCTCCCTTACCACACACACCAGCAGAAACTGTATTTTCAAGTTTCTTCTAGTTAAATAGTAAATCAGTCATTAGGTTTTTACAGTAGACAATGACTACATGTCAGTAAGCAACTGTAAAGTGCTTTTGGATGTGCTGAGGTTGTGAAGGTCCTATAAAATTGGAAGTTCTTTTTTATTTTGCAATGGTATTTGTATTAGAGATGTCTCTTACAATTGTGATGATACATTCAACATTTATATCCAATACCTCGCCCGTAAATATAACAGTGAAGATGAATACAGGAGATCAAGGTCAATTTTCTGAAATATGATTACCAAGCAACAATGTTGAAGCACATATCACACCTCACAGGAAACTCCACACTAATTGTCTCATCAATCGTTGCTGTCTGATTGAGGAAAGGTTGGATTACTAAAAGCATGAGAGTACATTTTCAGCCTGTCAATCATTCAGCACGTCCTAGCCATGACAAAACAATAGTTTCTCATTAAACTGATTCAAGCAAACCTTTTTTTAACTCTTTAGATTTAAGGGGTTTATCGCTCTTTACAAACATTGGAAAATGACAGGCAGGTAAAGACTAGTTGCTCCATGAAGCCTATCCCAGGCAATTAAGACAAGCAAGAACAAGTCACACACGCCATCTTGACTTGCAACTATATCGCCCGCCATTCCTTCATCGTCGCTGGGTCAAAATCCTGGAACTCCCTCTCTAATGATATTGTGCCTTCACCACAAGGACTGCAGTGGTTCACCACCACCTTCTCAAGCTCAACTAAGGTTGGGCAATAAATGCTGGCCTAGCCCACATCCCATGAATAATTTAAAAAAAAATTCTCTCCTTTACTAGGCTAATTCCACTGAGCTATTTTCCCAACACATCTTTAAGTTCACATTTCTTGGCTCCAAAATACATCGAATTATCCCTTGAACCCATTTACACTTTTGCTTTTTGAGATTATGCATTTAAAAGGAAGCAGGATAAGTACATGAGGGCTAAATGAATACAAGGATATGTTGGTGGGGCTACATGAAGAAGAGGTGGGAGGAATCTTGAAACATCCAGATGGACTAATTGGGCTGAATGGTCTGATTGTTTGCTGCACATTCCATGTCATCTACTTCGCTAACTTACTCTCATCACTTGTTCTCCACGATGTCCTTCCAAACTATTGTTTTAAACCAGGCCTAAAATGGTTGCAGTGGGCTTCAGCCTTACACTTTAGAGCTTAACATTACAAGCTGAGTGATGATATTGAGGGCCGGCAGATGAGGGTTGATCATTTTGAGGGCATAGTGTAAAGGGAGTGACGGTGATTCAATAACCCATTTTACATCTCCTCATTTTTATTTCAAATAGCACAACTGATTGAAAGTGGAGTTAGGACAAATTCAAGCTGACAGTAATGACAAGAACTACATTTGTTAAAAGGACAAAACAGGAAAAAAGCAGTAAAAGCTGGGGAATAAGGGTACTGGTCCAAACTGGTCTTGTATACCTTAAAATGGAACACTAGCTCAGATCAGTACTCTTATTTCATAGTTTTTACTGTTTTTTCCTACTGTACCATCCTAAATTTCTACACAGGCCTAAGCAACCTTTCACTCTCATTGTTGTGACAATGGCAAATGATGATGTCAGTTGTTCCTGCTGGTTCCACAGGTATGTTGACAGCCAAGGCTCACCCCTCCAGAACCAAACAGAGGCTATTTCCCCTGGCTCAAGAGTCTATAATACTGGGTCACAGCCTCAGGATAAGGGGTTGGCCATTTCGAACTGAGGTGAGAAGAAATTTCTTCACTCAGAGGATTGTGAATCTTTGGAATTCTCTACCACAGAGGAACATTGGATTCTCAGTCATTGAGTTTATTCAAAACTGAGATTGACAGGTCTTTTGGGCACTAAAGTGAATCGAGGGATATGTGGACCGGGTGGGAAAGTGGGGCTGAGGTAGAAGATCAGCCACTATCTTTGTGAATTTGGAGGAGGCTCCAGGGGCTGTACGGCCTAGCTAGTTCCTATTACTAGTGTTCTTATAGGAATGCAACTAGACAATTCATCCACTCAAGCCTGTTCTGCTATTCAGTTAGGTCAATCTGGTCTGCATCTTAGCTCCATCTACCCATCTTTGTCCCATAACCCTTAATACCCTTGCCTAAAATAAAAATCTGACAATCACAGTGTTAAAATTTTCAATCGACCCCCAACCTCAACAGCTTTTTGGGGGAGAGAGTTCCAGATTTCCACTGCCCTTTGTATGAAGAAGTGCTTCCTGACCTCACCCCCAAATGGCCTGGCTCTCATTTTAAGGTTATGATCCCTTGCTCCGGACTCCCACACCAGACTCTCCAGGTTGACTACTTGCCAGCCAAGACCCCTACACCTGAATTTAGGGGTCTCGCACCAAGATCTTCAGGCGTGTGGCAGGACTTATTATTTTCTGGGAACCACAGCGAGTTGAGCCTCAACCACAACCACACCGCACCCCCAACCCACCCGCCCCTCTCCCAATCAAAGTAAACAAGTGAGCACAATCAGTTAATTAAAAAACATCAAGAGCTGTGAAGACCTGTTTAAAAGCCAATTCAAAGCCTCTTCAAAGAAACATTTGGGGATGGCAAATTCTATCAACAAGAAACGAGTTTAATTTTTTCCTCAGTGATTGTGTCTACCTCATTACATTGCACAGTTAATTTGGGTTGTGTCTGCAGGTGTTGCCCTGCTTTCTTAAGGAATTCAGGTCCTGATAAGCCTAACAGGAGCCCTGCTGACATCAGGCACATGTCAAGAACAACTTAAAATCATTTAACACCTGTAACACAGTGAACTGTCCCAAAACACTTCACAGACTTAAGTTGACACCAAAGCAAAGGAGGAGAAATCAAGACAGGTGGAGGTAAGTTTTAAAGAATGATGTTAGGAAGACAGGTGAATAGGTGGAGGGGTTTAGAGTGGGAATTCCAGAGTTTTAGAGTTTGGGCATCGGAAAGCAGAGAAATCAATGACGGGGCAATGAAAATTAAAGATGCCCAAGAGGTCAGTAGTGGAGAAGCGTAGAGATCTCTGAGGGTTGTAGTGCTGGTGAGGTTGCAAAGACTGGGTGGGGTGAGGCTATGGAGGGATTTGAAAATAAGAAGAAGAATATTAAAATTGAGGCATTGGCCAACTGGGAGCCAACGTAGGTCAACGGGCAGAAGGGATGAAGGGTGAATGATACTTGGTGCAAGTTAGGAGACAGGCATGGGCAAGCCTCAACAGTCACTAGAGACCCCAGGGTTAGTGTTATGATGAACAAGCTGTGCACATGTTCCCTGGGGTGATTCAAATGGATGATATTCCTCCATGGCATGGCCTGGCGTTCCTCCTCTTGAAGAGGCTCTAAGACTCGCTTTTCCTGTGGGCCAGGTACCTCTGCAAATTCAAATGGCCTTGTTCCCTCAATTTAGGGAGGGGTCAACAGTGGGTCTCACAGCAACAAGCGGTCGCCCTGACCAGCCACACTTCTGCTCGCACTTTCAGTTCTGAGCAATTTCTACCTTCTGGTTTCACCACAAAACTGCCTTTTCCAAGAAATTCACTTCCACCACCTGCATTCTACCTTTTCTAGTAAAAACAGTCCCAATATTTGGAGGTACTGGAGAAACTTGTAACACAACACTCAAGCACACTACAGCCATTGCTTGTTATTATAGTAATTAGTTTGTGAATGTCGAAAATAGGTCAGGTTCAAATGGTGTCCCTGTTGACTAAATCCTTCACTATTTCTGTCAATACTCTGCTAAAACTTTTAAACCTTGACCTGGCCGGGGAAGTAATGGTAGTTCTATGTGTGTAAATATCCCACCAATCCACACCCACAGAATTCTGCCAGAGTTTCTCACCAGTTGCCTTTAACAAGTCAATCGAAGGAGGTCATCACAAATTTATCTTTCTTCATCATTGGCCTTGCTGCCTTTTTCTGTTTGACGCTTGACACAAAGCGACATTAGAAATGGAATTCTGTACTTACTGCCATAGAATGGGTCATTTGGCCCATTGTGCTTGTGCTGGCCCTTTGACAGAGCTATCTACTTAGTCCCACTTCTCTGCTCTTACCCCGTACCTTGCAAATTTTTCCTTCACAAGTATTTATTCAATCCCCTTTTGAAAGTTACGATTGAATTCACTTCCATCGCCCTTTCAGACAGCGCATTCCAGATCATAACTCACTGAGTTGAAAAATGTCTCCCCATTCTTATTCTGGTTCTTTTTGGTAATTATATCTGTGGTCTCTGGTTATTGAACCTCCTATGACTGGGACCACTTTCTCCTTTTTTACTTGATCAAAATCCCTCATAATTTTGAAAACCTCAATTCAATTTTTCTTAACCTTCTCTACACTGAGCATAATTTCAGCTTTTCTCATCTCTTCACATCTATTTTTTGTTTTGTTACACATTATTTGCAACCAGGTAAAAATCGTCCCCTTAGAATATAACTATTAAGACTAACATGAAATGATGCAGGAGTGAGCACCAATATAGGGAAGTATTCCAGTACGTCGACTGGTTAGGAGTGGGGTCATTATTTACGAAGCACATCCCAACATTAGCTGCTTTTTGCTCCACTCGTTAAGTTGTTGCAACATCAGTATACTATCTGGTGATCCTCAACCTAAACTATACGTAGCTAAGAACTGCAGAAATGGTCTCAGAATCATCGGCTTCACTCAGGTATGGATGAATTATTAATGGGTTCACAAGTGCAATGTCTTGACAAATTCAGAATAGACGTTAATGACTGAAATACAAACCCGAGGTCAATGTGTATCAATGTGGTATAAAACATGTGCATTTTTAACCAGATGTTTGTCTCACTGCTCTGAGATTTTGCCTGATTTCCAATAATGTGCTCTTGAGTCTTGCTGTAAGGTGATTAGCTTATAAACAGCTTTGCGCATTCGTACGCTGTCTCTTTCTGAGCTATTTCGGCGGAGGCATTAAGATATTTAAAATAAAATGCATATAAAAGGTGCTGAGGGGCCCACACATTAACCTACTCGGTGGCTGTAGTTCAAAGGTTATCTCTGGGCTACCAAACAATGGCACTCGCTGTGACACCTTTAAATGTAGGGTAATGGAACTGTTGAGTTGGCCTACTCACAAGAAACTAGGCTTTAATATTCAAACCTAGTATATTGGTTGGTCAGTCATCACAACCAGACTGACCCCAATATCTCACTGTTCAACATTCCCCTGTTCAAGCTCTTCATGATGCTTCCCTTTTCTTCATTCCCTGTGCACTGTCTTACCCATATTAATTTCAACAATTTGTGACAACCCTCAGGTGATTGCAAAAGATCCCATGGCATTACTTCAAAGAAGTAATCCTGGACTATATATTTATCCCTTAACCAATAGCAGTAAAAACAGATTAAATATTCATTGTTGCCTTGCTGTTGGAGAGAGTTTGCTGTGTACAAATTCGCTGCTGCATTTCCTACACGTTAAAAGTGCCGATGTTGTGAGGGGCACTAGATAACTGCAGGTCCCTCTCGCCCGGCAGGATATTACGGTTACGGAGATTTAAATGACTCACTGCATCCACCGGGGGGAGACATACTGCGGTGGGGCCGTAAAATCCTGGCCCAGGCCTTTCTTTTTTGAGATAGCACCTTCAGGAGACGAGGTGAAAAGATTGGCACTGGGCATCGCTGTGGACTAAAACAGCAGTAACCTCCTGGCAAAAGGAACCCAGGGCGATTACTTATCATGATCTGCTTCCTGTGTAGAAAATTGAAGCAAACCTTTTCTCAGTGGTAATCTGACCAATGAATAAAGTGCTGGTGTGGCAGGTAACTGATGAACAAATCACCAACAAGAATGACAACATCTTGCATCTACGTAGCACCTTTAACACAGTAAAACATTTCCAGGTGCTTCAAAGGAATGATTATCAAACAATATTTGACACCAAACTACATCAGGAACTATTAGGATAGTTGACTAAAAGCTTAGTCAAAGAGGTAGTTATTGATGGAGTGTCTTAAAGGAGAAAAGTGAGGTGGAGAGGTAGAGAGGTGTAGGGAGTGAATTCTAGAGGTTATGGACTTGGTACTAAAGGCACATCCACCAATGGTAGAGTGATGATAATCAGGGATTTGGAAGGGGCCACAATTGGAGGTGGGTTGGGGGTCTGGAGGTTACAGGGGTGCAATGACTTGACGTACCGGACAGCTTTCTACTTGAAACAGATAACTTTATTACAGAGAGCTCTTCAGAAGCCAGATGCCTGAACCAGGTCCCCCAGATTACCCGCGCTTAGGGTTTGTCGGTCGGCTGGTAATGGGAGCCGACTGAGTGTTTCCGCATTTGCAATATGTAAGCCAGGATGGTGCATGAAGGCATATTCATACACAGATAAAATCAATGCCCAATGTTGAATTCTTGCTGATGCTATTGGTGGAATGGCCTTATCTTCACTGAATAAACCCATTAATGGTTTATGGTCCGACATGATGGTGAAATGTCGTCCATGCAGGTACTGGTGGAATTTCTTCACTCCAAATATCATTGATAAGCTTGATGAAAGTCAATGCACGCCTGACCAGAGCATCTGTCACATGCTTGACACAAGCGTGGACAGCTGACTGGGACACTCCCAGACACAAAGATCACCCACCGACCCTTGGAAAGAGCTGGAGGTGTAGATGTTGAGGGCAGCAGTGACCATCAACGCTACTGGACTGGGGTGCCCACCCACACAGATCTCAGGGCCTATCATCTGACAGATGGAGGTGACTGTCTCCCTTGAAAGACGGAGCCTCCTTCGGCACTGCACCTCAGACATTTTGAGGTAGCTGCTTTGTCGCCTGTATACCCTGGCAGCAGGATAGTGGCGTCTTCTGCGGCCCCTTCAGCCTTGGGCTTCGTGTTGGCCCTGCACCCCTTGTGCCTGCGCCTCTCCTCCCAAAGGTGGCTCTCCTGGAGGCTGAATGTGGACTCCTGGCCTCCCCACCTTCTGGCCCTCCCTTCCTCAGAAGATTGGCCTCCAGTGGAGAGCACAACTCCCATTCCCAGGCTAAGGGAGGCTTCCTGAAACTTGAAGGCCCCAAAAATGATCTTTACTGTAGAGTCCTGACCTGAAGGTTGTGAGTCCTGTCCAAGCAGCTGTGAAGAGTTTTGAAGTATTCCTGCTCACACAGGTAAGTGTCAGTAACTTTCACAGTTAAATATCTAACAGATACCACTTGCGACCCCACTCATCTCTCTTATCCCGCCTGTGGATGAGGTTTAGATAAATGTCTCCTACCCGCCTGCCCGGTTGCACCTGTGCGATGTCCTGAAGATCTCATGGGCCCCGAAAATTTGCAGACAATTGCTGCCTCATGGGCCTTAACTGGGTGATTAATTAATGACGGACGTGCATCGGAGAACATCGCGTGCCCGCCATCCTAAATATTGCTAAGGTGCACGGTGATGTTGGCACGCTTGCCCGACGTCACTGCACCTTATTTTATGCGTCGGTGTGCAGAGCCTGCCCCCGCACACCAACAAGAAAATTCTGGCCGTGGCTCGGTTCGGTAGTTGAGCTACTCATGGCTTAGTTTCCCACTTGCATTTGGAAAGTTTTATGGCTTTTCCTTCTAATGCCTCTTTTGTAGTTGAAAAAGTTTATTTTTACAAACGTTTTACAAAGTTTCCTACAGTTGCCTATAGGACACAGGTACTGTGGTGATGCCCTTTACTGTGTGGATTCTCCTATTGTATGTCTTCAATTGAGCCATTGTTCACTCCAGATTCAGTGACTGGGTACCTTCATTTAGGTATGTAAATGTTTGCTCTCCAACCACTGTGGTTGAGGCTCCCCTACCTACCTCCATTATTAGTGACTTCCCATTCACTTGGATTGTGATGGTGATAGGTTCAGTTTTTACTGCTGTGAAACTGTATAGGGGATAGATATCAGTATCGGCAGCTTCAGCTTCTGTTATATTATTCATTTCAATCATTTTGATCTGCTACCTTATGTGCTGTTTCGATTTCTCCCTGCATTGCTTTATTCCGTGCCCTTTCTTGTGGCAGTGATGGCATTCCACCTCCTTGAATCTACAGGTGTCTGGTACGTGGTTACCCCCACATCTGTAACAGATTAGCCTCAAAGTTGCTGCTGAAATGCTTCCACTCGGTCTTTTTGTTTTTCCAGCAGCAGAGACTGACTCTCGCTTCGCTGATGTGTCTCTGGTTTTCGTGCCATGCCTGGGAGTAGATTCCCGCCCCACATAAAGAACAGCGCCATGTTGTACATGCTGTAAAGCCTGCGAGACTCTCACAGCGCTTTCCATGGCTAGTGCTATTTCCATGGCGTGCTTCAAATAGATGTTGACCTAAATGCCACTGAATGGTGGCGTTGTGAACTCCACAAGCTAACCGATCCCGCAACATATCATTGAGTGTGTCCCCGAAGTCACAGTGCTCAGTCAACAGCTTCAACTTTGCTATATAGGTTGTGATGGACTCTCCCGGGGCCCTTACTCTGGAGTTAAACTTAAACCTCTGCATTATAACTGATGGCTTCAGCTGAAAATGCATCTTCACGAGGTCTACCAATTCATTAAAAGATTTAAAATTGGGTGTGTTCGGGGCTGTCAGGCTGTGGATGAGATTTTATGTCTCGCTACCACATACACACAAAAGAATTGCTTTCTGCTTCCCCTCCACGGTAATTTCATTCGCCATGA
Organism: Cetorhinus maximus; assembly: GCF_964194155.1. Classification (NCBI taxonomy): domain Eukaryota; kingdom Metazoa; phylum Chordata; class Chondrichthyes; order Lamniformes; family Cetorhinidae; genus Cetorhinus; species Cetorhinus maximus. The sequence continues at coordinate 42,025,762 of NC_135883.1, read as the reverse complement.
AGTAAATACCACGGCGCTCTACATACCGGCTTCAGTCTTCCATAGTCGTATCATAAGGATCGATTCTGCTGAAGAATGGCATGGCTGGTGAGTATACTGTTCTTTTTCTTAAGATCTGATTTACTCACATTCACAGGGTGAGGTGCAGCGTCGGAGCTATTTTACCCTCGTCGCCAAATGTAATGACTTGACCTACCCGACAGGTTTCTACTTGAAACAGATAAACTTTATTACAGAGAGTTTTCAGAAGCTACATGCTTGAACCAGGTCCTAGACTAGAAAGCCACACCCCCATGGATTACCTGCGCTTAGGGCTCATTGGTCAGAGTCTCCAAGAACAATCATGTGACCCCTGATAGGCAGTAGGAAAGGCTGTACCTTCAATTACTACAAAGGGTAAGTGGGGATGAAGCCATGGGTTAATTTGTAAATGAAGATAACAATTTTAAAATGATCAATTTAGGTTAGTGAGCACATGGGTGATAAGAGAAGAGGACATAGTGCAAGCCAGTGCACAGGTATCAGAGTTTTGGCTACAGAGGCCGGTGCTTTATCTTTGAGGGCCAGTGGCTAATCAGCTAAAATTTAAAAGAACATAAGAAATAGGAGGAGTAGGCCATTCAGTCCCTCGAGCCTGCTCTGCCAGTCAATAAGACCAAGGCTAATCTGATTGTGGCCTTAACTCCATTTTCCTGCCTGTCCCCATAACCTTTGACTCCCTTGCAGAAAAAAAATCTGTTTAACTCAACCTTGAACATGTTCACTGACCCAGCCTCCGCTGCACTCTGGGGTAGTGAATTCTAAAGATTAATGACCCTCTGAGAGAAGAAATTCCTCTTCATCTCCTTCTTAAATGGGAGACACCTTATTTTGAAACTTTTCCCCCTAGTTCTAGATTCTCCCTATGAGGGGAATCACCCTCTCAAGCCTCCTACTTTAAATGTGCAGCTCCCTCCGTGGAGCACAGATGTCCAAACCACAACCCTCCCCCATTCTCCCTACTCTGCAAAAATGGCGGAGGCCGGGTTTCAGAGCGGGACTTCTGGGTTCATGTCTCCTGCACCATTTTTGTTACAATGGGGAGCCTCTCCGTCTGCGTGAAAATTCAGGCCTGTGTGTCTTCCCATGTTAGCCACTGCTCATTCTATTTCCACTTTTCCACCTTCTATTCCTGAAAGTGCTGCCCTCTTGTCATAGCGCCATTCCATGGGCACGGAACAGCCTCTGGTGTTATACCCGGGGGCCTGTTATTCAAGTATGACCCTTTGGCAGTGCATGTTAGCGTGCTACTTAATCTGTAGTTTATTTCTGCAGCAATCACAGTGCTAATATCCAGCCCCATGGGGCAGCTCAGTTTCCCACCAAATTGGACTGAGGGGAGATTGAAATACCAGGAGATTGCAGAGTTGACGAACAGAACTGTTAGAGTGGGCTATGTTTGTCGATAGAACATCTAAGCCTCAGAACTCAGGTGTCAGCTGTGGCTCAGTGGTAGCGCTTGTGTTTCTGAGTTAGAAGGTCGTGAATGCATGATTCACTTTAGCAACGCAAATGCAAGTTCCAGGCTTACGTTACAGTACAGTCCCGAGAGGGTGCTGTATTTTTGGAGGTGCGAGATATTAAATTGAGGCTAGTACTAACACTAGCTCAAAGGAGAGCAGGGAAGTTCTCTCTGGTGCCTTGTTCAATATTTATCGCTCAAACAACATCACTTAAACAGATTATTAGGTCATCATCACATTTGTGCGACCTTGCTGTGTGTGAAATGTTTCCCTACATTGTAAAAGTGACAGCATCTCATTTGTTGTGTGTCAGCTGCGGCTCAGTTGGTATCACTGTTGTCTCTGAATTAGAAGGTTCTGAGATCAAGTCCCATTTCACACAAATTAAGGCTGACTCTCCAATGCAGTACTGAGAGCGTAAATAACAGAAGCAGGAGCAGGAGTAGGCCACTTGTCTCCTCAAGCCTGACCCACCAGTCAATAAGATCATGGCTCATCTGACTGTAGCCTTAACTCCACTTTCCTACCTGTCCCCCATAACACTTGACTTCCAAGTGGATCGAAAATCTGTTGAACTCAGCCTTGAATATGTTCAAAGACTCAGCCTCCACTGCTCTCTGGGGAAAGATTAACAATACTCAGAGAGAGAAAAAAAACCTCCTCATCTCCATCTTAAATGGGAGACCCCTTATTTTCAAACCGTGCCCCTTAGTTCTAGATTCCTCCACAAGGGGAAACATCCTCTCCATATCCACCCTGTCAAGCCCTCCTCAAAATTTTATATGTTTCAATAAGATCACCTCTCATTCTTCTAAACTCCAATGAGTATAGGCCCAACCTGCTCAACCCTTCCTCACAAGATAACCCCTTCATCCTAGGAATCAGCCAACTGAACTTTCTCTGAACTCTTCCAATGCAAGTATATCCCTCCTTAAATTAAGGAGAACCAAAACTGTTCACTCCACTTTAGTTGTGGTCTCACCAATGCCCTGTACAGTTGTAGCAAGACTTCCCTATTTTTATACTCCACCCCCCCTTGCAATAAATAACAATATTCTGTTTACCTTCTTAATTACTTGCAGTGTCTGCATGCTGACTTTTGTGATTCACGTACAAGGACACCCAGATCCCTCTGTACCGCAGCATTCTGCAGTCTCTCTCCATTTAAATAATAATCTGCTTTTCTATTCCTCCTGCCAAAGCGGACAACCTCACATTTTCCCACATTATACTCCATCTGCCAAATTTTTGCCCATTCACTTAACCTATCTCTATCCTTTGCAGGCTTTTTGTATCTTCCTCACAACTCGCTTTTCTACCTAGCTTTGCTCCATCAGCAAATTTGGCTACAATACTGTTGGTTCCTTCATCCACGTCATCAATGTAGATTGTAAATAATTGATGTCCCGGCACTGATCCCTGTAGCACTTCACTAGTCACAGTTTGCCAACCTGAAAATGTTCCATTTATCCTGACACTCTGTTTCCTGTTCATAAGTCAGTCCTCTTCCCATGTTAATATATCACTCCCATCACCATATGCTCTTAACTTGAGTAGTGGCACCTTATCAAATGCTTTTTGAAATCCAAATACACAACATCCACTGTACCTTCCCCCGCAAGTGCCACTTGTTAGCACTGTTGATAACCCCCTCCATTGTTTTACTGATGATGGAGAGTAGACTGATGGGGTGATAATTGGCCGGGTTGGATTTGTCCTGCTTTTTGTGTAGAGGACATACCTGGGCAATTTTCCACATAGCCGGGTAGATGCCAGTGTTGTAGCTGTACTGGAACAGCTTGGCTAGGGGTGTGGCAAGTTCTGGAGCACAAGTCTTCAGTACTATTGCTGGAATATTGTCAGGGCCTATAGCCTTTGTAGTATCCAGAGCTGTCAGCTGTTTCTTGATATCACCTGGAGTGAATCAAATTGGCTTAAGATTGGCATCTGTGGTGCTGGGGACTCCGGAGGAGGCCGAGATGGATCATCCACTTGGCCTTTCTGGCTGAAGATTGAAGCAAATGCTTCAGTCTTATCTTTTGCATTGATGTGCTGGGCTCCCCTGTCATTGAGGATGGGGATATTTGTGGAGCCTCCTCCTCCAGTGAGTTGTTTAATTGTCCACCACCATTCACGTCTGCAAGCGGAAGGACTGCAGAGCTTAGATCTGATCTGTGGCTGTGGGATCGCTTATCTCTATCACTTGTTGCTTATGCTGTTTGGCACTCAAGTAGTCCTGTGTTATAGCTTCACCAAGTTCACACCTCATTTGTAGGTATGCCTGGTGCTGCTCCTGGCATGCTCTCCTGCACTCTTCTTTGAACCAGGGTTGATCCCTTGGCTTGGTGGTAGTGGTAGAGTAGGGGATATGCTGGGCCATGAAGTTACAGATTGTGTTTGACTACAGTTGTGCTGCTGCTGATGGCCCACAGCGCTTCATGGATGCCCAGTCTTGAGCTGCTAGATCTGTTTGAAATCTATCCCATTTAGCATGATGGTAGTGCCACACAACACAATAGGGGACACTTCGTTTCCACAAGTACTGTGTGGTGGTCACTACTGATACTGTCATGGACAGATGCATCTGTGGCAGGCAGGTTGATTGATGAGGATGAGGTCAAGTATGTTTTTCCCTCTTGTTGATTCCCTCACCACCTGCTGCAGACCCAGTCTCACAGCTCAGTCAGTGGTGGTGCTACCAAGCCACTCTTGGTGATGGACTTTGAAGTCCCCCACTCAGAGTACATTCTGTGCCCTTGCCACCCTTAGTGGCAAGCACCCTCAGTGCTTCATCCAAGTGGTGTTCAATATAAAGGAGTACTGAGTCGTCCGCTGAGGGAGGGTGGTAATCAGCAGGAAGTTTCCTTGCCCCTGTTTGAACTGATGCCATGATACTTTCATGGGGCCAAGAGTCAATGTTCAGAACTCCCAGGGCAACTCCCTCCTGACTGTATACTGCTGTGCCGCCACCTCTGCTGTGTCTGTCCTGCTAATACCTGACCATACACAAGAGATGATGATTGTGGTGTCTGGGACATGGTCTGTAAGGTATAATTCCATGAGTATGACTATGTCAGGCTGATGTTTGACTATTCTGTGAGACAGCTCTCCCAGCTCTCCCAATTTTTGCACAAGACTCCAGATGTTAGTAAGTAGGACATTGCAGGGTTGATGCCAGATGGCCCATCCAATTTCATTCCTTTGAGACTTTTTAGCTGTTTGACCATTTCAGAAGGCATTTAAGAGTCAACCACATTGCTGTGGGTGTGGAGCCACATGTAGGCCAGACCAGGCAAGGACAGCAGATTTCCTTCCCTGAAGGACATTAGTTAACCAGATGGGATTTTAAACAGCAATTGACAATGGTCATCATTAGACTTCTAATTTGAACTCAAATTTCGCAACTGCTGTGGTGGGACATGAACTGGGGTCCCCAAGCATTACCTTGGGTCTCTTGATTACTAGCCCAGTGACAATACCACTACACCCCTCCCTCCGCACAATGCTCTGTCCATTGTGCTACTACTGTTAGGGGATCTGAGGCAATGCTGTCTTTTAGTTAAACACTATCTCTCAAGTGGACATATGAGATCCCATGGCACTATTTTGAAGAAGAACAGGTGAGGTCTCCCCGTTATCCTGACCAACATTTATACCTCAATAAATATCACAAAAAACAGAATACCTGGTTATTACCAATTGCTGTTTGTGAGAACTTGCTGTTTACACATTGGCAGCAACGTTTCCTGCATGAAAACTGTGTCTGCAATTCAAAAGTGCTTCATTGACTGGAAAGAGTTTTGGGACATTTTGTGGTCATGAAAGGTGCTATATAAATGCAAGTAACTCTTTATAAAACACTTAGGGACACCATGAAATTCATGATATATTCATAAGTCTACTCCATATCTGTACACATTCCTGAGAGAGAGAGAAGAAATGGAATTTGTGGAGTGTTTAGTTGCAAACTAGAAACTGGTTAAAAGGCTGGTGTTATTATTAGGCAGCATAATGAGAGGAATCCTGTTTATCCAACCCCCAAATCCCTTCATCAACTTCACAACTCAGCCACTGTGAATACAGTCAGCTAAATTGGAAGGATCGAGTATACATCACTGCTCATTAATAGTTTCCGCACCTCATACCAGACAGCTCGATCAGGCAGTTTGCTGACAACCTCAACAGAACTAAGTAACAAATCAATCCTGAAGGCTTTTAGCCATTGTAACAAGGTGAAGTACTGTAAGTTACCACCCCATTAAATCAGTAATTGGTCCATAGACCTTCTGACCTCAAACAATGCTCCAACCTCATGTACCTAATTAATTTGCAAGCTTATCCCATTTATCAGGTTACTGGAAGCAGGCACAAGATGTTCAAGGGGGTTCATGCAATATTTGTGTCCACACCCCTTATAGAAATGGTATTCTCATAATTGCCCCAATTGTGGGAGAGCATACAGAAAAGGGCAAAATGTATTTTTCATGCATGCGTAAATGTGCATCGATGATCACCAAACATAACCAGCTATTTTGAAGCAGATGCCAGGAGGATTCTACACATGATGAGACACAGGGATGTTGATGAGGATAACGTAAGCCAAGGTGAGGCTCTGAACACTGTTTTCAACACAACACTTGTAACTCTTTCAAGTTATCAACAGTCACAGATTGTAACTCTTTCGAGTACATTCACAGTTCTTGGTTTCCGGGAGTGGGACATGAACCCACAACCTTCTGATTCAAAGGCGAGGGTGCTATGAACTGAGCCACAGCTAACACTTGTAGTAAGACTTGAATTCACATCCTTCTAACTCAGAGGTGGGAGTATTACCATTAGAGGCTAGCTGACACATGTCATGAGTGTAGGATGGTTGTGTAATGTGGTTCAGAAACTGAGCAGGGTCACTGTGGGTCCTCTGGTGGGGTCTCGGTGGACTGACTCAGTAGGATGGTCACCTGTAGTTAATAATACAGAAGACTGGTATTATATTTTTTTAAAAATTATTCATTCATGGGATGTGGGTGTCGCTGTCTGGGCCAGCATTTATTGCCCATACCTGATTGCCCTTGAGAAGGTGGTGGTGAGCTGCCTTCTTGCACTGCTGCAGTTCATGTGGTGTAGGTACACCCACAGTGCTGTTAGGGAGGCAGTTTTAGGATTTTGACCCAGCGACAGTGAAGGAAGGGCGAAATATTTCCAAGTCAGGATGGTGAGTGGCTTGGAAGGCAACTTCTAGATTGTGGTGTTCCCATGTGTCTATTGACCTTGTCCTTCTAGATGGGAGCGGTCATGGGTTTGGAAGGCGCTGTCTAAGGAGCCTTAACGAATTCTTGCAGTGCATCTTGTAGATGGTACACACTGCTGCTACTGTGCATCTGTGGTGGAGGGAGTGAATGTTTGTAGAAGTGGTGCCAATAAAACAGACTGCTTTGTCCTGGATGGTGTTGAGCTTCTTGAGTGTTGTTGGAGCTGCAGTCATCCAGGCAAGTGGAAAGTATTCCATCACACTCCTGACTTGTGCCTTATAGATGGTTGGACAGGCTTTGGGGAGTCAGGAGGTGAGTTACCCATTGCACGATCCCTGGGCTCTGACCTGCTCTTGTAGCCACAGTATTTATGTGGCTAGTCCAGTTCAGTCTCTGGTCAATGGTAACCCCCAGGATGTTGATCGTGGGTGATTCAGCAATGATAATGCCCTTGAATGTCATGGGACGAGAGTTAAATTCTCTCTTGTTAGAAATGGTCATTGCCTGGCACTTGTGTAGTGCAAATGTTACTTGCCACTTGTCAGCTCAAGCCTGGATATTGTCCAGGTCTTGCTGCATTTGGACATGGACTGCTTCAGTACCTGAAGTGTCGCGAATGGTGCTGAACATTGTACAATCATCAGCAAACGTCTCCACTTCTGACCTTATGATGGAAGGAAAGTCATTGATGAAGCAGCTGAAGATGGTTGGGCCTAGGACACTACCCTGAGGAACTCCTGCAGTGATGTTCTGGAGCTGAGATGATTGACCTCCAACAACCACAACCGTCTTCCTTTGTGCTAGGTATCACTCCAACCAGCGGAGATTTTTCCCCGATTCCCATTGACTCCAGTTTTGTTCGGGCTCCTTGATGACCCACTCGGGTCAAATGCTGCTTTGATGTCAAAGGCAGTTCACCTCGGGAGTTCAGCTTTTTTGTCCATGTTTGAACCAAGGCTTTAATGAGGTCAGGAGCTGAGTTATCTGTAGCATGCTCGGTGCTGTTAAATAGAAGTGAAAAAGAAAGTGCAAAAGAAAGAAATTTATATAGTTGCTTTCATGATGTCCAAAACACTTTACAACCAGTGAAGTACTATTGAAGTGTAGGCACCATTGTAATGTAGGAAATGCAGCAGCCAATTTGTGGAGGACAAGCTCCCACAAACAATGATATGATAATGATTCAATGATCAGTTTTAGTGATTGGTTGAGGGGTAGATATTACCCCATGGAGAACTCTCCTGCTTATTGTTGAAATAGTGCTAATGGGACCTTTAACTCCACCTGCAAAGGAATACAGGGCCTTAATTTAATGTGTCATCTGAAAGACTTCACCCCCAACAGTGCAGCACATCCTCAGTACTGCAGTGGGAGTGCTGACCTTGATGAGAGGCTCAAGTCTCTGGAACAAGCTTTGAATCCATGACTTCAAAGGTGAAAATGCTGTCCACTGAGCCAGGAGGCTAAACGCTAACACTGTAGAGATTGTGTGAAAGGGTTGATGGTAGTAAAAGAAGCTGTTTTCAGCTGGTAAGCATGTTTAGCCTTCCTGGAGTGGGGTCCCAAGCCGTGACACAAGGGGCAGAATTTTACGTCCCGCGGGTGAACGCGTGCCTGACCTGATCGGGCATAAAATAGCACGCAATGATGTCAGGTGAGCGTCCCAATGTCATCGCACACTCGTGTCGTATTTTGGTCAGCAGGCACGCGTGAGAGTCGGCAGCGTGCCCGCATACAATTAAGAGGCCTATTAAGGCCATTAAAGTTTTAAATAGCGATGCTTTTTTGCTGCCTGTCCAACGCGATGGCTGGTGGGCGGGCGAATCGACCAGGCGGCCTTTGCATTTTTGAGGACACCTCATCCAAGGGCAGGATGAGGTTTCCAAGATTAATTTTTAAAAAGATTAAAATGTTTGGACACAAATTTTCAGCATCCATATGTTTAGGTGACTCATTCTGATGCGTGGACATTTTTACCAGATTTTTAGACCTGTTTTTTTATTGTATTTAAATTCTTCAGCTTTCTGCCTTCAGGGAGCTTTCATTCCACCCTCCTCCTGCTCCCACTCCCCCCCACCACCGCCTACAACAACCCCCCCACCCCCCCCACACCCCCAAGCAGCGCTGAGCCTTTCAGCGCGTTCTTCACGCTGGGTGGTCGTTAATCATCTAGCCAGTGTGAAATTGTGGTCGGGGGTTGATCGTAGACGGCGATCTGTTCCCTGGTCTCTCCTGGGCCCGTCGATTGTGGCTGCTCGCCAACCAGAAAATCCTGCCAAAGGGTTAGGGAGGAAGTCAGTGAAAATTTAAATAAAACAAGTCTCAAGTTATTCCAGCTCCTGTACATCTTTGAATAAAGCATCCAAGAACGAGGAACAGGAGGTGGCCATCCATCCCCTTGAGCCTGTTGTACCATACAATTTGATTATGGTTGATCTGTATCTTAACTCCATATCCACCTTGGGTCTGTAATCCTTAACACCTTTATCCAGCAAGAATCTATTAATCTCAGGTTGGAATTTTTCAATTGATCCCTCAGATTCAACAACTTTTTGGAGGTGAGCGTTCCAGGTTTCCACTACCCTTCATGTGAAGAAGTGCTTCCTGATAGCAACCCTGAATGGCCTGGCTCACATTTTAAGGTTTTGCCTCCTTGCTGTGAACTCTCTCACCAGAGGAAATAGTTTCTCTCTGGCTAGCCTATTAAATCCTTTCATTATCGCATGTTAAATCGTCCCTTAATCTTGTGTAATGGGAGCAGTGAGCAGGCCCTCAGCTTCCCGACTTCCAACTTCCAACTTCGGAGTAGGGCTGAAGCCTGGGCCCTGCCCACTGCAGGGCATTCCCTGCGGGGTACTAGGTTCCCACCAGCAGTAGTCGTCAGCCCAGGAGGACAGCGGGCAGGGGGAATTCAGTCAGCCCTGGGGACCCCGCTCAGAACAGGAAATCAAGACTTGAAGAAGGCTGGAGGTGGAGCCTCAGATGGAGTGTGGGCTGGAGGAGACGGAGGCACCAGGAGTCTCTTGGAGAGAGAAGAGAACAGGAGTGCAGCCAGGAGCTGAGGCAGCAGAACAAGCCTGGTGAGTCACTGTGTTGAGGAGCAGAGGCCCAGAATAGGACACAGATTTAGAGCATCCATGGTGAATAGTCTCTGTAAATAATTTATTTATTGAAGTTATGTTTTTCCTTGAGAGTTTCTACAGTTTTGATGCCAAAATGTGGACTAAAGGAACCTTGCTTTTTTAATCTTGGTGCAGTCAGTGTGCTTAAATCCCATATTACACTTTGGTGGCTCCTCATGCTCGTCCATAATAGACTTTTAAAAACTGGTCCATCTCCCATTTCATTAAAAGTTAAATCTGAGACAGAGCTCATCAGATATGTACTTGAGGGGAACTATAGAAGACGGACCAAATAAAAACTGTAACTTAATCAAGTTTGAGATTGACAGCAGCCCTCTTTTAATTCTTTCACTAGTTGCTCTCAATCTCATCATTTGCCCTGTCAGCCAAGCATTTGAATAAACAATATTCTGTAAAGGCAGTCAGTTTTCTATTGGAAAGTTGAAAAGGACAACAGCGTCACTGTAAAAGCTTGTCTTTTTGATGCCTCACTTAAAGTCGCTAGGAACCAGAACATGGCTGGATGACAAATCAGACCCAGTGTCATTATGGCTCCTGTTTAAATGTAATTAGAATCTAAAATAGAAGCTAAATGAGAATTTTGCTAATGGAGCCAAAAATACAATTTTTAAAAACCCTCGATGGAAAGGAAAACTAAAATTTGACAGGTAAATCTAATAAAAGGGGAACTGTAATTGAAGTGTGAAACTCAAGACACTAAAAAATTAACCAGCTGGCCTTTTATCCCAACATTTTTTGACTAGCTCAATGGCACTTTTTTGTTTGCTAAAATTAGATAACTCCTCAGCCTCCTAAGTTCAAGGGAATCCAAAATCTATGCAATCTAACTCTTCAAGGGAGAAATCATTTACAGAGCTATAGTGAAAGAGTAGGAGAGCGGGTTTAACTAGATAGCTCGACCAAAGAGCCAGCACATGCATGACGGACTGAATGGCCTCCTTCCGAGCTGTGTCATTCTTACAGAATCATAGCCCGAGAGTCAATTACATGAGGCCATTCAGTCCATCAAGCCCATACCGGATCTCTGTACAGCAATCCCATTCAGCCCTATTCCCCCCACTCTATCCCTGGGTTTATTTTCCTCAAGTGTCTTATCGAACTCCCTTTTGTAATCACTGATTGCCTCTGCTCCCCCTGTCCTCATAGGGAGTATGTTCCAGGTCATTACCATGCACTGCATAAAGAAGTTTGTTCTTGCATTTTGCCTGTATCTCTTGCCCAAAACCTTAAATCTGTGTTCTCAATCCTTGAACCTTCAACTAATGGGAACAGCTTTCCTTTGTCTGCCTTCTATAAACCTGTCACAATCTTGTACACTTCTATCAGATCTCCCCTCAATCTCCTTTGCTTCAAGGAGAAAACCCTAACTTCTCCAACCTGATCTTGTAGCTAAAATCCTTCATCCCTGGAATCATTCTGGTAAATCTCATTTGCATCCTCTCAAGGTTGTTCATATTCTACTGGTGACCAGAACTGAACACAATACTTTAGTTGTGGCCTAACCAGAGCTTTATAAAGGTTTGGTATAAATTCCCTGCTTTTATACTCAATGCCTCTATTTATGAAGCCGAAGGTCCCATATGCTTTTCTAACTGCTCTCAATATGCCCTGCCATCTTCAAAGACTGATGCACATGCACCCTTAGGTCCGTCTTCTCTGCACACTCTAGATTTGTGCCATTAAGTCTATATTGTCTCTCCTTATTCATTCCACCAATATGCACCACCTCACACTTCTCTGTAATAAAGTCTATCTGCCACTTGTCTGCCCATTCTGCTCACCTATCTACAGTAAGTTCTTGCTTAACTCTGACACAATTAAGGTTGTTGCACTTTAACATTGTCAATAAAGTAGTGTCAGTATATCTATCCATTTAATGTTGCCAGTTTCACTTTAATGTCGTTTGCCACAGACTTCCTCCTCTGTGGCCTATCTATTCACATGACTTTTCTCGCAGTGCTACCGCCCTTGCCTTCAGTCTCTCTCCTCCTATACCCGGCCTTGCCTCTCCCGGCCTTGTCGACTCCCACCCTTGCTAACTCCCACCCTTGCCTCCCATCCTCTGTTCTTACCTTTGTCCTCAGGGTCTGTTCTTCAGCAGATCCAGCTTCTGGCTTGACTTCTGGCTTCGCTTTTGAACTCACGCTGAAGCCCTGGGCCCGTCTATTGGCAAAAGTTAATTTGTGCTATCTGCACTGACCAACTTCTGCCACTAGATGAAGCCTGGTCAATCTAAAATCACTGTACTGAGTGTACTCAAGTACTGTATTTTTTTTTAAATAATTTAATTTTATTGTATACTGTATTTCTTTTATATTTAGTGATCTATTTTATTTTGCAAGTTATTTCAGCTAGGAATGCATAGTGCTGTACTTGTGTGGTACACTATTTCAACTTGTTCATTGGTTTATCCAGGTGAGGAACCTAACTCTGGTTTTAACACTGATTCCAATGGGAACCTACAATTCACTTAAAGTTGTTTCATTTAAAGTCGCAATTTCCAGGAACACAACCAGAACTTTAAGTGAGGACTTACTGTATATCTCCTCGCAGTTAATTGGCATCAGCCCCAATGTTTGCCACACTCCTAAGTTTGGTATCATCAGCAAATAATGAAATTTTACTCCACCATATTCCAATACTCATGTCATTTATATTCATCGTGTTTTATGATTCCCAAATATGTAGGTATGATAAACTAACTTACCGTCTTGGAGACTTTGTAAAATGAGAGATTTATCTCATTAGCTTTCTATAGCTTGAACTGGGTCATGTTTAAAATGGAAGCTGTTCTCTTTGCCAGAAACAAAATGGAAGTCAGAGAGAGACACTGCAGGTAGATTTTCAATTTGCCACTCGGGTGTGAAGCTGAATTTACCTATATTTCCATTGTATTCCTGAAAATAGAATTTACATTTACCAGAAGACATCATACCAAGCAAGCTGCTCTGGCAAAATAGCCAGAGGTGACATGAGGAGAGTTTGTTTTTTATTTATCCAGCAAATCATTGTGATCTGAAAGGCACTGCCTCAATGGGCAATGGAAGGAGATTCAATTACGGCTTTCCATAGGGAATTGGAAAAGCACCTGAAGGGGAAAAAATTTGCAGGAGAATAGAGCCAGGGAGTGGGTCCAGTTAGATAGATTTCTCCAAGAGCCAGTACAGGCATGAGGGGCAGGATGGCCACCTTCTACACTACATCACTCTATGATTCTACAAATGGAGATGCCAGCAGCTACAAGTGGGGTTGCTAACCCTCCAGGATTGCCCAGGAGTCTCCAGTAATTGAAGTTTAATCCCTTGGACACTGCTGCAAGCAGCTTTGGGGAGAAGAAAAACCACCCAAGCAGAGAGGTCAACCCTAGATGCAAGCTATTATACCCTTGTTCACTAAAAGATGAAGCCTGTTAATGCTGTGCTTGCTTGACTTGTTTCAAAAGAGGTGACTTTATTTCAGAAGATCCCATGGAATAAAGATTCCCATTCTCGCTGTTACCTGATTGTTCTGATCTAAAAGATATAACAGGCCAATTAAAACTTAACAAAAAACGAATGCTGATGACTGCCTCTGCAGGGAATTTCCAGTATTTGAGGAGGCTGTTCCTCATCTTCTGGCTCCACTTCAGTCCCATGCTCCTGATCTTTGGCCACCAGCTTCAGCGAGTGGGAGAGTGAGGGTAATGGGTGGCATGGGCAAGTCAGTGGACATCCTCATGGATCTTCTCCTGGACTTAGCCCATGTGGCCACCTAAAGGGTGCTTGGTGGTGGTTATGGGTGGGTGGTGGGTTGGGGGTGGGGCCACTCTTTTCCGCCACCTTATCCATGCCTTGATGGCCTTGAGGAGGGAACACATGGGGCAGAATCTTCCAGTCAGCGTGCTGGGGCAGGACCAACATGCTGATGCGTAAAATGAGGTGCGATGACATCAGGCGTGCATCCCAAAACCATCATGCGCCATCGCGATATTTTGTTTGGCGTGCACATACCGGAGTTGGCTGCGCACCTGCCGAAATGCCAATGGCCCATTAATAAAGTAATTGAAGTCATTAAGAACACTGCCTGTCCAACCTTAGGTTGGTGGCAGGCGAAAAGCCCAAGCTTCTCATTTTTCAGGAAACCTCATCCGCAGGCGTGATGAGGCTCCCGGAAGCTTTTATAAAACAATTAAATAAATTTCCCCACCTTTACAAACATGTCCCAACTCGTGTGATGCTATCACATGAGGGGACATGTTTAAATTATTTTTTACGTCATTTATTGAACTTCTTTATTGTTTATTTAATCTCCCTGAGGCAGCTCCGTGCCTCGGAGATTGCTGCACCCTGCAGGCACCGACTCTCCCTCCTGCCTCCGCCCACATGGGTAGCGCTGAATGCTACTGGCCACGCGTTACGCTGGGTGGGCCTTAATTGGCCCGCTCTTGTAAAATGGCGGTGCGCAGTCGCCCGCTCCAACCCAGCCCGCTCGCCAAAGGAAAAATCCAGACCATGGTGTCTGTTGTTACACTCAAGGCTTCCTCAACTTGTGGGCACCAGGGGGCATCTTTTGAGGTGGGTGGCAGTATCATTATTTAATCTCATAAGCTTTCTTTGCTTCATGGTCGAGTCATCTATTGGTTTTGCTCCTCTAAAAAGGGGTCAATTTAATTTGTTCTTCTTAAACTGACACTGACACAACCCAGTGCCTCTCTCTCAGTTTAACTCAGAAAAGCCACTTGCATAGAGGGAAACACAAGAGTTAACATTTCAGGCCCATGATCTTTTGTTAGAACTTAAACCGAGTAAGAACATGAGGCTCGCGTTTCTGTTGTGCCACAAGTTATCCTGAAAGACTGTGAATTGTGTCTGAAGGAGTCAGGAGGCTTAACAAATCCACCCAAAAGGACTTGTTACATCTCATGAAAGTGTAAAGAAGCAATAATAATAAGGGAATAATAACCATTGATGGGCTGATTCCAAGGGCTGGATTTCCACGTTCTGGATAGGTCAGGATTGGGTGTGGGTTAAACAAAACGTGAGCCTGCCGGACCGCAATATTGAATTTTCCATTGGAAAAGTAGGCCACACAAACTTCTCATAGTCAGGAAGAGGCTTGGGGTTAGGCTCAGGCTGTGATCCTGCACGCACATCTTCAGATATCGGATTCGCCATTAGCAGCCCTAGGGGAAATTTCTTTTTTCCTGCCCCTTTTATTTTCATCAGGAAGGGTGGTTTTTAGAAAGCTTCTAAACACCTGCCATAGTTGGCAGATTGTGAACTTACTGGGAATGGTAGCTTAGTGGTAATGTCACTGGGCTAGCGATCCAAAAGACCAAGTGAATGGTCTGGGGTTTAAATCCCACCATGGCAGCTGGTGGAATTTAAATTCAATTAATATAATATAAAGCTAGTCTCAGTAATGGTGACCATAAAACCATTGTTGATTGTCGTAAAACTCATCTGGCTGGTTAATGCCCATTAGGGATAGTAATCTGCCATCCTTACCTGGTCTGGCCTACATGTGACTCTAGACTCAAGTGGTTAGTTCTTAACTGCCCTCCGAAATGGCCTAGCAAGCCACTCAATTCAAGGGCAATTAGAGATGGGCAACCAATGCTGGCTTTGCCAGCGATACCTACATCCTATTTTTAAAAAACTTTTCGGGTAAGCCTGTGTCATGACCATGGATCATAGCCCTGAATTACTTATGGACATATTGAACTTTTAAATAAGACAAAACAAAAGCTGGCTGAGACTGCAAAGCAACCATTTGCTGGAAAATTCCTATTTGGATTACACTTGACCAACTAGTCCAGGGAGAACGGACTGTCGCATCTAAAAAGATGTCAAGGCCTACTTCAGGCAGAGATACTTCAAAATCAAAGGTGCAATGCAAAAACTAAACTGTAATCTCCTGTGGTTGCAGAGATAATGAAGGCTGATTACCATTCCCAGCAGAAACCATCTCCTGTGAGTTATATCCCGGACTGTAGACGTGATGGGAGTTAAATAAAGCAGTTTCTGGGCGAAAGATATTTTTGTTTTTTCCCTTCCAGGAATACACAAGAAAAGGGGTGAAAGGTCAACTGCAACCCTGGTCTCGGTGTGCTAGTTTTTGTGTTCCAGGCCTGGTGTGCAAGGATGTGCTGTGAAGGTCACTGTTGAAGAACATCAACTAGGCATCCCTGCTCTTGCAGGTGAAAAGAGCCCTCTCACTCTGATTGTAGGAAGCAAGTCACAAGTCTGCAAAACCACAGTCAAAAAGGAAACAGGACAACTCCTTTCAGCTAACCTGCAGAATTAAGAATCTCCAAACCCACTGCTCAACTGCCCAATGTCAGCTCTACCGGAATCACCAAGCTTAACGGCAGCAACATTTCATCATCTACTGCTCATGGACAAACCAACAACTGATTCGTATATCTTTTCAACTTTTATTTTTGGACTCAATTTCTCATTTCTAACCTGTGTGTATGTGTGTTGCATTTTTATTCTTTTCCCCGCGTTTAGTAACTAATAAACTCACTCTTTCTTTGACTCAAGACAGTCGGGTTAAATTAGCTCCTTTTAAAACATAAATACATTTGGACTGGGAAAAGGTATCCACGAGGGAAGGGATCCTTTTTAAATTAACCTTGATGCGACCAACCAAAGTGGTTGAATAAAGAAGAGGAGCCAGTTCATCCCTCCTCACCTGGGAGCATAACAATTTGGTGTATCTCATTCGAGATCATAACTAATTGGGGTAATCTCTCCCGGGGACCGGTCGTAACACCTGCTGAGTTGGGAACAATCTGACAGTTAAGTATTAAATGGTTTAACAACTTTAAATGTCATTAAAATATGCTGTATTATAAGTTAGCCATGTCTTTACAGCAGTGGTTGATTATAGAGCTCTGTGCTGCAAAGGTAAGTTGACCGTTACATTCATCTGCATTGTGTAAATGTTGAGATGCATTACAGTACTTTACCCATTGGGGAAAAATGCTATTATGCCTTCAAAACAGATGAAAACAGTGCATGGGAACTCCACTGTCATGACCTGAAGGGTTTTAAATGTCCACAGCTCTTTAAATTTGAAAGAAAGGATCTACAGCTTTCACTTAGAGGAAAAAAAAGACACCTGGTCCTGGACAACTTTGTTTGACAGGCTGCCTAGCTTAGCAAATAACCTAGCCATCTGTTTTTGCCATTTCAATTGGCTTCATTGTTTGCATCTATAAGTGTTTGTTTTGACAGCTGAGGATATTATGAATGCTTGATTAAGTTTCCAAATCTAAGCAGGGGGTTTTGTTCACAGTTTGATTGGCAGTTTTAAGAGGTTATTAAAGGATTGTATGTCTTTGATATGTTTATTGAACACATGTTTGTTTATTTTTATAACAGAATGAGCACTTGAGGGAGTTTATGTTATTTTTTTCACTGGGTCAGGTTGTTTTTTAAAAATATGAATTTCAGTGACAGTTCTATTGGATGGTTAGAGGTGTCCTTTTTAAAGTCCATTTCAAAGGATTCCCATTGCTATTATATGGTTCATGAGGACTGCATATAGTGGATACTGGGTAAGTGGCTATGGAGGATACATAGGAGCATGGAGTGGGCATAAGGGTATGAGGGGAATGGCGAATATAAGGAGGCATGGAGGGAGCAGGGTATATAGGGGCATGGAGCGAGCGATGGGGTATGAGGGTCATGAAAGGGGTACAGGGGTGAGCGAAAAATGATGTTGGGAAGCTGGGCTGATGTCCCAGCGAATCAAGGCAGGCCTTCTAACCAGCCAGGCTCTGCACCCGCACTCTTCTGATGCCATTTTGGGCATTGAGAAAACTGAACCATTCCCAGTCACAGGCGGAATGGCCCCAGATTTGCACTAAGTGCGGTATCGGGTGTGAAAAAAGACGTTTTACCTTTGGTCTCCATGGTTGGTTTTCACACCGTATTGTCCCCTTACCGCCTCAAAATTATGCAGCCACAGGAAACATGCTATGTCATTGGCGGGCAGCCTCTGAGTGGCCCATCATGCCGTTACCACACTGCTTCCTCACGCAGGGTGCCATGTTTGAATAGAGCCATATGCACACTCCTGAATGCTTTCAGCCCAGGATGGCTCCAGTGAAGACATGGCCCTGAAAGCCAAAAAGAGTGCAGCCCTCATATTCAGGGATGCATCTTTGGGACAGCTTCTGGACACTGTGGAGGCCTGCTGCGATGTCCTCTACACCCACTCTGCCACAGGAGACCCATCAGTCTAACCCCTCTGGCCTGGGAGACGGTGGCAGAGGTGGTCAGTGCCAATGTTGCACACAAAAGGTCGGCCATCCAGTGCAGAAAATGGATGAATGATCTCATCTGTGCGACCCAGGGCAAGGCAACCATCTCATCAATCTCAACTCACCCACTCAAAAGCCTATCACACATTCACTGGCATTTCACTCACTGCCAGCTCAAGGCACATCACCACTCACACTCTCACACATGCCCTCACATCGCCATCTGGCCTCATCTCCTCTGGAGATCGCCTCCAAATCCCGTCTGTGACTCCACTCAGCACACACGCACACCTGGCATCCTTCTCATTTGGCCTGGCTCACAATCTCTCCATCTGTTTTTATGCAGGACAAGATCGCGCACAATCACCGGGAGAGGTCCCAGTCCAGGGTTGGAGTGCCGGACATCAAGGTCCTCACTCCGTTCGTGAGTCACACGTTGGAGCTGGCCGGAGAGGACGTGGACCATTCTGAGGCAGCGGTGAGGTCAGCGGTGAACACCCACGCGAGGATCCTGCATCACATGATACCTCTCTCAATGCCACTCTGAGTCCACTGTTCTATGGCCAATGCAGCTGCCAAGCACTAACAATCTCCATTTTCTGTCCTAGGCATATCTGCCAAGTTGCCCTCAGGCAACCTTGACCCGACCCCAGTGCTGAGAACAAGTTGGATGACGACCTTGAGGGCCGCACCATTGAAGACCCGTCATGGCACTCACCCACACCCTCCACCAGGGCAGAGACACGTGCCTCAGTGAGACCTAGATGTAGAGTAACCTTGGGATCACAATCTGGTGAGCACGCCACACAATCTTTTCCACAGCAGGCAGGGGCAGGAACATCCTTGGTCGCTGGCACTCGGAGGACTGCTGGAGGCAAGGAACCTGCTGAGTCTGAGTCAGATGATGAGCCTCTGGACTCGGTCCTCAGTCAGTTGGTGGAGCTGCAAAGGCAATCACAGGAACATCAGGGAAGGATGTCTGGTACATTCCTCAGGTTGCAAGGGACGATGGAGGAGTCTGTCCACCTTCAGGCTGAGGCTATAGAGCCAGCATGCCAATGCACCGAGGCCAACACTGGCAGGTTGGCTGTTGTCATGGAGACCTTGGTCCAGGGCGTCACTCCTGCACTGTTGTGCAAGCTGAACTCCATCACTGATGCCATAGTTTGCCTCCAACAGCATCAACACAAGAAGGGTGCAAGGCAGCTCAATCTCACTCCAGCTTCCCTTCTCCTCAAGAAGTCAGCCAGGGGTGTCAGGCACCCATTGGGAGGAGGATCCGCAGCTCAACACCCCAGGGCCTTCCACCCAGGTGACTCCAGGAACATCCGGCCAATCCAAATCCACTTTCCTGTCACACCAGCAGCCCCAGCTCCACAGACTGAGGAGAGTGTAGCTGGTCCACGGCAGAACACCCTTAAGGGGGCTGGGACGCTCCAGGTCTTGGCCCTCCAGAGGATGCCTGTCAAGGTAATCACAGACAAGGCATAGCAGTCAGCAGGAGTCAGACATTCTCAGAGGCAATGCGAAAATCTGTGGAGTGTCCTCACTGCATGAAGTCATCACCCACCTGGAATATAGTGACTATTAGAGCCTCTACTGCATCTCCATGACATGAGCCTGAGCACTGAGGGTATGTGCGCTGCCATCAGCCACACAGGAGTCAAATGTTCACAGATACAAGGTGAGGATGTCAGGACTGTCCTCACTGCATCTTGTCATCATCCTCGACGAATCTTGTGGCCACGAGGGCCTCCTGAGCATGCCTGCCTCGTCTGGCCAGTGCGATGGCCTCATCGCTGGCATCCTCGCCTTCGAGGATCTCATCACTGTCATCCCCTTCAACAGCCTTCTCATTAAAGGACACGTGCAGCTCCTCCATCTCCTCCTTAGCCAGGTCCCTCCATTGCAGTGCCAGGATGTGGAGCACACAGCAAGCTACGATGATGTGTGACACCCTCTGGGGACTGTATTGTAGAGCTCCACTGGACCTGTCGAGGTGCCAGAACCTCATTTTCAAAATGCCAATTGGTTGTTTCACCAAAGTCCAGGTCGCAGCATGAGCGTCATTATACTGTCGCTCTGCTGCACCTTGAGGCCGGCATACGGGCATCATCAGCCACTTTCTCTGTGGGTAGCCCTTGTTCCCAAGGAGCCATCGCTGCAGCCTCTGTGGACTCTGGAAGCTGTCAGGGATCTGAGACCTGCTAAGGATTTAGGCTCCCTGGGAATCATGCGCAGACCTGCAGGATGTGTTTGTGGTGGTCACACACTAGCTGAACATTCAGCGAGTGGAAGCCCTTGCGGTTGACTGCTTGTTGCCACGGAGATCTAAGCTCCAAGTGCAGTCGATGGCGTCCTGAACCTCTGAAAAACCTGAGATACGGGAAAATCCCAGTGCTCTTGCTTTCTGGCTTTCCTGATCCCAGTTGAAATGCACAAAGTTCTGTTCCTTTGTGAAGATGGTGTCTGTGACCTCCTGGATACACTTGTGCGTGGAGGCTTGCGAGATCACACACAGGTCACCTGTGGAGCCCTGGAAGGATCCCTGGTGTAGAAATTGGGCGCCACTGTCACTTACATGTCCACTGGCAGTGGATGCCCTCCATGTCCCAATGGCGCCAAATCCTGCAACAGGTGCCAGATGTGACTGACCAGTTCCCTAGACATGTGCAGTCTTTGGCGACACTGGTTCTCAGTCATCTGCAGGTATGATAGGCGCCATCTATAGGCCCTGGGTCTAGCAAGGTGCCTACGAGTGACGGCTCTCTGTGGATCTTCAGCTGTGAATCCTCCAGCTTGAGGGAGGTGCACCTCCCTTTGCCGAGGCAGGTGCCTCCATTGCTCTCTCTTTCTTCTTCTCTGCTCCCTGTAAGCCATGAAGTATACTGCTAAATCACCAGGCTCCATGACCCTGATGTACTCCTCCTGTAGCATCAAAGAGAGAGAGATGCAAGTGTTAGCATGGCTGGACAAGAACCTCTCTTTGTTAAGTCTGAAGACCCCTTCACACATGCTGGAGACCGCTGGCCACCACTCAGGCGGCCAGTGTGTAGTGCGCTCATTGACTGTCCAAAATGCCAGCCACCTCCACCCCTCTCCACTTGACCGATTGGTGGCAGCTTCTGCCACTGGACTGCATGCTGTGCTCTCAGCTCAGGCACAGGCATTATCCTAACCTGCACTGTTAATTTGAACCATAATGGATAGTGGTCCAAACCTTAATAAAGACATTGCAAGGGGCTGTAAGCGCCTCTGCCAGTGACTGTGCCATGGCCACCTTTCGCAATGGGATTCTACAACTTGCCCAGTCGGCTAATTGTCCTTCTGCCTCCTAAAATGCACATTCATTTGCAGTCTGTGCCCGAGGGGTGAAAGGTTCTGGAGCATTTGGTGGCACTTTCATGCTTTTGCGTTGCTTGAGTGGGCAGAAAAGCTTCAGAGGCCCGACTCCAAGCATGGCAATGGAGCTGCAGCTGAACGGTCTCGCTTTTCACAAGCTTTACCAAGTATATGGCCACTTCCCTCACTCCCCCACCGCCCCCCCCACCCCCCACCCCCCCAACCCACCCCGCTCCCTCCACGTCTCCGGCATGTGCTTGAGTATTTGCTTCAGTCAACCTGTGCTGCCTTGCCCTCAACACTCAGGGCATGTGCTTGTGTACTTCCTTCAGACCTTCAGCCTTGCCCACAGCCCCGTACAACCCCCCCACCCCCCCACCTGCCTGGCCTGACCCACACTGGAGCCCTTGCCCCAGCTGAAAGCCAGCCGGGAAAAAGTGACGTGGCTGTGCCTCCCCCAAATGCGCGGCACCACTTCCTCGATGTCCTACGGGCGAGGCTCGCGAGTGCTGCGCAAGGTTGTGGGCACCCACCTCCGAGTTCCCCTCGATGTTCAGGTTGCCAGGTGCACACCTTTTAAAGACAGTCGTGAAGCATGCCGTTCTGTAATCACGCCGACGTGGGCAGTAAATTTAATGTGGAGGGGAGATGATTCCGGTGAGCAGGGTTTTTCATGAGATGCTAAAGTATTGAAATTAGGTTCCCGACTTGCGGCAGTGGGAAATGCGCTCCGCCATTGACGGGTGGAGTGGACAATCGCAAACTGGTTTCATGGCGGTGTAAAAACAATTTTTGGCCTACTCACTATATTGTCCGCTCACGCCCACCATGATGTCCGCTGCGAATGGGACTGGACGACCCCACCCTACATCGCAAGGGGATGAAAATATGGCGGATATGGGCAGAGGTGATGGGCTTGGGTTTCCAAACTCGAGAAATGGCTGATTCACATTTCCCAAGCCTAACTCAAAAATCTAGCCCCAAATCTCTGGTGTAAGTATTGCATTCTTTATCATTTTATTTGTGACCTTGTGCTTCCATACGTCACATCACTTGTAATTAAGTGGCCAACTTCTTGCTGTACTGGCAGGTGAAACAGGAGACCATTTATTTATTGAAAGGTAAGAGACTAAATGGGGGAGAGATCTTAAGGGAAAGCAGGATAAACACATGCAAAGGAAATACTATACCGATAGAGCTAGAAGAGTAGGGATGGGAGGGGGCTTGTTTGGAACATAAACACCAGCATGGATCAGTTGGGCCGAATGGCCCGTTGTTGTGCTTTAAATTCTATACTAGGTAAGATTTGGTAAGTCAGATGCATAAATTTTCACATATAGCAATGCTAGTGGATATGGCCTTAGAGAGTGCAAACAAGGCAATGTTTTATTTCTGGAGGAATGAAATATAAAAACAGGGAGGTAATGTTAAAATGGTGTTTGACCTAGGTTACACCATATTTGGGAATATTGTGTGCAGTTCCAATCTCCTGACTACACCAGGAAATACTGGAAAAATGATTTACAAAACTTGTCAGGATTGATCAGGTGCATCTATCTGGAAAGGTTGAAGAGGCTGGAACTCTTTTCCCTGAAAAAGTGAAGACTAAACAGAGACCGAGGTCTTTAAGCATTTGATAGATCGGATGCAGGGAAACTGTTTCCACCTGTGGGTCGTTCCAGAACAAGGGGGAATAAAAATAAGATAGTAACAGTTTAAATAAAGAATTTAGGAGGAATTTATTTATTTAGAGAGTGGGGAGACTGGGACTGACTGCCACATGGAATGTTTGAAGCAGGGGTAGATTTGAAGGAAGGCTTGATAAATAGATGAGGGAGCAGGAATTGGAGGGATATAGGGAAGTGATGGGAAGAGTTAATTAGAGTGGAAGGCAGCCGGCTGAGTGAAAACACCAGCATAGCCCAGGTTTGCTGAATAGCCTGTTACTGTATTACTGATTCTATCTAATTCTATGCTAGAACTACAAGTCTACTTATTAAAGTAGCTCCATCATTCGGGAGATTAATCCTATGCATTCTCCAATAAGCAATTTGCCACAATCTGGGGTAATTTGTTAGACCTTGCCTTCACTAAGCCAACATTTCAAGAGGAAAATCATTGAGAAAAAGATCAAGCTGGACCAATCATACTCTTGTAAAAGATATATCTGCACTGTTAGCCCCTGAGCTGTACAAAGATCAATTTAACTTGTACCATCACTGTGACTTAATATCAAACTGCAGAGGACCCAATTCAAGCCCAGGCTAGGCAGAATATCACTCTTAGCGACCACTCCTGACTATAATAGGTCCATCAAATTTGTGATTTCAACCTTACATTCTGGCAAATCAATGCATACACTCTGCCTCACAAAGCTAGACATAGGAAGCCTTGAACCAAATTACACAACCATGGTCATCTTATCTCATCCCTTATAACTTGCTTCAAATTCTGGTATAGAACCCTACAGCACTGAAGGAGGCCAATTGTTCCCTTGTGTCTGTGTTGGCTCTTTGAAAGAGCTATCCAATAGGTCCTACTCCCTTTCTCTTTCCCCGTACCCCTGAACATTTTTTCCCCTTCAAGTATTTACCCAAACCTCTTTTGAAAGTTACTATTGAATCTGCTTTGATTGCCCTTTCAGGCAACGTTTTGCAGATAATAATGATCCACTCGGTAAAAATGTTTTCTGCTCATCTCATCCATAACTGCCTCACACACACTGTAAAATCACACTGGGGCCACATTAGAAATCAGGAACAGGGTCTTGTGCATGTGTACTGAGTTTACAGTAATTAAGTATCTCCGTATTAAGGTTTTAAATGAAATGAAGGTTCATTGGCTTTTAAATCAGTGTGAACCCCAACTATTGTGGTTGTTGATGCTGCTATGCCGCAGATAGCTGCTTGAGATTAGTATCTGCTCAGGGTAATGTAGAGCGACCAGTGTTGAATTATACTGAGCACACCTTATTATATCTCCTAGGTCCAAATGTTACTTCTGCAGTTAATGTTAATGAGAAATCAGTGAAAAAGTGACCTCTATTTGCTATCATTAAAAAATGAGCAATTTAAAATATCACATTGCCTCCCTGACAACATTATAATGTTAAAAGGACCCCATTCGTGGCGAAGCACGGTGAGGCATCCTGAGGTCATGAAAGGTGATACAAGTGCAAGTTCTTTCTTTCAATAGGAGCCAAATTTGATCTGTTGTGGTAAAGATTTGTTTTGCATGCGCAATTGGAGAAAAGTTACCTTTATGTACAGCATTGGTCAGACCAGACTTAGAGCACTGTGCTCAGTTCTGGCTTCCATGTAATAAAAAGGCATGGGAAGAGATTCACCAGGCTGACTCTAGAACTGAGAGGGTATATTTGTCAGAAAAGGCTGAACAAGCTCTTTTAAGAAAAGGGAAGACTGAGGGGAAGCCTGATAGAGATCTTTAAAATTATGGAGAGAATTTTTGGCTCAGCGAGCAGGGGCGGGGCCTGCTTGCCGAGACATAAAATGGCCGTCGGGCGTGCGTCCCGACATCGCTGCGCGTCATTTAGATTTTCAGTTTGGCTGCGCGCTCACCAAACTGTCAAAGGCTTGTTAAGGCCATTAATTAACTAATTAAGGCTATTGAGAAAGATGTCCGTCCAACTTTAAGGTTGGTGGGCAGGCGAAGAGCCCAGGTGACCTTCGCATTGTTCATGGAACCTCATCCACGGGCGGGATGAGGTTTCATGAAGGGTTTATAAATTAAATAAATTTTCTCATTGAAGTTCATTGACACTCACTTGAGGGGATGTCTTAAATTTTTTTTCTTTATTAAAATTTTTAACACTTAAAACGCATACGCGAAAGAGTGCACTCCCGGCTCAGGGAACCCTCCCCCCACCGCCTGCACAGGGAGCGCGCAGCATTTCCGGGCATATGTCATGCTGGGCGGGCCAATTAAGGCCACGTACAATGGCGGCATGGACCCGATCGGGGGCATTGATCGGGTCTGCGCACCCCCGACAGGGGGTAGGAAAGCATTTGATAAGGTAGACATAACAAAGATGTTCCCACTTGTGGGGGAGACCAAGGGCCAAACTCTCGTCTCCCAGTAGAGCTGGGAATGGGGTGAGGAAACATGTGATATCTTTAAGTTTTTGACTTCAAAAATAAATTCCTTCTCCCTTCTTTATTTTGGTGTGGTCTTTTCGTGGGTTGGAAAGGTTTTGGGTCATGACACCATAAGCACATCTACTGAGTTTGGGGTTACGTTTGTGAGGCCTATGGAAAATTTGAATTTCCTCCCCCCACTATTTTCCTGTGCTGGTGCACGTTTTGGAAGCCCACTGTGACCGCTGGGGGAAGCCTGACGAGCATCAGAAACATCCTGACGGGTAAGTGTTCAAATGTCACTATTACATATTATGTTGTATTGTACATGTGTTGTAACTGCAGTGATTCATCAAAGGGCTTTGTCCTGAAAAGGTAAGTTGACCATTACATTGACTAGCATTGTTTAAGTATTCAGATGCATTCGAGTACTTATGCATTTAAAACTGAAGAAAGCATAGTCTGAGATCTCTAGTGTAATAATATGAAATTATTTAAATGCCCAGAACACTTTTAAATTGAAAACAAAAACCCTTCACTCAGAGAAGAAAAGGCAGCCATCTGCTCCTGGACTACTTTGATTTGCAGGAGATCTGGGGGTAGCTTAGAAGGTTATCGGGATTTTCAGTATCAATGGACTCCATTTCTTAGATTTCCCAGGGTTTGTTTTTAAACTGTTGAGCCTATTATGAATGCTTGGCTGAGTTTCAAAATCTAATGAACCACTTATCTCAGCTGGTGGCTATGCTCACATTTTGATCAACAGTTTTAAGAGTTTATTAAAGAGGTAATCATCTGTCTTTGTTGTGGTAAGTGAAAGCATCTGTTGTTACAACAGATTCACTACTTGAGGAGTTTTACATTTTTTAAATGGGTTTTATGAATGAGAGTTTTTTAAGTTACAGCCCTATTGTACTGTTAAAAATTTATATTATTAATGCCCATTTCCTGAAACATCTTGAAGTCTGTCCATAGTGGACCCTGGATTAGTGACTATGGAGGATACATGGGGCATGGAGGGGGCATGGGTGTTTAAGGGGGCATGGAGAGGGCATGAGGATAGGTAGGGGATGAGGGGTGAGGTTTAGGGCACATAAGAAAAATGTTGGGCACTGGGTTGCTGTCCCTGAGAATAAGACAGGCCTCCTAACCAGCCTGCCTGGTTCTCCTGCACACCTCCCGCACTACATTGTGGCTCACAAAACCTGCCTGTATCTCTTAGAGACTAAAATATGGTGGGGAAGGAGTTCTGAGATAGATTCATGTTTTGGAAATCGCAAAAGGGTACGACTCATATTTTCCTCTTCATACGCAAACATCCAGCCCCAAAACTAAATATGAGATAGTCATTAATAAATCCAATTGGCAATTCAGGAGAAACATCTTCACCAGAGAGTGGTTAGAGCATGGAACTCACTACCAGAAGAAGAAATTGAGGCAAATAGTATAGATGCATTTAAAGGGAAGTTAGATAAGCATATGAGGGAGAAAGAAATAGAAGGAAAACCTGATCGGGGTCAAATGAAGAGGGATGAGATAAGGCTTATGGTGAGTATAAAGGTTGGCATAGACCAGTTGGGCTGAATGGCCTGAATTTGTGCTGTAAAATTTTCTGTAGTTCTATATAAAGTGGCATGACACCAACTATTCAAGATGGTATCACTCATTGTCCTAAAATACATTGGTAGTGAAATTGGGCTCCACAAACTCAGAAAGTGGCGTGTGTCATGCTTACAGACACATCTGGCATGGTGCATGCAATGTCCCCGGCTGGGAAGGTGCCACGCATGTGCCGGAAGCTCTCAATGTCAGCAGATCATGGAGTCAAACAGCCCTTCCTGCTGATTTGATGCAGACCTTTCAAACTGGGACTGTACGTGTTCACTGAACACCTGTGTTAGTCACTCAAAGCTGAACATGCGTTCAGTAGCGTGAGCAACCTGCCAGAGAGTTTTTAAAGAGGCAGGCATCCACCTCGCAGATGAGTTACTTTTTGGAAGGTTTATGGAAATACTGTGGGAGTGCTTTTGGAGGCACTGTGGTGAATTGCTGGAAGTGTTGCTGCATCCTGACAGGGAGGGCAGAGAATTTGGTGACCTGTCCGTACAAAGGCTGTAACTATCCCATGACAAAGGGCAACAAATGCTGGCCTAGCCAGCGATGCCCACATCCCATGAAAGAATAAATAAAAAAGGCTATTCCCTACTTTCTGTGATGTCCCCTCACAGTGTCCTTTTGGTCAAACTCCTGCAAGGAAAACACCAACAAAACCCTCACCATAGAATCATTATTGAATAACACTTCCAATAAAACAAACAGAAATGAGCTTAGGAATAAAAAAGGGGCAGACACATTGTTAGGTGTTTATTATAGACCCCCAGATGGTCAGTGGGAAATTGAGGAGTAAACTTGCAGAGGTGTGTAAAAACAATAACATTAGGGTAATTATATTAGGTGATTTCAACTTTCCCAACATTAATTGGGATAGACATAGTGTTAAGGGCTTGGATGGAGTGGATTTCTTGAAATGTGTACAGGAGAACTTTTTAGGTCAATATGTAGAGGGTCCAACAAAGGACGGTGCATTGCTGGACCTAACTCTGGGGAATGAAGCCGGACAGGTGGCTGAGGTGGTGGTGGGAGAGCATTTTAGTGATAGCGACCACAACATGGTACAGTTTAAATTTGTTATGGACAAAGAAATCGACAAGTTGCAAAAAAATGTTTTGGATTGGGGGAGAGTGGATTTTAGTAAAATAAGGCAGGGTCTGGCCAAGGTAGACTGGGAACAGCTACTTGTGGGGAAATCTACAGAGGAGCAGTGGGGGGGGGGCATTCAAAAAGGAAATGGGGAGGGTACAGGCTCAACATGTTCCCTCTAGGGTGATAGGAAGGAGTAACAACCCCAGAGAACCATGGATGACCAGAGATATTCAGGTTACGATGAGAAGGGAAAGAGAGGCTTTTAGCAGGTACAAGGGAAGCAAATCAGCAGAGGCATTAGTGGAGTACAGAAAGTGCAGGGTGGAGCTTAAGAAAGCAATTAGGAGAACAAAGAGGGGATATGAGAAAGCTCTGGCTGGTAAAAGTAGGGAAAATCCCAAGATATTCTATAAGTATATCAACGGGAAGAGGATAACCAGGGAAAGAGTAGGGCCCATTAGGGACCAAGGGGGCAATCTATGGGTGGAGCCAGAGGACATCGGTAGAGTGTTGAATGAATACTTCACATCCGTCTTCACCCAAGAGAATGAGGATGAAAGTATCGAACTCGGGGAGAGAGACTGCGAGGTTCTTAAGCAAATTGATATAGGGAGTGACAAGGTATTGGAGGTGTTGGCAGGCTTAAAAGTGGACAAATTTCCAGGTCTGGATGATTTGTGTCCCAGGCTGCTGAGGGAGGCAAGGGAGGAGATCGCAGGGACTCTGACCCAAATTTTTAATTCCTCTCTGGCCACGGGGGAGGTGCCAGAGGACGGGAGAACAGCTAATGTGGTTCCGCTATTTAAGAAGGGTTGTAGAGATAAGCCAGGGAACTACAGGCCAGTGAATCTCACGTCAGTGGTAGGGAAACTATTGGAGAAAATTCTGAAGGAGAGTATCTATCTCCACTTGGAGAGGCAAGGTTTGATCAGGGATGGTCAGCATGGCTTTGTTAGAGGGAGGTCATTCCTAACAAATTTGATTGAATTTTTTGAGGAGGTGACCAGGTGTGTAGATGAGGGTAGTGCAGTTGATGTAGTTTATATGGATTTCAGCAAAACCTTTGACAAGGTCCCACATGGGAGATTTATAAAGAAGGCAAATGCACATGGGATACAGGGTAATTTGATAAGGCGGATTCAAAATTGGCTTAGTTGTAGGAAGCAGTGATGATGACAGAAGGATGCTTTAGTGACTGGAAACCAGTGTCCAGTGGCATACCACAGGGATTTGTGCTGGGTCCCCTATTATTCATCATTTATATGAACGACATAGATGACTATGTGGGGGGTAGGATTAATAAGTTTGCGGATGACACAAAGATTGGCCCCGTGGTTAACAGTGAGGTTGAGTGTCTTGGGCTACAGGAAGATATAGACAGGATGGTCAAATGGGCAGATAAGTGTTAGATGGAATTTAACCCTGAAATGTGTGAGGTGATACACTTTGGAAGGAGTAATTTGACAAGGAAGTATTCAATGAACGGCATGACATGAGGAAGTTCTGAGGAACCATAGATCTCTGAAGGCAGAGGGGCATGTTAGTGGCGTGGAGAAAAAGGCATATGGGGCACTTGCCTTTATCAATCGAGGCATAGAATACAAAAGTAGGGAGATCATGTTGGAGTTGTATGGAACCTTGGTGAGGCCACAGCTGGAGTGCAGTTCTGGTCGCCACATTATAGGAAGGATGTGATTGCACTGGAGAGGGTGCAGAGGAGATTCACCAGGATGTTGCCTGGGATGAAACATTTAAGTTATGAAAAGAGGTTGGATAGACTTAGGTTGTTTTCGTTGGAGCAGAGAAGACTGAGGGGCAATCTGATCGAGGTGTACAAGATCATGAGGGCCATGGACAGGGTGGAAAGGGAGCAGCTGTTCCCCT
This sequence comes from Cetorhinus maximus, assembly GCF_964194155.1. Lineage (NCBI taxonomy): Eukaryota > Metazoa > Chordata > Chondrichthyes > Lamniformes > Cetorhinidae > Cetorhinus > Cetorhinus maximus. The sequence continues at coordinate 41,995,594 of NC_135883.1, read as the reverse complement.
TAGTTGAAGGGTCAGTCACGAGGGGACATAAGTTCAAGGTAAGGGGCGGGAGGTTTAGGGAGGATGTGAGGCAAAAATCTTTTACCCAGAGGGTGGTGACGATCTGGAATGCACTGCCTGGGAAGGTGGTGGAGGCAGGTTGCCTCACATCCTTTAAAAAGTACCTGGATGAGCACTTGGCTTGTCATAACATTCAAGGCTATGGGCCAAGTTCTGGTAAATGGGATTAGGTAGGTAGGCCAGGTGTTTCTCACGTGTTGGTGCAGACTCGATGGGCCGAAGGGCCTCTTCTGCACTCTGTGATTCTGTGATTCTGTGAATACTCATCCTTGTGAAGTCTCTTGGTACATGTCTGGTGGGTGCCTTTCCCTGTCCTGGTGCTCCTATACTGTGCTAACCCAATGGCTGAAGCATGGCTGGTGGCAGATTGATGACTTTCACTGAGGATGACCTTTCAGGGTGACCTCAAGCAGCTGTGGGCCTCGAGAGTCCAGTTTCAGAGTGCAGCATCTCAGCATGGGCAGTAGCATTCTGGGCTTGCTAAGAGGCAACAGCAAGGACACTGGCAGAGTGGCAATGGTGGGTGCAAGAACACTGTCTCCCTGAGAGACGGCCGTAGGATCATGCTCCACAAAGCCACTGCCACTCCCACGGGGTAGCACGTCAGTAATGCTAGTAACGTGCTGGAACACAGATGGCGGGACTGGTGTGAAAGCCTGCATGCCCCTTTGAACACTGAGATCCACAGGCATGCATGGCAGCAGCTTGAGCCTGCATGACTACAAACATGGATCTCATGATATTTGTTTGAGGTTCCACTGCAGAACTGAGATGTTAGGCGGTTTCTGCCTGTGCTGCAGTGGAATCTGGGACAATGTTTACCATACACCCCATTCTGGCTGGGTCTATAAGTGTTGAAGGTGGTTTTTTTTGGTGCAGTGGGCAGTGCCCCTGCCTCTGAGCCAGATGGTCCAGGTTCAAATCCCACGCTCAGACTTGATGGCCAAGGAAGGTGTGCTCATGCTGCAGCCAAACAGGTTGAGTATCAACCTGTAAATCCTTCCAACATACACCAATGGCAGGTGGTAAGAGTGGGAAAGATTCCTGGTCAGCCCTGTGAGGGCAAGAAGATTGAAGCCTCTACCATCACTATCCATAGCTCCAGGCAACAACATGCATGTAAAAGTGTCTGTTGCCACAGCAACCCAGACTCTTTGGGAGGCTAGTGTAGATCAGACTGGTGCCAACATCATGGGGTTTGATCCCTGTTCCGGCTGCAGTGGATTTGGGATCTGTCTCCTTCCCCTACCTGTGGTGGATGTCGTGGCACAGTGGGTTGGACCTACCTTCAGGCAGAGAGCTGAAGAAGAAGAAGATAAATTCCAACACAGAGTTGGCCACCATTCCCACACTGGAAAGAACGGGCTTCATGCCACCTTGGAACTCGAACCCGCCATTTCCCTTGATAGCGACAAGAGGCTGTCTGCCAGGCCTATAAATGCACAAAAAATCTCAATTGGTGTTCCCATCATTCTCCTATAGGCTCCCTCATTGAAGTCCATATGTGAGTCCTCTGTGACTGAATCATGTGTGACCTCGTCTTCTGGTGAGCTGGCACGGGAACTACCCTTTTCCTCTTGCCTGTCTCAAGTCTGCTGGGACCTGATGACTCACATGTGCTAATCCAGACTCGATACTGCCCTCTAAATTTTGTGCAGTGCCAGTGTTTGGGATGGTGGTTGTGTGTCGGAACAAGTGATGGTTCTTCCTCATCCGATCTTTGATGTTGATATTGCCATTCCACCTGAGGCCCCTCTGCCTCAGCAGGTGGCAGATTTTGGGCACCTGAAAGCAGCATATAGAAAGGGGAGGGTGCGGGATGGGGTATATGGGAAGGGAGCTGGGGTGGGAAGCAAGAGGTCCATGGTCACACCACCAGCAGTTTGCTCGTCAGGCTCGATAACAGGATGAAGGTGAGCTGGGAGTTAAGTAGGGGACTAAAGCAGGAACACACCATCATCTTCGATGTTCTCAGGATGCCTTGGGCTCTGTCACAACCAGCACTGCGATGCATGGCAGCATCTCCTCCATAAGGTCTCTGGAATTGTAGGTGTTTTTATCCCCACTGGTTCTACTCTATCCCTGCAATTGTGTGCAACCTTATCATGCAAGAGGGAGGGAAAAATATCAGTGATCATGTTACACTGCGTTTTTGTGATGTGCCTGTCATTGCTGAATAGCTGGAGGTATGTGGAGGCAGTGAGAGGTGAGTGTGACACTGGTATCAGTGGAAGCTGTGTGAGGGTGAGGTGGAGTATCTGAATGTTAAGTCCTAAGTGCAAAGGAATGCTGCTAGGTGAGTGATTGTGATGAGGTGCATTGATCAGTTTGAGAGGTTGATGCTGAGGTGGGTATGAAATGCTCTTTGAAGATGGATTCACTGATCTTTATCACCCATGCAACATCATTGAATTCCTTATGGCACTGCTGCCAGGTCCATAAGACTATGGAAATTGATCTTCCTGCCTATCTGGTTCCATTCCCTTCAGGCGGTGATCCCCGAGGACCTCCTGGCCTCCGACAGAAACATGGAATCTCTCTTCCTGTCTGTCTCTGTCAATAAGGTCTTCAGTACAACATCCATTAATCTGGAAGACCTCTCTCTTCCCTGATGCTCTATTTGTTCATCTTCTACTTGCAGCCAATTGCAGTCCAGGCAGTCAGCATCAGCTTCCTTATAATGAGTACAGGTCCCCTTTAAGAGGGACAGGCTGCTTTTAAGAACGGCAAGCTCGGTGGAACACGTGCAAGCCAGGCATGATGCTGGGCCCCCGGCGAGTGTTCAGCCAGTCAGCATCTCATGTTTAAATGCTACAATTATTTAAACGTGGAGGCAGAATAAAGTTTGCTTGCTGCCTACCTCAGGGGGAATGGGTGTGGGCAGTTTGTGAGTCGCATTTCCCATGCCCGAAATGGGAGGAAATAACTTTTTAGCCCATTATTCTGTCAGCCAGGCAGCTTCACTCGCAAGCTGTGGGCAGCCATTGTGTTGATAAAATGAGAATATCTCATCATATTGAACAACAACCATATTATAATCAGGTCACAAAATCTCATTACTTGTAATTGCTGTTTTCATTAAAAGAAAATGAACAACTTTTTTTTAGCTTTTCTGTAAAGATTTACCAATCATAAGAGCTGAGGCATTTTCCATTTCCCACTGATGTGAAGTGCACCTTGTATCCAGGCTACAGTAATTCACCTTACTGCATAACAGCCAGAACGTCCAATGGACAAATTCTTGTTCAAGACAAAGCCTCATTGCACAGTCATTTTGTTATCTATTATTTAATTACCTTCTTTAAAGTGTCAGCTGTAGGGCAGCACTCTTATCTCAGAATCAGAAGCTTGTGGTTTTCAGACCCATTCCAGAGACTGGGGCACATAAACTCCAGCTGACACTCGGTGCAGTACTGAGATGTTTAACTGAGGCCCCTGTCTAGATCACCTGGATGTAAAAGATCCCAGAACATGTATTTTGATGAAGATCAGGGGAGCTCTGCCTGATGTCCTCACCACTATTTATCCTTCAACCAGCTTGCCTGGTCATCATTACATTGCTGTTTGCGAGAGTTTACTGTTAACATTTTGGTGCTTTGTGCATTGGTGACAATTGAAAAAGATTTGGTTGGCTGCAAAGTGCTTTGGGAAGCCCTGAAGCCATGCAAGGTGCTACATAAATGTTAGTCCTTATCTCATGCAGCAGGACGATCTGTCAAGTTCACAGTCATTGCAGGCATGAAGTCTATTGTTTTTTGCCTCACAGTGCGACCCTGGTTCTTTGTTGCCCTGTTTAAGTGAAGTTGCAACATCAGAATACTGGACGTAATCATGGCGAATCTGATGAGCATGAATAGATGTGAAAATGGTAGACAGCAAAAAATTCAGGATCAGGAGTGAATCAGAATCACATTGTTTGTATGAAATACATCTCTCAGTCACTTCGACAAATGTGTAATTGTGAAAGGGTTAACTCCTTGTATTGGACTGTTCAATGGGACTTTGACTTTCCCACCCAACACCCCCACCACCCCACCCTATCCCCCAGAACTCCTTGTACCTCAGAAACAGCATGTTCAATAGGTTTTGTTCAATTTTATCAATACAAGACTGAGGCAAACACCAAGAAAGCATAGAGCTTGAAATGATTGCAGCTTGTGAACAATAAATGCTAGCTGCAATATCGACAGACTAAGAAGTAGGGAGAAAATTGGAAAATCAATAAGAGGGGTGCTCCTCACATTCTCTGTCATGTAACAGCAACACTCTAAGTAAGCTAAGAACGACGGAGAAGCAGAAGAGTATTAGGGTAGATAATTGAACTGATAGCTTGGGCTATTATTGGTTCAGAGGCTTGAATTTGATCCAAATGTTTAATTCTGGTATTTATATATATCTATATTTTACACATATGTGAGTGGGAAAAAATCCTGATTATGTTTTGCCATTTTTGTAGATTCCAATTACATTCTTTTAACAAATATGATTAATGTGTCATCGTGCATCATCAGTACTTGCCATATGGAAGATAGTTCTCTTTTGCTTATACAGTTCATTAAGTTTCCCTTTATTCATTAAGTTTCCCTTTATTCACAAGCAGCTAAACTCCCGGCACACATCCTTTGCTGAAATGAGTTAGTCATGCACATCAGCTTCACACAATAATATATTTGCTGCACAAAGGCAGCCAGGAATTAATGAAAAAGTGCATTTGCTTAAAGAGACAGCGTGCACTGAGGTTTAAGCAGGTGTGAATCACAGTTCTTACATTGCTGCTACAATTGACAATGTGCTTGCATTTGGAAATTCTTCTCTATAGCAGCCATCAGCCAAACACATAAAGAGGAACAAAGCGTGGCTATACTCCAGTCGTCAACATTCAAGACTGTGTGGAATTGCACATCTGGGGTGAAATGTTTTACGAACATACGAAAATACGAACAAGGAGCAGGAGTAGGCCATTCGGCCCCTCGAGCCTGCTCCTCCGTTCAATAAGATCATGGCTGATCTGATAGTGATCTCAAATCTGCATCCTACCTACTCCCGATAACCTATCACCCCCCTGCTTACCAAGAATCTATCCACATCAGCCTTAAAAGTATTCGAAGACTCTGCTTCCACCACCTTTTCAGGAAGAGAGTTCCAAAGAGTCATGACCCTCTGAAAGAAAATATTTCACCTCATCTCTGTTTTAAATCGGCAACCCTTTATTTTTAAAAGGTGAACCCCTGGTTCTAGATTCTCCCACAAGAGGAAACATCCTCTCCACATCCACCCTGTCAAGACCCCTCAGGATCTTATATGTTTCAATCAAGTCACCTCTTACTCTTCTAAACTCCAGCAGATACAAGCCTAACCTGTGCAACTTTTCCTCATAAGACAACCGCCCATTCCAGGTATTAATCTGGTAAACCTTCTCTGAACTGCTTCCAACACATTCACATCCTTCCTTAAATAAGGTGACCAGTACTGTACACAGTACTCCAGATGTGGTCTCATTAGTGCTCTCAAGCATAACCTCCCTACTTTTGTATTCAATTCCCCTCGCAATAAATGATAACACTCTATTAGCTTTATTAATTACTTGCTGTACCTGCATACTAGCCTTTTGCAATTCATGCACTAAGATAGCCAGATTCCTCTGTATGTCAGAGTTCTGCAATATCTCACCATTTAGATAATATGCCTCTTTTAGTCTTCCTGTAAAAATGAACAATTTCACATTTTTCCACATTATATTCCATCTGCCAGATCTTTGCCCTCTCACTTAACCTATCCATATCTGTTTGTAGCCTCCTTATGTCCTCTTTACAACTTACTTTCCTACCTATCGTTGTGTCATCAGCAAATTTGGCAACAATTCCTTCAATCCCTTCATCCAGGTCATTTATATGAATTGTAAACAGTTGAGAACCCAGTACTGATCCCTGTGGCTCACTTGAGTTGCCAACTCTGGTTGGATGCATTTTGGAGCTTTCATTCACATGAACTCCCACTTCCAACTGTACTGCCATTGGCCACCTAAGACTTCAATTCTCATGATGCCACGCCTTCCTGTGCCATCTGGCAAATTAGTCTCTTCTTCATTATTGTATCAGATGATTCAGACACTCTCTACTTTCTCCATATTTTTTATTGTTATATTATTCTTAAAGAAATAGGAACTAATTTTATGAGAACATACATCCAAGGTGCCATACTTTGCTGCTGCACTGGAGTCATGTGCCAAGCAAGAATGTATCAGTCTTCTAGCCACATGGAGAGCTGAAAGAAATACACTCGATGAAGCTCCAGCATTTTGAGTCTCAAAAGCGTGATCATTTTGAACTTATGGGAACCAGAAGACGTAATGTGGTGCCAGAGGGGTGTCTGTGAGTAAAAACCCAAACATTTTAAATGGATTTAATGCTGAATTAGTTTGAAAAAAGTCAACCTGCATTCGTGCCAAAGAGAGAGAGAAAAGCTGTGAATCATGTGGAAACAAAATGGCCACTGTCACAGTAAGAAACGCACAGTCCAGCCACGATGAATTGGGAGGCTGACAATGTCGCAGAGGCATTTGGCAAGTTTAAACCAAAGTGTGGACTGAAATTCAGTAGCTTTCTAAAAGGCATCAGTGAAGAGGTAAGAATCAGCTCTACCCATTTGTGGCCAGGAGAGAAAGGGTTAAATTTGGCTAATATCTGGGAGCTGAGTGAAGGTGACAACAGAAAACCAGTCAAAATTTTTGATAAGTTCAGCACACATCTCCAGCCAATGTCAAATCATCGGATCCACCAATATGAATTTCAAGACCTGAGGCAGGAATCAGCTGAGCCTGTTGACAATTTCTCAACAAGATTGAAAAGTTCAGGCAGAAAATGGAAGTATAACGACACAGATGAAAAGCTGCTAGATCGGCTCATTTGAAGATTATTTCTTATTATTCATTCAAGGGATGTGGGCGTTGTTGGCTAGGTCAACATTTATTGTCCATCCCTAATTGCCCTAGTTCAGAGGGCATTTTTTTAAAGAATCAACCATATTTCTGTGGGCTTCGAGTCACATATAGGCCAGACCAGGTGAGGACAGCAGATTTCCTTCCCTAAAGGACATTAGGGAACCAGTTCTGTACACCCTGAAGTACAAAAAGATTTAATTGGAAAGGACAAGCTCACAATATTGCAGGCTATAGAATAGACACTTCCAGAGCACATGAAGCCACGAGTATGAAAATGCTGACTACCCAAATGGCTATCTTTCCGTTAAGTCAAGAGAAAGGCAGCAGAGTTGATGCAGTAAAACAGCAATGAAAGAATACACACCAGACAGAGAGGAAGATGTGCAGGTGCTGTGGACAACCACATGAGTTCCCAGACAGAAGGAAATGTCCTGCATATGGATCAAACTGCAGACCTTGTGGAAAGCCCAATCACTGGGAAAAGATATGCAGAAGAAAGAAAGAAGATGGTACAGTAAATGAGTTTTCAGAGACAGAGCAACAAGGCGAAGGAGAAGGAAAAGAAACCAACATACCCATACCCTGGAAGATTACGATGATTTTGAAGAAACAATAGGCATAGGAACCATACAACTGCATGAAATGGCTGGATACAACAATTCCCAGAGAAAGGAAATCCACACAACCATTCAGATCAGGAAGAGGGTGAGAAATAGGCCCAAAATCATAAATTTAAAGCTGGAGCTTGAGTTTGGAGCCCAGAGTCATATCAACCCGCTCAGGCTACACCAGGAGATCTTTCCTTAAAATTTGAAAGAAAATTGAGTACCCAAGGAAAGGTAAGCAACATTATGCTAACCGTATACGGGGGAACTGATATTCGACAGCTAGGAACAACCCAAATCAGAGGGACACACAACGGGAAAGATGTTAACTGCATGTGTGTGTTTGGAGGGGGAGGGGGGGAGGGGGCGGTGGTAGTTGGGGAAAACAATAAAATTTTTAAAAATAGAATCAAATGAAATTTAAAAAATTCAGACCATGAACTCTTTCCTCCATCTTTACTGCTTTTTTATCCAATTTAAATTTTTTTTATTGTTTTTCCCCTACCACCCCTGCCCCACCCCTACCCCCAAGGCCATCTGTCACTTGTTCTTATGTTTTCCTTTCACAGAGTGCTGATCCTTGTTCTGCTATTAACATATTCTGCTATCTTAACTTTATGCCACTATTAGTACCTTATTTAGTCTTTACCACTACCTTTGTCCTGTATCCATGACAGCTTTGTCAAACTTCTCCTTAGCTCCCACCTATCCCTGACCTTCTATCTTGCTCCATCCCTTCTTAAACAGCATAAAGTCCATCACATTTCTATTTCTCGTCATCTTTGAAGAAGAGTCATATGGACTCAAAACATTGGCCAGAATTTTTACCTTGTCGGGTGGGCGCGTGCCCAGCCCAAATGAGTGTAAAATGATGCGCGATGATGCGGGCGAGCATCCCGATGTCATTGCACACTCGTGCAACACTTTGGTCGGTGGGTGCACGTGAGAGTCAGCAGCACGCCTGCCGACAATTAACCGGCCTATTAAGGCCATTAAAGTAATAATTAAATGTAATTTTTCACTGCCTGTCCAACCCGACGATTGGCAGGCAGGCGAAAAGGCCAAGCGGCCTTTGCATTCTTTAGGAAGCCTCATCCATGGGCAGGATGAGGTTTCCTAAAGCAATTAAAAATAAAATTAAAATTTTAACTTTTCATTAATAACATGTCCCTGCTCATGGGGCAGATTCACATGAGGGGACATGTTATTTTTTAACATTTTTAAATTCTTTATTTTTGATTTTTTAATATCTTCATCTCCCTGAGGCAACTCTGTGCCTCAGGGAGATTTTCCTGAGTGCACCCACGCGCATGTGTGAAGTTCCCCACTCACCCTCCCCCCCCTCCCCCCAACATAGGCAGCGCTAAGCGCTGCAGCACGCATTTCAAGCTGGGCGGGCCTTAATTGGCCCGCCAGTGTGAAACTGTGGTTCGTGGCCTGATTGCCCACCCCTGAGCCAGCCTGATGAGGGCAAAATTCTGCCCATTATCTCTGTTCCTCTCTCTACAGATGCTGCCAAACCTGTTGAGTTTTTCCAGGATTTTTTTGATTTTATTGTTGCACTAGAGTCTGTGCCAAGCATCAATGTATCAGTTTATCCATCTATCAGCCACTTGGAGAGCAAAAAGAAACACACTCGATGAAGCTCCTGCATTTTGAGATTAAAGGCGTTATGATTTTGGACTTTTGGGAACCAGAAGACATAAAACTTTCATTTTTCAAATGATGCAATGGAAGCGCTGAAAGAAAATGAAAAACATCTCAATTTTTTTAACGCTCTAATGGGTTTCCTCCTGTGTTACTGAAGATTAATCATTAATTCCTGGAGACTACAGGTCAATCAGAAATGGTTGACAGCCCTGCTGCTCATATATACATGTTGAAATTCAACCAGCACACCCGAAAGTATGACTTCTGCTGTCTCAGTTTTCATCCTGTCAAATGATCATCTCAAATACTGAAAGGTCCAGTTTAAAAATCAAGCTGATGATCAAGGTACTAAGTTTGGGCTGAAATTTGATTTGTTTTTTTTTTAATCCACCTGATAGGGGAGTGTGAAAAGCAAATTAAGTGTGAGCCAGACTAAAAATTCCTTAAATTTAAAGGTGTTCTGGTCAAGAGTGTGCTTAATTTGTTTTTTTGTGCATCTGTCACTCTGAAGATTCAGAGATGTTCATTTGAGATGATCATTTGAGAGGATAAAAACCAGGACAGCAAAAATATTCAACACCTTAATGGCAACAGTAGAAGAGGGAGGTAAGGCAGTATAAAGAATGGGCTACAGTACCTGCTTTCAGCCAACATAACATTGCCTTCAAGCTCAAATTCTTCTGAAGGTGTAAGATGGTTTCCAGGAAGGGGGAAAGCAGTGGGTGTGGGCAGCGGTATTACACCTTTCAGCTTTTGGAGGGCTCAAGCATCAGATCAGTCCTTCTCAAGTTAGACATGACGTGATAAGTGTAACCTATTTCGGAGGAACAGGTGACTTTGGGCCAATTGTTCCTAAGGCTCTCCACATCTGGGAAACTTCCTCACCTCATGTCTGAGTCTGTTGTAGACTCATTGCGAGCAATTCATTTCTTTAATTAGTCAACAACTCCATTATCATTGTACTGTGTGGCTACCGGGATGGTGGAAGAGGAACTGGATGGGCCTTGGCTTTTTTTTTGTCCAGCTGTTCCCATGATCCAAGATGCACTGCTCCTTTAGATTTAGCCATGATATTGTATCAAGAGATATTCACAGTTAGGGGCAGATTGCTATTTGTCTCTGGAATGGAAGCTCAAGGTAATGGCTCATTTAAATCCTTTCTAAAACGTGCAAAAATCAAAGCTGAAATTTCCAGTGAGAGCGTGAGAATGTCTTTTGTTTGCAGATTGTAGCTTGCCCTCTGCACTGGAAACAAGGCCACCGCTGCTCACAAATACTCAAATACTTATCCCAGCTAGTCATTAATTAAATCACAATTCCATCTCACATAGAATACTGGATCAGATCTCCACAATCAAACTCATTTTCATTTGAAGCTGGACTTCATTAACTTTTTGCTTTCCAAACTTTTAAGTCTTATGAACTTGCGCTTAAAGGCATTTTTATTAATTTTATTTAAAGATACATCTTGGACAGAATTTTCCCGTTGGCATGTGCGGGCGGGCCCTGCACGCCCGCGTGTAAAATGACGCGTGGTGATGTCGGGCGAGCGTGATATTTGGGAAGGTGAGTGCGCTATAAGTGCGGATGTATGCCCGCCATCAATTAACGGGCCAGTTAAGGCCCTTGAGGTAGCAACTGATCTCAATTTTTCACAGCCCGTGCGATCTTCAGGACGTCGCACAGGCGCAACGGGCAGGCGGGTAGGAGACATTTGCATAAACTTCATCCGCGGCGGGATAAAAGGGGTCAGTAGGGTCGTGAATGTGATGTTTGAGGTATTTAAGTGTGAAAGTAACTTTTACTTGCCTGAGTGAGCAGGAAGACTTCAAAACTCATGCCAGCTGCTAGCACAGGAGTAAAATCCTTGGTCAGGACTCTACAGTAAAGATCATTTCTGGGGCCTGCACCTTTCAGGCTTAGCGTGGGAATGGGAGTTGTGCTCTCCACTGGAGGCACCTCCTCTTAGGAGGAAGGGAGGGTCAGAAGGGGGAGTAGGCCAGGAGTACACATTCAGCCTCCAGGGGAGCCACCTTTGGGAGGAGAGGCGCAGGCACAAGGGGCGCAGGGCCAACAGGAAGTGCAAGGTGGAAGAGGCCACACAAGATGCCAATATCCTGCTGCCAGGATTTACAGGTGGTGAAGCAGCTACCTCAATATGTCTGATGTCCAGTGCCGAAGGAGGTTCCATCTCTCAAGGGAGACAGTCAACTATATCTGTCAGATGATTGGGCCTGAGATCTCCCCTAACTGTGTGGGTGGACACCCCATGCCAGCGGCTCTAAAGGTCACAGCTGCCCTCAACTTCTATGCCCCGGCTCCTTCCAGGGCTTGGTGGGTGATCTTTGCAGTGTCTCCCAATCAGCTGTCCACACTTGTGTCAAGCAGGTTACAGACGCTCTGTTCAGGTGTGCATTGACCTTCATCCACTACCGCTGGGACCAGGCAAGCCAGACACAGCGAGCCAGAGGCTTCGATGCCATTGCTGGTTTCCCCCGCGTCCAGGGTGCAATAGACTGCACACATGTGGCCATCAAGGCGCCAGCAGGTGAGCCCAGTGCCTTCGCCAACAGGAAGGGCTTCCACTCCATGAACATGCAGATAGTGTGTGATCACAGGATGCTGATTCTACAAGTCTGTGCAAGGTACCCAGGCAGTTCCCACGACGCCTACATCCTTAGACACTCCCAGGTGCCGGGGCTCTTCAGTGCTCCAGCCCGGCTTGATGGATGGCTGCTGGGTGACAATGGCTCATGACGCCTCTCCACCTTCCAAGAACAGAAGCTGAGCAGCGGTACAATAGGAGCCACGCCTCCACAAGGGCTGTGGTGGAGAGAGCCACTGGCCTTCTCAAATGCGCTTCTGATGTCTGGACCGCTCAGGGGGCGCACTCCAGTACCCCCCAGATCGTGTGTCACTGATAGTTGATGCATGCTGCGCTCTCCACAATCTGGCACTGGAAAGGGGCGACGCTGTGGATGATGAAGACGTGGACGCAGTTGCCCCAGATGCACACAATGAGTCCAGCAGTGAGTCCGAGGATGAGCACGCACAGGGAAATGCTGAGGGGGTGGACGCTGACCCGGGCAATCTCCAGGGAGGCTTTAATCCAAAGAACCTTCGGCTAGAACACCACAGATGGAGTTTCAACACATGCTAGGGCTGCAGGCTCCACACTCGATACCTGAGCGCAAAATCAGCCTGAATACTAACATTAACTGAGGCCCTTGTCAAAACAGCTCAATAACTCACTCATAACATCATGGCTTCCCATGCACATGCAGAAGTAAGGAATCGCCCTGAGGCATGGCAACATGTCAAAGTTTATTGAGCAAACAAAAGTAAATTCATAAAGCAAAGCAAAAACGATGTTGGACATCACACTGAGTCTTTGACTATGTATTTAGGGCCAACACTAAAGCACCAGTGATAAACCCGTGGTGTGCCTAAGGTGCCTTAAAGTTTCACTTACGGGTGCTACGTCTAGGAGCTGTCCCCTCGCTGGCACTGACAACTGAGACAGCCTGCTCACTGTGCTGTCCTGTTAGCCTTGATGACCTTGGCGGACATCTTCTGGCCTGTGGAACATTTGATGGCCCCGCCTGGGAGAGAGCAGCCAGTTCCACAGCTGGCATCTCCCCAGTCATCGCAGCCTCATCGGATGCCACGGTCACTGGCAGAGGGGCGGCGGAGCTGCCGTCCTCATCCGGAGCGCCCTGAGAGGAACCCACAGAGACGACAGACAGCTGCTGTGCCGACGTGAGGTCACTTCGGGCCTCCCTGCTCACCGTAGATGGATGGGCACCGAGCTGGGATACTTGGTGCCCAGACCATCTCCCACACTGGCACTGACCAGCTGTGGCCAATGCCGCTGTGAGGGCTTGCAGGTCCCAGCACAACCCCAGGAAGCCCTGATTGTTCTCCTAGAGGAACCTCTCCATGAGAGTCGCTACTCTCTCCATGGTGGAAGCTTGGCGCTTAGCCAGGAGGCTCATTGCATTGGTGATGCTCCACATGGACTCCTCCAGCACGGGCATCACGCCATGCATAGCCTCATGTATCTCCGCTAGAACCTCCCGCATACCCTGCTGCACTTCCAGTGTTTGCTGCCTTACGGGCGACTCCAGAGGCCCATCATCAGCCACCGACCGAGCGTGTACCTGGTCCCCAGCAGTCTTCCGACTGGCGGCGCCCTGGGCACTCTCTGACTCTGCCTGCACCTCAAGTGAGTGTGAAATGCCCTCACCGTCATGTCCCGGGACGCTAGCTGAAGATCTAATTTCTGCCGAGGTGCTAACATCTGCGCTGGTGCCTGTCTGGCTGAGATGGTGTGATCCCCGATGGCGTATCCTCTGGACTTGCATCACCAACATTGCCCCTCTGATGTGCTCTTCTCCCAGCCATTGTAAGCAGCCTTTGTAAGGCTGCCAGGCCTTCCTTTATACAGGCCACCAGGTCGCCATTGGACCCAATGGTCTGAGCGCGCCCGCCGCTGCCGGCCCACTCCCGCTATGCATGGGAGTCGTGAAATATGCTGGGTGGGCCTTAATTGGTCCGCTTGCGTAAAATGGCGGCGCAGAGCCGACCGCAGGCGGCAATCGGGTCTGCGCCCGCCTGCGCCCACTCCCCACCAGGCCACCCAACATGGGGAATATTCTCCCCATTATTTTATTTAAAGATACAAGGGAAGGTGTGGTCGTATTGTCACTGGACTAGTTATCCAGGGACTCAGGGTAATGCTCTGGGGACCTGTGTTCGAATCCCTCCATGGCAGATTTGAATTTGAATTCAATAAAAATCTGAAATTAAAAGACTAACGATGAACATGACTAAAGATGACCATGGAAACGTTGTCAATTGTCATTTAAAAACCCATCTGGTTCACTAATGCCCTTTAGGGAAGGAAATATGTTGTCATTACCTGGTCTGGCCTACACATGACTCCAGACCTACAGTAATGACTCTGAAATGGCCTAGCAAGCCACTCAGTTGTGACTACAAAGTCACAAAAAAGGAATGAAAATTGACGGACCACCGGGCATCGACCTGGGCACCGGAAATGACAACGGCAATCTCAGCCCTGTTGACCCTGCAAAGTCCTCTTTACTAACATCTGGGGGCTAGTGCCAAGTTTGGGAAAGCTGTCCCACAGACTATTCAAGCAACATACCTCACAGATAATGTCCCAGACACCGCCATCACCACCTCTGGGTTTATCCTGTCCCACTGGCAGGACAGACCCAGCAGAGGTGGTGGCACAGTGGTGTACAGTCAGGATGGAGTTGCCCTGTGAGTCCTCAACATCGACTCTGGACCTAATGAAGTCTCATGGCATCAGGTCAAATAGACAAGGAAACCTCCTGCTGATTACCACATATCGCCCTCCCCTAGCTGATGAATCATTACTCCTCCATGTTGAACACCATTTGGAGGACCCACTCAGGGTGGCAAGGGCGCCATCAAGCCAGGGGATCAACCCTGGTTGAATGAAGACTGCAGGAGGGCATGCCAGGAGCAGCACCAGGCATACCTAAAAATGAGGTGTCAACCTAGTGAAGCTATAACACAGGACCACTTGCGTGCTAAACAGCATAAGCAGCAAGTGATAGACAGAGCTAAGCGATCCCACAATTAATGGATTAGATCTAAGCTCTGTAGGCCTGCCACATCCAGTCATGAATGGTGTTGGACAATTAAATAACTCACTGGAGGAGGAGGCTCCACAAATATTCCCATCCTCAATGATGGAGGAGCCAAGCACATCAGTGCAAAAGATAAGGCTGAACCATTTGCAACAATCTTCAGCCATAAGTGCTGAGTGGATGATCCACCTCGGCCTCCTCCGGAGGTCCCCAGCATCACAGATGCCAGTCTTCAACCAATTCGATTCACTCCACATGATATCAAGAAATGGCTAAAGGCACTGGATAGTGCAAATACTATGGGCCCTGACACTATTCTGGCAATTGTACTGAAGACTTCTGCTGCACAACTTGTTATGCCCCTAGCCAAGCTGTTCCAGTACAGCTACAATACTGGCATCTACCTGGTTATATGGAAAATTGCCCAGTTATGTCCTGTACACAAAAAGCACGGCAAATCCAAGCCGGCCAATTACCTCCCCATCAGTCTACTTTCCATCATCGGTAAAGTAGTGGAAGGGGTCATCAACAGTGCTATCAGCAGCACTTGCTTAGCAATAACCTGCTCACTAACCCCTAGTTTGGGTTCCACCAGGGCCACTCAACTCCTGACCTCATTGAAGCCTTGGTTCAAGCATGGACAAGCTGAACTCCCAAGGTGGGAGGGAGAGTGACTGCCCTTCACATCAAGGCAGCATTTGACCGAGTGTGGCATCAAGGAGCCCTAACAAAAGTGGAGTCAATGGGAATCAGGGGAAAACTCTCTGCTGGTTGGAATCATATCTAGCACAAGGAAGATGGCTGTAGTTGTTGGAGGTCAATCATCTCAGCTCCAGGTCATCACTGCAGGAGTTCCTCAGGGTAGTGTCCTCGGCCCGACTATCTTCAGCTGCTTCATCAATGAACTTCCTTCCATCATAAGGTCAGAAGTGGGGATGTTCGCTGATGATTGCACAATGTTCAGCACCATTCACAGCTCCTCAGATATTGAAGCAGTCCATGTCCAAATGCAGTAAGACCTGGACAATATCCAGGCTTGGTCTGACAAGTAACATTAGCACCACACAAATGCCAGGCAATGACCATCTCCAACAAGAGAGAATCTAACCATCGCCCCTTGACGTTCAGTGGTATTACCATCACTGAATCCCCCACTATCAACATCCGGGGGGTTACCGTTGACCAGAAACAGAACTGGACTAGCCATATAAATCCTGTGGCTACAAGAGCAGGTCAGAGGCTAGGAATCGTGCGATGAGTAACTCACCTCCTGTCTCCGCAAAGCCTGTCCACCATCTACATTTTACTAACATGAGATGCGATTTGGCCCAAGTGGAGTGGGAGCAGCTACTTTCTGATAAAACTGTGTCAGAGCAATGGGAGGCACTCAAAGATGAAAGATCAAGAGTACAGGGCAAATATGTTCCCATAAAGACAAAGGTGGGGACCAAGTCCGGAGAATGCTGGATGTCAAGGGACATAAAGGTTAGAATTAAGAAAAAAAGAGAAACTTACAGCAGATACCGAGGGCTCAGTACGGCAAAAGACCCTAGAGGAGTATAAAAAGTGCAGGGGGGATCTTAAAAAAGGAAATTAGGAAAGCTAAGAGAGTGCATGAGAAAGCATTGGTGGGTAAAATAAAGGAAAACCCAAAAGGGTTTATTAAATAAATAACGAGCAAGAGAATAACTAGGGAAAGAGTAGGGTCAAATAGGGGCAATAGAGGTAACCTGTGTGTGGACCCGGAAGACGTGGGTATAGTCCTCAATGAATACTTTGCGTCAGTCTTCACAATGGAAAAGGATGACGCAGATATAGACATCAGGGTGGAGGACTGTGAAATATTCGAGGAAATTAACATAGAGAGAGGAGGTACTTGCGGTCTTAGCGGCCTTAAAAGTGGATAAATCCACAGGATCAGTTGAGATGTATCCCAAGCTGTTAAGGGAGGCAAGGGAAGAGATATCAGGGGCCCTGGCAGTAATTTTCAAATCCTCTCTGGCCACAGGTGAGGTGCCAGAGGACTGGAGGACTGCTAACGTTTTCCCATTACTAAAAAACAGAGGAAGGGATAGACCAGGCAATTACAGGCCAGTCAGTCTAATCTCGGTGGTGGGGGAGTTACTAGAAAGAATTCTGAGGGACAGAATATATCTGCACTTGGAGAGACACGGATTAATCAGGGATAGTCAGCATGGATTTGTTAAGGGAAGGTCGTGTTTTACAAATTTGATCGAATTTTTTGAGGAAGTAACCAGGAGTGTTGATGAGGGTAATGCATTTGATATGGTCTACATGGACTTTAGCAAGGCTGTTGATAAGGTCCCTCATGGCAGACTGGTCAAGAAAGTAAGAGCCCATGGAATCCAAGGCAAAGTGGGATGTTGGATCCAAAATTGGCTGAGAGGCAGGAAGCAGAGTGTGATGGTAGAGGGATGTTTCTGTGACTGGAAGTCTGTTTCCAGTGGGGTTCTGCAGGGCTCGATGCTGGGCCCCTTGCTGTTTGTGGTGTACATAAATGATTTGAGCTTAAGTATAGGAGGTATGATCAAGAAGTTCATGGATGACACGAAAATTGGCAGGATGGTAAATAATGAGGAGGATAGCCGTAAACTGCAGGAGGATATCAATGGACTAGTCAGGTGGACAGAGCAGTGGCAAATGGAATTCAACCCGGAAAAGTGTGAGAAAATGCACTTGGGGAGGGCTAACAAAGCAAAGGATTACACTATGAATGTTAGGACCCTGGAAAGTACTGAAGATCAGAGGGACCTTGGTATGCATACCTATAGATCCCTGACGGTAACAGGGCAGGCAGATAAGGTGGTTAAAAAGGCACATGGGATACTTGCCTTTATTAGACAAGGCATAGAATACAAGAGCAGGGAGGTTATGTTGGAACTGTATAAACTGCTGGTTAGGCCACAACCGGAGTACTGCGTGCAGTTCTGGTCAGCACATTATAGGAAGGATGTGATTGCACTGGAGAGGGTGCAGAGGAGATTTACCAGGATGCTGCCTGGGCTGGAGGGTCTGAGCTATGAGGAAAGATCGAATTGGCTGGGGTTGTTTTCCTTGGAGCAGTGAAGGTTGAGAGGGGACCTGATAGAGGTGTATAAGATTATGAAGGGCGATAGGGTGGATAGGAAGGCACTTTTTCCATTAGTAGAGGGGTCAATAACCAGGGGGCATAGATTTAAGGTAAGAGGTAGAAGGCTAAGAGGGGAGTTGAGGAGAAAGTTTTTTCACCCAGAGGGTGGTGGAAGTTTGGAACTCACTGCCTGAAAGGGTAGTTGAGTCAGAAACCCTCGTAACATTTAAGAAGCATTTAGATATTCACTTGTGTTGCCATAGCCTCCAGGACTATGAGCCAAGCACTGGAAAATGGGATTAGTGCAGTCAGATCTTTGTTGATTGGTACGGACACAATGGGTCGAATGGCTCCTTCTGTTCTGTAAACATCTATGAGTCTACAAGGCACAAGTCAGGAGTGTGATGGAATACTCCCCACATGTCTGAATGAGTGCAGCTCCCACAACACTCAAGAAGCTCGACACCATCCAGGACAAAGCAGCCCATTTGATTGACACCACATATGCAAGAATTCACTCTCTCCACCAGTGACACACAGTAGCAGCAGTGTGTACCATCTACAAGATCCACTTTAGGAATTCACCAGGGCTCCTTAGGCAGCACCTTCGAAACCCACTACCATCTAGAAGGACAAGGGCAGCAAATAGATGGGAACACCCAGCACCTGGAATTTCCCCTCCAAGTCACTCACCATCCTGACTTGGAAATATATCACCGTTCCTTCACTGACTCTGGGGTCAAAATCCTGGAACTCCCTCCCTAACAACACTATGGGTGTACCTACAGCACATGGACTGCAGCAGTTCAAGAAGGCAGCTCACCGCCACCTTCTCAAGGGCAACTAGGGATGGGCAATAAATGCTGGCCCAGCCAGACAAGTCCACATATCATGAATGAATAAAAAAAAATCAGATTTGTTTTATTTATTCCATTCTCTGCCAATCTTCCATTAATTTACTTTCATTCTAATGTCATCTCATCTACTTGATTTATTTCTCCGTGTTTCATTTACGTGATTTAGTAATCCACATTACCTATGTTACCAACTTGCTTTGAGCAAGCGACATACAAACGTACACAGGGATCCGTACTCTGCAAACAAAAGGAATATGTTCAAGCCTTGCACCTTTTTTGAGTTACCCAGAAGCATGGGGAGTCTCTCGTTCCCTGTTGCTTTCTCCATGGCAATGCCTTGGCCAATCAATCAGCAACCTTTTCTCCTATGGTATAAATTGTTGTAATCATTTGAAATTTGGCATTCTTGTGTTTGTCCTGATGAGTGCAAGCCAAAAAGCTTTGACAACATGTTTCTCTTTTCAGAAATATTCAAGTTCTGTACCACCAAGCAACTGTTCTCTCTGGTGTTCTAGCCAATATTTATCCCTTAACCAGCATCATGAAGAACAGATTATCTGGTTGTTATCACATTGCTGTTTATGGGAGCTTGCTGTGCTCAAATTGGCCACTGCATTTCTCATATCATGATCATATCTACACGATAGTGTTTCAATGTCCGTAAAGTGCTTAGAGATGTCCTGAGATGGTGAAATGCACAATATTAATGCGTGCCTTTATTCTCACTTGAGGCCTGTTAATTTTATTCTCATGCATAACTCTGATGTTCACAGTAAAAGCCTTTTTTCATTTGTTCGTGGGATGTGGGCATCACTGGCTGGGCCAGCATTAATTGCCCACCCCGATTTGCCCTTGAGAAGCTGGTGGTGAGCTGCCTTCTTGAACCGCTGCAGCCCAGATACACCCACAGGATTTTGACCCAGCGACAGTAAAGGAATGGTGATATAGTTCCAATTCAGGACAATGTATGGCTTGGAGGGGAAACTTGCAGGTGGTGGCATTCCAATATGTCTGCTGCGCATGTCCTTCTAGGAGGCAGAGGTCACGGCTTTGGAAGGTGCTAAATGAAAAGCTCGAGTTTGCGGTGTCCATTCCTCTCAACATGGCCTAAGTCTGCTTTTCAATTGTTTTTTATGTTTATGCCCTCTAGTATTGGTCTTCTTCCCAATTGGTGCATCTAATACTTTACTGAACCACTTCATAATCTTAAAGATCTGTATCAGTCATCCCCTCTCTACTTTCTCTTAAGTAGAGGAATGCTTTTGTCTGAAAGGTCTTTCATTTTCTCATCGAAACTCGCCCAGGTGAAATCTGACTGCCGAGCCTTGGATATAAACTTAAGATCACCTGCTTTGGAGACAATTGCTGAACCGTCTCCGATTACTTAGTTTAATCCCAAGCAAAACATAACCTATTAGTCAAGCGAATGACTGCATTTGGACACCTTATAGAAGTGAGTGCGAGAGTGCAAATATACAAAAGCAAATGAAGCTGCAATGTGCACTGGAAAGTAATATTCCACAAGAAATGATTAAACATTTATCTAAAGTGGTACAATTTCATGCATTTTAGAGTAGAAAATCCTGGATTCTAAATGGTACACTCTAGAACTGAAAACTAAAATGTTTCAATAACACCTGATAAATGTGTATGCAAATACAAAAACGTTTCCAATTATTATGCAGTGATTCATTGCCTGTGCCTCCACAAAAATATATATAATTGCACCACCGATCAGGAACTGGTGATAACACTTGACAATGCATCAAGGTGACATTTCATATAAAGTAAACAGAGGTTCTGCACTAATTCTTTAGCAGGATGGTCACAGGCGTGAGAAATACTTGGATCAACTAATAGTGAATGGTCTTTACACACTATTATCTGCTTTATGTTGCGTCTTTAATTGGGTCAATCTAATCTTGTATGCTATCGTCCTCAGCCTTTTTACAAAAACATATTCCTCCTTTTCTATTTCCCCCCCCAATCCCTTCAAATAAAACGCTGCAGATGGAATTGTACCTTTCTCTATCATTATCCTGAAAATCATTTTGGTAGTTAAAGGCAGAAGCAGAGAAACTCAATCGCTGTGAACGCAAGTCTGACAAAGAACTGATGTAACTTGGCCAGAAAGCTCCAGTTATCAGCTTCTAGTTCTGGGCAATGTGTCTAATCATTCCATACCTTGCAGACTTTGAAAGTCAACTTTTAATGAATCTTTTCCCTGCTAAAAGCGGCCAAAGGGATAACTAAAACCTGGACGATGGATCAGTGCAACTAAAAGTCTGCTCCATTGTGCAACGCCTTCCTCCAAGCTTTGATTGGTAGTTAAATGCCCCATACCAAGCACATCTGCAGAGGATTGCCAACACTCCATGTTTGCCCTGTAATCTCCAGAAATGAAAGATTAAGCCCCTGGATCCTGCCATGAACAACACGATTGAGAAAAATTACACGGGCATTAAAGAATACTGTTTTACATTGAACACTCTAGTTTATTAAAGATAAGAAGTAGTGGAGATGGGGTGGGGTGAGGGGGAGGTGAAGAAAAATCCTGTTTGACTACTTGGGCGATTAGAGGTGGCAGATCATGTAACGAACGTTCCAGGGATATATATATATGCGCCAGTGTTCGCAACCCTACCCCTGAGAGGTGGGAAATGGTGAGCATTTTCCCTTCTAAATATGTAGAAGCGTCATTGATGTAGGTCACTCATCTTCAATGGGAGAACCACACCAGACTGGGGGCATGTCCTTGAAATGGGTAAGGGGATGGGGGGTGGTTTGAAAGCACAACATCTCAAAATGAAGAACTTTCAATTTTAAATCTTAAACATTGATTGTAGAAAAGAGCAAGAATTAAAATAAAGGATCAAAACACTTGTTCCAAAAATGGGCCGGAATTTTCAGGAGTGGGGCAGCTTGTACCCTGTTAGTTAGACTTATTCCCTCAAAATGTTTTTGTCCTGTAACATGCTGGAAGTGTGAGATAGTAACAGTGTGATGAGGGCTACACGACTTCTGAACCTTAGTGAACAGTGAGACTAACAGTCCATCTCTTCAACCAATAAAGGTTACTGATTGAAGAGGAAACAGAGAAAGGATTAATAAAGAGGGTGAATCAGGGGTTTAATTCAATGTCAAATAAGGTACAAAAAGAGAAATAAAAAGAGGGAATGAAAGATTAGATTGAGAGAAAAAAAAGGGACAGAAAGAGGAAGGAAAAATAATGGAAAAATTTAAAAGTTGGTATAGTTAAATCTCCACCAACAATTCACAAACTAAACAAAAGAGACTCGACACTTTTAACTGTTTACTTTCTGGGCAAGAGTGGTTGAGTGGAAGTCTAATTATCAACAAATATCACATAAAAGGGCACTTATTCCATTAATTGCCATGCCTAACTTTCTGCAGGAAGTTCAATTGGCAATTAGTGTATAAATGCAGCAATTTCATGAAAATCACGAGAAAATTGAGAGTGAGTTGCTGTTTGCATGCAGTTAACAGCAGAGCAACAAAAATTGTCTAGCAACTTGTAGCAATTCACAACTGGCAGGTTGTCTCTTCATCACCACAAGGTTAAGATTGCTTTGCGTATTCATACCAGAGAGTGCTTTACAGACCCTGTTAGTCTCTCAGCAAATTCCAGCCCATTTTACCAGTTGTTTTACGAGACTGAACAGACTTACACTTGTGAGTTGAAAAGACTAGAGACTGACTGTTGGTACTTGTGGTAGAGTTCCCATTCCTTTCTGGCTCTTGGGATCACCATTCCATTGTAGTAGCCTGCATAAAACGGATTCTTTTGGCAAGCTTCCTGGCGCCCTAACCAACGATCATGATGTGGTCCATCTGTCAAAGAGAAAGAGAGATGACAACACTATCAGTGACAATATTGGTTGATTTCAAGCCAATAATGTTGAACTAATACACATAGGTATGCACAAGTGCGCACACACTTTATGGCCACATCTCCACTTCTGTGGTTTTTAATTCCAGCCAGATAGTAGTTCTGTAATAGCCTTGTAGATGTTTTTGCCAAAAAACCCTGTACTGCACCAATATAATAAAGGTGCTAAATGTCATTTTGAACATGGATGGATTAAAGGTTTGTTATGTGGTATCACAGCCCTTTTAAACTAACCTGTGAAGCTGACAGTGCAGTGGCAGATCAACTTAGCCTGTCCTTATGTATTGTAATACAATCCGCAACGTTACAGTCACATCCGTGGTTCAATCCATAACTATAGGGTGAGTTTATCTCAACTGAGAAAATTTCTCCTGACGCAGCACTGTGAAACCATTTTATGGATGCCACAGACACATTAAAATTCTGCTTTTCCTGACTGCAGATCTTATGGAGCAAACTTACAAAGAGTAGCACCAACTATTGTTAGGAATACTGATATCTACTTCCTCGTGATTGGTTGCATTCAGACCTTATTAACAGGCGCCTCTCCAGGGTCTAATTCTAAGTTTTTCTGAAAACTGTTCCACTCCAGAGACTTTAGCACAGACAACCCAGTGCCCTTGTGTGGGAAGCTGGCACTGTTGGAGATGCCATTTTTTGGATCTGATGTCCCTATATTATAAGGCCTTTTCTGGTCCTAACAGGTGTTAAGAGTTCTGACCCGCAAATTACCGAGATATTGAGATCACACTCAAATGCTTCAGCTAGCCATCAAAAAACTTTACTATTCTTTTGCCTGTGAACACATCCGATGCACCGTTAGTCAGGGCATAAAACACACAGAAAAATGGGCCTGAGCTTTTCGATCGTTGGGTGCCCGCGATTGGCGGGCCCGGAAGCAGACTGGAAATGGGCCTACAGCCACGATCGGCCCCCAACCCCGAATTCACGCTGGCCAACTAATGGCCAGCCAGCATGAAATGCGCACTGAGAAATGCTCAGCGCTGCCGGGGTGGGGGCGGGAAGAGGACGGGATCGAGGTTCAAGCAAAAATGTGAATGCCGCCTGGGAGAACGGCCTGTCTGCCAACCGTAAATGTGGACGGGCCACGTAAAATTGCTATTAATTGCGTTGTTAATGGGTTAATTGCCCGCTTAATTGTTGGTGGGCGCGCTTCCAGCTGCTGTGTGAGACTGCCGTGCGAAATATCGCAGGAGTGTGCGGTGACATAGGGATGCTCGCCCAGCACCATCTTGCACTATTTCACGTCTGTTCGGGTCGGGCGTGCGCCCGGCTGAGGGGCATGGGGCAGGAGTTTTAGGTTGGCATGTGGGCGCGCGCCCAACCTGGTCGGACGCGAAATCGCACGAGGTGACATTGGGTGAGCGTCCCGATGTCGTCCCGCGCTGGCGGAATATTTCGGTCAGCAGGTGCACGCAGAAGCCGGAAGCGCGCTGGCCGACAATTCACAGGCCAATGAGTGTTATTAAAGTTGCAGTTGTCTCCGATTTTTCGTGGTCCGTCCAACCTTACGGTTCATAGGCGGGCGAATCGGCCAGGTGGACTATGCATTTTTCATGAAACCTCGCCCGAGGAGCGGGATGAGGTTTCCATTATTTAATTTTTAAAAAATCAAAAACCTCTGGGCAGCATTTCTATCATGTGTTATGTTCAGGTGACTGATTGCGATGCTTGGACAGTTTTCTCCGGATTTTAAAAACTTCATTTAATTGTTTTCAGGTCTTCAGCTCCCTGAGGCAGCTCTCTGCCTTCAGGGAGCTTTCATTCCCTGCTCGCCCACACTTACATCAGCGCCCACCCTCCTCCCGCACCCCCACCCCAGCAGCGTTGAGCATTTCAGCGCATACTTCACGCTGGATGGCCCATTAACGGCCAGCCAGCGTGAAATCACAGCCAGAGGCTGATCGTGGTCAGTGGTCTGTTCCCTGGCCAGTCCCGAGCCTGCCAATTGCACCCGCCTGCCAACCTAAAAATACTGCCCATAAAAATTTGGCCTTGAAATTACAAGGAGTTTATACCTGCACACCACTCTTGACTGGTCAGGTCCATAGGCTTCAGTGATAAACCAAATCACTATTTTCTCTTGACTGCAGTAACTAAATTCAGAAGTTACTGGGCAGAATTGTTCATGTGGTAGCGGGTGGGTAAAACATCCCGAACCTGCCTCATTACTTATGCACTCCCAGGAAACATGTCGTTTCCATGGTAGGTGGGCTTTCATTCGCCCGCTCGCTATCTCCCCACCCCTCATCACGCCGGGTGCCAGGTTTAAAGTCCAGCCACAAGCACACACCTCAGTGCTTCCAGACCACCACTGCCGCACGGAAGACTTGGCCCTGAAACTGAAGAAGACTGCAGCCCCCAGCTTCAGCGACGCGTCACTCGAGCGCCTTTTGGATGCTGTGGAGGCCCACTGGGATATCCTCTACCCCTGCTCTGGCCACAAGGCGGGCAGCAACAGCACTAACCTGGCTTGGGAGGCGGTAACAGTGGTGGTCAGTGCCAACATCCTTCAGAAGAGGGCAGCCACCCAGTGCCGCAAGAGGATGAATGATCTTCTCCATTCTGCCAGGGTAAGTCACTCTTCCCATCTCTCCCAACTCACACACTCACAAACCCATCACACATCCACAGGACCCTCACTTACTGCCAGTTCAAGGGACATCACCATTCTCTCTCTCACACACACCATCATTGTCCTCATCCTGTCCATGGGACCACTCACCAACCACACAGGCCTGACATACTTATCATCTGGCCTGGCAGGAGTCCTGCTTACACTCTCTCCATCTCTATTCGTGCTGGACAAGCTGGCACACAACAAGATGGAGAGGTCACAGATTGGTGGTGGATTTCCCGAAATCAAGGTCCCCATGGACTTTTAAAACAGCCATCCAGCTAGCTGGTGATGACCAGGACCGGTCTTGTGCTGATGGTAAGCTCGGCGCTGCTCTACCAAGTGAGGACCTTGTAGTGCAACATCCATCAGACAGCCATGCTGCGAGTGATGTGTCTGTTTCACAAGCCACTGCCATGCACTAATTATCTCCCCTTGCTTTCGCAGGCACATCTGGGAAACAGCCGACGGAGTCCATGACCCAGGGCCTCCAAACAAGCCCCAAAGAAACCTTTGAAAAGGAATCTGAAGGCACCCTCCCTGAAGTCCCGTCACAGCGCTCACCCACACCCTCCACCAGTGCAGAGACACACACCTCGGTGTGACCTGGCTTTAGAGTAGCCCGGGGATCACAATCTGGTGAGCACATCACACTGTCTGATCCACAGCAGGCGGAGACAGGAACTTCTCAGGTCCCCAGCACTTGGAGGACTGCTGGAGGCCAGAACTTTGCTGCGTCTGAGTCAGATAACGAGCCTCTGGACTCAGTCATGTCACAACTGCTGGAGCTGCAAAGGCAAGCTCGGGAACATCAGGAAGGGATGTCCGCTGCACTCCTCAGATTGCAATGCACGAGGGAGGAGTCCATCTGCCTTCAGTCTGAGGTGATAGCGCTGCCATTGCACCAACACTGGTAGGATGGCGGCCACCATGGAGACCTTGGTCCAGAACGTCACTCCTGCACTGCTGCACGGGCTTAACTCTATCACTGATGCCATAGTTGGCCTCCAACAGTGTGTACGCTAGAGGGGAGCTGGGCAGCTTGATCTCACTCCAGCTACCCCTGCTCCTCAAGGAGTCAGCCTGGGGCCCCGGGCACCCATAGGGAGGAGGATCAGCAGGTGCACGCTCCGGGTCCATCCAGGTGAGTCCGAGAATGTTTGTCTCATCCGACTCCCCTCTTCCTGTGACCTCAGCAGCTCCAGCTCCACTGGCCAAGGAGGGTGCCACTGCCACACAGCAGGACCCTGAAAGCAGGCCGGGGCCCTCCAGGTCTCAGCCCTCCAGAGGATGCCCACCAAAGTCATCACAGATACAGCGTAGCAGTCAGCAGGCTGTCTCCACCTCCGCTGTGGATGTCCAGGGACATCAGTGGACCAAGACATAGTGGCAGGGTTAGGAAAGGTAAGGAGAATTAATTGCACAGCCTGGCACTTGCGTTAGTCACTTCTACACACAGTTCATTGTTACCAATAAGCTCCCAAGAATGTCTCCTTGCCTATGGCTCCTTGTTCTGATGAGCAGTGTTCTTGTCACTCAGATGTGAAACCTTCCTGCACAAGATAAAGGCAGGTGTCTCAGTCCAGGGCCTTCAGACCACAGTGATGATCCAGCCTCACACTCCCTGGAAACATTACTGATGCCTGCACCTCGGCAGTGCTGGTCATTGCTGCCAGAATGTCGTGGGCAGGCACCACAGAGTTCTCTCATACTCTCTGTGTGCCCTCAGCACCTTTACCTTGGCCTGGCCCCCATCTTGTCAGCATTTGTGACCAGTGACGCTGTGCTCCTGAAGGGCTCAGGTGCTGAAGGCAGACAAGGGATCAGATGCATCCAAAGTTTCATGGCTGCGTCTCCATGATATACCCTGATCACAGAGCGCAAGTGATCTGCCCTCGGACAGACAGGAATCAGACATTCTCAGACACTATTTGAAGATCTATGGAGTGTCCTCACTGCATGTCTCCATCATTCCATCATCCTCCTACGATCGAGCGACTATTAGGGCCTCCACAATACCATTCTCACAGAGGGTATTCGCGCTACCATTTGCCAGACTGGAGTCAAACATTCACAGGTGCGATGTGAGGATCTATGGTGTCTCCTCACTGCATGTCGTCATCATCCTCCACAAATCTAGCAGCTATTAGGATCTCCTCACCCTCATCCCCATTGGCATCCTCCTCATTGGATGAGACCTCCATCTCCTCCATCTTCTCCATCTCCTCCTCAGTCGGTTACTTTCCCCTTGGCAGTGCCAGGTTGTAAAGGGCACAGCAGACGGCGATGATGCGTGACACCCTCTGTGGACTGTATTGCAGGGCTCCACCAGACCAGGCACTGGAACCTCATTTTCACCATCCTGATGGTCTGCTCCACCAAGGTCTGAGTTGCAACATGAGCCTCATTATCCCATCGCTCTGCTGCAGTCTGAGGCCGCCGCACAGGTGTCATCAGCCACGGCTCTGCCTACCCTAGTCCCCAAGGAGCCATCCCTGCAGCCTCAGTGGACCCTGGAAAATGTCAGGGATCGGAGACCGACTGAGGATCTAGGTGTTTGTGCACACTTCCTGGAAACCATGCGCACACCTGCAGGATGTGTTTGTGGTCACACACCAGCTGCACATTCAGCGAATGGAACCCCTTGTGGTTGATGTAGTCCATCGTGTGTTGCGACAGAGATCTGAGCGCCACATGCATGCAGTCAATAGCACCCTGCACTTGTGGGAAACCTGAGATCAGGCCGAATCCAATCAGTCGTGCATCCTGGCTGTCCTGGTCCCGGGCAAAATACACAAGGTTGTGTGCCCTCGCAAAGATGGCATCTGTGACATCATGTGTGCATTTGTGGGTGGTGGATTGTGAAATCCCACAGAGGTCACCTGTGGAGCCGTGAAAGGAGCCACTGGCATAGAAATTGAGCACCTCAGTCACTTTCACAGCCACTAACAGTGGATGCCCTCCATGTCCCCTTGGGGCCAAATCCTGCAGTCGCTGGCAGATGTGGCTGACCAGTTCCCTAGACATTTGCAGTCTTAGCAATACTGGTTTTCGGTCATCGACAGGAATGAAAGGCGGCATCTATAGACCCTGGGTCTAGCCAGGCGCTGGCCTGCGACGGCTCCCTGTGGCTCTTCAGTGATGTGTGCGGGCGCCCCAGCCGCCCCTTCTTCCTGAGGGTGCTGCTCCTCCCTCTGTCCAGCCAGACACCTCAATCACTCTCTCCTCCATCGCCTTTGCCCTCTGTAGGCCACCAGGCATACAGCTCATTCACCAGGCTCCATGATCCTGATGTACTCCTCCTGCAGGATGAAAGAAAGAGACATGTGGTTAGCATGGGGTGCTAAGAAATTCATCAAGGCTCCTTTGATGGCATCTTCCAAACCCACAACCGCCACCACCTAGAAGGACAAGGGCAGCAGATAGATGGGAACACCACCACTTGGAAGTTCCCTCCAAGACACTCACCATCCTGACTTAGAAATATATCACCGTTCCTTCACTATCGCTGGGTCAAAATCCTGGGACTCCCCCCCTAACAGCACTGTGGGTATACCTACACCACATGGACTGCAGCGGTTCAAGAAGGCAGCTCACCACCACCTTCTCAAGGGCAACTAGGAATGGACAATAAATGCTGGCCCGGCCAGCGACGCCCACATCACGTGAATAAATGATTTATTCTTGGATGGCCAGAGATACGTGTGCTGCATGGCTGCCCTGTTAGCTTGAACTATGGGGGAGACTGGTCCAAACCAGGGTGATGACATTGCAAGGGGCTGTGAGCACCTCCAGCAGTGACTGCTCCATGGCCAGCTTTAGCAAGGAGATTGTACAATGTGTGCAGTCCAACTGCTCTGCAGTCCACTACAATGTTCATGAATTTTCAGTCTATGCTGGGGGTAGGGCAGGGGTGGGGGGGGGGATGCTCTGCAGATTGGTTGGGGGGGGAATGCTCTGTTGATGTGGGTGGGGCGGGAGGGTAGTGGCAGGGAATGCTCTGCAGAGCTTTGATGCCTCTGCATTGCTTGAGTGGACAGATAAGCTAGGAGCCCGACCCCAATCATATCAATGCGGCTGCGCCTGAACTGTTTCAGTTGCAGAGGAATGGTCATTTTATATAGGTTTCCCTAATATGTGGCCACTTCCCTCGGCCACTCTACCCCCCACCCCAAATGCTTGTGCACTATATTCAACGGCAGAGCTGCCCTTAACCCCAACTCCCTGACACCCCTGAAGCTTGAAGTTGCACAATGTTACTGTGCACTCACCTCCGGGTTCCCCTCAAAATTCAGGTCACCAAATGCACACCTTTTATGTGCTATTGTGAAACACATCAGCATGCTTTCCCACCTATGTGGACGGACAACCCAATGGTGGGGAGGGGGACGATTCCGGTGGGCTGGCCTGATATTGATATGCTGATGCATTACAATGAGGGTCCCAATGTCTGATGGTGGGAAACACGGCCCACCATTGGCGGGCTGAGCAGACGATCGCCAACTGGTTTCACGCCATTGTAAACCAATCGCACCATATTGTCCGCTTATGCCACTGATCATGCCCGACGCCAGTGGGCATGGAAAATCCTGCCTGCTTTTTTGAATATGGTTAATATCAACATGTGTTAAGTTGTGGTGGATCCTCACTCTCTGATGGTCTTCGGCAAGGCTTGGTTTCGATTGACTAAGTGGGCAGTTGTCCAGGGTGTGTGCTTGTAGCTAGTAGTTAGTTGTGCTTATCAGGTCTCGGGGACACATTGAAGGACACGCACACATCTACCTTTCCAGACTCCCAAGTCCCATTTCGACACCCTTTCAATAAGCCTCCTTTGTCTTAGTCCTGATAAGACTGTCTAACTTTGTATGGGAACAACTAACTTGTGGAGAGTTTTCACAGTTGAGCAGTTTTGGGAAAAACAAGCTGTTTCCCATTGGTCCTTCTTCCATTGCTTCAAAACATAATGGACAAGGTTGGTAAAGCTTATGTAATTTATACGTGTATCTGTATATACCATCATGGTGAATAGCCTAAGCAAGTCTCACCGATAAACTACAGTTCTTTTCCTACTGATTCCAGCTCTTATAGTATGCCCTTTCTGGTGAACCTAGAATCACGGAATTGTTACAGTACAGAAGGAGGCCATTTGGCCCATCATGTCTGCTTTGGCTCTGCGAATAAACAATTCAGCCAGTGCCATTTTCCCACTTTCTCCCTGTAAACCTGTACATTCTTCCTCTTCAGATAGCAGTCCAATTCCCTTTTGAACCCCTTGATTGAACCTGCCTCTACCACAGTCTTAAGCAGTGCACTCCAGACCTTAACCACTCACTGTGTGAATAAGATTTTTCTTAGATCGCTTTTGTTCCTTTAGCAAATTACTTTAAATCTGTGCCCTCTCATTCTTGATCCTTTTACGAGTTGGAACAGTTTCTCCCTATCTACTCTGTCCAGACTCCTCATGATTTTGAATTAAGACTCTACAGCACTATTTTGAAAAGGAGGAGAAAAATTCCCCTGGGTGTACTGAGCTAATATTTATCCCTTGACCAACATTGCTAAAGTAAATTGTCTGGCCATTATCTCATTAATATTTGTGGTATCATGCTGTATGCAAATTGGCTGCCACGTTTCCTGCATTATAACAGATGAAGAAGTATTTAATTGGCTGTAAAATGCAATGGATTGTCCTGAGGTGCTATACAAATATAAGTTACTTATTTCTTTATAACAAAAAAAACTTGCACCACAACATTATAGGAAGGATAGGAGGGCTTTGGAGAATGTGCGGAGCAGACTTATGACAATGGGAACAGGGGTGAGGGACTGAAGTAAAAGGGGGACCAGAGGCAAACTGGAAATATTCTCCTCAGGGCAGGAACAATTGAAGGCAGATTTCAGAGGTGTTCAAAATCACAAGTGGTTTCAGTAGAGTGAATAAGAAGAAGCTGTTTGTACTGGCAGGTGTTGGTAATCAGAGGAGACAGGCACAAGGTATTTGGCTAAAGAGGCAGAAGTAAGATGAGAATATTTTCACTCAGTGACTTGTTACGCCCTGGAATACATTGACATTGCAGTGGAAGCAGATTCAATAGTAACTTTCAACATGGAATTGTGTAAATACTTGGAAAGGAAAAAGAATGCCGGGTTGTGGGAAAAGAACAGGAGGGATTGGAACTAATTGTATGGTTTGTTCAAAGATCCGTCACTGGCATGATGAGCAGGTTGGCCCCTATCATTCTATGTGGCAGCACTAAGATCACCGTAGCCAAAGTGCGAGAAAGTCACTCAATGCAACTGAGAAGAGCCGATCATGAGAAGAATGTGACCTTATCTTGGATATAACTGCAGTCGGGTAATGGACTACACCGCTTGTCAAAATTATTTTCCACAGAAGCATCAGATTTGAGCTTCCAACATTAACCTGCATTGATATAGCATCCTTAACATAGTAAAACATTCCAAGGTGCTTCACGGGGGGAGGGGAGGGTGTTTACCAACTTAAATTTGACACTGAGCCACATAAGGTGCTGTTAGATCAGATGGCCAACAGCTTGCTTAAAGAGATAGATTTTAAGGAATGTTTTCAAGTAAGTGAGAGAGTTAGAGAGGCAGAGAGGCGTAGTGAGGAATACCAGAGCGCAGGGCCTGGACAGCTGAAAGTGCGGCCATCAATGGTGGAGCGATGAAAATCAGGGATACATAGAGACCAGAGTTAGAAGAGCATAGATATCTCGGCCTGCTGTAGAGCTGGAGGAGTTTACAGAGATAGTAAGGGGCAAGAAATGGAAGGATTTTGAAAACAAGAATGAGAATTTTAAGATGAAGGCTTTGCTCAACCAGGAGCCAATGTAGGTCAAAGAGCACATGGGTGATGGGTGAACAGGACTTGGTGCGAGTAAGGACATGGCAGGAGAATTTTGGATGGCATCAAATTAATGGAGGGCAGAGGTGGGAGGCCAGCCAGGAGTCAATTAGAATAGTCAGGTGCAAAGGTAACAAGGAGATGAATGAAGGTTTCAGCAGCCGGACAGCTAAGGCAGGAGCAGACTCAGGTGATGTTTTGAAGGTGGAGGTCGGTATATAGTTTTATGGTGACATGGACATGTGGTCAGAGCTCATCTTGGGGTTAAATCTGACACCAAGGTTGTGAACAGTCTGGTTCAGCATCAGGCAGTTGAGGGAGAGGGGTGGTGTCTGTGGCTAGGGAAGGGACGTTATGTTGGAGTGGTGGCATTTCTTTATAGCTAAATCTGCATATCAAACATGGAATCCATCAGTAGCAAACTGGGAACAAGACTAGAGCCTGAATTTTTAAGATGGCGGAGGCTCAGCCCGTACCATGTAAAGAGTCGGTGGTGAACACATCCCCACCGACTCTAACAGCCCCACTGCCATTTTACAACCTAATGAATGTTGATTGGCAAAAAGGCCTCCACCTTGGAGAGCTGTCAGCCAATCCGATTGGCCGGCAGCTCCCCAGTCCCTGCAGCAACAGCGCTGCATGTGGCCAAAAGAGGAACTGCATGGAGCTGCCAGAGACTAAGGGCAGAATCTTTTGCTTGTTGGACGGGCGCGCACTCGACCTGAACGAGGGTAAAATGACACGCGATGACGTCGGGCGAGCGTCCCGGCATCATCGCGCACTTGCACGATATTTCGGTCAGCGGTCGCGAGTAGGAGTTGGAGCCGTGCCCGCCATTAATTAAGAGGCCAGTTAAGGCCCCTGACAACCCAACTGACGGCAATTTAATGTTACCCATGTGATTTTTCACTTGCCGCGCGGGCAAAGTGGGCAGGCAGACAGCACAGAATTTGCAAAACCTCATCCACAGGCGGGATAAGAAGCGTCAGCAGCATTGTCAACGTGAGTAGTGAGGAGTTTTGGAGATAGTTTGCTGCTGGTTGCTTCTCAGTACTCGGCAGCTTCATCTCTGTCCGGGGCTTCATTCTTAACATTCCCACGCTTCACTTCAGGACTTCTTGGTGTCTTCCAGGACCCCTGAGGATTCGGACCGTGTGGACCCTTCCAGGTATCAGACAACCTTCCCTTATAAATAAAGGGAGAGCCTCTAAAGGAGGTGCAGGAACATAGGGATCTCAGTGTATACATACATAGGTCATTGAAGATGGCAGGGCATGTTGAGAGAGCAGTTAATAAAGCAGATAGTATCTTAGGCTTTATTAATGGAGGCATTGAGTAAAGAGTAAGGAGGTCATGTTGAACATGTATAAGACACTAGTCTTCCAGTCCCGTCGAAGTCAATGGAAATTTGAACGGCATGCCGTGTTTGCCTTGGGAGAACCCGCTGCGGTGGGGTCGGATAATCCTGGCCAAAGTGTCACAAATTCTATAGGTGAGGTAAGGGCCTGCCATGCAATTTGATTTGTTGGAGTGAGTTGTATCAGCTTGTGTCAACCAAGAGCAGCCAAATAGATTGTGAGGATGAAGAAAGCTGCAACCTAGTTATGAGTGTACATGATTCGCTGGGTAAACTGCTTCACCCAATGGAACCTATGCCCCACCCCGAAGGTGACATCAGAACTTTCACAGAGATAGAGTCTTCCATTCACAGGTTAGGCAAGAAAAAGCATGAAACTGAAAGTTAGAACATTAGAGTTGTTAGGAACAAGGAAAAAGCCTGGAGCTCTAGCTGAAATATATGGAGAAGATTGCCCATTATTTGTGGTGTAGAGCAATTGCAACTAATGAAAGCTGTTTGTAATAACTTTGCTTTGCATAAAATTGGGGGAAAAATCCTTCATGTGAAGAAGATCAACATCCAGGGCCCTCAGTTTTTAATTCCCGGAGCCCTCACCGTCTCCCATACCCGGAGCCCTCACCGTCTCCCATACCCGGAGCCCTCACCGTCTCCCATACCCGGAGCCCTCACTATCTCCGATAGCCAGAGCCCTCATCGTCTCCGATACCCGGAGCCCTCACCGTCTCCCATACCCGGAGCCCTCACCGTCTCCCATACCCGGAGCCCTCACCGTCTCCAATATCCGGAGCCCTCACCGTCTCCGATATCCGGAGCCCTCATCGTCTCCAATACCCGGAGCCCTCACCGTCTCCCACACCTGGAGACCTTACCATCTCTGACACTCGGAGCCCTTGCCGTCACCGACACTCAGAGCCCTTGATGTCTCTGATACCTGGATCCCTCACTGTCTCCGGCATCTGGATCCCTCACCATCTCCGATTGTCACAGCCCTCACTGTCTCTGACACCTGGAGTCCTCAATGTCTCCAATACCCAGGGGCCTCATCGTCTCCAAAAGCACAGAATTTCTCTCTATCAAAACGTCTGTGCACTCATAATTCAAATACAACAATTAATTGTTGGAGGTGATGGAGCTCTAGGAGAGAGTGCTCATCAATGATACATCATGCAGTTATAAAATAAATTTATTATTGGATGTAAGCAGCAAAAATTGTCTTAAAAATAGCTAGCAGTTTGGTTTTAACATGGAATTTTATAAATGAATTGCTGACTCATGAGAGGGAGTTTAGTTGGATCACATAATTGCTACGATGCAGATTGTGTTAGCTGTCAACCTAAGGAGCCAATCTAGGGGCTTGATTGATGGTGTTAGGAGAAGCAAGGTAACAGTAACAGAGGCTCCCTTGAAACCTTCTCAGGGGGCTGCAGGTCCTCGGATTTGAACCCCTGTAATTGGCAAAGCAGGAGACATTTCTTCACCCAGAGTGTGGTGAGAATGTGGAACTCATTAACACAAGGAGCAGTTGAAGCGAATGGCATAGATGCATTTAAGGGGAAGACCAGATACATGAGGGGAGAAAGCAATAGAAGGTCATGCTGATGGTGTTAGATGAAGTGGGGTGGAAGGAAGCTCATGTGCAGTACAAACATCAGCATGGACCAGTTGGGCTGAATGGGCTGTTTCTGTGCTGTTAAATCGATGTAAATCCTGTGTGCTTGTGTTAATGGAGCAATGTGATACCAGTGACTGAACTGCTGCTCTCTCTGCTGTCAATCACAATTATACTATAATGGAAGTGACAGCCACTCATCTGTTATGTGAAACCAAGACTTTTCCTGATGCTTCTCAATCATGCAGAAGATTAATGCTATTAATAAAAATGCATCTATCAGCTTACCGGATGTCACAATATGGGAATCATACTCCTCAAGCAGATGAGCAATGGTTAGAATTCTCAGTGTGCTAATTCAGAATTAATAAAAAACAGATTAAATTGAATGATATATTTTCTCATTTATCAAAGTATTTATTTTTAAGGGTCAAAGGTTTCTGCACTAACTTGACTTTGTTCCTTCTTTGTATTTACAACACTGGCACAAGCTGAAGTCTTGTTTTGATCTAAGTTTCAATGTTAAATATTGGAAATTGCTTTGCTGCCCCTTCCCTGTTCCAGAACAGCAGTGCTCAGGGAATACAGACATGTGGAAAGTTGGTAGCTCGACTTCTTCTGATGCTTGGGGGGGAAGAATTACAACAGGCCATTCAGCTCAAATACTTCATACTGATATTAATGCTCCATTCTGCCCCCTGACTGCTGACGCCACATGCCCCTGAATCCACAATGTGATTCCATATCAAAGGCCCTTTGAAAATCCAAATATATTACATCCACTACAGTGCCATAGTCTATATTTCTGTTAATCCCACAAAAAATCTCAATAAAGTTGGTTCACAATGATTTTCCCTTTTGAAATCTGTGCCATTTGTTCTTTATATTTTCGGTATCTCCACCACATCTTTGAATAGAGTTTTAATTATCTTTCCTAGCCCTTGTTGTGTGTTATATGTTCAGTAGGTCTGAGTCTTGTATGGTTGAACATTAAGTGTTTATTAATAACATTGAATCATGTACATATATACAGTGTATAGTGCAAGCTAGGAGCTAACTCCATACTGGTGTCTACACAGGTTTCTGTCCAGTCCACAACTCTCTCGAGTCTCATATCATGTGTCTCTTTACATCACACTGTGGGCGGCACTGTTTCTCAGTTTATCATTAACCCTTGCTATGCCAGAAGCACTAAGGAAGCACTGAGGGTGGCAAGGGAACAGAATATGCACTGGGTGGAGGACTTCAATGTCCATCACCAAGAGTGACTCGGTAGTACCACCACAAACTGAGCTGGCTGAGTCCTAAAGGACATAACTGCTAGACTGGGTCCATGGCAGGTGGTGAGGGAACAACAAGAGGGCAAAACATACTTGACCCATCCTCACCAACCTGCCTGCTGCACTTGCATCTGTCCATGACAGTATTAGCAAGAGTGACCACCACACAGTCCTTGTGGAGGTGCTGTGGGCCTTCAGCATCAGCAGAACTGTAGTCAACCACAATCTATAACCTCATGACCATGCATATCCCCACTCTACCATTACCACCAAGTCAGGGGATGAACCCTGGTACAATGAAGAGTGCAGGAGGGCATGCCAGGAGTAGCACCAGGCATACCTAAAAATAAGGTGTCAACCTGGTGAAGCTATAACACAGGACTATTTGCATGCTAGACAGAAAACACAGCAAATGACAGACATAGCTAAGCAACCCCATAAACAATGGATCAGATCTAAGCTCTGAAGTCCTGCCACATCCAGTTGTGAATGGTGGTGAACAATTAAACAACTCACTGGAGGAGGAGGCTCCACAGTCATCCCCATCCTCAATGATGGAGGAGCCCAGCACATCAGTGCAAAAGATAAGGCTGAAGCATTAGCAGCAATCTTCAGCCAGAAGTGCTGAGTGGATAATCCATCTTGGCCTCCTCCGGAGGTCCCCAGCATCATAGATACCAAGCTGTTCCAGTACAGCTACAACACTGGCAACTACCCGGCAATGTGGAAAATTGCCCAGGTATATCCTGTGCACAAAAAGCAGGACAAATCCAATCCAGCCAATTACTGCCCCATCAATCTACTCCAGAAACGTGATAGAAGGGGTCGTCAACAGTGCTATCAAGCAGCACTTGCTTAGCAATAACCTGTTCACTGACGCTCAATTTGGGTTCTGCCAGGGCCACTCAGCTCCTGACCTCATTACACCCTTGGTTCGAACGTGAGCAAAAGAGCCTAACTCCAGCAGTGAAGTCAGAGTGACTGCCCTTGACATCAAGGCAGCATTTGACTGAGTGTGGCATCAAGGAGCCCTAGCAAAAAAGAAGTCAATGGAAATCGGGGGAAAGCTCTCCACTGGTTGGAGTCATACCTAGCACAAAAGAAAATGGTTGTTGTTGTTGGAGGTCAGTCATCTCAGCTCCAGGACATCACTGCAGGAGTTCCTCAGGGTAGTGTGCTAGGCCCAACCATCTTCAGCTGCTTCATCAATAACCTTCCTTCCATCATAAGGTCAGAAGTGGGGATGTTCACTGATGATTGCACAATGTTCAGCACCATTTGCAACTCCTGAAATACTGAAGCAGCTCCTGTCCAAATGCAGCAAGACCTGGACAATATGCAGGCTTGGGCTGACAAGTGGCAAGTAACACTCCCGCCACACAAGTGCCTGGCAATGACTGTCCCCAACAAAGGAAATGCTAACCATCTACCCTTGACATTCAATGCATTACCATCACTGAATTCCCCACTATCAACATCCTGGGGGTTACCATTAACCAGAAAACTGAACTGGACTAGCCAAATAAATTCTGTGGCTACAAGAGCAGGTCAGAGGCTAGGAATCCTGTGGCAAGTAAATCACCTCCTGACTCCCCAAATCCTTTCAACCATCTACAACGCACAAGTCAGGAGTGTGATGGAATACTCTCCACCTACCTGGATGAGTGCAGCTCCAACACTCAAGAAGCTTGACAGCATCCAGGACAAAGCAGTCCGCCTGAATGGTACCCCTTCTACAAACATTCACTCCCTCCACCACCGACGCACAGTAGCAGCAGTGTGTGCCATCTACAAGATGCACTGCAGAAACTCACCAATGCTCCTTAGACAGCACCTTCCAAACCCACGACCACTACCATCTAGAAGGACAAGGGCAGCAGATAGATGGTAACACCACCACCTGCAAGTTCCCCTCCAAGACACACACCATCCTGACTTGGAAATATATCGGCGTTCCTTCACTGTCGCTGGGTCAAAACCCTGGAACTCACTCCCTAACAGCTCTGTGGGTGTGCCTACACCACACGGACTGCGGGGAAATTTTGGACGGGCAACAAGTGCTGCCCTTTCCAGAAACACTCACTTCCTATGGAATGTTAAAAATAAAAGCAGCTTCCATCAAAAATCTGAGTGCTTGCACTGGAAGTTAAGATTAATATGACCATGGTTGTGGATGCCTATGCTCAAAGGAATTTGCAGGTACTCACAGCAGTCCAGCTATCTGCCATTCAGCAGGTCATTAGGAATGCTGAGGCACCAGCCCAGGGATGTGACAGTGGCTCCATGATGCATGAACCTGCTGTCCTCTCTCTGGATGACAGCATTTATCCTCCCATCACTGCCAGTGCCCTTGCTCTTGCCTGCCAGCCAGCCCAGAAAACCTCTGCCTCTGCTGAGGTGCTGAGGTCTAACCCCAGAGCTACTCATGGTCTTCCTCCAAGGCCATCTGCAGCCTCCCCCAGTGAAAGTCAGCAACTCCACCAGCCATGCTGCAGCCATTAGGGTAGCACTGTCTTGGGGCACCGGGGTGGGGGGTGGCGGGGGGGGCGGTGGGGGGGCACACACACACAAGACAGGCACTACGGGAATACACAGGGGTCATGAGTTTAATTTTGTCTGCATTGAACCTGGTTTCATTTATAAATTTGGTTTGGAGCATGGATTTTCTGTTGACTTTGCATTGCGGCCAAGAGGAGGCTGTCATTGACAGAAAGATAGGGGGCAGAGTTTTCCGCTTGTCGAGCGGGTGTGCGCCCAACCCAAGCGAGCGTAAAATGATGCGCAATATTTTGGCTGGCGGGCGCACACGGGTGCCAGAGCCACACCCGCCACTAATTAAGAGGCCAGTTAAGGCCCTTAAGAACCCAATTGACGGTGATTTAACGTTGCCCGTGCGATTTTTTGTTTGTTGCGCGGGCAAAACGGGCAGGTGGGCAGCCCACAATTTGCTAAACCTCATCCAAGGGCGGGAGAAAAAAGGGTCAGCAGCATTGCCAATGTGAGCAGTGAGGAGTTTTGGAGATAGTTTGCTGCTGGTTGCTTATTGGTATTTGGCAGCTTCATCTCTGTTCAGGGCTTCATTGTTAGCATTTCCAGGCCTCATTTCAGGACTCATTGCTGTCTGCCAGGCCCCCTGAGCATTCAGACTGTGTGGACACTTCCAGGTATCAGACAGCCTTCCCTTACCCTGGTAATGGGGATTGTGGTCTCTGCTGGAGGTACCTCCTCTGAGGAGGAAGAGGGGGCAAAAGGGAGAGGAGGCCACGTGTCCCAATGCAGCTTCCAGGGGAGTGACCTGTGGGAGGAGAGGCGCAGGAACAAGGGGTGCAGGGCCAGCAGGAAGTCCAAGGTGGAAGGGGCCGCAGAAGATGCCACTATCCTGCTGCCAGGCTTTACAGACGGCGATGCAGCTACCTCAATATGTCCGAAGTGCAATGCCGAAGGAGGCTCCACCTCTCAAGGGAGACGGTGACCTCCATTTGTCAGATGATCGGGCCTGAGATCAACTCCAACTATGTGGGTGGAAACCCCATGCCAGTGGCTCTAAAGGTCATGGTGGCCCTCAACCTCTATGCCTCCAGGACAGTGGCTCTGAAGGTCACAGTGCTCACTGAGGCGTCCAGGGCTCAGTGGGGAATCTGTGTGGAGTCCCACAATCAGCTGTCCACAGTTGTGTCAGACCAGTGACAGAAGCTCTGTTCAGGCAGGTGTGGACTTTCCTTCATTTCCGTACAGATGAGGCCAGCGAGGCTGGGAGAGCCAGTGGCTTTGCAGCAATTGTTGGGGTCCCCCGCATCCAGGGTGCCATCGACTCCACACATGTGGCCATCAAGGTGCCAGCGGGTCAGCCGGGTGCCTTCGTCAACAGGAAGGAATTCCACTCCATGATAGTGTGTGATCACAGGATGCTGATTCTGCAAGTCTGTGCAAGGTACCCAAGCAGCCCATGAAGCGTACATCCTGAGACACTCCCAGGTGCCGAGGCTCTTCAGTGCTCCAGCCTCCCTGGATGGATGGCTGCTGGGTGACAAGGGCTATCCATTGAAAAAGGTGGCTCATGATGCCTCTCCACCACCCAAGAACAGAGGCAGAGCAGCATTATATTAGGAGTCATGCCTCCACAAGGGTAATGGTAGAGAAGACCATAGGTCTTCTGAAGATGTGTTTCTGATGCCTGGACAGTTGAGGGGGAGCACTGCAATACCCACCAGAACGGGTGTCACTGATAGCGGTTGCATGCTGCGCTCTCCACCATCTGGCACTGGCAAGGTGGGGGGACCCACTGGAGGAAGAAGATCTTGACCCAGCTCTACAGGCCACAGATGATGAGTCCAGCAGTAAGTCAGAAGAGGAGCACAGTGAGGTGAATGCTGAGCGTGTGGAGGCAGACCTCGGTAACCTCCAAGGAGGCAGGGACATCAGGGATACCTTGATCCAACGCTCCTTCAGCTAGGCTGCCAAATAAGCGCTACCACCTCATGCCAGGGCTGCCGCCTCCATCCTGGATCTCAGAAATGACCCTTTCCTTTGCCCCCAAGATACACTCAGTGTCTGTGCAATAATGTTTTGAGCCACTCACGTCCAGCATTACATACTGGCGTACCCTGTAACTACAAAACAAATGAAGCATACTCAGGCCAATAATACAAAAGCAAATGTAATATAATGTTGGCACTCACAGATTATGAGCAGAACAATATCACGTGTAGATGGTCACACCATTAAAATAGGAAAACAAAATGGGGGAACTAAAGATCACCCGTGGCCAGTCCCTCTTGTGCTAAGGGTGATTTAAACTTACATTTACGAGTGCTACGTCTAGGTGCACATAACTCGCTGGCACCGGCATTGGAGACAGCCTGCTCACTCTGCTATCTTGTTGGCTTTGGTGATCTTAGCGGTTGTCCTCTGGCCAGTGGAGCCTGTGATGGCCCCACCTGGGAGGGAGCAGCCAGTTCCATGGCTGGCATCTCCCCAGTTGCCGCAGCCTCATCAGATGCCATGGTCACTGGCAGAGGGGCCGAGGAGTTGCGCCCATCATCCAGAGCATTCTGAGAGGAGTCCGCAGAGAGGACAGGCAGCTCATGTGCCAATGTGAGGTCACTCTGGACCTCCCTACTCGCCATTGATGGATGGGCATCTAGCTGGGATACTGGGTGCCTCATCCATCTCCCACACTGGCACTGACCACCTGAGGTCAATGCCTATGTGAGAGCTCACCCGGTGAGGGCTAAATTCTGCTCAAGGAGTGTGGAACTTTAGTGCACATCCAAATACTTCCTAAATGTTATGAGGGTTTCTGCCTCTACCACCCTTTCAGGCAGTGAGTTCCAGATTCCCACCACCCTCTGGGTTAAAAAATTCTTCCTCACATCCGCTCTAAATCTTCTGCCCCTTACCTTAAATCTATGCCCCCTGGTTATTGATCCTTCCACCAAGGGGAAAAGTTCCTTCCTGTCTACCCTATCTATGCCCCTCATAATTGTATACACCTCAATCACATCCCCCCTCAATCTCCTCTGCTCCAGGGACAATAACTCCAGTGATTCAATCTCTCCTCATAACTAAAATTCTCCAACCTAGGCAACATCCTGGTAAATCTCCTCTGCACTCTCTCTAGTGCAATCACATCCTTCCTATAATGCGGATTCCAGAACTGCACGCAATACTCTAGCTGTGGCCTAACCAGCATTTTACACAGTTCCAACATAACCTCCCTGCTCTTATATTCTATGCCTCAGCTAATAAAGGCAAGTAGCCCATATGCCTTCTGAACCACCTTATCTACCTGTCCCTCTCCTTTAAGGGACCAGTGGACATCCACATCAGGGTCCCTCTGATCCTCGGTACTTCCCAGCATCCTACCATCCATCGTATATTCCCGTACCTTGTTTGTCCTGCCCAAGTGCATCACCTTACACTTATCCGGATTAAATTCCATTTGCCACTGATCAGCCCATCTGACCAGTCCATCTATATCCTCCTGTAATCTAAGGCTATCCTCCTCACTATTTCCCACCCCACCAATTTTCGTGTCATCCACAAACTTACTGATCAACCCTCCTACATTCAAGTCTAAATCATTTATGTATACCACAAACAACAAGGGACCCAATACCAATCCCTGTGGAACCCCACTGGACACAGACATCGAGTCACAAAAACACCCCTTGACCATCACCCT
This sequence comes from Cetorhinus maximus, assembly GCF_964194155.1. Lineage (NCBI taxonomy): Eukaryota > Metazoa > Chordata > Chondrichthyes > Lamniformes > Cetorhinidae > Cetorhinus > Cetorhinus maximus. Next base: position 41,952,903 of record NC_135883.1, on the reverse strand, counting down.
CTGCTTCCTGATGCTCAGCCAATTCTGGATCCCATTTGCCAAATTGCCTTGGAACCCATGGGCTCTTACCTTTGTTATCAATCTCCCATGCGGGACCTTATCAAAAGCCTTGCTGAAGTCCAAGTAGACTACATCAAATGCAGCATCCTCATCTACACACCTGGTCACCTCTTTGAAAAATTCAATCAAATTGGTCAGACATGACCTCCCCTTAACAAAACCATGCTGACTGTCCTTGATTAATCCCTACCTCTCCAAATGTAGATTAATTCTGTCCCTCACAACTTCTTCCAATAGTTTCCCCACCACTGAGGTTAGACTGACTGGCCTGTAGTTCCCTTATTTATCCCTTCCTCCCTTCTTGAATAACGGTACCGCATTGGCTGTCCTCCAGTCCTCTGGCACCTCTCCTGTGGCCAGAGAGGTATTGAAAATTATTGCCAGCGCCCCTGCTGTTTCCTTCCTTGCCTCATTGAACAGCCTGGGATACATTTCATCCGGGCCTGGAGATTTATCTACTTTTAAGCCTGCCAGACCACTTGGAACCTCCTCCCTTTCTATGCTAATTTCTTTAATTATATCACAGTCCTTCTGCCTGATTTCCATACCCACGTCGTCCCTCTCACTTGTGAACACCGACACAAAGTATTCATTTAGAACCCTGTCTACATCTTCCGGCTCCACACACAAATTACCACGATGGTCCTTAATGGACCCTACTCTTTCCTCAGTTATCCTCTTACTCTTAATGTACTTGTAAAATAACTTTGGATTTTCCTTAATTTTACCTGCCAATGTTTTTTCATGTCCCCTTTTTGCTCTCCTAATTTACTTTTTAAGTTCCCCCCTACACATTCTATACTCCTCTAGGGCTTCCGCTGTTTTGAGCCTCGGTATCTGCCATAAGCCTCCCTTTTTCTCTTTATCCAATCCTGTATATTCCTCGACTTCCAGGGTTCCCTGGATTTGTTGGTCCCACCCTTTATCTTTACGGGAATATGTTGGCCCTGTACACTCCCTATTTCCTTCTTGAATGAGTCCCACTGCTTTGAAGCAGATTTACCTAAATAGCTGCTCCCAGTCCATTCTGGCCAAATCATATCTGATCTTATTAAAATCAGCCTTCCCCCAATTTGGAACTCTGATTTCTGGCCCATCTTTGTCCTTTTCCATAACAACCTTGAATCTAATGGAGTTATTATCGCTATCTGCAAAATGTTCCCCCACTACCACTTGCCCGGCTTCATTCCCTAAAATTAAGTCCAGGACCACCCCCTCTCTTGTAGGACCTTCTACGTACTGGCTTAAAAAGCTCTCCTGGATGCATTTTAAGAATTCTGCTCCCTCTAAACCTATCACATTATGACTAACCCAGTTAATGTTGGGGAAGTTGAAATCCCCCACTGTTACTACCCTATTATTTATACACTTTTCTGAAATTTGCCTGTATATCTGCTCTTCTATTTCTCTCTGACTGTTTGGGGGCCTACAGTACATTCCCAGCAATGTGATTGCTCCTTTTTTGTTTTTCAGTTCGACCCATATGGCTTCATTTGAGGAGCCTTCTAAGATGTCATCCCTCCTTACTTCTGTAATTGATTCCTTGATCAATATTGCGATACCCCCTCCTCTTTTACCTCCTTCCCTGTCTTGCCTGAAGACCCTATATCCTGGAATATTGAGCTGCCAATCCTGCCCCTCTCTCAACCATGGGGATATCTTCTGGTCGGCGATCTGGGGGTGGGGCCCACTCACTGAAGTGTAAAATGAAGCGGGATGATGTCGGGTGAAATTCCCAACGTCACCCTGCGTCATTTCCATTTTCAGGTCAGCGGGGGTGCAGCCGAATCATCTATGCACCCGCCGACCTGTCAACGGCCTATTGAGGCCATTAATAAACCAATTTAGGTAATTGACAGAGCTGCCCGTCCAACCTTAGGGCAGGCGGGCAGGCCGGGAGCCCTGGCAGGCTTCAGGAAAAGCATAAAACCTTATCCACGGGTGGAATGAGGTTTCATGAGGGTTTTTAAATATGTAACAAAGGATTCAGTAAAAGTGATGGACATGTCCCAACTCATGTGACGGCATCAGGGAAATGTTGTTATCATTTGCTTACCATTTTTAAATTTGGAGCTGATCTCCCTGAGGCAGCACTTAACATCAGGGAGACCAGTGTGCTCTTTCGCGCTGAGGGAATCCTCTCCCGCCCACACAAGGAGCACTGCGAACGTCTTGATAGGCGGGCCATAATTGGCCCGCCCACATAAAATGGCGGCACGCCCCCAATCGGGGATGCCGATTGGAGGAGCGCCTGCCCGTGCCTGCACCCGCTCCTGCACTCCCCCACCCCCCCAACCGATGGGGGGGAAAACTTTCCCCCATGTCTCTGTGACAGCAATGACATCATACTTCCATGTGTTAATTTGTGCCCTCAACTCATCTGCCTTATTCGTCGGACTCCTTGCATTAAAATAAATACCATCCAACCTTGCCAAACTCCCTTGTGCCTTAACTGGCCTATAATTTCTATGCCTTCCAGACTCACTTGCTCTATCTTCTAATTTTGGCTGTGCATCTCCCCCTGCTGAACCTTCTCTCAGTATCCCATCCCCCTGTCAAGTTAATTTAAATCCCCCCAACAGCGCTAGCAAACCTTCCCGCAAGGATGTTGATCTTTTTTCCGGTTCAGGTGCAACCCATCCGTCTTGTACATGCCCCACCCTCCCCAGAAATGGTCCCAATGTCCCAGAAATCTAAAGCCCTCCCTCCTGCACTATCTCTCCAGCCACACATTCATCTGGACTAACCTCCTATTTCTATACTCACTAGCGTGTAGCACCGGAAGTAATCCAGAGATTACTACCTTTGTGGTCCTGTTTTTTAATCTGTTTCCTAGCTCCCTCAATTCTGCTTGCAGGACCTCATCCCTCTTTCTACCTGTGTCGTTGGTCCCAACATGTACCATGATCTCTGTCTGATTGCCCTCCCCCTTTAGAATGTTGTTGGGGAATTGGGATCAGTTCATCACGCACAGCCTGGGTAAAGGAGTGGTCTAAGTTACAGCCTTTTTTCCTCTTCAGCCCTGTCCTCCTACTCATCCTCTGTCCCGTCCACCTCGCCTTCCTCTTCCTCTTCCTCCTCCTGTGCCAGTTCCTCAGTTTCTTGCCTGACTGGTGTTGTCCCCTCTCAATGGCAAGGTTGTGCAGCATACAGAATGCCACCACAAATCCCAAGACTTCCTCATGTCTGGGAGCAACTGGTTTGTGCAGAAAGCTTGAAGCCAGCATAAGCTCTCCCAGCACCTGCCACACCACTCCCTGCAGGCATAAGCCAACTATAGAAAGCACCAAAAACATGTCGAGTTGTAACAGTAACCAGGAGAAAACGAACCTGACAATCCCTTTAAATCGTGCTGGCTGGAGTCTTTCAGGCTACTTCACACATCTTCAGCTGTGCAAGCTGGAGTGTGGAGCTCCAAAACGTAAGTGCTAGTGTCAAATCAGCATTCACCCTGATTGGCGCCGTGATGTGCCTGCATACTTCTGGTGGACATCAACTGTGAATGATAAGGTCTTTATCAAGATGGCATCCAGCACACTTCATGTCAAAGGTGCGTGTGTGTACTGTGGGTGCCATAACACCACTCCATGCACCTAAACAATGAGTGCACCAAAGCCATATTTCTTGCCATTTGAATTTACAGCTCGTTGCCCACTTTTATATGAACTTCATGCACGTGTTTAAAGAAACATGGTCAGTAGCCTGGATTTTGCAGTGGTATTGATGGTGAAACTGTCAGCATTTGTTATCATTACTCCACTGAAATTCACAGCAACTTCGGGAGTTTGGACATGTGCAGAAGAACGCAGAAATCCAGAAGTTGCTGGCAGTGATTCTGTGCTTCGCCAGAGGTAGAGGTTCCCATACATTGCTGTCCACCTTGCGATCATGAGTTGACAAGAGCTTCAACTCCAGCACTGCTAGTCTCACTGTAAAAGCCCAGCACTCCAACCGGCACGAAGATAAAAGCAAAATACTGCGGATGCTGGAAATCTGAAATAAAAACCGCAAATGCTAGAAAAACTCAGCAGGCCTGGCAGCATCTGTGGAGAGAGAGGGAAACAGAGTTAATGTTTTGAGTCCGTATGACTGTTCTTCAGAGCTAAAGAATAGTAGAAATGTGATGGATATTATAATATTATAACAGATGCTGCCAGACCTGCTGAGTTTTCTGGCATTTTCTGTTTTTACTCCAAGTGACACTGTTTTGAGTGAGGTGTAGTTACATTTTTAACAGCATATCAACTGCATAATTACCATTAAACAAACCCACTGGCCCTGAGAAGCTCATTTCTATTTCTGGAAAATCAAATTTCTCCACAATGACAAAATATTCCACACAGTTTTTAATAGATTAAAAATTATTTTTTCTGAAAGTCAGTTTATCATTATTTTAGCTTTTATCTTAATACAGACTGTTCCTCATTATTTATCTATCTGAAAATTGAAATTCAAAGTGAAGGGATTCGGTGCTTTTAACTTCCTGGTTTGCTGTCAGTGAGAATACTTCAATATGATTGGCAGCTTACCAGCTTGCTGACATCACAGCTGCTGCACACCAGGAAACCCGCTTGACTTGGCGCCAGATTCAAACTGCGGTCAGGAAAAGGGGAAACCACACCACAGAGAATCCTTAGATCTTTGTGGGCATTTTTCTTCGAGATCAGCAATGAGCGTTCTTGCTTTGCCACTGACCTCAGGATCCAGGGCAATGTTTCATGTAGTGGTTAAAAATAACATCAACTTCTGCATGTTTCCAATTCCGATCGCTGAAAATTTAAAAAATAAACTCTACTGTCTCAGTGCACACAGAGGGAAGACATTTGTGCAAGGATGTTTTTTTGGTGTGCCAAAATGTGGCTTTCAAGCAAAGTTTAAACCAAGAAAATCAGAGGGGGTGCAGGTGGGCTGGGGGCGGGGAAGGATTTATTTTTGTGACAGCCAGTTAGTAGAATGTTGCAACCGTAGGGCAACTGATGAAGTGATTCATGAATCTATTGGTGCTCTTCAATGTGAAAGATTTCCACTGGGTTCTGGCCTTCCACTTGAACAGGTAATAAAGGAGGAAACAGGCAACATTGAAGCTATTCAAATCAACATGGAATTACATTGAATTTACAGCACAGAAACAGGCCTATTCAGGTGTTTAAGTTCTATGCAAGCCTCCTCCCACCCCTCTTCACTGAAACCCTATTTGTATCAGCTTCTATTCTATTTTCCCTCATGTGATTAACCAGATTCTTCTCAACTGTATCAATGCTATTTGCTTCAGACACCCCTGTAAGTGGTGATTTCTACATTCTCACCCATTACTGGGTGATGGATTTTTTTCCTGAATTCCCGATTGGATTTATAACTGATGGCCTCACATTTTATGGGTCCCAGTTTTGGTCTCCCCCATAATTGGAGACATCTGCTCATGCTGCCGCAAACAAAAAAAAAAAAATCCAAGTGTTGGTCTCCTAAGATACCTTAGTACCTGACTGGAACACTAATCCAGCCTTTTAGAGCATTTTATTGGCTGACAATTAAGCAAACCTTAGCTCTGAATGGCTTGTATTCTTTGTTAGCTTCAAAAGAAGGAAGGAAGTATACAAGAGATGACAAGTGGGAGATTTCAACTTACTACACGGATTGGCAAGGTGGCCTAGACTAAACCTTTTGGTTCAAAAACATGGAACAACAGAAGACACCGGATCTGGATCATTTCTTACTAAGCCACCATCAGTTATTCCCTCTGTTACAGTTGGCATTGTCTCTTGTCTCATTGGCTTCACTTGAAGTTAGGGAACGATAAGTCCTGCAACTACAGACCAGTCAATTTAACCTCGGTGGTGGGGAAGTTTTTAGAAATGATAATTTAGGGCAAATTCATAGTCACTTGACCAAATGTGAATTAATTAAGGAAAGCCAGTGCAGGCAAATTGTGTTTAACTAACTTGCTGGAGTTTTTTTTTGATAAGCCAACAGAGAGGGTTGATGAGGGTAATGCTGGTGATGCCATGTACGTAAACTTCCAAAAGGCATTTGATAAAGTGCCACACAACAGACTTGTGAGCAAAGTTAGAGCTCATGGGATAAAAGGGACAGTAGCAACATGGATACAAAATTGGCTGAGCGACATGAAACAGAGTGGTGGTGAAGCCCAAGGGTCAGGACCCCTGTTCCTGATGCAAATTAATGACCTAGATTTGAGTATAAAATTTGAAAATTTTTGGAGCACACAAAACTAGGAAGCATAGTGAAGTGTGAGTAGGATAATGTTAAACTTCAAAAGAACATAGATAGGCTAGTGGAATGGGCAGACAAGTGGCAGGTGAAATTTAATGCAGAGAAATGTGAAGTGATTCATTTGTTGGGAAGGAGATGGTGAAGGCAGTATCAAATAAAGGGTACAATTCTAAAGTGGGTGTAGGAACAGAGAGACCTGAGAGTGAATGTGCACAAATAATTGAAGGTGGCAGGGTAGGTTGGGAGAGCGGTTAATAAAGCAAATGGCATCCTGGGCTTTATAAATAGGGGCATAGAGTATAATAGCAAGGAAGTTATGATAAATCTGTATAAACACTGGTTCAGCATCAACTAGAGTATTGCATCCAGTCCTCACCTTACCTCACCTCACCTCACCTTAGGAAGGATGTGAAGGCGTTAGAGAGAGTGCAGAAAAGATTCATAAGAATGGTTCCAGGGATGAGGGACTTCAGTTAAGTAGGTAGATGGAAGAAGTTAGGGCCATTCTGCTTGGAGAAGAGAAGGTTGAGAAGAAATTTGATAGAGGTATTCAAAATCATGAAATGTCTTGACAGGCTAGATAGGGAGAAACTGGTCCCATTGGTGGAAGGATTGAGAAGCAGAGGGCACAGATTTAAGGTGATTGGCAATAGAAGCAACGGTGACATAAGGAGAAACTTAACAGCACAGTGAGGGTTGGGATCTGGAATGCACTGCCTGAGAGTGTGGTGGAGGCAGATTCAATCATGACTTTTAAAAGAGAATTGGGTCATTATTTGGATAATAGGGAAAAGGCACTAGGTGGATTGCCCTTGCAGAGAGCAAACACAGACATGAAGGGTCGATTGGCCTCCTTCTGTGTTGAAGCTATTCCATGATTCTAGGGCCAGGATTTTCCAGCCCCATTGGCGTCAGGCATCATGTCAGGTAGGGGGGACAATACGGCGAGAAGGCCAAAAATCGGTTCCATGCCGTCATGAAACAAGTTTGCGATCATCCTCTCCTCATATCAATTGCGGGCCACGTTTCCTGCCACTGCATGTTGGGAAAATAATTTCAATGCTTTAGTATCTCATTATAAGCCCTGCTCGCCAGAATCATCTCCACCCCCATACTGGATCATCCGGGCACGTTGATGTGATTGCACGCCAAGGTGTTTCACAACTGTACATAAGCACCATTGCTCCACAGGCAGCACCACATCACTTTTAGGGTGGCTCACGGGCAGGTCTCTACCTATCAAACCAGCCGTAAAGCGGGGGTGGCTTTCCAATGGCTGCAGGGCTTCGGGCTTGCTTGGGGAAGGAGAGAAGGGGCGTCAAGCAAGGGAAGAGGCTGCAGGACGAGAGCTGTACTGGGGAAGGGGGGTATTCCAGGGTGTGTGTGGGGGCACAAGTTGATCTGTGCAAGTGGTCTCAAGATGGTGAGGGCTGAGGAGGCAGTCTCCAGAAGAGATGAGGCCAGATGGAGATGTGAGGGTGTGTATGAGGGAGAGTGAGTGGTGATGTCCCTTGAGCTGGCAGTGAGTGAGATGCCAGTGAATGTGTGATGGGCTTTCGTGTGTGAGTTTAGAGTAATGCGATGCTTTCCATACCCTGGCGGCACGGATAAGATCATTCATCCTCTTTCTGCACTGGATGGCCGACCTTCTGTGCAGCATTGGCACTGACCACCTCGGCCACCGGCCCCCCAGCTGGAGTGGTGAGACCGATGGGCCTCCTGCGACCAAAGCGAGGGTAGAGGACATTGTGGTGGGCCTCCAAAGCATCTAGAATGCGCCCCAGGGATGCGTCACTGAATAGGGGGGGCTGCACTCTTCTTGGTTTTTGGGGGCCGTCTTCACTGGAACAGTCCTAGGCTGCAAGCATTTCAAAGTTCCGTGCGGCTACAGTTTAAATATGGCGCCCAGCATGAGGAAGCGGCGAGGTAACGGCATGGCGGGGAAATAGGTGGCCATCCGCCAGTGAGACGGCACATTTCCTGTGGCTGCATAATTAATGAGGTGGGAATGGGACGATATGACGTGAAAACCTGCCACTGCGGCCGGCGAGTAAAACAACATTTTTTCCCCGCCTGCTACCGCACTTTACGCGAAGCTGGAACGATTCCACCCTTGGTGTTTATGCAAAATGTCAGCGACCAAATAACTGCAAAAATCTGACAGAGCAATGAATACCCCATAGGTAAAGTTACCGGCAAAATGACCCTCCCAATGTAAGCACTGAATGGACTGGAAATACGAAAATATACTCAATGCCTCAAAAGGGTTGATGCAGCAGGTTTCCCTGCCCGACAGCCAGACAAGTCTGTCAACTTTTCTGGATGTCGGGTGAAACAAGAGAAAGAGAAGCATTACAAGGTCCGGCTGTCAAACTCTGCAGGGCCCCTGCACTCCTGTGCTTGCGAACCTCATCCCGCAACTTCCCTATAAATATCGAAGCCTATGCATAAATACAAATTTAACCGATTACACATCTAACTTCCCCTAGTAACTCAAGCAACTCGGGCTGTTACACAAGAGGAGTGGTGTCGGCCACCTGTGTAATCCATCGCAAGGCCACCAGACAAAAAAGCTGCACATGTGTTTTGACTTTCAGGAAATCAAGAACGACATTCCCCCCAGCACAAAAACTCTGCATTATTCGTGAACTAACCACAAGATGTTTTTGACAATAAATTGCATTTGATGGGGTAATGCGAGTGAAAGATGGTTGTGCCTCCAGCACCCAAGGCAATTTGAAAACAGCAGGAGGGAAGACAAAAAAGCATGAGACACCGAGGACCTGCGCATAATCAGTTATATCCCTGCTTAATTCTGTCCGCAGCGCTGTGCAGGAAGTTCATAGATCAGGAAACAAGCTGACAGGGATAGTATGAGTGAACATAATAGGGTGAAGATAGTTAGATTTTTAGAAGCAAATGGTGGAAGTGTAGTGAGGGGTATTTTAACCCCTAGGACAGGTGGGATTATGTCAGGTGTGGTGGTGATGGCTGGGGATTAAATATTTCAGGAACGGGAAACCCCACATCAAGCCACCCCCTTTATCCTGGAGAGTTTGGGGAGGTGGGGGTGGGAGGGGCGGTTGTAATTGAGAAACCTGTTCTTGGCTGGCAGATGAGGAATTATGCTAGTGAGGCAATTTGACTGAGGTTTTTGCAGTGATTTAGATTTAATCCCAGGGTTTGGGAATCCCATCAACTAAAGGGAGGTGAGAATTGCCGAATGCACAAAGTAAGTGGCTTTTCCAGCACTGCTTGTGGGTCAGGAGGGGCAGGAGTGTGACCCCACCATCCCCCTAGGCTAATCTCCCTCTCTACAATTTCCACACTGCCCCCACCCCCACCCTAGCTGATTCAATGTTGAACTGTGACCTCTCTCCCCCATGTAACCTATCTCCCTATGACCTCTCTCTCCAGGACCTCTCTCTCTCTCTTGTGACTTCACTCCCCCTGTGATCTCTCTCTGCATGACCTTCTCCCCATGACCTCCCTCCTCATGACCTCTCTCTCCCCATGACCTCTCATCACCTCCCCCCCCGTAACTCCTCTCCACCTGTGACCCGTCTCTCCCGCAACCCCTCTCCTCCTGCAACCTTTCTCAATGCCCTCTCCCACCCTGTGACCTCTCTCCCCTGTGATCTATTGCAGGTTTTTTCCACCCAGCAGCTTCTCATTCTGTCCAGCTGCCCAGTGAGAAATGGAAAAACAATGAACTCGAACCAAGTGCTGCCAATATATTTGAGGCTGTAAAGCCAGATAGTGAGTGTGGCAAAGAAAGCATGATAAGCACTAATCAGAATGATACAGCACAGAAGGATGCCATTCAGCCCATTGTGTCAGTGCTGACTCTCTGAAAGAGTCCGATTAGTCCCGCTCTCCTGATCATTTCCCACTGCAAATATTTCCCCTTCAACTATTTATCCAATTCCCTTTTGGAAGTTACTGTTGAATCTGCTTCCACGGCCCTTTTAGGCAGAGTGTTCCAACATCACAAAAACTAGCTGCTGAGAAAAACCCCTCATCTTCCCCCTCTGGCTCCTCTGCCAAATATCTTAAATCTGTACAATCTGACTTGTTTTTGCATCTTCCTGGACACAATTTTTGAAGTGTCTTTTTATAATTGTCCCAGAGGGTCATTTTAGCTTCAATTATTTTGAAGGAATGCAGCATGTATGTACAATACTAGCACACATTGGGACTTACATAAAATCACACAAGTCCCTGTTGATTGCAGTTGGGAACACTGATAAACTAACCTGAGATAAATCTCAAAACAGTATTTGTTTGCATATCAGTGACTTGTCTGTAGAAAAATACCACACAGAGAGCCCTTTAAGACCAATTCTCAGAGACAAGCAGGTCGAGGATAAAACATGACGCTTGCACCCGAATTTTAAATATTAACACTTTTATTAATGCTATCATTCTATGTCAGCCTAAGATAGCTCTAAATCAGCAGTAATGAGCAAGGGTCATTGAAGCCTGATAGCAACATTGTTCAGGGGCTGACGAATTTTTAATCAGAAAGAGTTAAGGCTTCTTGTCAGTCCAATGATGAACCAAAGCCTTCCCGGACAGATTACCTTTAATAACAAAACAAAAACAGAATTACCTGGAAAAACTCAGCAGGTCTGGCAGCATCGGTGGAGAAGAAAAGAGTTGACGTTTCGGGTCCACACGACCCTTCAACAGAACTGAAGTATAGTTAGGAGAGGGGTGAAATATAAGCTGCTTTAAGGTGGGGGGGCGGGGGGAGAGAAGTTGAGGGTGGGGTGGTTGTAGGGACAAGCAAGCACTACAACCACCCACCCTCAACTTCTCTCCCCCCACCCCCCGCCCCCCCACCTTAAACCAGCTTATATTTCACCCCTCTCCTAACTATACTTCAGTTCTGTTGAAGGGTCGTGTGGACCCGAAACGTCAACTCTTTTCTTCTCCACCGATGTTGCCAGACCTGCTGGGTTTTTCCAGTTAATTCTGTTTTTGTTTTGGATTTCTAGTATCCGCAGTAGTTTTTTTGTTTTTACCTTTAATAATTTGTTCCTACAGCAGAGTTACATTTTTCAGCGGGATTTCCACCACCCCCGCCCCTCCCCCTCTCGCAAACCTTTAACTCTTTCTGGATCCAAATAGCATTTCTTCACCAACATAAGAAGGTATGTATAATCAATCAAAAAACTACTGCTGATGCTGGAAATCCAAAACAAAAACAGAATTACCTGGAAAAACTCAGCAGGTCTGGCAGCATCGGTGGAGAAGAAAAGAGTAGACGTTTGGACTCGAAACGTCGACTCTTTTCTTCTCCACCGATGCTGCCAGACCTGAGTTTTTCCAGGTAATTCTGTTTTTGTTATGTATAATCAATCACCTGTTTCCAACACAAAGTGGGCTATCTTTGTGAAAAGGTGTTAACGGATTCTAAGTGGGTGCTCCATGAAGAAGACACGCCTGTTTGCAAGTCTGATTTTAGCAAGAAAATTTGGTCCTAATTGCTGATTCCATAATTTGAAATTGCTTGCAGATGTTAAACCTGACACCTGCAGCTCGAGAACTCAAGCGCAAATTTGACACGATTTGCCTGGGGCAGTACTTGTGGGCTCCATGCACCCACTTCCACTGAAGGTGTGGAGGGTGCTGACTGGCAGACTGGATGTCTCAGGGACTGAGGGTACACAGCTTTACCCAAACAGGAGACGAAGGAGGTCCAGATGAGGAGGGATGTCCTGTACCTGCTGTGGAGTATGTGTCCGCCTCACTCTCCTATCCCTCTCTCCTGAAGCAGCTGGGGCTACTCCACCGGGCCTCATGTGCTCTCCCATTCCTCATCCAGTCTAAGGGGGGTTCCCTAGAAAGAAGCTGATGACCAAGTGCTCCCTTTCTCCGGGTGTCTCCTTTAAGGGGTCCAATAAAATAGGAGAGCACAACACCCACTCTCTCTGGTTGAAGTCCGCAGAGAATTTGCAGAATGAATGTTCCACGAATGTTGATGAAGTCAAAGTGTCCCAGAAAGTCTCCTGTGTGATGTGCTCCAGAGAGTTCTCTTCACAGCTCAAGCAGCAATGAATGTGAAATAGTGACTAGGCCTTAAAGTAATGTTTGAACATGAACACCATGTTTACTCCCAAATAGTTGGTTGTTGTTTGGAGAGGCCGTTAGGTGAAACGCTAACCACCAAAATACCATGCGACTTCCTTAATGAGAACTAGCAGGGTTTTAAATGGTAACGAGCCCCTTAATGAGCCTCCGGGTAACTGTGCCCTGCACAGGCTTCAACTCTTTTACCAAGATGGCAATTTGTGCTAAACATGGGCTGAACCTGGGAGGGACTTTAACAATTGAATATGCTGCCCAAAATCAAACCTCACTGCACTGAAGAAGGTCAACATGCCTGTGCCAGCACTTTGACAGAGCTAGCCAAATAATCCTATTTCCCCCTTTCCCCATAGCCCTGCAAACGTTTCCCTTTCAAGTTTTTATCCAATTCTCTTTTGCAAGCTCCTACTGAATCTGCTCCCACCACCTTTTCAGATAGTACGGTACAGATCACAACTACTCGCACTGTGAAAAAATGTCTCCTCATCTCCCTCCACTGACATATTTCCCAGTTGACTTAAACCTGGGTCTTCTGGTTACTAACCTTCCTGCCAGTGGAAACAGTTTCTCCCTGTCGAACCTACCAAAACTCCTAATAATTTTTCAACGTCTCCATTAAATCTCCACTTAGCCTTCTCTGCTCTATGAAGAACAACCCCAGCTACTCAAGACACTGCAAAATGTGGGAATATATAAATGGAGCAGATGGGAAATTAAATTTAAAATATCAACACATGATATGAAGGCGGAGTTAACTAAAGTGAACTGGGAAACTAGGTTAAAAGGTCAAACAATAGAGTTGCAGTGGCAGACTTTTAAGGAAATATTTAACAACTCTCAGCAAAGATTTAACCCAGTGAGAAAGTAAGACTCTTTGAGAAGGATGCATCATCCGTGGCTAAATAAGGAAGTTATGCAAAGTATCAAATTGAAAGAAACACTGTATAATTCTGCAAAAGTTAGTGATAGGTTAGAAGATTGGACAGATTTTAAGAACAAGCAAAGGATGACAAAATAAATGAAGAGAGAGAAAGTAGAGTATGAGAGAAAGCTAGCTGGAAATATAAAAAAAAACAGATAGTAAGAGTTTCTGTAAGTATTTAAAAAGGAAAAGATCGACTAAAGTGAGTGTCCTCCAGAGAGTGAGTCTGGGGAATTAATAACAGAAAACAAGGAAATGGCAGAGGGACTGGACAGGTATTTTGTCGGCCTTCACTGTAGAAGACTTGGAAAATTTCCCAAAGATACTTGCAACGATCTGGAAAGGTTGAACTGGTTGGAGCTCTTTCCTCTGAAAAAACGGATGGCTAAGTGTCTTTAAAAGGTCTTTATATTTATGAAACGGTTGGAGAAGTTGGATGTGGAAACACTACTTTGACTTGTGAGTGAGACCAGAGAAAGGTGACATAAACCTAAGGCAGCTAGTAGCAGGTCAAACAAATAATTTAGCAGGAATTTCTTTCTCCAGAGAGTGATGAGAATGTGGAACTTGCTGCCATGTGGAGCGATTGAAGTGTATTGGTGAATTTAAGGGGAAGCTTGATGCACACATGAGGGAGAAGGTAATGGACTGATATAAGGTGCAAGGATGGGTAGGGCTCTTTTTAATGGGAGGAGACTCATGTTGAGCATAACCACCATAGGTTAGTTGTGCCAAATGGCCTATTAATGTGTTGATACTGATTCAGTGTAATTCTATGTACTAGTTTTACTGATGTTGCTCTGATGAAAAAGTAATGCCCCATCCTAACAGGTACCCAGAAATCATAGGCATTAGGCCTTGTGCATGTTTGGAGTGTACTTGCTGTTCCCCTCCCCCATCCTAGCCCACCATGGGATATCCAAAAAATTCCTGGAGAAAGTAAAGGGGATGTTCTTTGAGTTGAGTGGATAGGAAAATCTAACTTGCTCTGTACACCAATTCTTCTTGTTTTGCAATTCTACTGCTGTGTTTCCCACACATTGCAGCATGTTCATCTGCACAGACTGAGAAATGTGCATTAATATGCCAGATTTGGCAAATATACCTCCTGGCATTTGTACACTTCCACAACCCATCCTTTATGAATTTAATACTTCTAAAAATGAAAATTGGAGTGAGTACCTTTGATTTGAAAAGAAGTGTAAAGGACTGGTGTTGCCATTTTTAAACATTGAGCCGATTCCTTCGATGGTGTGTGGGCTTGGATCAGGACCAGAGGGAGAACATGACAGTGTTGGGGTGAATGGTCCTACATGCCAGTCCATCCCAGGAGATTCAGTTCCCCACTATTTCCCAGCTTTGCAAACTTCAAAATTAACAACCCTCAAGCAAAACTGCATTCTGGAAAGTCTTCTTTATTGTCACAAAGTAGTGAATGTGTGAAATGGAGTGCCGACAAAACCAGTTAATAAAGTGTCTACTAACTGCTTTTAAATAGAGCTGGAAAGTATCTGTTTAGGAACAGGACCTAAGGTCATTCTTGATAGAAATGATCAAACATTCGAAGGGCCGCAATGGTTTCGGAGCTGAAGGGACCACAGAAATGTCATCCCATGGAAAGCAGCCAATTGAAGATGAATAATGTAGGTGGGGAGGTCACATAGGAATCTTGCAGTAACACTAATTACCTCGGGGAACAAGAAGAGAACTTGGCAGAACCTTACCTCAAGCAATTAAGTAGAGTTGGGAAGAATCCATGAACAGGCTGTATCAAATGTCCTTTTCCTTGTTCCGTGTCTTTTTACATTAGCTGTAAAATTACTGGATCTATATTGGGGAGCCCTGAACAGAAAGAGAGCCATTTGGAATGAACCAGTGTATTTTGCTGCCAGCTTATATTTATTTAGTTATTTATTTGTGGTATTTCTTTCTTCAGGAGGTTCCTAAATGAAAATTCATATGCACTTCTACCAGCATTCTACCAGATAGAATTTGTGGGACATGGTGGTGTAGTGGTAATGTCACTGGAGTAGTAACCCAGGGGCCCTGACTAATGTTCCTGGGGGTCAAGTGTTCAAATCCCACCATGGTAGAATTCAAATTAGTAATGGTGACCATGAAATTGCTGATTGTTGTAAAAAAAAACATCTGGGTCATTGATGTGCTTTAGGGAATCTGCTATCCTTACCTGGTCTGGCCTACATGTGACTCTAGACCCACAGCAATGTGGTTGACTCTAAACTGCCCTCTGAAATGGCCTGGCAAGGTGCTGAGTTCAAGGGCAATTAGGGATGGCAAGCAATGCTGGCCTTGCCAGTGATGCCCATGCCCTATGGAAGGAAACCACTTACAGAAAACAGGTAATATCAGACACACCAGATAATTTCTGGCCCAGGCTAAGCTACGAAATGGGTTTATTCACACTTTGAATTATTCTCAAAAGCCAGCATTCTAGGTGAGATCCTGAGCAGCGCAGTATGGAACAACAATTTGCATTTATACAGCACCGTTAACATAATAAAACATTCCATGGGGCTGCATATGAGCCTTAACCAGCAAAGCTTGACACAGGATCACAGAAGGAGATTTAGGACAGGCGACTAACAACTTGGGGCAGGATTATCCAGCACCGCCGGGATCGCTCAGTCCTGCTGAAAGTCAATGGCTTGCCTGCCGCAGCCTGCATGGTGGGGCCCACCACGGCAGGGCCTTGGTCAAAGAGGTAGGATGAAGAAGCATCTTAAAAGAGCGATGGGAGGTGGAGAGGGAATTCCAGAGTTTAGGACCTAGTCAGCTGAAGGCACCAACACCAAGGGAGATTGGGGATACTTAAGAGGCCGGAATTGGAGTAATGCAGGTTTCTCAGAGGCCTGTAGACTTGGTCGAGGTACAGAGGACATGGACATGGATTCAAAAATATGGAGGAGAAATTTAAAATCGAGGCATTACTAGACCAGGGTTCAACAAAAGTCAGCAAGCACACTGATGAATGGGACTTGGCACGAGTTAGGACATGGGCAGTAGAGTCCGGATGACCTGAGGTTTTTGCCGGGTGCAAGTTGGGGAGAAGTGTGGCGTGGTGGGGCAGGGGGGTGGGTTGTTGACGGGGAGAGCATTTTGATCGCTGAGTTTAGAGATAGCAAAGGCATGGACAAGTGTTTCAGCAGCAGATGAACTAAAAGGCCAAGGTTGCGCACTGTCTGATTCAGCCTCAGACAGGCTTAGAAACAGCTCACAACTTGTTAATTAAACCATTCCATCAGAACAGGCCATTTGCATTATTCTTACAGACAATATAAACAAACAATCTTGCTCCTCAGCAAAAAAAACTGAATACAATCTATAATTAAGCACAACCTAATAGAACTTAATTCATCTCCACACAGCATGACAAGACAAGCTGAGCTGAGTCACTTCTGTTTTTTGATCCAGTTTCCCTTTAGTTAATCCTTAGCAGGCTATCCTGACAGAAAGAAAAAAACTGCATTTCCAAAGCTCCTTTCATGACCTTCAGATGTCTCAAAGTGTTACCAATGAAGTACTTTTGAAGTATAGACACTGGTGTAATGTAGGGAAACACAGAAGCTAGTTTGCACGCAGCAAATAGCGATGCAGTAATCAACAGATAATCTGCTTTAGCGGACGAACCCTGCAACAGAATGGCAAGGCCTGAGAAGCCCCCACTTCTGGTTGTGAGGCCTAACCTCACATTGAGCTGTGGAGAACAGCAGGCCAGGTGCAACTGAAGATCAGACCGTCTTTGGCATTGCAGTGACTCTGGGGTAAGTGAGTGACGGGGGTGGCTGAGAAGTGGGGGGAAGGTTTGGGGTGGAGACAGTGGTGCCAACTGGGGAGAGGAAGTGGGGAGTGGATGCTGGGGGCAGGGGGCATGGGACTAAGGATTGGGCACTGAGCTCTAGCGATTCAGGAAGCAATGACAATGGATGGGAATTAGTGCCCAGCAGGAGGGGAGGGAGGGAGTTACAGCCAAATTTCTAGGCCAAGACCTTTATCTCATTGTACTTGAGTTGATATGGCACAGCCTGAGGATCAAGCCCAGGACATCCCCTGCACCACTCTCCCCTCTCCTAATCTGTATGACTCTGCTCATCACAACAGAAACATGCTCTGTCTTCAGGGAATCTAAGTGGGAATCATTATAATTATTGTTAGCATTCTTCATAATTTTATGTCTCTTCCTGGTAGTTCTGTCTAAGCAGTGATTATTGATGCCATAATTGGGGGATAATGAGTTTAAATTAATTTACTGCACCTGACAGTGGAATTAGCTGCTTTAATATTCAGGTTGTGCAGGCAGGAACCAAAATTGGCTGCGATGTGGATTAATTCAAGCTCAGTAACTCCTCCAATTCTCCCAAATACGTCAGAGGCTCCAAATAAAACTGATCCCGCAAAAAAGAACCAGGCGGAAAGCGCACAAAAGTTAACAGATCCCAACTGGGTGAATTTTAGGCGCGATATGGGGTGGAATTTGATGGCCGCTCCCACCAGTGGGATTTTCCGGTCCTGCTGAAGTCAATGGACTTTTGAATGGCTAGCCGTATTTTCAGGCCCTGCCCCCACCATGACGGGGCTGTCAAATTCCGCCCATGAGAATGAAACACCCCCTTATAAGCTGTATAAACTGCCCTCAGAGTGTGGTGTCCAAATTACCCTAATTTCCAATAGCAATTGTGGAGAGTACAGAGGGGAGAAGGTTTTTCCACAGCTGTACAAAGCCCTGGTTAGATCACACCTGGAGGACTGAGTAAAGTTCTAGACCCACACTTTAGAAAGGATATATTGATCTTGGAGGGAGCGCACAGCAGATTCACTAGAATGTTATCAGGGCCCCAAGGGTTAGATCATGAGAGGAGTTTACATAAACTAGGTCTCCTCTACATTGGGGAGACTAAATGCAGACTGGGTGAGTGCTTTGCGGAACCCCCTCACTCAGTCCGCAATCATAACCCCAGCCTTCCTGTCGCTTGCCATTTCAATTCGCCGTCTTGCTCTCCTGCTCACATCTGTGTCCTCGGCCTGCTGCAATGTTCCAGTGAAGCCCAACGCTACCTGGAGGAACAGCACCTCATCTTCCAATTAGACACTTTACTTCCTTCTGGACTTAATGTTGAGTTCAACCACTTCAAACCATGAACTTTGCCCTCTATTTTGAGTTTTTTCCCCCCAAGTGCCAGTCTGTATCTTATTCTCATGTTTTTTGCTTTCAGACATTGCTGACCTTTATTCTGCTATTAACACCTACTCTGGACCAAAGTTAGCATTCCCTTTGTGTGGCGTGATATCTTGCTCGGCGGGCACGCTTCCGACTGTCGCACGCGCCCACTGACAATTAAGCGGGCAATTAAGCCCATTAAGGAGGCACTTGAACATGATTTTTCGTGGCCCGTCCACCTTTACTGTTGGCAGACGGGCCAATCGACCAGGCGGCCTTTACATTTTCACTTAAAACTCAATCCAGGGCGGGATGAAACCTCCGTGGGGAAATAAAATAAAAAGAGATACCTGGGGACTGTTGTTTTATGAGTTATGCTTTCAGGTGCTCGATTGTGCTGCATGGACATATTTTGTAGCACTTTTGTGGTTTTGTTTATTCTGTGGAGGTCTGCAGCTCCCTGGGGCAGCTGTCTGCCTCAGCGAGCTCAGTGCAAGTGCCCACTAGCACCTGCGGTGACGCTGGCGCCTGCCCTCTTCCCACCCTCTTCCCGCCCCCACCAGCAGCACTGAGCCTTTCTCAGGCCGTTAATTGAGTGAAATCGCGGTCGGGTGCCAATCGCAGTCGGGGGCCCGTTTCCCGTCTGCTCCCGGGCCCACCTATCGCGCGTGCCGAATGAGTGAAAAATTGAGGCCATGCAGCTGCAGGTGAGTAAAGTGCAGGACAAGTGAAGTGACTTCCAAGAAGTTGGCACTAACCTGTCAAGCAGTGACAGCATTCTGAGAAGGAGCAAGCCTCTCACCTGGCCATGGCTGCAGCGCTTTAGTTTCACTGATCAAATATTTCCCAGCCTGTCAGATTCATTAAAGAAGCTCTTCCCGCTGTGTACTTGCCTCACTGATCCGGGTGAGTTACTGGCAGCTCGTGAAATAGGTCCATTGGCTTTGCTAAGACACAACCTAATGAGTTATTTGAATGTTTGAATGACTTAACCAACAGCTGCATGGGATTTCACCACTCGCCTTCAAACCCACTAGGGTAAAACCTAGAAGAGGGTGGGATGATGTTGGGATTCAGATTTGATGCCGCTTTTAATGGATTTAACTCCCAACACACGCCCAAGGCTCCCTTTGCCTGGGGAAATTCGAACCTTTGAGTCTAACTTCAGTAAAGGGGGATATGGCACAGACATTATAGCTTAAGGAGGATAAATGTGAAATATTGGAGGGGGTAAAGGTAGTGAAAGAAGAAATATTAAGTGGTTAGCATTTTGAAAGTGGGTGAAGTGGCAGGCCCTGATGAAGTGTATACCAGGCTGTTAAGAGAAGCAAGGGTGGAAATAGCAGAGGCTCTGGCCATCACTATGTAATCCTCTGTGGCTACAGGTAGGGTGCCGGAGGGCTACCAACATCTTACATTTGTTTAAAAAGAGTGGAAGGGATAGACCAAATAACTGCAGGCTTGTCAGCCTAACCTCAGAGGTGCCAAATTAGTGTAAGAAATTCTGAGGGACGGTATAAATTGCCATTCAGAAAGATTAATCAAAGATAGTCAGCGCAGATTTGTTAGGGAAGGGGATGTCTAACTATCCTGATTGAATTTTTTGAGGAGGTAACAAAGAGGGTTGATGAGGGCAGTAGAATTAATGTATTCTATATAGATTTTAGCAAGGCTTTTGTTACGGTCCCACATGGCATCTCTGGTCAGAAGAGTAACAGTCCATGGGATCGAAGGGCAAGTGGCAAGTTGGATCCAAAATCGTCTCAGTGGCAGGGAGCAAAGAGTAATGGTTGGTCATGATGGAGAAAACTGTAGACTGCAGGAAGATATCAATGGACTGAGCAGAAAAGTGGCAAAATGAATTCATTTCAGAGAAGTGAAAGGTAATGCATTTACAGAAGGCCAACAAAGCAAGGGAAGACACAATAAATGGTCACAAACTGAGAAGTGTAGAGAAACAGAGGGATCTTGGAGTGCATGTCCCTGAGCGTAACAGAGCTGTAATGTAGGCAAGAAGAAGGTTTACGGGATACTTGCCTTTAATTAGCCAAGCTGTAGAGTGTAAAAGGTGGGTGTATAAAACACAGGTTAGGCCACATTTCTGTACATTCCTGGACATATCATGGGAAGGATGTAATCACACTAAAGACAGCATAGAGGAGATTAAGGGAATGTTTGCCGGGACTGGAGAATTTTAGTTATGAGGAAAGATTGGACAGGGTAGCGTAGTTTTCTTTGGAACAAAAGAGGCTAAGGGGAAACTTAATTCAGATGTAGAAAATGAGGGACCTGGATAGAGTGATAGGTAGGACATATTTCCCTCAGCAAAGAGGTCAATAACCGAGGATCATAGACTCAAAGTGATTGATCAAAGGATTTGAGGAGAAATATTTTCACCCAGAGGGTGATGGGATTTTGGAACTCACTGCCTGAAAGGGTGGTAGAAGCAGAAACCCTCATCACTCTTAAAAAGTACTTGGATAAACACTTGCTATAACCTAAAGGGCTAAGGATCAATAAGTAGAATGTGGGATTAGGCAGCATAGATATTTTTCAGCCAGCACAAACACAATTGCCTGAATGGCTTCCTTTTGTGCCTTAAATTTCTATGATTCTATGGAAAGGTTCAAGGCGCTGAGGGGCCTACTCCTGTTCCAATTAAGAGCTCATTGACATCTTCATCACTAAGATTGGAACAATCCATTTAACTGTCTCTGCCACAATCCTCCCACCCACAATTTTCAAAAATTGTTCTTTCATGGGATGTGGGTGTCACTGTCAAGGCCAGCATTTATTAGCCATCCCTAATTGCCCTTGATCTGAGTGGCTTGCTAGGCCATTTCAGAGTCTGGAGTCACATGTAGGTAAACAGAGGGGATTTTATGACCACCAACAATGATTTCATGGTCACTATTACTGAGGCTAACTGTTAATCCCAGGTTTTATTAATTGAATTCAAACTCCACCAGGTGCTGTGGCAGGATTTGAACTCTTGTCTGCAGAGCATTAGCCTAGACTTCTAGACTGCTCATCTATTGACATTACCACTATGCCACCATCTCCCCCCAGTCAGTAATGCGTGTGATACATTTATTATTCTGTGTGATACATTGATTGATGTTGACACATTCATAGGTGTGAGATACATTTCTTGGCCTTGTTACAGGCATAAAGTGTGTGAGGCCTTGCTGTGGAAGAAGTAACACTTTTGGTCTCTCGGATATATAATTGCCTCAGGATTTTCTAAACATATCTTCATAATTAATTAAAATTGAACAGTTGTCAGAATAATGATTGCCACTTCAACGGCAATGCCTAAGCTTTTCTTTAACTCCTCTGCCCTGACAGTGCAATAAATCTGCTTCAAGTGGGCCAGAATAAATAAACAAATGCTTTCATAATTTGTTGCTCAGAAGAAAAAGAGTGTTTTTTTATGAGTTTTATCACCTGAGAGAGCCCACATTTGGAATCGGCTTGACAAGTGGGTATTAATTCCAGTATTTGAGTTGTCAGAGGGGAAGGATTCCCAAATGGAGCCCCATCCTTGTGCTCAGAACATTTCACAATTATTTTTTCTGTCCCGTGGGGTTATTTTCCAGTATTTCACAGTATCGATAATAATTCTGGCTGAACTCTCTGATGGCTCCTGTTCAATTATTAAAGAAGGTTGACAAAGGAAATATTTTGTAGTTTCCGTGTCGATGTCATTTTGAAAGCTGCAAAGGTTGCCCAGCACTGGGAAAGTGAAGGGGGTGAGACAGAAGCTGCCTGAGACTATTCTAACTAACTCAAAAAGGCACCAAAACATGCTGCCTTAAAATTCTGATTACTGTTAGACTTCATTCCAAACAGCCCAAAAAAAAAACTAGCTGGAAATGACAATTCTTTGAAGAGTTGAGTGCAAGGGAAATAGTTGGAGATTTCAGGCTTGTTTTCCAGCTCAATTGGCAAGAGAAAGGGAAAGCTTATTTGCAGTGCACAGTCATCTTCCAAACAATTACAAGTCCCTCGGAGACCAATATTCTCACAACTTTATAATAACTTAATAATTTTATCGTTCCTCATCACTCCTGGCAGGTAGAGAGTGCAGACACTTGGAATAGCAGCAAGCCATTTTCAGAAAAGAAGCTACTGCAATTGTCAGAATCTGTTTCCATAAAAATTATGTAGCAAGATCACATATTCTGGGCGAGCCAAGAAAGTCTCTTAATACAGCATAGAAGACATTTGAAAGTATTAATTGGGCTCTTGCAGTGTTGCTAGAGTTGCTAACCCTTTCTTTTCTTTGGACACTTCCAATTATTAGTGATTAAAAATATTGGAGATGGGGAATGGGGAGGTTCAGCTGACAGTCAAGAATCACCCAGTCAGGTAGCAGAGCATATTTTCCAACGGCCTGTAGGAGGGGCAGGGCACCTTGGAGATGGATGTGTCAAGTGGCCAATTTTGAGATTATGGGGGTGGCTTGGCCATGCGCTGAAACCTTTAGGAATATGTCGAACCAGAGCTGGCATATCTAATGTGGCAGCTCAGTGGGCAGCACTCTTGCCCCTGAGTCAGAAGATTGTAGTTTAAAATCCCACTCCAGAGACTTCAGGGTAACAGGTTAGGATGACATAAACAAAAGCAAAATACTGCAGATGCTGGAAATCTGAAATAAAAACAGAAAATTCTGGAAAAAGTCAGTAGGCCTGGCAACATTTCAAGTCCATATGACTCTTCTTCAGAGCTAAAGAGAAGTAAAAACGTGATGGATTTTAAAAGGTGAAGGAACAGGTGGAGCAAAATAGAAGATCAGGGATAGGTGGGAATTCAGGAGAGATTGACAAAGATGTCATGGACACAAGGCAAAGGGAGTGTTAATGGTTGTATTAAAGACTAAAGAAGATGCTGATAGTGGAATAAAGGTAAGAAAGCAGAATGTGTTAATAACTAAACAAGGGTCAGCACTTTGTGAAATCAAAACATAAGAACAAGTGACAGATGGCCCTGAGGGGGTGGGGCAGAGGGGGTGGTGGCTGTGGAAAAATGGATTTAAAAAGGGGTCAAGATGGAGGAGAGAATTCATGCTTTGAAGTTGTTAAATTCAATGTTATGTTCAGAAGGCTGTAAAGTGCCTAATCAGAAGATGAGGTGCTGTTCCTCCAGTTTGGATTAGGCTGACACTCCAGCGCAGTACTGAGGAAGTGCTGCACTGTCAGCGATGCTGTCTTTCAGATGAGGTGTTAAACTGAAGCATCTGCCTACCCTCTTGGGGGTAAAAGACCCTATGGCATCATTTTGAAGAGGAGTGGGGAGGCTCTCCTCGGGGTCCTGACCAGTATTTATCCCACAAACAATGTAAAATAAAGCGGATTATCTGGACATGATTACCTTGTTGTTTGTGAGAATTTGCTTTGTGCAGATTAGCTTTCCTGTTTCCTGCATTACAACAGTGACTGCACCTCAAAAGTACTTCATTGGCTACAAAGTGCTTTGGAACATCTGGTGGCCATGTAAGGAGCTATCTAAATGCATGTCTTTTTAATGCATTGCTCAATATAAGCCTTTCAGGTTCTGAAGTTTTTGTTGCAAACTAAATAAAGAGGTGTGAAGCAGATAAAAGCTTTTTGTCATTGATATTATGAATGACCCTGATTGATTGACATCTTTTAAGAGGTTGTACGATGAGTAGTTGTTTACAGAGGAGGTTTTCAAAGACTCTCTGCTTATTGTATCAGGAACTGGCACATTTCAAACACTTGCCAGGTTCGCCAATGGTTCATTGGTTCTGTACACAGTGGATGCTTTGGAGGATGCATGTGAGGCATGGAAAGGGCATGGGGCATATGAGGGGCATGGAAAGGACATAAGGGGAAATAGAGGGTGCTTGGGGCATGGAGAGAGAAAAAGATATATGGGGGAATGGATCAGGGCATGGGAGATATGAGGAGTTATGGTGGGGCATGGCATCTTGGAGAATGGAGGGGATGAGGCTTGACAGCCGAATACTCATGATTACTACAGGGCTGATGTCCCAGTAAATGGAGGCGGGCTTTCTAGCTTGCCGGCCTTGCCATCCACCCACCTCCTTTCCCCTTGGACCTGCCTTCGGACGTCGTGGGCCAGAATCTACCCCGCCACCGCTTCCCCAATATGGCAGGTCAGGATCTCCTTCAGGGAGACGGGTTTGCTGAGCTGGGAACTTTCCTGACTCCCATTTCCCATCTCCTTCAAGAAAATCTGGTCGAATATATCACATGGGCTGAGATAAGGTGAAACAATCCTGCACAAATTACTAATACTGAAAGATATATACCTCATTTACCATTTGTGATATTATTTGCATACCACTTTAGTGAGTAACATTCTCCATTCCTATGCAATGTCAGTAAGGTTTCATTTCTATCGCCCCAGCCTTGCCCGATGCACTGTGTAATTTTAACACCCATTTCTGCCATAGTTGACGGAGAGCTGCAGCAAGGGGACGGCATAAAAACAGCTTTCAGAAAATCCAACAGCTGCAAAATTGAATTACCCTAAAAATGGTTGCAGGCGTTGAAATGTGGGATTAATCTGTGACTGTTACTCCTGACACTGCCTGCTCATTGAAATGATTGCAGTATGCAGCCACCATTGAGAACGCTGTTGACTGGCTACATGACTGAGCAAAGGGTGCAAGCCTACACCTCTTAAAGGCAGGGGAGGGGGTGGACGGGGGCAGTGCAATTTGACTGGAGCAGGTGCTGGAAGTCATTCTAGAAATGAGTTTGAATGTTGCTGAAAGAGGGACCTGTTGCTGAAGATTTCCATTCAAAACTCATTAGAACAAACACAAGAATGCCAAATTTCAACCCATCACTACAGGAGAAAAGGATGCTGATTAGCTGTTAGTGTAGCTATTAGCACGCTCAGGATTGTTCAGTGAGTGCTGCTCAATCACGGAATCAGGTCTTACAGTGGACATTTTGGTTTGGGTTTTGCAAGCGTGGGTCTGCACTGTCTACAGTCAGCATCCTCCCTCTTGCAGGACAAGGTAATACAAAATGAGAGGCAGCAGGAGCTAATGTCCTAATCTCCATGAAGAAGACAGTGCTCAGCATCAACAGGGCAGCCATGACTGAGGCTGTGGCCGGCGCGGGGTTGGAAGGATTGTAGAGGGCTGTATGCTCAAACCTAATCCACCTTCTCACTTACCCCAGTTCCCAAACTCTCTTTCGATTTACAAGCTTTTAGTGGTGTAAGCATCTCTCCTTTCTGTCGCTCCCCTCAGCACAACTTTACCATTTGTGTCTGTCTCCCTTCAGATACACAAGAACTGCAAACCTAGCCAGGTAATGGTAGAAGAGTGGGAAGGCAGTGGTGAGGGAGAAACCCTGTCATTCGCTCTCACGCCAGCTCGGATACGGAAACTGCGATTACCTTAGAGGGTCTGCAGAGGTGAGATCTGCACATGGTGAAATATCAGGCATGTGAACTTAAACCAGGGCAGGGGACAAGGGTAGCATAGGTGCCAACTTGCCAAAGGGCAAAGTCGCACATGAGTTCTGCTGCAGAGGACTCAGATGAACACTTCAATGGGTTGGCTTAAAGAAAAAGGCTGATGGGCTTATATACCGAAATGCTTGGTGTATTGGCAGGGCTGCCACAAAGCCTGTGTACTATGTCAAGGAACATGGAGAAGCCCAATGCTAGCTTTCCCCAAAGCTTTGTGCAGAGCCTGGAGCTCACCCTGTCCAGCATAGAAATGCCAGTCCTGGGAATAGACCAGGAGAGTCCTGTCAGCAGGAAGGGATGATTATCAGTCCATCGAGTGGCTTGTTTCTGTGCAGTATATCCCATGTAATACTATGTAATCTTCCACCCATTCAGCATCTGGAGTTAAAGGGCAGGATTTTTACCTCGCTGGGTGGGCGCAACGGGTGGACCCAGGAGCGGCCAGGAAACCATGATTTCACTCTGGCTGGCCAATTAACAGCCAGCCAGCGTGAAAGGCACGCTTAGAGCCTCAGAGTAGCCAGGTTGGGGGCGGGAGGAGTGCGAGTGCAGAAGTGTACACACGCATGCAGGTGTGCTCACGGAAAGCTCCCTGAAGGCACTGAGCTACCTCAGGGAGCTGAAGATTTTTAACATTAAAAAGAAAGATTTCAAAAATAAGGAAAACATGTCCCCTCACGTGACTCTGTCACATGAGCAGGGACATGTTAAAAATGAGTTTTATTGTGATTTCTATTTATTTTTTATTTACTGCCTGAAAGCTCATCCTGCCTATGTATGAAGTTTCGTTAAAAATGCAAAGGCTGCCTGGCCTATTTGCCCCCCCGCCCGTCAGCCGAACGGTTGGATGGGGCAGCGAAAAATTCATTTCAATTAATTGATTAGGGGTCTTAATAGGCCTCTTAATTGTCAGCAGGCGTGCTGCCGCCTCTCGCGCA
Organism: Cetorhinus maximus; assembly: GCF_964194155.1. NCBI lineage: Eukaryota > Metazoa > Chordata > Chondrichthyes > Lamniformes > Cetorhinidae > Cetorhinus > Cetorhinus maximus. The sequence goes on along the minus strand of NC_135883.1, from coordinate 41,926,007 downwards.
TGCCCACCGAATGAAGAGCGAGAGTGGACAATGCTCGCCCGACGCCATTGCGCACTCTTTCACTTCCATTCGAGTCAGGCGGGCACTTGCCCATGGGACAAAAGATCCTGTCCAAAGTCTACGTGCCTCATGTCATCAACATAGAGTTACTTTAACTGAGAATTTACCTTTAAAGAAAGGAAGCCTTGTAGTTCTATGGTGCCTTTCAAAAAGGACAACCCAAAGTGCTGCACAGCTAATGAGGTAGTTTTGACAAATAGTCAAGGCTGTAGTGTTGTAATTGGAGTGACTGCCTGTGCGGGAATGATTAATGACCTTTTGTTTAATGTCTGCTGTAAATCTAAATTTCTACATGAAGTAGTGTTGGGGATGGGTCAACAAAGCAAAAATGCGAGCTGCTCCATAACTGCTATCAACAAGGGGGCTTAACCTTAAAATTAAAGGCTCGATTGTTGAGAGGTGGTGTCAGGAAGCACTTCTTCACACAAGGGGTAGTGGGAATCTGGAACGCTCTCCCCGCAAAAAGCTGTCGAGGCTGGGGAGCAATTAAAAATTTTACAAACCAAATTGCTCGATTTTTGTTAGGCAGGGGTATTGAGCGTTCCGCAGCCAAGGGGGATTGATGAAGTTAAAGTATAATTGAATGGCAGAACAGGCTCAAGGGGCTGAATGGGCCTCCTCCTGTTCCTATGGGCAGAATTTTACCCTTGGCATGCGGGCGCACGCCCAACACGCCCGTGCGTGAAATAAAGCGCATTGACAACAGACGAGTGTCCTGACGTCAACGCGCACTCTCACGATATTTCTCTGGGTGGGCGCGCGGTGAAGAAGGAGGTGCGCCCGCCATTAATTAGGTGGCCAGTTAAGGCCCTTGAGAGGCCAATTGTCTCCGAGTCTACAAAGCCCGTGCGATTTTCAGGCCATCGCATGGGTAAAATGGACAGACGGGCAGGCCACAATTTGCAAAACCTCATCTATGCGCTGGATAAGAAGGGTCAGTGGGCTTGACAAAGCGAATAGTGAGTAGTTTTGGATATTGCTGCGGCCGCTTGCTTCTGGACAGCTTCATTTCGCCTCAGAGCGGCATTCAGAACATTTGGAGGCTTCAGTTCAAGACTCAGTGTTGTCTTCCAGGCCCCCGAAGGATTCACACCACATGGGGCCTTCCAGGTATCAGACAGCCTTCCCTTATCCTGGTAATGGGGATTGTGCTGGAGGCACCTCCTCCTCTGAGGAAGAGAGGGCCAGAAGGGAGAGGAGGCCAGGGGCTGCTGAGACTGCATTTGAACCGGTCGCTGAGTTGCCATTGGACCCGGCGAACATTAAGCCCCTGCCCCCGCCAGCCCCTTCGCACTCATTCAAAGGCCGCACCTCACACTAGGCGGGCCTTATTTGGCGGAGCGCTGCCAATCGCGGTCGGCGGTCAGCTTCCCAATTGCCCCCGCCAAGCACCCCCACCAAGGGTAAAATTCCGCCCTATGTTTCATTGCTCTATGCTGCTGTAGAATATTAACACATACCTAATTGAACTGCACAATATGAGGGGTGCAGAGACCATATAGTTAACATAGATTGATTAGAAGTGGTTTTAACACAGTGGGGGATGATTGATGAGTAACTTAAACAGAATACACATATAAACTGTTTTGTACAAAAAAGCCCAAATCTTCACAATTTCTGCACTTGATTGACAGATCTATTTTATAAATTATTAATGTAGTGGTTAATTGCTGCTCAATAAACCTTATAACCAGCTGTAGCGGTATGTTACATTCAATTAGTTCTTTGATAATTCTAATAGATCACAGGATTGGGCCAGAGACAGGCTTTGTAAAGATGGAACCAGAAATTGATGACCTTTCTCAAACGGTTTGGAAATGCTGGTCGAACCCCCAGTAACACAATTAAGGCAGCAGAGATTGGGGGCAGGGAGCAATGAACATCACCTCAGCTCTAGGCCTCTTTCAAGCAACATTTCTCATAAGGCTGCTGAGTCCTGGCCAATGACAGCAGCAACGATTTCAGAAGGTCAGGTAACGATAAGACAGGAGAGCTTGGTTGCAACAAAAAGGTAAAGAAAGTGTAACGGCAATAAGAGACAGTTGAGTGGCAAGCTCAATGAGGACGGCTAAAACTCTTTTAAGTGTTGACAAAGCAAACCAACCTGGACTCTTAACAGAAGCTACTGGACTAAGAGACTCAGCTACAAATCTGAAGGACCACAAAGCAAGCATGCAAAAAGCCTTTTCCTAAACTCACAAGATTCCAGGACCAATAGTTAAAAAGGTGGTCAAATTTGGAAGTTGAAGGGATTCTGGGCCTTCCATTACATCAGAGAGCATGATGGGATTGTAACCTGCCATGTGCAGAAGCTTCTGAGCCAATGCTGAGGTTTCAAAGCGAAGGCAGCAACATCATAGCGTTAAGACTACAAAGCAAATCAGTGTGGCAGCTGCACAAAACAACAATGGCCCAGAGAGGATCATCGGAGGAACAGTGTTAACCAACCGACAGGCTGTGATGATGTCATGTCAATACGATGTAAACAGAATTGGACAAACCTATGCCTGAAGAAGACTTTAATCTATCTCGTAAATCATTTGAAGCAGGTATGATACCAGAGAGAAGGTATAGAGAAGTTGTCCCATCTAAGCTAAGGGGGGTCACTCAGATCAGGTGATTGTGGAGGACAAGAGATATCAGGGAACATCTAGAATCACTGGTGAAGAAGAAAGCGAAGACAACATGAGGGGCCAGGTCCTAAGGCGGAGGAGCCGATCAGTCTGTGGTGTGAGTATCATTCTTGAGTGCCACTCATTCCTTGACTAACCAGTGGCAGCTTTGCTCATGAAGTTAATCTTGACTTGATAAAGTAATGTACGGTTATCCCTCTCCGCATAATTGGTGGTCCTTATGGATTGAACATATGATAAGAAACCAATAGAAGGAATCATTTTACCTTACAGAATAAATCTGGTCAGGAAGTCAAGGAATGCTACGAGAAGTACCCACTGAAGGAAGAATCAGATGGATGTGACAGGGTGCCCCAATCCTCTGCCCAACACCTCAACTTTTGGTTACCCAGGTTATACTATATATCTTTGTTTTTGTAATCTCCCAGGGAGGATTTTTAGAACTCACTCAAGCACTTCGGTTGGGTAATCTTCCCTCCTCCCTCTTTCTCATATTCACTTACATTACACTGCTGCTGCTGCTTGTAGCTACTCCTACCAGGAGATCTGCTGTCATGGTATAGCATGCTCGTCTGTCTTGCCCCATCCTCACACATCCACTGTAGCTCCTCTGCAACCGCTCTGTGATGTCTGTCATCCAACTACGCCTAGTTTAACCCCCCTTTCTGCTGCCCTCCACTTTGCCCTCTAGAAGAGATCTCTGCAGCTTTTCAACTCTGATCAAATGGCCAAAATACTGACATTTTCTTTTCTAAATGTCACTTTTTAGAGTCCTTTTTGTTCCTGCAATTTTCAGCACCTCTTCATTTGTCTTATGGTCTGTATATAGAATTTTACTCGACACTAAAAGATATCTTTTCCCCTTCAAACATTCTGCAAAAGGGAGTTTCATGACTGATCTTTAAAAAAGATTTTCTTTGTATTAATATGGTGCATGAACTTTCTTATTAAATTTCAATTAATATACTAAACTGCCACAGATCACAATCAATGCATTTGTTCTTAAAAGTGTTCTGCATTTCTCCTCTTTTGTTAACACAGCATGGTATTAGCTGAGGAAATGTAATAATGGATGGCTAGAACAGAATTATTAGGCCAATGACAGTATAAATCATGACAGCAAACTTCAGCATTTGTGTAACTGTCTTGCTACTTGCTCATCGCCATCTGTTATTTCGTATAATATGTACGATGTATTGATTTTTTTTTTACACTTTGGTTGGAAGGCTAAACACATTCAGCTTTTGCTTATATGACTAAACAATGCTCCTGCTGTTTAACAATGTCAGAGCTGTCACTTTGATGCCACTCAATAAAGGTGATCAGTTATGCAGCATCCTCTCGTGCCAGTTAACCGAAGTAATTGATGACATTGGTGGAAGGAAAGGAGAAAACAACACTGGCCATTCCAGGAGAACTTACAGGGTTAGTCGATGCTTTTGTATATATTACGGACAGCAAATGTTGAACCCACTGCCTGGTAATTAGTTTCCAGTGAAGGTCACAGCAGCTACGGAACACCTGCAAATTAAACCTTCTTCATGGCAAGTGAATGAATAGGTGCAGCAACTAATTAAACTATGCACAATCAGACCAGGCAACTGCCACATGATGGGAAGTAAAACTCAATGGGGCCGCCAACTCTGCTGCACCCAAGTTCAGCACAAAGCTGACTACAAGCACACTTCAGGTGACGCCTCGGAGTCAGAGGGTTGTGGATTCAGGTCCCAGTCCAGGGACTTCTACATTGCTCAAAGCGAGTATATTTATGGAAAAGTGCTGCCTTGGCTGCAAGGTGAAGGTACCCTGATGCTGAGAAGGTACTAACTAAGTGAGTGAATAATCCAGCTGGCACTTTGGGTTCCTCCAGAGACAGGCTGGGAGGCAGCGTTAATGCCAGGGAATGTCAAAGTGTTGGGTGGGAGGAGGGGGCAAGGGGAATGGAGTGCCCATTGCCTTCCTGCTGCCATGGCATTTTGCCAATGTCAGGGTGGGTGGAAGATGCCTCTCCTGCCCAGAGGTAAGATCCCAGAAGGAAAAAAACAATAAAAACCGGGAGATAAGAGTACTGGTCCAGACCGTGTTTTCTTTCTGGGGTGTACCCCTTGAGTGGAAAATTAAGGCCTCTTCCTGCCACTGGCAGTTTACCCAGCAACAGATGGGCCCTTCACCACGCGAGGTGACTGCCTGGCAAAACCTGATGGCCTCCCTGCAGGCTCAGGGTATGGGGGCGGCCTTCCTAATTGGGCATTCTATGGTTCACCCAAGGATGGCAATGACTGTGCCCGCATGACTACCAGCCCCCGCCACCCCTACCAGCCATCTCACCGAGACCTGCCTAGCTGGGCCCCGGCAACACCTGATCCTGTTCACCTTTATCCAAGGGCATTTCTCAGCTGGGTGCTGTCCCAGCAGCGGCCACCAATCCTGGTGGTGTTGCTGGGACTGAAGCGCTGCCGGGCCTCTGATTGGCCAGCACTCTTTGGAGGTGGGATCTCATCCCTTGAAGGAATGCGAGCCCCGAAGGCAGCTCATTAACTGCACAATAGGCTTAAAATACAGCCAGATGTTCCCCAAACAGCCAAGGCAGTGTTGCCCTTGGCTTTCTGCCCTGTCGTTGGGGCCCTTGCCACCCTGACAAAATTCAGCCTTTCCTGTGCAGTAGTGAGGGAGTGCTGCACTGTCAGAGGTGCTGCCTTTCAGATGAGACAATAAACCAAGGCCCCATGTGCTGTCTCCAGTGGGTTTAAAAGATTCTACATCACAACTTCAAAGATGAGCAGGGGAGCTCTCCCCACAGTCCTGGCCAATATTTATCCCTTAAAATAAAACCAATGATGGGCAGGGCACTGGGGATAATCCCCCTGCTCTGCTTTGAATTAGGGATCTTTACGCCCAGCTGAGAGGACAGATGTGAGCCTTGGTTTAACATCTGCCGCAAAAGATGGTACCTCGGACAGTGTTGCACTTCCCGATATTGCACTTGGGTGTTAGCCTGGATTATGTGCTCAAGTCCTTAGCATGGGGTTCAAATCCACAAGTGTCAGATCAGGTGGGAGGGTTGGGTGGGGCACATCCTTGCAGCCTTGTAAAAGGCCCAAAAATGTTTGCAACCCATTGGCCATGTTTGCCAAGACTGAAGGGTGAAGAGAACTAAGATATAGCACGCTAAATTGAGGGGAAAGTTATCCCAATGTACAGCCACAAATCCACAGGCAAGTGATGGCAGAAGCCATTTCGCAGAATCCTTCCCTGATAGCTGCTGAAATGAGGGGTGGTGCTGGGTATGGTGCTTGAGTGAGGAGGGTGGTCCTGCTTGCCACTCCTTGGCACCAGTCGCATTGTTGCTAACAGGTTCGAGACAGCTGCCAGGTGCTGACCTTAGCTGTGCCAGCCCAATGATACCTGCAAGCTGCAGGTGTCTTTGAAGCAGATGGTACAGCTAGTCCTTGGCCAACCTGGACCCTCTGAAGACAGCTCTCTGTGGTTGGTTGGCAAGAAGATACGACAATTCCTGCAGGTCCAGCTGGTGGCAAATTGATGGGTGCACCCAGTCAAGGCTAGGCTAGGTAATTTATCATCCTGGCACACTTTCCTTTCATGCAGCATTACTGAGAGTGCGGCTGGGATACATTTAGAGAAGCATCCAACCATTCAGTTCGTCTGACATTCATCGACAATATTTATGATGCCAGGCCCACTTGTCACTGCCTGCCTTGGAAATAGAGCCTTTGCCTGGTCCAACCCTCTGGTAAAACCAGGCAATGTGTGAATGTGAGGCTAATGGAGGCACAGGGAGGGGGTCAGCACAGAATAGCACTGCTGCAGCCTGACTTATCTGGTAATACGGTGGTGCCAGCTCTGTCAACAAATTAGGCAAGAAGCATCGATAGTAATTGATCATCCCCAAGAATGATTTCAGTTCGGATGTATTCTTTGGCGCTGGGGCTTGTCTAATGGCTTTCACTTTTTCTTCAACTAGATGTAGGCCTTGTGAATTTACCTTGTGACCTAGGTAAATTACCTCTCTCGCTTGGAATGTGCACTTTTCTTTTTTCAATCTCACTCCAACCTGCGAAAAACGTTTCAAATATTCTTCCAAGTTCATTAAATGTTCCTTTTCTGTGAATCCAGTCACGAGAACATCATCCAAATAAACTACAACATGGGACAGTCCCTGTAGCAAACTTTCCATGGCTCTTTGGAATATGGCGCAAGCAGAAGAGACGCCAAAAGGTAAACAGGTGTGTTGGTACAATCCCTTGTGTGTATTAATGGTGACAAACTTCCGGGACAATTTCTCTAATTCCAATTGTTGGTAGGCATGACTCATATCTAACTTCATGTAGGCCATTCCACCTGCCAGTTTAGCGTATAAATCTTCAATTTTAGGTATGGGGTGTCTATCCAATTTTGCCACTTTGCTAACTGTCAATTTGTAGTCCCCACATATTCGAATGCTTTGGTCAGGTTTGAGAACAGGTACAATTGGTGCTGCCCTCTATGAAAATTGTACTGGGGTTGTATCACTCCCAGTTTTTCTAATCTGTCCAGTTTGGCATCTACCTTATCCCACATTGCATAAGGTACTGGCCTTGTCTTCATGAATCTTGGCATTGCCTCTGGATCTACATGAATTTTTGCTTCTAGTCTCTTAATCTTTCCAAATTCATCCTTGAAAACAAGCATAGTTTTGTAGAGGCTCTGATAGCCTATTAGTTCTCAGTTGGATGATTTCAGTCTATTCCAATTTAATTTCTTTCAGCCAGTTTCGTCCAAGGAGACTAGGTTCCTCACCTGCTACTACCATTAAGGGTAATTTCAGAGTCTGACCTCTGTAGTATACTGTGTCTTTACATATGCCCTTGACTTGTATGTCTTCTCCTGTGTAAGTTTTCAGTTTGGCATCAGTTTCTTCCAAATTTAGTTTACGTTCCCCATGGTTTAGGTATTTAAAAGTATGTTCACCTATCACTGTAGTGGCTGCCTCAGTATCCACCTCCATTCTGATAAGCTTCTCATTCACTCTCATGGTTACATAGATAGGTTCTGTTCTTCTAACCTTTAAATTATATAATGAATAGACATCTGAATCTATTTCTTCAGGCTTTTCAATGCTGTTAATCTCATTGGTTTTTTGCTTTTGTCTGAAAGCCCGCCTGATTCTATCTTTACAATGTCTCATGAGGTGTCCATTTCGATGACTTTTATGCTCTTTTTGGCTGGGGCTACCCACCCAACATGGAGGACGGCGCCATTTTGGGCTCCCTCGAATCTCACACTGCACCTTCCACTGCCAGAACGATTTCCAATGCTTTCTGAGAATCTAACTTTTTTCAGATAGTAACCTCTTCTGAATCACACTTTTGTTTGTACCGTACACCAAACGATCTCTAAGCATATCATTGATAGATGTACCAAACTCGCAATATTCAGCTAATTGCTTCAGACATGCCACATAACAAGCAACTGCCTCCCCTGTGGCTCTGTTTCTCGAGTTAAATTTAAACCGTTGCATCATCACCGACAGTTTGGGCTGGTCATGAACGATTCTTTATGAGGTTCACTAAGTCATCAAAACTTTTCAAATCTGGGGCACTGAGTGGCAACAAATTTTGAATTAATCCATATGTCTTACTCCCACACATGCATAAGAGGATCGTGTGTTTCTTCTCCTCCCCTGCATGCCATTCACCTGGAAGAAGAACGCGAGACATTCAACATAATGAGACCAGTTGTCCGAGATTGGATCGAAAGGCTCCACTCTTCCAAATTGCAGCCTGCTCTGAGGGGATTGCTTCAATGATCAGGAAGGAAAATTTTTCTTTACTTACAATACCATGCGAGGTACGGCCTGATTTCGATTCTTCTGATTTCCTTTGTTCTTTCTTGCTTTTTACCTTGTCCTTTCATGTCTTTACTTGCTTTTTACTCTCGTCACCAGTGTGTTGGGTCCAGTGCCCTGGTTTGTTGGGGCTAAAGTATCCGGGTTGCACCCTTGTTTTGGGGTGACCGAGTTGGTCCCAAGACAGAGAAGATCTGTAGACCGTCCTTAGAAGAAACACGTTTTGTTTATTTACAAAAGAAACTCAGCAGCTACACTTGTGTGCTTACAACTCAAAACTCTGTCTTTACTCTTCAGACTCTAATTCAAGATTACTGACTACAGAGGTAGCCTGAGCTACTCTGCTATTGGGTGCAGAGATCATGTGATCTTACAATACAATATTTGTCTTAAAGGTATATTACACATCAGATTACTACATATATATACTAATCGATTATGCTTTTAAAAAAAATGGCAACAGTCTATTAAGATGCAGAGACAGGAATTAATCGATTTAATCCAGGCCACAGACACTGCAAACAGCACTAAAGTATGTGCCCAAATCAATATTGGTAACCACTAAATAAGAACCCGCATTGCAAATTTAAGTATGTTGCTTGGCATGTTAATGCAATACTTATTGTAGGTTATTGAAGTTAGTTACTTTTGTTTTGACTAGAGATGAAGCTGCTTTGGCAACCATGATCATTTCATCTCCAGGACATCTAAAGGTCACGGGATGGTTTTGACCAACAGGTGAGAGGACGACGGAGGTGTACAAAAGTACAGGTCTCTCAGCCAAGGTAGAGGAAAGTGATAAGGAGAAAAGGGATAGTGCCAGAGATAACATTAGACCTTCAGCTAACAAAACCTGCTGAACATAATCTTACAACTAGTCACAGCATGGGCTAGACGCTAAGAAAATTGGGCAAAGAGAAAGATGTCCTCGCCTGAATACAGATTCCTCCCAAAATATTCCTGGATGCACATATAGAGTCATGAAATCATAGAATGGTTACAGTACAGAAGGAGTCCTTACGGCCCATTGTTTTTGTGATGGCTCTCTGCAAATGCAAATCGCCTAGTTCCATTCCCTCATCTTTTCCAGTAGCCCTGAAATTCTTTTCTCTTCAGATCATTATCCAATTCTCTTTTGAATGCCTCGATTGAATTTGCCTCCACCGCACTCACAGGCAGTGCATTCCAAGCAGGTAGCTTAGCAGCTTTAGCTGCATGGGCTGGTGTCGTGAAAAGGGGCAGGTACCTCCCCTGTGCCCATCTGAGACATCCCACCAAGGTCAAACCCCATCTTGACCCTTCCCTCCCCAACCTTTCAGATCTTGTCCCTAAATCCTCTCACCACCATCACTGGGGCTTGCCAGCAAGGCCCTGCCGATACCCCATACTTACCTTAAGACCGGCCTCCATTAGCTCCTCTTCTTTGGGGACAGGCTGTGGCCCCAGCAGCAGTCACCGCTCGAACCTGGCGCTGCTGGGACTGCAGAGCTGCCAGCCAACTCATTGGCCGGCAGCTTCCTATGGCGGGGGACATCCTCCCCAGATGGAGGTGGAAGTCCCGCCCTCAGACAATTAACGTTCCGCCGAACATAAAAAAGCTGTGGAGCGGCCGGTATCACGTTTATGCGTTCCTCACAAACTCTTCAGGTGGTGGGGTGGGAAACGCCAAAACAATCAGGCCCATCGTTTCTAACCTAGACTAAGATAGTGTGCAAAAGGTACAGGAATACATCAATTTTTCCTGTAAAGTCAGTGATGCATCTGAGAATAACAACTTGCATTTATATCATGCCTTTAACATAGTAATATGTCCCAAGGCTCTTCACAGGAATGTTATTGAATGAATTTTGACACCAGGCCACGGAAGGAAGTATTAGAGCAAAATACTGTGGATCCTGGCAATCTGAAATGAAAACATAAAATGCTGGAAATACTCAGCAGAAACAAAGTTAAGTTTTCAGAACAGTGCTGGTGAAAGGTCATTGACCTGAAACATTGACTCTGTTACTCTCTCTTCAGATGCTGCCTGACCTGCAGAGAGTTTCCAGAGTTTTCTGTTTTTATTAAATAGATACAACGGCAGGTAACCAAAAGCTTCTTCAAAGAAGTTGGTTTTAGCAAGTGACATAAAGGAGGAGAGGGAAATAGAGAGGTGGAGAGGTTTAGGGAAGGAACTCCAGAGCTTGATATCAGCTGTGGCTCAGCGGTAGCACCCTCATCTCTGGCTGAGTGTTCAAGTCCCACATGAGCCCCATAATCCTGGCTAACACTCTGGACCTCACTGCAATCATTAAAGCTACACTCCAGTGCAGTACTGAGGGAGTACTGCACTGTTGGAGGTGCTGTCTTTCAGATGAGGCTTTAAATCAAGGCCTAATCTGCTTGCTTCAGTGGCTGTAAAATATCCCATGGCATTATTTCAAAGAAGAGCAGGGGAGCTCTCCCTGATGTCTTAATCATATCTATCCCCCAATCAACATCACAAAACCAGGTTACCTGGTCATTATCCCATTGCTGTTTGTGGGATCTTGCTGTATGTAAATTGGCTGCCAGATGTTTCCTACATTACAACAGTGACTACACTTCAAGGAGTGCCTCATTGGGTGTAAAACAGTTTGAGATGTCTGGTGGTCATGAAAAGTGCTGTGTAAATGCAGGCCTTTCTTTAGACAACTTGAAGCAAAGATGCCAGCAGTGAAATGAAAGAAATTGGAGATTCTCAAGAGACCAGTATTGGAGGAGAGCAGGTTTGAACAGCGGGGTTAAAGTTAAGGAAAGACACATGTGGAGCAGAACTTGTTTTCACTGAGAGTAGACATGATCCAGTTATTTCATATGTTTGTTTCATATGGCATACACAATGTAGATGCAAAGCATATTGCCTTGTTAAATTTTGAGAACTGAAGTACAGGGCACATGTTCAAACCAACACATCTCAGGTGTAACTAGAGATAAAATCATGGTTTCCCAGAGTGGTGACAATGTGGGAGAATCTAGCAAGAAGCTGTACTCATTCACTTACTCCCAGCAGTTAGGAGAATGATCCGATTGGAATCAAAATTCAAGGCTGAAGTAGTCCATGGGTGACACTGGGCCCTCAGCACTGGAGTAATAGAGTTAGGGTTTGGGGGCCAGAGAATGGAGTTATCTGCGGAGAGTAGCCATTCAACCTGGAATTATTCAGCATTATGTTCCAGCAATTAAGTTAGTATATTTGAATTTATTACACAGATTAAACATGGCTTGTAGAAAGGAAAGATCCAATAAGCCAAAAGTTACACTGTGCATTCCATGCATTGGTGAGTACTTAATACAAGACTATGGCCGGGATTTTCCAGCCCCGCCAGTGGGAGGCACTGTCGCAGGCGGGACAGGAAAATTTGGAGAGTGGCCAATTTTGGTCTCTCACTAAATTTTCCTGTCCCACCCGCAACTGTACCCATTGGTGGCGGGACCAGAAAATCCCACCCTGTGTCACTGGTAAGATATGTGTCATTGTTTGTCCCCCATTGATAATGTAAATTTTATTTTAAAGTGGTTTTGTCATGCTATTTCTATTGAGCTTATCAAATACATAAATAGAATCAAAGTTTTTACCAGAAATGAAAAAGATGAGCTCACACTTCACCTGTGAAAAAGTTGTTCTTTAGAGTGCAATTTGTTTCAGTAAAGCATCTGACATTATACGTTGATTTTTGGATGAATTACCCTCACAATAGATAAATATGTGTTTGCATTGATTTTTAATGCTACCTCAGTAACTCCAGATTTAAACAAATGAGAATACAAAAATGCAGTTGCCTGATAAAGTTAGTACTATGCTTCCTGTGTCCTTACTCACACCAAGTCATGTTCACTCATGGCTACTGTGCTTACAAAGCTACACTGACTCCTGGTCCAGCAATGTCCAATTTTAAATTTCCCAACCTTGTGTTGACATCTCTCTATGGCCTCCCTATCTCTGTATCTTCTCCAGCCCTAAAACCCTCCAAGATATCTGTATCCCTCTAATACTGGCCTCTTGCATTCCCCTGATTTTAATTGCTCCACTATTGGTGGTGATGCCTTCAGCTGCCTAGACACCCCCATTGATCTTTTGATAAGATGACCTTAAAGTCCAAGAATGGTTTGTGTCAATAGCACATGTGGCATGATATTAGGTACCAGTGTGAGTGTGCAGATGTGACTTGTTATGTGTAAAATAACTAACGTGCATGGTGAATCTACATTGAAGAATAGACTGTTTATCAATTTCTACTATATTCCCACTAACTCCATAAGATCGTAAGAAATAGGAGGAGGAGTAGGCCATTTGGTCCATCAAGTCTGCTCTACCATTCACTAATATCATGGCTGATCTGACTGTGGCCTTAACTCCATTTCCTGCCTACTGCCGATAACCCTTGACTCCCTTGTCAACTCCCGCAGCTACCATGGCTACACTTGCTCGCATGTTGCTTCCTAGTAGGAATCTACCCTCCCTAGTTTCCCCAATTTCCATTGTATCTGTTCTGATAATGCAACATTTCGTACCAGTGCTTCTGATATATCTTCCTTTATCCCCAGCTGAGGATTCCCTACCACCATGATTGCAGTGTCCTCAAATCTGCCCATTCCCAAGCTTCTGTTTTCACCCCTTTCCCACCTCGAGACAGCCCTTGAAGTGCCTTCTAAGAACTGTCATCATCGGTTTCCTTTCGGTATCAGAGATGGCTGTTACTCGTGTGCGTGGAGTCATCTGTTATGCATTTTAATGTGGCTGTCGAGCTTGATTACAGACCTGCAAGTCTTTCTACAGCATGGGCAAGGATGAATTGTCTGATTTTGTTGGGACTGCCCAGTCTTTCAAATTTGTCTTTTGCCCGAGGAGCTAAGTGGAGTTGCTGTTTCTTCTTTTTGTCTTGTCTGGAATACAGTGCCATGTGTGGGTGAATACTAGAGTGCATTTCGAGATATCATGTGTGAAAGAGTCAGTAAGATATGCACACAAGAAACACCTATGTGTGAGTTGATTACAGTGGAGATGGATTGCACTTGCCAGGCCCCACTCTCTTGGTCTCGTACATCTGTTCCCGGTGGTGTGACAGGTCAAGACGACTGGGGGTGTGGTTGATTGCAGTGTGTGATCTGCAACACCTTCTGTGCCTGAGCTGATGAACTTTGCAGCTGTCCACACAGCTCTGCTGCTATGCTTTCAGTACCAGTAAGAGAATACCATTTCCTCTGCTACATCCATCAAGGCAACCTTTCTTTTGTGCACTGGGAAAGGGTGATAGGTGTTTTCCCTCACATGTGGACCCCAGCTTGCACACTACCCTCACCTGGTTTGGCTTGAGAATCAGTCCCATTATTGGGTGTGGCTGCTGCTTTGGAGCAGTCACAGGTGAGAACTGGGTGAGCATTGAGGACCAAGTACAGGTATCCATCCAGCTAAGGAGTAGGATGTGGCTGACATACTCCATCCAACAACCCCCCCCTCCACCGCCACACACACCTTGCACCTCTCAGAGTAGTCCCTGTTGTAATGTCGTAAACAAAGCAACCAATCTGCCCAGTGCCATGTCTCAGTGTGATCATGAGTGGTGATGCTGGTTGAGGGATACATATTGGCCAAGAAGGGAGGATAACTCCTTCTTCTTGTCCCACCCGCCCCCTTAAACCAGCTTATATTTCACCCCTTTTCTATTTTTCCTTAGTTCTGTTGAAGAGTCATGCGAACTCGAAACATTAACTGTGTTCCTCTCCACAGATGCTGCCAGACCTGCTGAGATTTTCCAGGTATTTTTGTTTTTGTTTTGGGGAGGATAACTCCCCTGCTCTTATGAAACAGTGCAATGGGATCTTTTACATCTACCTGAGACAGCAGCTGGAGTCTTAGTTTAATGTCTCATCTGAAAGTGGCACCTCCAACAATGCAGCACTCCCTCAGTACCACACTGAACTGCCAGTCTTGATTAAATGTTATGGACTGCACTTAGTCCCACAACCTTCTTACTCAGGGGTGAGAGTTTTACCAACTAAATCGCAGCTGACACCTTACATAGATGTTAGTCAGTAACCAGAACTTATATTCCCTGAAGGTTTCTTTTATTTACAATCCGTTGAAAGCTAGACCACTGACTGAAGCATTCTCTGCAAGAAAAGAAATAGGAAAAGCTGCACCTTGTCCATGACTGAGCAGGCAAGTGTCAGTCGATTGGAAATGTTCTTAACGCAGGGGATTGCTCTGGAGGCAAGTGTTTTACTGTCCATAATGATTGCATCAAGCTCTGCATCACCATCAGCATTCAGCACAGCAGTGTGACCTAGAGGAAAGCATTCAATTTGTTAAAAGGTCAAACCTGCTTAGCCTCAAGCTTTGGGAATTGAAGCTGAGAAAACAATTCCATTGCTGTTTACAGGCTGTCCTCTGACAGCTTGTGTCCTTATCACCCTAAAGAGAGAAGTTTTCACTTGATGGTCTCAATCCTTTAAGTAAATGTATTGCTGGCAGTCAGAGCACGAAGGAAATGATTTTTGATTTTATTATTGTTTTACATTTTTCTTCTTATTCAATGCCTAACTTGTTGATATATTTCACTGAATATGCTAGTTATTCCATGATTCAAACAATATTGACTAACATCCTGACAGCTTGAACCCTTTAAACTTGCCGTGTGTCAGAAAGGGTGGAGTTACGTTTAACCATTTTGAGCACAAATTTTTAAATCAAAGTGACGAGATTTTGTTCTATAATTCAATAAGCGTGACAAATCCACTTCACCATATTTCCTGACTACATTGAGAGATCGCTCAAATCAACAGCACTATTGAGCTTTACAGTGCAATGTGGCATCAAATTAATCTATATCGCATCAATAAATCATGCTGGCTTTATTCCGCGTTTTTCTTTTGAAGCACGTTCAATCAATTTGGTCCTCTGCTGTGCTTGAGACAGCATCGAATGTTTTATTTCGTCTCTCTTGGTCTACTAACTGTTCTGGAAACTTAACATCAGTATTATTAATCAATCTGAACTTTAAAGCTCTCTGTATTAATTCTGCACTTAGAACAGGGTTTCTGACCTCTATTTAAATCAATTGCAACTTAACCCCTAACTATTAGATGTAATTACTGTTGAAAGGCAAATTCAAATCTGGTAGGAGAGATGTGCTTAGATTGAGGTGTTTCAAGAGCTGCTTAGCAAAAAAAGAATATTTACATATGAATATAACTCTAAACTCAATCACAAAAATACCCTTTATGCTAATATGTAACTTTACTATCTGTTTGGTATAGTGCTGAATGAGCACTTCATTCTCAACAATTTTAAACAAAGCTTCAAATAATTATTGTCTGAAGGTGGCTCTCCATAATCATTGCCAACATACCAAGAACCCTTGACAGTCTGCGCTACAAACCATTTTGATAAATATGCATTTGTTATCCAGTCATAAACAACAACTTGCATTTATGTAGTACCTTTCACATAGCAAAAGGTTCCAAGGTGCTTCACAGAGGCAGTTATCAAACCAAAATTGACACCGGACCAAAGAAGATGATCAATCACTTGGCTAAAGAGTTAGCTGTGCCTTGAGGGAGGAGGAAGGGATAGACAGGCAAAGAGGTTTGGGGACAGAATTCCAGAGCTTAAGGCCTAGGCAACTGAAGGCATGGCTGCCAATGGTGAAGTGAAAGAAGTCAGGCATGTGCAAAAGGCCAGAGCTGGGGGAGTGCAGAGATCTCGGAGGTTTGTAGGACTGGAGAAAATTGCAGAGATAGAGAAGGATGAAGCCATGGAGGGTTTTGAACACGAGGATGAAGTACACAGACAATAGGATTACAATGCAGGGCCATGTAAAATGATCATTGTTAAATCTGGGGAAAAGTTATCCAAGTAACAAAAAGTGCATTGTAGCTGGAAATATAATGGGTGAATAATAGGCAATTGTGTTGTGCTCAGCACTGGGAACAGAAGGCACATTGCAGGCTCAAGGACCAAATGAAGTCGAGTCTGAAACCATGGACTGTCAAGTTCTGTTATTTTCATCCTCCCACTTGTCAGGCAACAAAAGTGACAACAGATATGAAGTGGTAATGACAGGGTTTCACTCCAATAGGAAGCAGCTTCTGATAGAGAAACACGAAAGGTAAAATGTTTCGCAATAACATATCGCTTAGTCATTTTTTGCAGCAATTTCTAAAGCATTTTGTTCGTTTTTTTATATTGTTGACCAATTTGTCTATTTAGAAGTGTTAATTGTTTATAAATCAAGTGTATACAGCTGGGAGAACTCAATGATAATTACTTGTCCAGGGGTGATTAATTAGTTAAAGGCAAAATACTGCGGATGCTGGAAATCTGAAACAAAAACAAAAAATGCTGAAAAATCTCAGCAGGTCTGACAACATCTGTGGTGAGAAAGGCAGAGTTAACGTTTCGAGTCCGTATGACTCTTCTTTGGAGCTCTGAAGAAGAGTCATATGGATTCGAAACGTTAACTCTGTCTTTCCACAGATGCTGTCAGACCTGCTGTGATTAATTAGTTAATTTTGTTCATTAGTTAATTGATGCTCAAAAGAGTATACCACCACCTGTAAGTTCCCCTCCAACCTACTCACCATCCTAACTTGGAAATATATCGCCGTTCCTTCACTGTCGCTGGGTCAATATCCTGGAACTCCCTCCCTAACAGCACTGTGGGTGTACCTACACCACAGGGACTGCGGCGGTTCAAGAAGGCAGCTCACCACCGCCTTCTCAAGGGTAATTAGGGATGGGCAATGAAAATGCTGGCCTAGCCAGTGACACCCACATCCCTGAAAGAATTTAGAAAGGACATTTTTAATTGTACTTCAAAAGAGTATAAAAAGAAACTTATGGACACTGGTGGTGGGCTGTGGGGTCAAGAGCTATACATGTTTCACTTTGTGAATAAATCTAAAATGGAGTAAAGATTGACACTTCATCTCCTCTTTCAAGAACTGGCTGTAAGATGTTTAACAATAAGGACTGCCTACCTTTGTGCTCCAGAAAATAAGCATGTGGGGAAACAGTTTCATAAATGGCCACCAATCTGTTTCAGACATGTGTGTTTGGGCTCAGAAATGCGGGTGATTGCCTCACCCATCCATCGCCAGGCTGACAGCATTTTGAAACAGGCCTTTTATTGGGCATCTAGTGTGGGTGGCTACTGAATATATTTAAATTAGTGGCCTCCTGCATCTCTATGCTGCACATATTATTCACCAGCTCTACAATAGACAACAAATCTTGTGCACAACTGAAAGGTGGGGACATTCCTTCCTGCACTCGGTAGTTCACTGCCTCATTCATTTTGACCGCTACGGTGCTGTTTCTTGATGTGTTGCCCTGTTTTAGCTGAGATTAAACTTTGGGAAAAAGTTAGCTGGCTGAGTTTGACCAGGTAGTGGGAGTTTGACCAGGTGCTCTGGTTAAATGGACAAGCCAAGAGCAGTTGAAGATCACCCGGCTTACATTTAGAGGAAGAAAGGAACAAACAGCAGTGTCACAAGGGAACCGAAAAATAAGTTGTGGCGGAAAGTATTGGATTTAAGATGAGTAAGAAAATGTTAAGGGAGAAGTTAATGGGGCTTAAGAGTGGCAAATATCTAGGATCTGATAGCTTCCATGCCTGAGTATTAAAATAGCTGAGGAACTTAACTGTCTAGATTCACATGTTGTGGCTTTGCATTGGAAAACTGCAAATGGCACTCCATTATTTAAGAAAGGAGGGAGGGAAATTGTGGGGAAATTACTGGGCTCTATCAGGACCAGAGTTACCGAGTCTGAACTGATCAATGAGAGTCAATGTGGATTTGTGACGGATAGGTCACATCTATCTGACTTTGGTGAATTTTTTTGAGGAAATTTCTATTGTGGTGAACAGGGGAATGTTTATGGAAGGTACTTACATGGACTTCCAGAGGGCATTTGACAAGGCTCTGCACAAGAGGTTATTAGCAAAATGAAAGTGCATAGAATTAAAGGTAACTTGGGTCGTAAAATGGTTCAAAGGGACGAGAGGCAGAGCAGGGATCAAAGGAATATGATGTGATTGGCAGAATGTGACATTGAGGAGTGTTCCCAGAAGCCTCAGCTTTTCACCATTTCTATCAATGTCTTGAACGAAGGTTGAATGAATGAAGAACGGAGAGCTGTATATCCGAGTTTGAAGATGGCATCAAGTGCGGAGGCACAGTAAACTTTGTAGATGGGAGCAAGAAGTTACAAAGTGACATAACCAGGTTAAAAGAGTGGGAAGAACTGAAGCAAGTGCACTCAATGTGGGAATGTGATGTCATCGACATTTAGATCCAAGAGAGTGAAATTGGAATATTTTCTTAATGGCGAGAAACTAGGAGCTGAGAAGGAGCAAAGAGATTTAGATATCTATGTTCACAAATCATTACAAGAAATTGGATAGGTACAAAAAGTAATGGTGAAAGCAAATGGAATGGTTATCTTAAAGGAAGTTGCTATTCAGAAATGATGGAACAAACTTTAACCAGAAAGGGGTGGGGGGGCAAGTTTTGGTGGGATGGCAGTTAAATCCCCCCCAAAATGCCAACATATTGAAAACCCAACATAATCCTGCTCATTTCCACCTTTTACTGGGATGCGTTCAGTGGCACACAGGAAACCCCAGCAGAGATGTCAGGTATCCAATTTAAATGTGCTAAGAGACAATTAATTCAGTATTAATTCAGTCTAACCCAGTATTCTAGCTTTAACAACCAGCACACAGGTATCCCAAGCTGTATGAAACTCATCCAGATCAATAAGGCACAGCAGGAAATCATTGATCAATGAAACTGACAGGCTGGGAAGCCTTTAAACAGTGAAACTGTGCAGCAGCTTCCCTGCCTAGGTGAAAGGCTACTGTTCACAGGATTTGTTCTGAATGTGTACTTTCACTGCTTTGTGGGTAATTTGAAGTCATTTCACCCATCTTGGACTTTACTTTCCATGCTCTGCACTTTCCTGCTGTCAACCTTCACTGCAGCATGGGAGCAGCTTATCTAGCTCAAACTTGGACATTCAATGAGGAACAGGAGGAGCACTAAAGCACCAGGAAAAACATCACAGCAGCAGTAACTGCCTTCTCCTCAACCACATCCACAGGACAGAGGGGATGGACACAGAGTTTCAGCTCAAAGGAGGCAATACCCCTTGCACAGGGTATTCTGAGGGAATTAGCTTTCTCAGCTGGCTGAACAATAGTCCCTCAGGCATTTCACAGCAGTTTATTACTGACATCTGCAGCCTCCTGGAACAAGATCTCCTTCCCAGTGGACCAAATGGGCGCCATTGTCAGTGGCTTCTTCCAGGATTTCATAATATGTTGCCCATAAATGCATCTCCCAGCTGACCAATACCATACTTGCCTGGAACTGCACTTATGTCCACTTTACTACTAATGACTGCAGTCAGAACCAGATGGTTTTCTCATTTTCCAAACATGTTTGTAATAGATAGAGTACAGACCATACTCAATCAGGCCATTCTTGCAAAAATCCAGAAGAAATCTCAACAGTTGGATGTGATTCTGCAATTGGACAGCACTTGCTGAACAATCCTGAGTGTGCTAACAGCTACACTAACAACCAACTTAAGACGATCAGTTGTGCATTGCTGAAAAAAGAGACATGTAGAAGCAGGATGCTGCCGTCAAGCCAAAAAGCCTTCTGCCTATCACATAAATGAGTAATGCGGTATATAAATTTCACTGCCAGTGTGATGCTAGATATGTAGACCATACATCCCAAAGACTGTTGGATCACATCAAACAGAATGTCCCAGCTGCTGTTCACAACAGGCAAGGTACAAGCCGTACCCAACCAGCCCATGCTTGCAAAACTCAAAATGCATTGTCCAACATTAAATGTGGATTCAATGATTGGACAACATTTGCTAAATAATTCTCAGTGTGCTAAGAATTACGCTGACA
This sequence comes from Cetorhinus maximus, assembly GCF_964194155.1. Lineage (NCBI taxonomy): Eukaryota > Metazoa > Chordata > Chondrichthyes > Lamniformes > Cetorhinidae > Cetorhinus > Cetorhinus maximus. Next base: position 41,905,518 of record NC_135883.1, on the reverse strand, counting down.
ATTTTTTTTAGCTGGCTTGGACATGATGGGCTGAATGCCCTCTTTCTGCATGGTAACTTTTCTATGGTTCTATGACTTTAAGATTGTCAGTAGGGCTTGCAGTGTGGCACTTTTGTGTGCACTGGAAACTATGTATATTAATACACGGGACCCTGTTCTTTGCAGACATAAAGAACATGTACACACATTGCACCTGTTTCAGCTAAACAAAACAATTGACAGCCATTTGCTGACTCATTCCTCAGGGCAATGCCTTGACCAATCAAGCTGCCTGGTTTAAATTTCAAATAGTTCTTGGCAGTTAACTATCAGTCATCATCAACTGGTGCACTCTCCATGGCAACGTCTCGACCAATCAGAGTCCACCTGCCAACTAATCAGCACTCTCTTCACATACAGTATAAACTGTTTTTCCCCTTATACTGCTATTCTTGTGAAGTGTCCTGATGAATGTAAGACAAAAAGTTTTCATACGTCTCAAATTCTCAAATTCTGTAGCACCAAATAATCAGTAATGTGGCTCATTTATGCTTGCTAGAAGTGACTTACATTCATATGCAGGAACCTGTTCTTTGCAAACAAAAGGAATATGTTCAAGCTTTGTGCCTTTTTTGAATTACCTGGGAGCTTGGGGAACCTATAGTTCCCTATTGCTTTCCCCATGGCAATGTCTTGGTCAATCAGAGTTGTTTTGCCAACCAATCAGCACCCTTTTCTCCTTTGGTATAAGTTGTTGTGCTCATTTGAAATTTGGCATTTTTGTGTTTGTCCTGATGAGTGCAAGATGAAAGCTTTGGCAACTGTCTCTCTTCTCAGTAATATTCAACAACCCAAGAGCAAAAGAGGAAAATATGTCCTGTAAAATTAGTAAATATTGCTAGGTTGTGTGGGAAATACATTTTGAAGAAATATAGGGACTTAGCAACAACAAATTACTTTGCTTTACAAAGAAATGTACGGTTATGTTTTGGGGCTTTTAATAAGAATGTCCACATTATTAATGATATCTTCCTAAGTTATAAGAAAAAAATATTGGGTGCTTACAAGAGTTCTCTTAACTTTGGCAACAAGCTTATGCACGCCACAGATCATTTTGCTGCTGAACTCACCATGCAACATTTTCTTTGACTTATTTGCCCGTCAGTACATGGTACTCTTTAATATTTCACTGTATCCTTCCACTTTCAGCTCCAAGGAAGCCTGTTGGAAGCACATTATCCCCTAAGTGCCTCATTAATTCGCTTTGGGTTCTCATATTACACCATTTTCTAGCTGAATAAGTAATGAAACTTCTATTTTTTCAAAACATTTCTTTCAATTATGGCCATTTCCATTGAAGTATGTAGTGAGAACACACGTTCACATATTGATTAATTTCTAAGTTGCTGGAAGGGTAGGAATGTATCTAATTCACTGGAGATCTTTTGGTGCAGTAAGTAGTTCCTCTATCTTCAGTCAGAAGCTCGGGGTACAAAACCAATACCAGGACCTGTTGGTCAGGGAAGGAGTGTACGTGAATTGGCTCAATGGGTTGATAAACAAGCTGGGAATCCTTCCAGCAGCTTCTTCATAGCCTTTCAAAGGGGCAACAATGTGTGTGCGAAGGTACGCTTGGGACAGCAGAGCTGGGAGAAAGAAAGAATGAGAACAAGAACGGAGCCAGGAGGATAAAAGAGTGTGAGAAAGAGCGAGTGTGAGAGCGGAGCCAGCAGGGTAAAATAGTGTGAGAAAGACTGAAAGTGAGAGCATAGCAGGGAGGGAAAAAGAGCACAAAAAAGAGCGAAAATGAGAGCGGAGCCAGGAGGATAAAAGAGAACGAGAAAGAATGAGAGAGGAGTCAGCAAGATAAAACAGCGTGAGAAAGAGCGAGAGTGAGAGCGGAGCATGGAGGAGAAAATAGTGTGAGAAAGAGCGAGAGTGAATGAGGAGCTGGGAGGAGAGAACAGCGTTAGAAAGAGCGAGAGTGAGAGCAGAGTCAGGAGGACAACACAGCGTGAGAAAGTGGATGAGTGAGATCGGAGCTGGGAGGATAATACAGTGTGAGAAGGAGCGAGAGTGAGAGGGGAGCCAGGAGGACAACACAGCATGAGAAAGAGTGAATGTGAGAGCAGAACTACGAGCATAGAACAGTGTGAGAAAGAACGAGAGTGAGAGCGGAGCCGGGAGGATAAAACAACGTGAGAAAGGGTGAGTGTCAGAACGGAGCCTGAAGGATTCAGCAGTGTCAGAAACACTGAGATTGAGAATGAGCCCGGAGGATAATACAGCCTGAGAAAGAGTGAGTGTGAGAGCGGTGCCGGAGTAATAATACAGAGTGAGAAAGAGTGGGAGCGGAGGCGGGTGAATAATAGAGCGTGAGAATGAGCGAGAGTGAGAGCGGAGGCGGGAGGATTAAACAACGTGAGAAAGATCGAGAGTGAGATGGGAGGCGGGAGGATAAAACAGCGTGAGATAGAGCGAGAGTGAGAGGGGAGCCGGGAGGATGGAACAGCTTGAGAAAGGGCGAGAGTGAGAGCGGAGCCAGGAGGATAAAATAACGTGAGAAAGAGCAAGAGAGACAGTGGAGGCAGGAGGATGAAACAGCGTGGGAAAGGGCAAGGGTGAGAGTGGAGCCAAGCGGATAATACATTGTGAGAAGGAACGAGAGTGAGAGCAGAGCTGGGAGGATAACACAGTGTGAGAAGGGGCGAGAGTGAGACGTGAGCCAGGAGGACAAAACAACATGAGAAAGAGCGAGAGTGGAGTCGGGAGGGTAAAGCAATGTGAGAAAGAGCGAGAGTGACCTGGGAGGCAGGAGAATAAAACAGCGTGAGAAAAAGCGAGAGTGAGAGTGGAGCCAGTAGGATATAACAGCGTGGGATAGAGCAAGAGTGACAGCGGAGCCGGGTTGATAAAACAGAATGAGATAGAGCAAGATTGACAGTGGAGGCAGGAGGATAAAGCAGATTGAGAAAGGGGAAGTGTGAGAGCGGAGCCAGGAGGATAAAATAACGTGAGAAAGAGCAAGATTGACAGTGGAGGCGGGAGGATGAAACAGCATGGGAAACGGCGAGAGTGAGAACGGAGCCAGGAGGATAAATCAACGTGAGAAAGAGCGAGATTGAGAGTGGAGCCAGGAGGATAATGCAGTGTGATAAAGAGCGAGAGTGACAGTCGTGCTGACAGGATAAAACAGCGTAACAAAGGGCGAGTGTGAGAGCAGAGCCGGGAGGATAAAATAACATGAGAAAGAGCGAGAGTGACAGTGGAGCCCGGAGGATAGCACAGCATGAGAAAGAACAAGATTGATGGTGGAGCCGGGAGGATGAAACAGCCTGAGAAAGAGCGAGAGTGAGAGTGGAGGCAGGAGGATAAATGAACGTGAGAAAGAGCGAGTGTGAGAGTGGAGCCAGGAGGATAAAACAGCCTGAGACAGTGCGAGAGTGAGAGTGGAGCCAGGAGAATAAAACAGCGTGAGAGAGAGCGAGAATGAGAGTGGAGACCGGAGGATAAAACAGCGTGAGAGAGAGCGAGAGTGAGCGTGGAAGCAGGAGGATATAACAGCGTGAGAAAGAGCGAGAGTGAGAGTGGAGACAGGAGGATAAAACAGCGTGAGAGAGAGCGAGAGTGAGAGTGGAGACCGGAGGATAAAACAGCGTGAGAGAGAGCGAGAGTGAAAGTGGAGCCAGGAGGATAAAGCAGCGTGAGAGAGAGCGAGAGTGAGAGTGGAGACAGGAGGATAAAACAGCGTGAGAGAGAGCGAGAGTTAGAGTGGAGACAGGAGGATAAAACAGCGTGAGAAAGAGCGAGAGTGAGAGTGGAGCCAGGAGGATAAAACAGCGTGGGATAGAGCGAGAGTGAGAGTGGAGGCAGGAGGATAAAACAACGTGGGATAGAGCGAGAGTGAGAGCGGAGACAGGAGGATAAAATAGTGTGAGAGAGAGCGAGAGTGAGAGTGGAGACAGGAGGATAAAATAGTGTGAGAGAGAGCGAGAGTGAGAGGGGAGACAGGAGGATAAAACAGCGTGGGATAGAGTGAGAGTGAGAGCGGAGCCGGGAGGATTTGCAGTGTGAGAAAGAGTGAGTGTGAGAACAGAACGGTGAGCATAAAACAGCCTGAGAAAGAGCGAGAGTGAGAGTGGAGTCGGAAGGATTATACAGTGTGAGAAAGAGCAAGAATGACAGTCGTGCTGAGAGGATAAAACAGCGTGACAAAGGGCGAGTGTGAGAGCGGAGCAGGGAGGATAAAATAACATGAGAAAGAGCGAGAGTAACAGTGGAGCCCGGAGGATAGCACAGCGTGAGAAAGAACAAGATTGATGATGGAGCAGGGAGGATGAAACAGCCTGAGAAAGGGCAAGAGTGAGAGTGGAGGCAGGAGGATAAATGAATGTGAGAAAGAGCGAATGTGAGAGTGGAGCCAGGAGGATATAACAGCCTGAGACAGAGCGAGAGTGAGAGTGAAAGCAGGAGGATGAAACAGCGTGAGAGAGAGCGAGAGTGAGAGTGAAAGCAGGAGGATGAAACAGCGTGAGAGAGAGCGAGAGTGAGAGTGGAGACAGGAGGATAAAACAGCGTGAGAGAGAGCGAGAGTGAGAGTGGAGAATGGAGGATAAAACAGGGTGAGACAGAGCGAGAGTGAGAGTGGAAGCAGGAGGATATAACAGCGTGAGATAGAGCAAGAGTGAGAGCGGAGCCGGGTTGATAAAACAGAATGAGAAAGAGCAAGATTGACAGTGGAGGCGGGAGGATGGAACAGCTTGAGAAAGGGGAAGTGTGAGAGTGGAGCCAGGAGGATAAAATAACGTGAGAAAGAGCAAGAGAGACAGTGGAGGCAGGAGGATAAATCAATGTGAGGAAGAGCGAGAGTGAGAGCGGAGCCTGAAGGATTCAACAGTGTCAGAAAGAGCGAGATTGAGAGAGGAGCCGGGAGGATAATGCAGTGTGAGAAAGAGCGAGTGTGAGAACAGAACGGTGAGCATAAAACATCCTGAGAAAGAGCAAGAGTGAGAGCGGAGTCGGAAGGATTATACAGTGTGAGAAAGAGCAAGAGTGACAGTCGTGCTGAGAGGATAAAACAGCGTGACAAAGGGCGAGTGTGAGAGCAGAGCCAAGAGTATATAACAGCGTGACATAGAGCAAGAGTGATGGAGGAGCCGGGAGGATAATACAGTGTGAGAAAGAGCGAGAGTGAGATCGGAGCCGGGCGGATAATTCAGTGTAAGAAGGAGGGAGAGTGAGTGCGGAGCTGGGGGATAGAGCGAGAGTGAGAGTGGAGGCAGGAAGATAAAACAGAGTGGGATAGAGCGAGAGTGAGAGTGGAGACAGGAGGATAAAACAGCGTGAGAGAGAGTGAGAGTGGAGACAGGAGGATAAAACAGCCTGGGATAGAACGAGAGTGAGAGTGGAGGCAAGAGGATATAACAGCGTGAGATAGAGCGAGAGTGAGAGTGGAGACAGGAGGATAAAACAGCGTGGGATAGAACGAGAGTGAGAGTGGAGGCAGGAGGATAAAACAGCGTGAGAGAGAGCGAGAGTGAGAGTGGGGACAGGAGGATAAAACAACGTGGGATAGAGCGAGAGTGAGAGTGGAGGCAGGAGGATAAAACAGCGTGAGAATGAGTGAGAGTGAGAGCGGAGCCGGGAGGATAATGCAGTGTGAGAAAAAGTGAGTGTGAGAACAGAACGGTGAGCATAAAACAGCCTGAGAAAGAGCAAGAGTGAGAGCGGAGTCGGAAGGATTATACAGTGTGAGAAAGAGCAAGAGTGACAGTCGTGCTGAGAGGATAAAACAGCGTGACAAAGGGCGAGTGTGAGAGCAGAGCCAAGAGTATATAACAGCGTGACATAGAGCAAGAGTGAGAGCGGAGCCGGGAGGATAATATAGTGTGAGAATGAGCGAGAGTGAGATCGGAGCCAGTGGGATAATACAGTGTGAGAAAGAGCGAGAGTGAAAGCAGAGCCTGGAGGATAACACAGTGTGAGAAGGAGGGAGAGTGAGTGCGGAGCTGGGGGAATTAAACAGCGTGAGATGAGCGAGAGTGAGAGTGGAGCCAGGAGGATAAAACAATGTGAGAAAGAGCGAAAGTGGGAGTGGAGCCAGGAGGTTAAAACAATGTGAGAAAGAGCGAGAGTGACCTGGGAGGCGGGAGAATAAAACAGCGTGAGAAAGAGCGAGATGGAGAGTGGAGACAGGAGAATAAAACAGCCTGAGAAAGAGTAAGAGTGAGAGCGGAGCCAGGAGAATAAAACAGCGTGAGACAGAGCGAGAGTGAGAGTGGAGCCAAGAGGATATAATAGCGTGGGATAGAGCAAGAGTGACAGCGGAGCCGGGTTGATAAAACAGAATGAGAAAGAGCGAGATTGACAGTGGAGGCGGGAGGATGGAACAGCTTGAGAAAGGGGAAGTGTGAGAGTGGAGCCAGGAGGATAAAATAACGTGAGAAAGATCAAGCGAGACAGTGGAGGCAGGTGGATGAAACAGCATGGGAAAGGGCGAGGGTGAGAGTGAAGCCAGGAGGATAAATCCACGTGAGAAAGAGGGAGTGTGAGAGCGGAGCCTGAAGGATTCAACAGTGTCAGAAAGAGCAAGAGTGAGATCGGAGCCAGTGGGATAATACAGTGTGCGAATGAGCGAGAGTGAATGCAGAGCTGGGAGGATAATACAGTGTGAGAAGGAGGGAGAGTGAGAGTTGAGCCGGGAGGATATAACAGCGTGGGATAGAGCAAGAGTGAGATCGGTGCCGGGTTGATAAAACAGAATGAGAAAGAGCAAGATTGACAGTGGAGGAGGGAGGATAAAACAGCTTGAGAAAGGGGAAGTGTGAGAGCGGAGCCAGGAGGATAAAATAACGTGAGAAAGAGCAAGAGAGACAGTGGAGCCGGGAGGATGAAACAGCATGGGAAAGGGCGAGAGTGAGAGCAGGTTGGAACGATAATTCAGCGTGAGAAAGAACGAGAGTGAAAGCAGAGCCATGAGGATAAAAGCGTGTGAAAAAGAGCGAGTGTTAGAGCACGGCAGGGAGGATAATACAGCGTGAGAAAGAGCGAGAGTGGGAGCGGAGCCGGGAGCATAATACGGTGTCAGAAAGAGCGAGAGTGAGAGTGGAGATGGGAGGATAATACAGTGTGAGACAGAGCGAGAGTGAGAGGTGAGCCGGGAGGACAAAACAACGTGAGACAGAGCGAGAGTGAGAGTGAAAGCAGGATGATAAAACAGCCTGAGAAAGAGCGAGAGTGAGAGTGGAGCCAGGAGATTAAATGAACGTGAGAAAGAGCGAGTGTGAGAGCGGAGCCAGGATGATAATGCAGTGTGAAAAAGAGGGAGAGTAAGAGCGGAGCCCAGAGGATAATACAGTTTGAGAAAGAGCGAGAGTGAGAGCGGAGCCGGGCGGATAATACAGTGTGAGAAGGTGCGAGAGTGAGAGGTGAGCCGGGAAGACAAAATAACGTGAGAAAGAGCGAGAGTGAGAGCGGAAGCAGGAGGATAATACAGTGTGAGAAGGAGGGAGAGTGATTGTGGAACTGGGGGGATTAAACAGCGTGAGACAGAGCGAGAGTGAGAGTGGAGCTAGGAGGATAAAACAATGTGAGAAAGAGTGAGAGTGACCTGGGAGGCGGGAGAATAAAACAGCGTGAGAAAGAGTGAGAGTGAGAGCGGAACTTGGAGGATACAAATGCGTGAGAAGGAGGCCGAGTGAGCGCGGAGCTGGGTGGAAAAACAGCATGAGAAAGAGCTAAAGGGTTAATGGAGCCCGGGTGGATCTTACAGCGCGAGAAAGAGAGAGTTTGCGAGTGGAGCCAGGAGGATAAAACAGTGTGAGAAATAGAGAGATTGAGAGCAGAACTGCGAGCACAAAACAGCCTGAGAAAGAGTGAGAGTGAGAGTGGAGCCGGGAGGATGATACAGTGTGAGAAAGAGTGAGTGTGAGAACAGAACGGTGAGCATAAAACAGCCTGAGAAAGAGCGAGAGTGAGAGCGGAGTCGGAAGGATTATACAGTGTGAGAAAGAGCAAGAATGATACCGGAGCCAGGCGGATAATACAGCGTGAGAAAGAGTGAGAGCGGAGGATACAAATGCGTGAGACGGAGGTAGAATGAGAGTGGTGCTGGGTGGATAAAACAGCATGAGAAAGAGCTGGAGTTACAGTGGAGCCGTGTGGATAACGCAGCGTGAGAAAGAGCGAGAGTGAGAGTGGAGGCAGGAGGATAATACAGCGTGAGATAGAGTGAGAGTGAGAACGGAGACAGGAGGATAATACAGCGTGAGAGAGAGCAAGAGTGAGAGCGGAGACAGGAGGATAATACAGCGTGAGATAGAGTGAGAGTGAGAACGGAGACAGGAGGATAATACACCGTGAGAGAGAGCGAGAGTGAGAGCGGAGACAGGAGGATAATACAGCGTGAGATAGAGTGAGAGTGAGAACGGAGACAGGAGGATAATACAGCGTGAGAGAGAGCGAGAGTGAGAGTGGAGACAGGAGGATATTATAGCATGGGATAGAGTGAGAGTGAGAACGGAGACAGGAGGATAATACAGTGTGAGAAAGAGCGAGAGTGGGAGCGGAGCCGGGAGCATAATACGGTGTCAGAAAGAGTGAGAGTGAGAGTGGAGATGGGAGGTTAATACAGTGTGAGACAGAGCGAGATTGAGAGGTGAGCCAGGAGGACAAAACAACGTGAGACTGAGCGAGAGTGAGAGTGGAGGCAGGTGGATAAAACAGTGTGAGAAAGAGTGAGTGTGAGAGCGGAGCCGGAAGGTAAAATAACGTGAGAAAGAGCAAGATTGATGGTGGAGCCGGGGGTGAGAGTGGAGCCAGGAGGATAAATCAATGTGAGAAAGAGCTAGTGTGAGAGCGGAGCCTGAAGGATTCAACAGTGTCAGAAAGAGCGAGATTGAGAGCGGAGCCGGGAGGATAAAACACCGTGAGAAAGAGCGCGAGTGGAAGCAGAGCTGGAAGGATTATACAGTGTGAGACAGAGCAAGAATGAAAGCAGAGCCGGGATGATAATACAGTCTGAGAAGGAGTGAGTGTGATAGCGGAGCCGGGAGGATAATACAGCTTGAGAAAGAGCGAGAGTGAGAGCGGAGCCTGAAGGATTCAACAGTGTCAGAAAGAGCGAGAGTGAAAGCAGAGCCGGGAGGATAACACAGTGTGAGAAGGAGCGAGAGTAAGAGGTGAGCCGGGAGGATAAAAGAACGTGAGAAAAAAACGTGAGTGAGAGCGGAAGCAGAAGGATAATACAGTGTGAGAAAGAGGGAGAGTGAGTGCAGAGCTGGGGGGATTAAACAGCGTGAGACAGAGCGAGAGTGAGAGTGGAGCCAGGAGGATAGTACAGCGTGAGAAAGAACAAGATTGATCGTGGAGCCGGGAGAATGAAACAGCCTGAGAAAGGGCGAGAGTGAGAGTGGATGCAGGAGGATAAATGAACGTGAGAAAGAGTGAGTGTGAGAGCGGAGCCTGAAGGATTCAACAGTGTCAGAAAGAGCGAGATTGAGAGCGGAGCCGGGAGGATAAAACACCGTGAGAAAGAACGCGAGTGAAAGCAGAGCCGGAAGGATTATACAGTGTGGGAAAGAGCGAGTGTGAGAGCGGGGCTGGAACGATAATGCAGTGTGAGAAAGAGCGAGAATTAGAGCAGAGCCGGGAGGATAATACAGTGTGACAAAGTGCGAGAGTGAGAGCAGGGCCGTGAATATAATACCGTGTTAGAAAGAGCGAGAGAGAGATGAACCTCGAGGATGTAAATGTGTGAGAAGGAGGTAGAGTGAGTGCGGAGCTGAGTGGAAAAAACAGCATGAGAAAGAGCAAGAGTGACAGTGGAACCGGATGGATAATACAGTGTCAGAAAGAGCGAGATTGAGAATGGAGCCGGGAGGATAATGCAGTGTGAGAAAGAGTGAGAGTGAGAGCAGAGCTGCGAGCATAAAACAGTATGAGAAATAGCAAGAATGAGAGTGTTGCCGGAATGATAATACAGCGTGAGAAAGAGTGAGAGCGGAGGCGGGTGAATAATACAGCTTGAGAAAGAGCGATAGTGAGAGCGGAGGCAGGAGGATTAAACAGTGTGAGAAGGAAGTAGAGTGAGTGCGGAGCTGGGGGGATAAAACTGCGTGGGATAGAGCGAGAGTGAGAGTGGAGCCAGGAGGATGAAACAGCGTGAGAAAGAGCGAGAGTGAGAGTGGAGGCTGGAGGATGAAACAGCCTGAGAAAGAGCGAGAGTGAGAGTGGAGGCGGGAGGGTAAAACAGTGTGAGAAAGAGCGAGAGTGAGAGTGGAGGCGGGAGGGTAAAACAGTGTGAGAAAGAGCGAGAGTGACAATGGAGCCGGGAGGATAAAACAGTGTGAGATAGAGCGAGAGTGGGAGCGGAGCCGCGTTGATAAATCAGCATGAGAAAGACTGAGAGTGAGAGCGGAGCCGGGTGGATAAATCAGTGTCAGAAAGGTCGAGGCTGAGAGTGGAGCCAGGAAGATAAAATATCGTCAGAAAGAGCAAGAGTGCGAGTGGAGCCGGGTGGATAAAACAGCGTGAGAAAGGGGAAGTGTGAGAGCGGAGCGAGGAGGATAAAATAACGTGAGAAAGAGCAAGAGTGACAGTGGAGCCCGGAGGATAGTACAGCGTGAGAAAGAACAAGATTGATGGTGGAGACGGGAGCATGAAACAGCCTGAGAAAGGGCGAGAGTGAGAATGGAGCCAGGAGGTTAATACCGTGTAAGAAGGAGCGAGACTGATAGTGGTGCCGGGAGGATAAAACAACGTGAGAAAGAGCGAGAGTGACATGCGAGGCAGGAGAATAAAACAAAGTGAGAAAGTGCGAAAGTGAGAGTGGAGGCGGGAGGGTAAAACAGCTTTAGAAAGAGTGAGATTGAGAGTGGAGCCAGGATGATAAAACAGCGTTAGACAGAGTGAGAGTGAGACTGGAGCCAGGAGGATAAAACAGCGTGAGATAGAGCGAGAGAGAGCGGTGCCGGGTTGATAAAACAGCGTGAGAAACAGTGAGAATGAGAGCAGGGCTGGAATGATAATGCAACGTGACAAAGAGCGAGAATGAGAGCAGAGCCAGGAGGTTAATACCGTGTGAGAAAGAGCGAGTGTGAGAGCGAAGCCAGGATGATAATACAGTGTGAAAAAGAGAAAGAGTGAGATCAGAGCCAGTGGGATAATACAGTGTGAGAAAGAGCGAGAGTGAAAGCAGAGCCGGGGGGGTAATACAGTGTGAGAAGGAGCGAGAGTGAGAGGTGAGCCGGGAGGACAAAACAACGTGAGAAAGAGCGAGAGTGAGAGCGGAAGCAGGAGGATAATACAGTTTGAGAAGGAGGGAGAGTGAGTGCGGAGCTGGGGGGATTAAACAGCGTGAGACAGAGCGAGAGTGAGAGTGGAGTCGGGAGGGTAAAGCAATGTGAGAAAGGGGAAGTGTGAGAGCGGAGCCAGGAGGATAAAATAACGTGAGAAAGTGCAAGAGAGACAGTGGAGGCGGGAGGATGAAACAGCATGAGAAACTGCGAGGGTGAGAGTGAAGCCAGGAGGATAAATCCACGTGAGAAAGAGCTAGTGTGAGAGCGGAGCCTGAAGGATTCAACAGTGTCAGAAAGAGTGAGAGTGAGAGCGGTGCCGGGAGGATTATACAGTGTGAGAAAGCGCAAGAGTGAGAGCAGAGCCGGAAGGATTATACAGTGTGAGAAGGAGTGAGTGTGATAGTGGAGCCGGGAGGATAATACAGCTTGAGTAAGAGCGAGAATGATAGTGGTGCCGGGAGGAAAATACAGCGTGAGAAAGAGCGAGAATGAAAGCAGAGCCGGGAGGATAAAACCGTGTGACAAGGAGCGAGAGTGAGAGGTGAGCCGGGAGGACAAAACAACGTGAGAAAGAGCGAGAGTGAGAGCGGAGGCAGGAGGATAAAACAGCCTGAGAAAGAGCGAGAGTGAGAGTGAAAGCAGGAGGATAAAACAGCGTGAGAGAGAGCGAGAGTGAGAGCGGAGCCAGGATGATAAACCAGAATGAGAAAGCGCATGATTGACAGTGGAGGTGGGAGGATAAAGCAGCTTGAGAAAGGGGAAGTGTGAGAGCGGAGCCAGGAGGATAAAATAACGTGAGAAAAGCAAGAGAGACAGTGGAGCCAGGAGGATGAAACAGCATGGGAAAGGGCGAGAGTGAGAGTGAAGCCAGGAGGATAAATCAATGTGAGAAAGAGCTAGTGTGAGAGTGGAGCCTGTAGGATTCAACAGTGTCAGAAAGAGCGAGATTGAGAGCGGAGCCGGGAGGATTTGCAGTGTGAGAAAGAGTGAGAGTGACCTGGGAGGCAGGAGAATAAAACAGCCTGAGAAAGAGCGAGAGTGAGAGTGGAAGCGGGAGGATAAAACAGCGTGAGAGAGAGCGAGAGTGAGAGCGAAGCCAGGAGGATAAAATAATGTGAGGAAGATCAAGAGAGACAGTGGAGGCAGGAGGACGAAACAGCATGAGAAAGGGCAAGAGTGAGAGTGGAGCCAGGAGGATAAATCAACGTGAGAAAGAGTGAGAGTGAGAGCGGAGCCGGGAGGATTTGCAGTGTGAGAAAGAGTGAGTGTGAGAACAGAACGGCGAGCATAAAACAGCCTGAGAAAGAGCGAGAGTGAGAGCGGAGTCGGAAGGATTATACAGTGTGAGAAAGAGCAAGAGTGACAGTCGTGCTGAGAGGATAAAACAGCGTGACAAAGGGCGAGTGTGAAAGCAGAGCCAGGAGAGTAAATGAACGTGAGAAAGAGCGAGAGTGAGAGTGGAGCCCGGAGGATAGTACAGCGTGAGAAAGAACAAGATTGATAGTGAAGCCGGGAGGACGAAACAGCCTTAGAAAGGGCGAGAATGAGAGTGGAGCCAGGAGATTAAATGAACGTGAGAAAGAGCGAGAGTGAGAGTGGAGCCTGAAGGATTCAACAGTGTCAGAAAGAGCGAGATTGAGAGCGGAGCCGGGAGGATAATGCAGTGTGAGAAAGAGCGAGAGTGAAAGCAGAGCCGGAAGGATTATACAGTGTGAGAAAGAGCGAGAATGGGAGCAGAGCCGGGATGATAATACAGTCTGAGAAGGAGTGAGTGTGATAGCGGAGCCGGGAGGATAATACAGCGTGAGAAAGAGCGAGAGTGAGAGTGGAGCCAGGAGGATATAACAGCGTGAGATAGAGCAAGAGTGAGAGCGTTGCCGGGTTGATAAAACAGAATGAGAAAGAGCAAGATTGACAATGGGGGCGGGAGGATAAAACAGATTGAGAAAGGGGAAGTGTGAGAGCGGAGCCCGGAGGAAAAAATAACGTGAGAAAGAGCAAGAGAGAGAGTGGAGGCAGGAGGATGAAACAGCATGGGAAAGGGCGAGAGTGAGAGTGAAGCCAGGAGGATAAATCCACGTGAGAAAGAGCGAGAGTGAGAGCGGAGCCTGAAGGATTTAACAGTGTCAGAAAGAGCGAGATTGAGAGCGGAGCCGGGAGGATAATGCAGTGTGAGAAAGAGTGAGTGTGAGAACAGAACGGTGAGCATAAAACAGTCTGAGAAAGAGCGAGAGTGAGAGCGGAGTCAGAAGGATTATACAGTGTGAGAAAGAGCAAGAATGACAGTCGTGCTGAGAGGATAAAACAGCGTGACAAAGGGCGAGTGTGAAAGCGGAGCAGAGAGGATAAAATAACATGAGAAAGAGCGAGAGTGACAGTGGAGCCCGGAGGATAGTACAGCGTGAGAAAGAACAAGATTGATGGTGGAGCCAGGAGGATGAAACAGCCTGAGAAAGAGCGAATGTGAGAGCGGGGCCAGGAGGATAAAACAGCCTGAGACAGAGCGAGAGTGAGAGTGAAAGCAGGAGGATGAAACAGCGTGGGAGAGAGCGAGAGTGAGAGTGAAAGCAGGAGGATGAAACAGCCTGAGAGAGAGCGAGAGTGAGAGTGGAGGCAGGAGAATAAAACAGCGTGAGACAGAGCGAGAGTGAGAGTGGAGCCAGGAGGATATAACAGCGTGAGAGAGAGCGAGAGTGAGAGTGGAGAATGGAGGATAAAACAGGGTGAGAAAGAGCGAGAGTGAGAGTGGAGCCAGGAGGATATAACAGCGTGGGATAGAGCAAGAGTGAGATCGGTGCCGGGTTGATAAAACAGAATGAGAAAGAGCAAGATTGTCAGTGGAGGCGGGAGGATGGAACAGCTTGAGAAAGGGGAAGTGTGAGAGCGGAGCCAGGAGGATAAAATAGCGTGAGAAAGAGCAAGAGAGACAGTAGAGGCCGGAGGATGAAACAGCATGAGAAACTGCGAGGGTGAGAGTGAAGCCAGGAGGATAAATCAACGTGAGAAAGAGCTAGTGTGAGAGCGGACCCTGAAGAATTCAACAGTGTCAGAAAGAGCGAGATTGAGAGCGGAGCCGGGAGGATAATGCAGTGTGAGAAAGAGTGAGTGTGAGAGCGGAGCCGGGAGGATTATACAGTGTGAGAAAGAGCGAGAGTGAGAGCGGAGTCGGAAGGATAATACAGCCTGAGAAAGAGCGAGAATGAGAGTGGAGCCAGGAGGATATAACAGCGTGGGATAGAGCAAGAGTGAGATCGGTGCCGGGTTGATAAAACAGAATGAGAAAGAGCAAGATTGACAATGGATGCGGGAGGATAAAGCAGCTTGAGAAAGGGGAAGTGTGAGAGCGGAGCCAGGAGGATAAAATAACGTGAGAAAGAGCAAGAGAGACAGTGGAGGCAAGAGGATGAAACAGCATGGGAAAGGGCGAGAGTGAGAGTGAAGCCAGGAGGATAAATCAATGTGAGAAAGAGCAAGTGTGAGAGCGGAGCCTGAAAGATTCAACAGTGTCAGAAAGAGTGAGATTGAGAGCGGAGCCGGGAGGATTTGCAGTGTGAGAAAGAGAGAGTGTAAGAGCGGAGCCCAGAGCATAATACGGTGTCAGAAAGAGCGAGAGTGAGAGCGGAGCAGGGAGGATTATACAGTGTGAGAATGAGCGAGAGTGAGATTGGAGCCAGTGGGATAATACAGCGTGAGAAAGAGCGAGAGTGACCTGGGAGGCAGGAGAATAAAACAGTGTGAGAAAGGGCGAGAGTGAGAGTGGAGCCAGGAGGATAAAATAATGTGAGAAAGAACGAGAGTGACAGTGGAGGCAGGAGGATGAAACAGCATGGGAAAGGGCAAGAGTGAGAGTGGAACCAGGACAATAAATCAACGTGAGAAAGAGCGAGAGTGAGAATGGAACCAGGAGGATATAACAGCGTGAGATAGAGCAAGAGTGAGATCGGTGCCGGGTTGATAAAACAGAATGAGAAAGAGCGAGAGTGAGAGCGGTGCCGGGAGGATTATACAGTGTGAGAAAGAGCAAGAGTGACAGTCATGCTGAGAGGATAAAACAGCGTGACAAAGGGCGAGTGTGAAAGCGGAGCAGGGAGGATAAAATAACATGAGAAAGAGCGTGAGTGAGAGTGGAGCCCGGAGGATAGCACAGCGTGAGAAAGAACAAGATTGATGGTGGAGCCGGGAGGATGAAACAGCCTGAGAAAGGGCGAGAGTGAGAGTGGAGGCAGGAGGATAAATGAACGTGAGAAATAGCAAGAGTGAGAGTGGAGACAGGAGGATAAAACAGCGTGAGAGAGAGCGAGAGTGAGAGTGGAGCCAGGAGGATAAAACAGCGTGAGAGAGAGCGAGAATGAGAGTGGAGACAGGAGGATAAAACAGCGTGAGAGAGAGCGAGAGTGAGAGTGGAGACAGGAGGATAAAACAGCGTGGGATAGAGCGAGACTGAGAGTGCAGGCAGGAGGATAAAACAGCGTGGGATAGAGCGAGCGTGAGAGCGGAGACAGGAGGATAAAACAGCGTGAGAGAGAGCGAGAGTGAGTGGAGCCAGGAGGATAAAACAGCGTGGGATAGAGCGAGAGTGAGAGTGGAGGCAAGAGGATAAAAAAGCGTGAGAGAGAGCGAGAGTGAGAGTGGAGCCAGGAGGATAAAACAGCGTGAGAGAGAGCGAGAGTGAGAGCGGAGCCTGAAGAATTCAACAGTGTCAGAAAGAGCGAGATTGAGAGCGGAGCCGGGAGGATAATGCAGTGTGAGAAAGAGTGAGTGTGAGAACAGAACGGTGAGCATAAAACAGCCTGAGAAAGAGCGAGAGTGAGAGCGGAGTCGGAAGGATTATACAGTGTGAGAAAGAGCAAGAGTGACAGTCATGCTGAGAGGATAAAACAGCGTGACAAAGGGCGAGTGTGAAAGCGGAGCAGGGAGGATAAAATAACATGAGAAAGAGCGAGAGTGAGAGTGGAGCCCGGAGGATAGCACAGCGTGAGAAAGAACAAGATTGATGGTGGAGCCGGGAGGATGAAACAGCCTGAGAAAGGGCGAGAGTGAGAGTGGAGGCACGAGGATAAATGAACGTGAGAAATAGCAAGAGTGAGAGTGGAGACAGGAGGATAAAACAGCGTGAGAGAGAGCGAGAGTGAGAGTGGAGCCAGGAGGATAAAACAGCATGAGAGAGAGCGAGAATGAGAGTGGAGACAGGAGGATAAAACAGCGTGAGAGAGAGCGAGGGTGAGAGTGGAGACAGGAGGATAAAACAGCGTGAGACAGAGCGAGAGTGAGAGTGGAGACAGGAGGATAAAACAGCGTGAGACAGAGCGAGAGTGAGAGTGGAGACAGGAGGATAAAACAGCGTGGGATAGAGCGAGACTGAGAGTGGAGGCAGGAGGATAAAACAGCGTGGGATAGAGCGAGAGTGAGAGCGGAGACAGGAGGATAAAACAGCGTGAGAGAGAGCGAGAGTGAGTGGAGCCAGGAGGATAAAACAGCGTGGGATAGAGCGAGAGTGAGAGTGGAGGCAAGAGGATAAAAAAGCGTGAGAGAGAGCGAGAGTGAGAGTGGAGCCAGGAGGATAAAACAGCGTGAGAGAGAGCGAGAGTGAGAGTGGAGCCTGAAGAATTCAACAGTGTCAGAAAGAGCGAGATTGAGAGCGGAGCCGGGAGGATTTGCAGTGTGAGAAAGAGTGAGTGTGAGAACAGAACGGTGAGCATAAAACAGCCTGAGAAAGAGCGAGAGTGAGAGCGGTGCCGGGAGGAGTATACAGTGTGTGAAAGTGCAAGAATGACAGTCGTGCTGAGAGGATAAAACAGCGTGACAAAGGGCGAGTGTGAAAGCGGAGCAGGGAGGATAAAATAACATGAGAAAGAGCGAGAGTGAGAGTGGAGCCCGGAGGATAGCACAGCGTGAGAAAGAACAAGATTGATGGTGGAGCCGGGAGGATGAAACAGCCTGAGAAAGGGCGAGAGTGAGAGTGGAGGCAGGAGGATAAATGAACGTGAGAAATAGCAAGAGTGAGAGTGGAGACAGGAGGATAAAACAGTGTGAGAGAGAGCGAGAGTGAGAGTGGAGGCAGGAGGATAAATGAACGTGAGAAAGAGCGAGAGTGAGAGTGGAAGCAGGAGGATAAAACAGCGTGAGAGAGAGCGAGAGTGAGAGTGGAGACAGGAGAATAAAACAGCGTGAGAGAGAGCGAGAGTGAGAGTGGAGCCAGGAGGATAAAACAGCGTGAGAGAGAGTGAGAGTGAGAGTGGAGGCAGGAGGATAAAACAACGTGGGATAGAGCGAGAGTGAGAGTGGAGGCAGGAGGATAAAACAACGTGGAATAGAGCGAGAGTGAGAGTGGAGGCAGGAGGATAAAACAACGTGGGATAGAGCGAGAGTGAGAGTGGAGGCAGGAGGATAAAACAGCGTGGGATAGAGCGAGAGTGAGAGTGGAGACAGGAGGATAAAACAGTGTGAGAAAGAGCAAGAATGACAGTCGTGCTGAGAGGATAAAACAGCGTGACAAAGGGCGAGTGTGAGAGCGGAGCAGGGAGGATAAAATAACATGAGAAAGAACGAGAGTGACAGTGGAGCCCGGAGGATAGCACAGCGTGAGAAAGAACAAGATTGATGGTGGAGCCAGGAGGAAAACAGCCTGAGAAAGGGCGAGAGTGAGAGTGGAGGCAGGAGGATAAATGAACGTGAGAAAGAGCGAATGTGAGAGGGGAGCCTGAAGGATATAACAGCCTGAGACAGAGCGAGAGTGAGAGTGAAAGCAGGAGGATGATACAGCATGAGAGAGAGCGAGAGTGAGAGTGAAAGCAGGAGGATGATACAGCATGAGAGAGAGCGAGAGTGAGAGTGAAAGCAGGAGGATGAAACAACATGAGAGAGAGCGAGAGTGAGAGTGGAGGCAGGAGAATAAAACAGCGTGAGAGAGAGCGAGAGTGAGAGTGGAGGCAGGAGAATAAAACAGCGTGAGAGAGAGCGAGAGTGAGAGTGGAGGCAGGAGAATAAAACAGCGTGAGAGAGAGCGAGAGTGAGAGTGGAGGCAAGAGAATAAAACAGCGTGAGATAGAGCGAGAGTGAGAGTGGAGGCAGGAGGATATAACAGCGTGGGATAGAGCGAGAGTGAGAGTGGAAGCAGGAGGATATAACAGCGTGGGATAGAGCGAGAGTGAGAGCGATGCCGGGTTGATAAAACAGAATGAGAAAGAGCAAGATTGACAATGGGGGCGGGAGGATGGAACAGCTTGAGAAAGGGGAAGTGCGAGAGCAGAGCCAGGAGGATAAAATAACGTGAGAAAGAGCAAGAGAGACAGTGGAGGCAGGAGGATGAAACAGCATGAGAAACTGCGAGGGTGAGAGTGAAGCCAGGAGGATAAATCCACGTGAGAAAGAGATAGTGTGAGAGCGGAGCCTGAAGAATTCAACAGTGTCAGAAAGAGCGAGATTGAGAGCGGAGCCGGGAGGATAATGCAGTGTGAGAAAGAGTGAGTGTGAGAACAGAACGGTGAGCATAAAACAGCCTGAGAAAGAGCGAGAGTGAGAGCGGAGCCGGGAGCATTATACAGTGTGAGAAAGAGCGAGAATGAGAGTGGAGCCAGGAGGATATAACAGTGTGGGATAGAGCAAGAGTGAGAGTGAAGGCAGGAGCATAACACAGCCTGAGAAAGAGCGAGAGTGAGAGCAGAGTCGTAAGGATTATACAGTGTGAGAAAGAGCAAGAATGACAGTTGTGCTGAGAGGATAAAACAGCGTGACAAAGGGCGAGTGTGAGAGCAGAGCCAAGAGTATATAACAGCGTGACATAGAGCAAGAGTGAGAGCGGAGCCGGGAGGATAATACAGTGTGAGAATGAGCGAGAGTGAGAGCGGAGCCTGGAGGATAATACAGCGTGAGAAAGTGCGAGAGTGATAGCAGAGCCGGGAGGATAATACAGTGTGAGAAGGAGCGAGAGTGAGAGGTGAGCCGGGAAGACAAAACAACGTGAGAAAGAGCGAGATTGAGAGCGGAGGCGGGAGGATAATACAGTGTGAGAAGGAGGGAGAGTGAGTGCGGAGCTGGGGGAATTAAACAGCGTGAGACAGAGCGAGAGTGAGAGTGGAGACAGGAGAATAAAACAGCGTGAGAAAGAGCGAGAGTCAGAGTGGAGGCAGGAGGATATAACAGCGTGAGACAGAGCGAGAGTGAGAGTGGAAGCAGTAGGATATAATAGCGTGGGATAGAACAAGAGTGAGAGCGGAGCCGGGTTGATAAAACAGAATGAGAACGAGCAAGATTGACAGTGGAGGCGGGAGGATAAAACAGCTTGAGAAAGGGGAAGTGTGAGAGTGGAGCCAGGAGGATAAAATAACGTGAGAAAGATCAAGAGAGATAGTGGAGGCAGGAGGATGAAACAGCATGGGAAAGGGCGAGAGTGAGAGTGGAACCAGGAGGATAAATCAACGTGAGAAAGAGGCAGTGTGAGAGCGGAGCCTGAAGGATTCAACAGTGTCAGAAAGAGCAAGAGTGAGAGCGGAGCCGGGAGGATAATACAGTGTGCGAATGAGCGAGAGTGAGATCGGAGCCAGTGGGATAATACAGTGTGAGAAAGAGCGAGAGTGAGAGTTGAGCCGGGAGGACAAAACAACGTGAGCAGGAGCGAGAGTGAGAGTTGAGCCGGGAGGACAAAACAACGTGAGCAGGAGCGAGACTGAGAGTGAAGGCAGGAGGATAAAACAGCGTGAGACAGAGCGAGAGTGAGTGTAGAGCCAGGAGGATAAAACAGCGTGGGATAGAGCGAGAGTGAGATCGGTGCCGGGTTGATAAAAAGAGTAAGATTGACAGTGGAGGAGGGAGGATAAAGCAGCTTGAGAAAGAGCGAGAGTGAGAGCAGGTTGGAATGATAATGCAGCGTAAGAAAGAACGAGAGTGAAAGCAGAGCCGTGAGGATAAAAGCGCGTGAAAAAGAGCGAGTGTGAGAGCACGGCAGGGAGGATAATACAGCGTGAGAAAGAGCGAGAGTGAGAGTGGAAATGGGAGGATAATACAGTGTGAGACAGAGCGAGATTGAGAGGTGAGCCGGGAGGACAAAACAACGTGAGACAGACTGAGAGTGAGAGTGGAGGCAGGAGGATAAAACAGCGTGAGAGAGAGCGAGAGTGAGAGTGGAGGCAGGATGATAAAACAGCGTGAGAGAGAGCGAGAGTGAGAGTGGAGGCAGGATGATAAAACAGCGTGAGACAGAGCGAGTGTGAGTGTAGAGCCAGGAGGATAAAACAGCGTGGGATAGAGCGAGAGTGAGATCGGTGCCGGGTTGATAAAAAGAGCAAGATTGACAGTGGAGGAGGGAGGATAAAACAGCTTGAGAAAGAGCGAGAGTGAGAACAGGTTTGGAATGATAATGCAGCGTGAGAAAGAACGAGAGTGAAAGCACGGCAGGGAGGATAATACAGCGTGAGAAAGAGCGAGAGTGAGAGCGGAGCCGGGAGCATAATACGGTGTCAGAAAGAGCGAGAGTGAGAGTGGGGATGGGAGGATTATACAGTGTGAGACAGAGTGAGATTGAGAGGTGAGCCGGGAGGACAAAACAACGTGAGAGAGTGAGAGTGAGAGTGGAGGCAGGAGGATATAACAGCGTGAGAGAGAGCGAGAGTGAGAGTGGAGCCAGGAGATTAAATGAACGTGAGAAAGAGCGAGTGTGAGAGCGGAGCCAGGATGATAATGCCGTGTGAAAAAGAGAGAGAGTAAGAGCGGAGCCCAGAGGATAATACAGTTTGAGAAAGAGCGAGAGTGAAAGCAGAGCCGGGAGGATAATACAGTGTGAGAAGGTGCGAGAGTGAGAGGTGAGCCGGGAAGACAAAATAACGTGAGAAAGAGCGAGAGTGAGAGCGGAAGCAGGAGGATAATACAGTGTGAGAAGGAGAGAGAGTGAGTGCGGAGCTGGGGGAATTAAACAGCGTAAGACAGAGCGAGAGTGAGGGTGGAGCTAGGAGGATAAAACAATGTGAGAAAGAGTGAGAGTGACCTGGAAGGCGGGAGAATAAAACAGCGTGAGAAAGAGCGAGAGTGAGAGTGGAGGCAGGTGGATAAAACAGCGGGAGAAAGAGTGAGTGTGAGAGCGGAGCCGGAAGGATAAAATAACATGAGAAAGAGCAAGATTGATGGTGGAGCCGGGGGTGAGAGTGGAGCCAGGAGGATAAATCAATGTGAGAAAGAGCTAGTGTGAGAGCGGAGCCTGAAGGATTCAACAGTGTCAGAAAGAGCGAGATTGAGAGCGGAGCCGGGAGGATAAAACACCGTGAGAAAGAGCGAGAGTGAAAGCAGAGCTGGAAGGATTATACAGTGTGAGACAGAGCAAGAATGAGAGCAGAGCCGGGATGATAATACAGTCTGAGAAGGAGTGAGTGTGATAGCGGAGCCGGGAGGATAATACAGCTTGAGAAAGAGCGAGAGTGAGAGCGGAGCCTGAAGGATTCAACAGTGTCAGAAAGAGTGAGAGTGAAAGCAGAGCCAGGAGGATAACACAGTGTGAGAAGGAGCGAGAGTAAGAGGTGAGCCGGGAGGACAAAAGAACGTGAGAAAAAGCGAGAGTGAGAGCGGAAGCAGGAGGATAATACAGTGTGAGAAAGAGGGAGAGTGAGTGCGGAGCTGGGGGGATTAAACAGCGTGAGACAGAGCGAGAGTGAGAGTGGAGCCAGGAGGATAAAACAATGTGGGAAAGAGCGAGAGTGACATGGGAGGCAGGAGAATAAAACTGCGTGAGAAAGAGCGAGAATGAGTGTGGAGCCAGTAGGATAAAACTGTGTGAGAGACAGCGAGAGTGAGAGTGGAGCCAGGAGGATAATACAGCGTGAGACAGAGAGAGAGTGAGAGTAGAGCCAGGAGAATAAAACAACCTGAGACAGAGAGAGAGTGAGAGTAGAGCCAGGAGAATAAAACAACCTGAGACAGAGAGAGAGTGAGAGTAGAGCCAGGAGAATAAAACAACCTGAGACAGAGCGAGAGGGGGAGCGGTTCCGGGTTGATAAAACAGAATGAGAAAGAGCAAGATTGACAGTGGAGGCGGGAGGATGAAATAGCATGAGAAAGAGCGAGAGTGAGAGTGGAGCCAGGAGGGTAAATCAATGTGAGAAAGAGTGAGAGTGAGAGCGGAGCCGGGAGGATTTGTAGTGTGAGAAAGAGTGAGTGTGGGAACAGAACGGCGAGCATAAAACAGCCTGAGAAAGAGCGAGAGTGAGAGCGGAGTCGGAAGGATTATACAGTGTGAGAAAGAGCAAGAGTGACAGTCGTGCTGAGAGGATAAAACAGCGTGACAAAGGGCGAGTGTGAGAGCGGAGCCGGGAGGATAAAATAACATGAGAAAGAGCAAGAGTGACAGTGGAGCCCGGAGGATAGCACAGCGTGAGAAAGAACAAGATTGATGGTGGAGCCAGGAGAATGAAACAGCCTGAGAAAGGGCGAGAGCGTGAGTGGAGGCAGGAGGATAAATGAACGTGAGAAAGAGCGAGTGTGAGAGCGGAGCCTGAAGGATTCAACAGTGTCAGAAACAGCGAGAGTGAGTGCGGAGCCGGGAGGATAAAACACCGTGAGAAAGAGCGAGAATTAGAGCAGAGCCGGGAGGATAATATAGTGTGACAAAGTGTGAGAGTGAGAGCGGGGCCCTGAAGATAATACAGTGTTAGAAAGAGCAAGGGAGAGATGAACCTCGAGGATGTAAATGTGTGAGAAGGAGGTAGAGTGAGTGCGGAGCTGAGTGGAAAAAACAGCATGAGAAAGAGCAAGAGTGACAGTGGAACCGGATGGATAATACAGTGTCAGAAAGAGCGAGATTGAGAATGGAGCTGGGAGGATAATGCAGTGTGAGAAAGAGTGAGAGTGAGAGCAGAGCTGCGAGCATAAAACAGCCTGAGAAATAGCGAGAGTGAGAGTGTTGCCGGAACGATAATACAGCGTGAGAAAGAGTGAGAGCGGAGGCGGGTGAATAATACAGCTTGAGAATGAGCGAGAGTGAGAGCGGAGGTGGGAGCATAATACGGTGTCAGAAAGAGCGAGAGTGAGAGTGGGGATGGGAGGATTATACAGTGTGAGACAGAGTGAGATTGAGAGGTGAGCCGGGAGGACAAAACAACGTGAGACAGAGTGAGAGTGAGAGTGGAGGCAGGAGGATATAACAGCGTGAGAGCAAGCGAGAGTGAGAGTGGAGGCAGGATGATAAAACAGCCTGAGAAAGAGCGAGAGTGAGAGTGGAGCCAGGAGATTAAATGAACGTGAGAAAGAGCGAGTGTGAGAGCGGAGCCAGGATGATAATGCCGTGTGAAAAAGAGAGAGAGTAAGAGCGGAGCCCAGAGGATAATACAGTTTGAGAAAGAGCGAGAGTGAAAGCAGAGCCGGGAGGATAATACAGTGTGAGAAGGTGCGAGAGTGAGAGGTGAGCCGGGAAGACAAAATAACGTGAGAAAGAGCGAGAGTGAGAGCGGAAGCAGGAGGATAATACAGTGTGAGAAGGAGAGAGAGTGAGTGCGGAGCTGGGGGAATTAAACAGCGTAAGACAGAGCGAGAGTGAGGGTGGAGCTAGGAGGATAAAACAATGTGAGAAAGAGTGAGAGTGACCTGGAAGGCGGGAGAATAAAACAGTGTGAGAAAGAGCGAGAGTGAGAGTGGAGCCAGGAGGATAAATCAATGTGAGAAAGAGCTAGTGTGAGAGCGGAGCCTGAAGGATTCAACAGTGTCAGAAAGAGCGAGATTGAGAGCGGAGCCGGGAGGATAAAACACCGTGAGAAAGAGCGAGAGTGAAAGCAGAGCTGGAAGGATTATACAGTGTGAGACAGAGCAAGAATGAGAGCAGAGCCGGGATGATAATACAGTCTGAGAAGGAGTGAGTGTGATAGCGGAGCCGGGAGGATAATACAGCTTGAGAAAGAGCGAGAGTGAGAGCGGAGCCTGAAGGATTCAACAGTGTCAGAAAGAGTGAGAGTGAAAGCAGAGCCAGGAGGATAACACAGTGTGAGAAGGAGCGAGAGTAAGAGGTGAGCCGGGAGGACAAAAGAACGTGAGAAAAAGCGAGAGTGAGAGCGGAAGCAGGAGGATAATACAGTGTGAGAAAGAGGGAGAGTGAGTGCGGAGCTGGGGGGATTAAACAGCGTGAGACAGAGCGAGAGTGAGAGTGGAGCCAGGAGGATAAAACAATGTGAGAAAGAGCAAGAGTGACATGGGAGGCAGGAGAATAAAACTGCGTGAGAAAGAGCGAGAATAAGTGTGGAGCCAGTAGGATAAAACTGTGTGAGAGACAGCGAGAGTGAGAGTGGAGCCAGGAGGATAATACAGCGTGAGACAGAGAGAGAGTGAGAGTAGAGCCAGGAGAATAAAACAACCTGAGACAGAGAGAGAGTGAGAGTAGAGCCAGGAGAATAAAACAACCTGAGACAGAGAGAGAGTGAGAGTAGAGCCAGGAGAATAAAACAACCTGAGACAGAGAGAGAGTGAGAGTAGAGCCAGGAGAATAAAACAACCTGAGACAGAGCGAGAGGGGGAGCGGTTCCGGGTAGATCAAACAGAATGAGAAAGAGCAAGATTGACAGTGGAGGCGGGAGGATGAAATAACATGAGAAAGAGTGAGAGTGAGAGTGGAGCCAGGAGAATAAAACAACCTGAGACAGAGCGAGAGTGAGAGCGGTTCCGGGTTGATAAAACAGAATGAGAAAGAGCAAGATTGACAGTGGAGGCGGGAGGATGAAATAGCATGAGAAAGAGCGAGAGTGAGAGTGGAGCCGGGAGGATTTGCAGTGTGAGAAAGAGTGAGTGTGAGAACAGAACGGCGAGCATAAAACAGCCTGAGAAAGAGCGAGAGTGAGAGCGGAGTCGGAAGGATTATACAGTGTGAGAAAGAGCAAGAGTGACAGTCGTGCTGAGAGGATAAAACAGCGTGACAAAGGGCGAGTGTGAAAGCGGAGCCGGGAGGATAAAATAACATGAGAAAGAGCAAGAGTGACAGTGGAGCCCGGAGGATAGTACAGCGTGAGAAAGAACAAGATTGATGGTGGAGCCAGGAGAATGAAACAGCCTGAGAAAGGGCGAGAGCGTGAGTGGAGGCAGGAGGATAAATGAACGTGAGAAAGAGCGAGTGTGAGAGCGGAGCCTGAAGGATTCAACAGTGTCAGAAACAGCGAGAGTGAGTGCGGAGCCGGGAGGATAAAACACCGTGAGAAAGAGCGAGAATTAGAGCAGAGCCGGGAGGATAATATAGTGTGACAAAGTGCGAGAGTGAGAGCGGGGCCCTGAAGATAATACAGTGTTAGAAAGAGCAAGGGAGAGATGAACCTCGAGGATGTAAATGTGTGAGAAGGAGGTAGAGTGAGTGCGGAGCTGAGTGGAAAAAACAGCATGAGAAAGAGCAAGAGTGACAGTGGAACCGGATGGATAATACAGTGTCAGAAAGAGCGAGATTGAGAACGGAGCTGGGAGGATAATGCAGTGTGAGAAAGAGTGAGAGTGAGAGCAGAGCTGCGAGCATAAAACAGCCTGAGAAATAGCGAGAGTGAGAGTGTTGCCGGAACGATAATACAGCGTGAGAAAGAGTGAGAGCGGAGGTGGGTGAATAATACAGCTTGAGAATGAGCGAGAGTGAGAGCGGAGGCGGGAGGGTAAAACAGTGTGAGAAAGAGCGAGAGTGAGAATGGAGGCGGGAGGGTAAAACAGTGTGAGAAAGAACAAGAGTGACAATGGAGCCAGGAGGATGAAACAGCGTGAGAAAGAGCGAGAGTTAGAATGGAGGCGGGAGGGTAAAACAGTGTGAGAAAGAACAAGAGTGACAATGGAGCCGGGAGGATAAAACAATGTGAGATAGAGCGAGAGTGAGAGTGGACGCTGGAGGGTAAAACAGCGTGAGAAGGAGGGTAGAGTGAGAGGGGAGCCGGGAGAATAAAACAATGTGAGATAGAGCGAGAGTGAGAGTGGAGCCAGGAGGATGAAACAGCGTGAGAAAGAGCAAGAGTGACAATGGAGCCGGGAGGATAAAACAACGTGAGAAAGAGCGAGAGTGAGAGTGGAGGCGGGAGGGTAAAACAGTGTGAGAAAGAGCGAGAGTGACAATGGAGCCGGGAGGATAAAACAGTGTGAGATAGAGCGAGAGTGGGAGCGGAGCCGCGTTGATAAATCAGCATGAGAAAGACTGAGAGTGAGAGTGGAGCCGGGTGGATAAATCAGTGTCAGAAAGGTCTAGGCTGAGAGTGGAGCCAGGAAGATAAAATATCGTCAGAAAGAGCAAGAGTGCGAGTGGAGTCGGGTGGATAAAACAGCGTGAGAAAGGGGAAGTGTGAGAGCGGAGCGAGGAGGATAAAATAACGTGAGAAAGAGCAAGAGTGACAGTGGAGCCCGGAGGATAGCACAGCGTGAGAAAGAACAAGATTGATGGTGGAGACGGGAGCATGAAACAGCCTGAGAAAGGGCGAGAGTGAGAATGGAGCCAGGAGGATAAATCAACGTGAGAAAGAGCGAATGTGAGAACAGAACGGCGTGTATAAAACAGCATGAGAGAGAGCGAAAGTGAGAGCGGAGCAAGGAGGATAAAACAGCGTGAGAAAGTGCGCGAGTGATACCGAAGCCAGGCGGATAATACAGCGTGAGAAAGAGTGAGAGTGAGAGTGGAACCTGGAGGATACAAATGCGTGAGAAGGAGGCCGAGTGAGCGCGGAGCTGGGTGGAAAAACAGCATGAGAAAGAGCTAAAGGGACAATGGAGCCGGGTGAATCTTACAGCGCGAGAAAGAGAGGGTTTGAGAGTGGAGCCGGGAGGATAAAACAGCGTGAGAAATAGAGAGATTGAGAGCGCAGCCTGAAGGATTCAACAGTGTGAGAAAAAGTGAGTGTGAGAGCAGAACTGCGAGCACAAAACAGCATGAGAAAGAGTGAGAGTGAGAGCGGAGCCGGGAGGATGATACAGTGTGAGAAAGAGTGAGTGTGAGAACAGAACGGTGAGCATAAAACAGCCTGAGAAAGAGCGAGAGTGAGAGCAGAGCCAGGCGGATAATACAGCGTGAGAAAGAGTGAGAGCGGAGGATACAAATGCGTGAGAAGGAGGTAGAATGAGAGTGGTGCTGGGTGGATAAAACAGCATGAGAAAGAGCTAGAGTTACAGTGGAGCCGTGTGGATAACGCAACGTGAGAAAGAGCGAGAGTGAGAGCGCAGACAGGAGGATAATACAGGATGAGATAGACCGAGAGTGAGAACGGAGACAGGAGGATTATACAGTGTGAGAGAGAGTGAGAGTGAGAGTGGAGACAGGAGGATATTACAGCATGGGATAGAGTGAGAGTGAGAATGGAGACAGGAGGATAATACAGTGTGAGAAAGAGCGAGAGTGAGAGCGGTGCCAGGAGGATAAAACAACATGAGAAAGGGCTAGTGTGAGAGCGGAGCCTGAAGCATTGAACAGTGTCAGAAAGAGCAAGATTGAGAACGGAGCCGGGAGGATAATACAGCCTGAGAAAGAGTGAGAGTGAGAGCGGTGCCAGAACAATAGTACAGCGTGAGAAAGAGCGAGAGTGAGAGCGGAGGTGGGTGAATAATACAGTGTGAGAATGAGCGAGAGTGAGATCAGAGCCATGAGAATAGTACAGCGTGAGAAAGAGCGAGAGTGAGAGCAGAGCCGGGAGGATTAAACAATGTGAGAAAGGTCGAGAGTGAGAGGGGAGCCGGGAGAATAAAACAGCGTGAGAAAGAGCGAGAGTGAGAGCAGAGCTGGGAGGATTAAACAGTGTGAGATAGAGCGAGAGTGAGAGTGGAGGCGGGAGGGTAAAACAGCGTGAGAAAGGTCGAGAGTGAGAGCAGAGCCGGGTGGATAAATCAGCGTGAGAAAGGTCGAGAGTAAGACTGGAGCCAGGAGGATGTAATAACGTGAGAAAGAGCAAGAGTTAGAGTGGAGCAGGGTGGATAATTCAGCGTGAGAAGGAGCGAGAGGGAGAGTGGAGCCGGTTTGATAAAACAGCATGAGATAGAGCGAGAGTGAGAGCAGAGCCCGGAGGATAATACAGCGTGAGAAAGAGCGAGAGTGATAGCGGAGCCGGGAGGATACAAATGCGCGAGAAAGAAGTAAAGTGAGAGTTGTGCTGGGTGTAAAAAATAGCATGAGAAAGAGCTAGAGTTACAGTGGAGCCATGTGGATAATAGAGCGTGAGAAAGCGAGAGTGAGAGCGGAGACAGGAGGATAATACAGTGAGAGAATGAGCGAGAGTGACAGTGGAGCCCGGAGGATAGTACAGCGTGAGAAAGAGCAAGATTGACGGTGGAGCTGGGAGGATTAAACAGCGTGAGAAAGGGCAAGAGTGAGAATGGAGCCAGGAGGATAAATCAACGTGAGAAAGAGCGAGAGTAAGAGTGGAGCCTGAAGGATTCAACAGTGTCAGAAAGAGTGAGAGTGAGAGCGGAGCCGGGAGGATTATACAGTGTGAGAAAGAGTGAGTGTGAGAACAGAACGATGAGCCTGGAGGATACAAATGTGTGAGAAGGAGGTAGAATGAGAGTGGTGCTGTGTGGATAAAACAGCATGAGAAAGAGCGAGAGTGAGACCGAAGCCGAGAGGATAATACAGTGTGTGAAAGGGCACGAGTGATACCGGAGCCATGTGGAGCCATGTGGATAATAGAGCGTGAGAAAGAGCAAGGGTGAGAGTGGAGACAGGAGGATAATACAGTGTGAGAAAGAGTCAGAGCGGAAGCGGGTGGATAATAAAGCGTGAGAATGAGCGAGAGTGAGAGCAGAGACATGAGGATCATACAGTGTGAGAAGGAGCGAGAGTGAAAGCGGAGCCGGATGGATGAAACAGCGTGAGAAAGGGCAAGTGTGAGAGCTGAGCCTGGAGGATATTACAGCTTGAGAAATAGGGAGAGTGAGAGCAGAGCCGGAAGGATAAAACAGCGTGAGAAAGAGCGAGACTGAGTGGAGCCAGGAGCAATAAACAGCGTGAGAAAGAGCGAGACTGAGTGGAGCCAGGAGCATTAAACAGCGTGAGAAAGAGCGAGAGTGAGAGCAGAGCCGGGTCGAACATACAGCGTGAGAAAGAGCGAGAGTGAGAGCAGAGCCGGGTCGATCATACAGCGTGAGAAAGAGCAAGAGTGAGAGCAGAGCCGGGTCGATCATACAGCGTGAGAAAGAGCGAGAGTGAGAGCAGAGCCAGGTCGATCATACAGCGTGAGAATGAGCGAGAGTGAACACGGAGCCGGGAGGATAACACAGTGTGAGAAGGAGCAAGAATGAGATCAGATCCCAAAGGATACAACAGTGTGAGAAGTAGTTAGAGCGAGAGTGGAGCTGGAGGGATAAAACAGTGTGAGAAATACCGCAACTGAGAGCAGAGCCAAAAGGATAATACAGCATGAGAAAGAGTGAGCGTGAGAGCAGAGCCAGGAGGATAAAAAAGCATGAGAAAGAGCGAGAGTGAGAGCTGATTAGGGAGGATAAAACAGCCTGAGAAAGAGCGAGAGTGAGAGCGGAGCCGGGAGGATAAAACAGCGTGAGAAAGAGCAAGAGTGAGAGTGGGGACATCAAGATTAAACAGTGTGAGAAAGAGCGAGTGTGAGAACAGAGCCGTCAAGATTAAACAGCGTGAGAAAGAGTGAAAGTGATAGTGGAGCAGGGAGATTACACAGTGTGAAAAAGAGTGAGAGCAAGTGCGGATATGGGAGAATAAAACAGTATGAGAAAGAGCAGGAGTGAGCGCGTAGCCTAGAGGATAAAACAGCTTGAGAAAGAGTGAGAGTGAGAACCGAGCCTGAAGGATGAAATAGCACGAGAAAGAGTGAGAGTGAGAGTGGAGCCAGGAGGATAAAACAGCATGAGAAAGGGCGAGTGTGTGTGCTGAGCCCGGAGGATATTACAGCTTGAGAAATAGGGAGAGTGAGAGCGGAGCTGGGAGCATAAAACAGTGTGAGAAGGATCAAGAGTGAGAGTGGAGCCAGGAGGATAAAACAACGTGAGAAAGAGCGAGAGTGAGGAGCCAGGAGCATAAACAGCGTGAAAAGTAGCGAGACTGAGAGGGGAGCTGGGAGGAAAATACAGCATGAGAAGGAGCGAGTGTGAGAGCGGAGCCAGGAGCATAACACATTGTGAGAATGAACGAGAGAGCAGAGCTGTGTGGATAAAACAACGTGAGAAAAAGCGAGAGTGAGAGTGGAGCCAGGAACATTAATCAGCATGAGAAAGAGCGAGAGTGAGAGGGGGGCCAGGAAGAAATTACGGCATGAGAAGGATCGAGAGTGAGGGCAGAGCCGGGAAGATAAAACAGCGTGAGAAAGAGGGAGAGTGAGAGCAGAGCCGGGAGGATAAAACAGCGTGAGAAAGAGGGAGAGTGAGAGCAGAGCCGGGAGGATAAAACAGCGTGAGAAAGAACGAGTGTGAGAGCGGAGACAGGAGGATAATATAGTGTCAGAAAGAGCGAGTGTGAGAGCGGAGCCAGAAGGATTAAACGACATGAGAAAGAGCAGGAGTGAGAGCGGAGACTGGTGGTTAAAACAGCGTGAGAAAGAGGGAGAGAGAGAGTGGAGCTGGGTGGAGAAAACTGCTTGAGAAAGACGGAGAGTGAGAGTGGACCTCGGAGGAAAATTCAGTGTGACAAAAAGGGAGAGTTAGATCGGAGCTGGGAGGATATAACATCGTGACAAAGAGGGAGAGTTAGATCGGAGCTGGGAGGATCAAACAGAGTGAGGAAGAGCAAGAGTGAGAGCAGAGCTGGGAGGATAAAGCAACTTGAGAACGAGCGAGAGAGAGCGCGGTGCCGGGAGGATAAAAGCGCCTGAGAACGAGCGAGTGTGAGAGCGTAGCTGGGAGTATTACAGTGCGCGAGAAAGAGCGAGAGTGAGAACGGAGCCGGAAGGATAATAAGTGTGAGTCGGACCAACTATGAGAGTAGAGCCGGGAGGATCATTTAGAGTGAGAAGGAGGGAGAGCGGAGGTGGGCGGATAACACAGAGTGAGAAAGAGCAAGTGTGAGAGCAGAGCTGTGATTATTAAACAGCGTGAGAAAGAGCGAGAGTGAAAGCGAAGCCGGGAGTATTAAACAGTGTAAGAAAGAGCGAGACTGAGAGTGGAGACGGGAGGATACATCAGCGTGAGAAAGAGCGACAGTGAGAGCAGAGCCCTCAGGTTAAAACAGTGTCAGAAAAAGCGAGAGTAAGAATGGAGCCGGGAGGACAAAACAGCGTGAGAACGAGCGAGAGTGAAAGCAGAGCCTGGAGGATTAAACAGCGTGAGAAAGTGCAAGAGTAAGAGCGGATCCTGGAGTATAACACAGTGTGAGGAAGAGCGAGAGTGAGAGCAGAGCCGGGAGGGTAAACCAGCGTGAGAAAGAGCGAGAGGAAGTGTGGATGCTGGAGGATAATACAGTGTGAGAAAGAGTGAGAGTGGAGCCGGGAGTTTAAGACACCATTAGAAAGAGCGAGAGTGAGAGCGGAACCAGAAGGATAAAAAAGTGTGAGAACGATCGAAAGTGAGAGTGTAGCCGAGAGGATAATACAGCGTGACAAAGAGTGAGTGTGAGAGCAGAGCTGCGAGGATAATACAGTGTGAGAATGAGCGAGAGTGAGAGCAGAGATAGGAGCATAATACAGTGTGAGAAAGAGCGAGAGTGAAAGCGGAGCCAGGAGGATTACACAGTGTGAGAATGAGCGAGAGTGAGAGCAGAGCCGGGTGGATTAAGCAGCGTGAGGAAGAGTGAGAGTGAGAGCAGAGCCGGGAGGAGAAAACAGCATGAGAAAGAGCGAGAGGAAGTGTGGATCCTGGAGTATAAAACAGGGTGAGAAAGAGCGAGAGGAAGTATGGATCCTGGAGGATAACACAGCGTGAGAAAGAGCGAGAGTGAGAGCGGTTCCTGGAGGGTAATAACAGCGTGAGAAAGAGCAAGAGTGAGAGCGGAACCAGAAGGATAAAAAAGTGTGAGAACGATCGAAAGTGAGAGTGTAGCCGAGAGGATAATACAGCGTGACAAAGAGTGAGTGTGAGAGCAGAGCTGCGAGGATAATACAGTGTGAGAATGAGCGAGAGTGAGAGCAGAGATAGGAGCATAATACAGTGTGAGAAAGAGCGAGAGTGAAAGCGGAGCCAGGAGGATTACACAGTGTGAGAATGAGCGAGAGTGAGAGCAGAGCCGGGTGGATTAAGCAGCGTGAGGAAGAGTGAGAGTGAGAGCAGAGCCGGGAGGAGAAAACAGCATGAGAAAGAGCGAGAGGAAGTGTGGATCCTGGAGTATAAAACAGGGTGAGAAAGAGCGAGAGGAAGTGTGGATCCTGGAGGATAACACAGCGTGAGAAAGAGCGAGAGTGAGAGCGGTTCCTGGAGGGTAATAACAGCGTGAGAAAGAGCGAGAGTGAGAGCGGAGCCGGGTGGATAAAGCAGCATTAGAAAGAGCGAGAGTGAGAGCGGAGCCCTCAGGTTAAAACAGCGTGAGAAAGAGCGAGAATAAGAACGGAGACAGGAGGACAAAACAGCGTGAGAAATATTGAGATTGAAAGCGGAGCCCGGAGGATAACACAACGTGAGCAGGAGCGAGAGTGAGAGCGGAGCCGGGAGGAATATACAGCGTGAGAAAGGGAGAAAGTGAGAGTGGAGCCGGGAGGATAAAACAGCTTGAGAAAGAGCAAGAGTGAGAGAGGACCTCGGAGGAAAATACAGCCGGAGAAAGAGCGAGAGTGACAGCGGAGCCAGGTGGATAATGCAACTTGTAAAGTGCAAGAATGAGAGCGGAGCTGGGTGGATAAAACAGAGTGAGATAGAGCGAGTGTGAGAGCAGAGCTGTGATTATTAAACAGCGTGAGAAAGAGCAAGAGAGAGCGCGGTGCCGGGAGGATAGTAAGTGTGAGTCGGACCAACTATGAGAGTAGAGCCGGGAGGATCATTTAGAGTGAGAAGGAGGGAGAGCGGAGGTGGGCGGATAACACAGAGTGAGAAAGAGCGAGTGTGAGAGCAGAGCTGTGATTATTAAACAGTGTGAGAAAGAGCGAGAGTGAAAGCGAAGCCGGGAGTATTAAACAGTGTAAGAAAGAGCGAGAGTGAGAGTGGAGACGGGAGGATACATCAGCGTGAGAAAGAGCGACAGTGAGAGCTGAGCCCTCAGGTTAAAACAGCGTCAGAAAAAGCGAGAGTAAGAATGGAGCCGGGAGGACAAAACAGCGTGAGAACAAGCGAGAGTGAAAGCAGAGCCAGGAGGATTAAACAGCGTGAGAAAGTGCAAGAGTAAGAGGGGATCCTGGAGTATAACACAGCGTGAGGAAGAGCGAGAGTGAGAGCGGAGCCGGGAGGGTAAACCAGCGTGAGAAAGAGCGAGAGTGAGAGTGGAGCCGGGAGTATAAAACAGCGTGAGAAAGAGAGAGAGTGAGAGTGGAGCCGGGAGCTTAAGACACCATTAGAAAGAGCGAGAGTGAGAGCGGAACCAGAAGGATAAAAAAGCGTGAGAACGAACGAAAGTGAGAGTGTAGCCGAGAGGATAATACAGCGTGACAAAGAGTGAGTGTGAGAGCAGAGCTGCGAGGATAATACAGTGTGAGAAAGAGCGAGAGTGAGAGCAGAGATAGGAACATAATACAGTGTGAGAAAGAGCGAGAGTGAAAGCGGAGCCGGGAGCATTACACAGTGTGAGAAAGAGCAAGAGTGAGAGCAGAGCCGGGTGGATTAAGCAGCATGAGGAAGAGCGAGAGTGAGAGCAGAGCCAGGAGGAGAAAACAGCTTGAGAAAGAGCAAGAGGAAGAGTGGATCCTGGAGGATAAAACAGGGTGGGAAAGAGCGAGAGTAAGAGTGGTTCCTGGAGGATAATACAACATGAGAAAGAGCGAGCGTGAAAGCGGAGCCAGGAGGGTAAAACAGCGTGAGATAGAGCAAGAGTGAAAGCGGAGCCGGGTGGATAAAGCAGCATTAGAAAGAGCGAGAGTGAGAGCGGAGCCGGGAATATTAAACAGCGTGAGAAAGAGCGAGAGTGAGAGTGGAGACAGGAGGATACATCAGCTTAAGAAAGAGCGAGAGTGAGAGCGGAGCCGGGAGGACAAAACAGTGTGAGAACGAACGAAAGTGAAAGGAGAGCCTGGAGGATTAAACAGTGTGAGAAAGAGAGAGAGTGAGAGCAGAGCCAGGAGGATCAAACAGTGTAAGGAAGAGTGAGAGTGAGAGTGGAGCCAGGAGGATAAAACAACTTTAAGTAGAACGAGAGTGAGAGCAGAGCCGGTTGGTTAAAACAGCGTGAGAAAGAGCGACAGTGAGAGCGGCGCCCTCAGGTTAAAACAGCGTGAGAAAGAGCGACAGTGAGAGCAGAGCCCTCAGGTTAAAACAGCATCAGAAAGAGCGAGAGTAAGAATGGAGCCGGGAGGACAAAACAGCGTGAGAACGAGCGAGAGTGAAAGCAGACCCAGGAGGATAAAACAACGTGAGAAAGAGCGAGTGTGAAAGCGGAGCCAGGAGGATAAAACAACGTGAGAAAGAGCGAGTGTGAAAGCGGAGCTGGGAGGATAAAACAGCATGAGAAAGAGTGAAAGTGAGAGCAGAGCCAGGAGGATAATGCAGCGTGAGAATCGGCGAGAGTGAGAGCAAAGTCGGGAGGAAATAACAGTGTGAGTAAGAGTGAGAGTGAGAGTGGAGCCGGGAGCTTAAGACACCATTAGAAAGAGCGAGAGTGAAAGCGGAACCAGAAGGATAAAAAAGCGTGAGAACGAACGAAAGTGAGAGTGTAGCCGAGAGGATAATACAGCGTGACAAAGAGTGAGTGTGAGAGCAGAGCTGCGAGGATAATACAGTGTGAGAAAGAGCGAGAGTGAGAGCAGAGATAGGAGCATAATACAGTGTGAGAAAGAGCGAGAGTGAAAGCGGAGCCAGGAGATTACACAGTGTGAGAATGAGCGAGAGTGAGAGCAGAGCCGGGTGGATTAAGCAGCATGAGGAAGAGTGAGAGTGAGAGCAGAGCCGGGAGGAGAAAACAGCATGAGAAAGAGCGAGAGGAAGTGTGGATCCTGGAGGATAACACAGCGTGAGAAAGAGCGAGAGTGAGAGCGGTTCCTGGAGGATAATACAACGTGAGAAAGAGCGAGAGTGAAAGCGGATCCTGGAGTATAACACAGCGTGAGAAAGAGCGAGAGTGAGAGTGGCGCCGGGAGGATAATACAGCGTGAGAAAGAGCGAGAGTGATAGCGGAGCCGGGTGGATAAAGCAGCATTAGAAAGAGCGAGAGTGAGAGCGGAGCCCTCAGGTTAAAACAGCGTGAGAAAGAGCGAGAATAAGAACGGAGACAGGAGGACAAAACAGCGTGAGAAATATTGAGATTGAAAGCGGAGCCTGGAGGATAACACAACGTGAGCAGGAGCAAGAGTGAAAGCGGAGCCGGGTGGATAAAGCAGCATTAGAAAGAGCGAGAGTGAGAGCGGAGCCGGGAATATTAAACAGCGTGAGAAAGAGCGAGAGTGAGAGTGGAGACAGGAGGATACATCAGCTTAAGAAAGAGCGAGAGTGAGAGCGGAGCCGGGAGGACAAAACAGTGTGAGAACGAACGAAAGTGAAAGGAGAGCCTGGAGGATTAAACAGTGTGAGAAAGAGAGAGAGTGAGAGCAGAGCCAGGAGGATCAAACAGTGTAAGGAAGAGTGAGAGTGAGAGTGGAGCCAGGAGGATAAAACAACTTTAAGTAGAACGAGAGTGAGAGCAGAGCCGGTTGGTTAAAACAGCGTGAGAAAGAGCGACAGTGAGAGCGGCGCCCTCAGGTTAAAACAGCGTGAGAAAGAGCGACAGTGAGAGCAGAGCCCTCAGGTTAAAACAGCATCAGAAAGAGCGAGAGTAAGAATGGAGCCGGGAGGACAAAACAGCGTGAGAACGAGCGAGAGTGAAAGCAGACCCAGGAGGATAAAACAACGTGAGAAAGAGCGAGTGTGAAAGCGGAGCCAGGAGGATAAAACAACGTGAGAAAGAGCGAGTGTGAAAGCGGAGCTGGGAGGATAAAACAGCATGAGAAAGAGTGAAAGTGAGAGCAGAGCCAGGAGGATAATGCAGCGTGAGAATCGGCGAGAGTGAGAGCAAAGTCGGGAGGAAATAACAGTGTGAGTAAGAGTGAGAGTGAGAGTGGAGCCGGGAGCTTAAGACACCATTAGAAAGAGCGAGAGTGAAAGCGGAACCAGAAGGATAAAAAAGCGTGAGAACGAACGAAAGTGAGAGTGTAGCCGAGAGGATAATACAGCGTGACAAAGAGTGAGTGTGAGAGCAGAGCTGCGAGGATAATACAGTGTGAGAAAGAGCGAGAGTGAGAGCAGAGATAGGAGCATAATACAGTGTGAGAAAGAGCGAGAGTGAAAGCGGAGCCAGGAGATTACACAGTGTGAGAATGAGCGAGAGTGAGAGCAGAGCCGGGTGGATTAAGCAGCATGAGGAAGAGTGAGAGTGAGAGCAGAGCCGGGAGGAGAAAACAGCATGAGAAAGAGCGAGAGGAAGTGTGGATCCTGGAGGATAACACAGCGTGAGAAAGAGCGAGAGTGAGAGCGGTTCCTGGAGGATAATACAACGTGAGAAAGAGCGAGAGTGAAAGCGGATCCTGGAGTATAACACAGCGTGAGAAAGAGCGAGAGTGAGAGTGGCGCCGGGAGGATAATACAGCGTGAGAAAGAGCGAGAGTGATAGCGGAGCCGGGTGGATAAAGCAGCATTAGAAAGAGCGAGAGTGAGAGCGGAGCCCTCAGGTTAAAACAGCGTGAGAAAGAGCGAGAATAAGAACGGAGACAGGAGGACAAAACAGCGTGAGAAATATTGAGATTGAAAGCGGAGCCTGGAGGATAACACAACGTGAGCAGGAGCGAGAGTGAGAGCGGAGCCGGGAGGAATATACAGCGTGAGAAAGAGAGAAAGTGAGAGTGGAGCCGGGAGGATAAAACAGCTTGAGAAAGAGCAAGAGTGAGAGAGGACCTCGGAGGAAAATACAGCCGGAGAAAGAACGAGAGTGACAGCGGAGCCAGGTGGATAATGCAACTTGTAAAGTGCAAGAATGAGAGCGGAGCTGGGTGGATAAAACAGTGTGACAAATAGCGACAGTGAGAGGGGAGCTGGGTGGATAAAACAGAGTGAGAAAGAGTAAGAGTGAGATTGGAACCAGGTGGATAAAACAGCGTGAGAAAGAGCGAGAGTGAGAGTGGAGCCAGGAGGATATAACAGCCTGAGGAAGAGTGAGAGTGGAGGTGGGTGGGTAATACAGGGTGAAATAGAGCGAGAGTGAGAGCGGAGCCGGGAGAATAAAACAGCGTGAGTGCGGTGCCGGGAGGAAAATACAGCCGGAGAAAGACCGAGAGTGAAAGCAGGGCCGGGAGGTTAATGCAGTGTGAGAAAGAGTGCGAGTGAGTGCGGAGCTGGGAGCGTAATACGGAGTGAGAAATACTGCGAGTGAATGCGTAGCCGGGAGGATTAAACAGCGTGAGGAAGGTCGAGAGTGAGAGTGGATCCTGGCGGGTAAAACTGTGTGAGGAAGAGGGAGAGTGAGAGCGGAGCTGAGTGGGTAAAATGCATGTGAATGTGTGAGAGTGAGAGCGGAGCCGTGTGGATATTACAATGTGAAAAATAATGAGAGTGAGAGCGGAACTGGGTGGTTAAACAGCGTGAGTAGCAGGAAGAGTGAGAGCGGAGCCAGGAGGATGAAACAGTGTGAGAAAAAGCGAGACTGGGAGCGGAGCCAGGAGGATGTAATAGCATGAGAAAGAGCGAGAGTGAGAGCGGAATTAGGAGGATAAAATAG
This sequence comes from Cetorhinus maximus, assembly GCF_964194155.1. Lineage (NCBI taxonomy): Eukaryota > Metazoa > Chordata > Chondrichthyes > Lamniformes > Cetorhinidae > Cetorhinus > Cetorhinus maximus. The sequence goes on along the minus strand of NC_135883.1, from coordinate 41,867,559 downwards.
CTTAAGAGCTAGAGTGAGAGCTGAGCTGGGAGGATAAAACTGCATGAGAAAGAGGGAGAATGGGAGGGGAGCCGGGAGGATCAAACAGCGTGAGAAAGAGTGAGTGTGAGAGCTGAGCCAGGAGGATAATGCAGCGTTTGAAAGAGCGAGTTTTATTGCATAGCAGGGAGGTTAAAACAACATGAGAAAGAGTGAGAGCGGAGCCTGGAGTATAAAACAGCGTGAGGAAGAGCAAGAGTGAGAGCGGAGCCGGGAGGATAACACAACGTGAGTAGGACCGACAATGAAAGCAGAGCCAGGAGGATCATTTAGCATGAAAAGGACGGAGAGCGGAAGTGGGTGGATAACACAGAGTGAGAAAGAGAGAGTGTGAGAGCAGAGCTGTGAGTATTAAACAGCATGAGAAAGAGTGATACTGAGAACGCAGCCAGGAGGATAATACAGCGTGAGAAAGATCGAGTGTGAGAATGGAGCCGGGAGGATAATACAATGTGAGAAAGAGCAAGAGTGAGAGCGGATCCTGGAGTACAACACAGCGTGAGGAAGAGCGAGAGTGAGAGTAGAGACGGGAGGATACATCAGTGTGAGAAAGAGCGAGAGTGAAAGCAGACCTAGGAGAATAATACAGCGTGAGAAAGAGCGAGTGTGGGAGCGGAGCCGGGAGGATAATACAGCGAGAGTGGGAGCGGAGCCGGGAGGATAATACAGCGAGAGTGGGGGCGGAGCCGGGAGGATAATACAGCGAGAGTGGGAGAGGAGCCGGGAGGATAATACAGCGAGAGTGGGAGCGGAGCCGGGAGGATAATACAGCGAGAGTGGGAGAGGAGCCGGGAGGATAATACAGCGAGAGTGGGAGCGGAGCCGGGAGGATAATACAGCGAGTGTGGGAGCGGAGCCGGGAGGATAATACAGCGAGAGTGGGAGCGGAGCCGGGAGTATAATACAGCGAGAGTGGGAGCGGAGCCGGGAGGATAATACAGCGAGAGTGGGAGCGGAGCCGGGAGTATAATACAGCGAGAGTGGGAGCGGAGCCGGGAGTATAATACAGCGAGAGTGGGAGCGGAGCCGGGAGGATAATACAGCGAGAGTGGGAGAGGAGCCGGGAGGATAATACAGCGAGTGTGGGAGCGGAGCCGGGAGGATAATACAGCGAGAGTGGGAGAGGAGCCGGGAGGATAATACAGCGAGAGTGGGAGAGGAGCCGGGAGGATAATACAGCGAGAGTGGGAGAGGAGCCGGGAGGATAATACAGCGAGAGTGGGAGCGGAGCCGGGAGGATAATACAGCGAGAGTGGGAGCGGAGCCGGGAGGATAATACAGCGAGAGTGGGACCGGAGCCGGGAGGATAATACAGCTGCTGCTGCTGCTGCTGCTGCTGGTCGTGTGGATCTCAGTGGATTGAACAGATTTGGAAAATATCCAGTTTGAGATCATAGGGAAGTAGTTAAATGATTGGTTGGTGACTATTTTAATTGTGCTTATTTACCTTTTAATCCTGGTATAACTTAATTGTAACTGTAAGTTTTTTTCATAATAAGACTAACATTGGTTAAGTAGTGTTTAACGTATGAGAAGTACAGTAAGGTGCCTAGTATATATTTAAGATCCTGAATGGTCTTGACAGTGTGGATATGGAAATATTGCTTCCTGTGTGGGTGGGTCCAAAGCTGTTTTATAATTAAGGGTTGCCCTCATAGGACAGAGATGAGGAGAAATTTTTTCTCTCAGGGGGTTTTGTGACTTTGGAACTCTGCCTCAGAAGGCAGTGGAAGTGGGGTCACTGAGGGCAGAATTGTCCCTGATTTGCACTAAGCATGGTGGCGGGTGTGTAAAACAACGTTTTACCCGCCGGCCGCGATGGCTGGTTTTCACACCCAAACCGGCCTCATTACTTATGCATGGCCGAGACACACGCCGTTTCCATGGCAGCTGGGCTCTCATTCACCCGCCCACTATCACCCCGAGGCTGCATCACGCTGGGTGCCATGTTTAACGTCCAGCCGCCAGCACACATCTCAGTGTTTCCAGACCACCACTGCTGCATGGAAGACATGGCCCTGAAGCGGAAGAAGACTGAGCCCCAGGTTCAGCGACATATCTCTCGAGCGCCTTTTGGGTGGCGTGAAGGCCCACCGGGATGTCCTCTACCTCTGCTCTGGCCGCAGGATGGGCAGCCCTTAACTCCAGCCCCCCGCCACCAGTCACCTCAACGGCAGGGCTGCCCTTAACCCCGACACCCTTGACACCCCTGAAACTTGAAGTCCAACAGGCGACCCTGGTGAGTGCTGCACAATCTTACCGTGTACTCAGCTCCGAGTTCCCCTCAAAGTGCAGGCCACCAAGTGCATTCCTTTTATGTGCTATTGTGAAACACGTCAGCATGCTTTCCCACCAACGTGCACAGAGCATTCACAATAAGGTAGGCAAATTAACAGCACAAATTGAAGTAACCGGGTATGATATGATTGCGATTGTTGAGAAATGGCTGCAGGATGACCAAGGCTGGGAGCTGAATATCTAAGGGTATTCGATATTTAGGATGGGCAGGCAAAGTGGAACAGGAGGTGGCGTCGGATCGTTAGTTAAGGATGAAATCAGTGCAACAGTGAGAAAGGATATTGGTTCAGAAAGTCTCGATGTAGAAGCAGTCTGGTTGGAGCTAAGCAGCAACAAGGAGCAGACAAATTGGAATTGTGTCAAGGTCTCCAAACAGTTGTGGTTAAAGTAGGGGACCACACTAAACAGGAAATTAGAGATGCATGTAACAAGGGTGCTACAGTAATCATGGGTGACTTTAATCTACATATAGACTGGGCAAACCAAATTAGCAATAATATTGTGATGGATGAATTCCTGGAGTGTGAGATGGTTTTTTAGACCAGTATGTCGAGAAACCGATGAGGGAATAGGCTATCCTAGATTTGGTACTGTGCAATGAGAAGGGTTTAATTAATAATCTTGTGTGCAGGGTCCTTCAGGGAAGAGTGACCATAACACGATAGGATTCTTCATTAGGATGGAAAGTGAAATAGTCCAATCCGAAACTTGGGTCCTTAAGCTAAACACAGGAAGCTATGAAGATATGAGGTATGAGTTGGCTACGATAGATTGGGGAACTTCGTTAAAAGGTATGATGGTGGATAGGCAATAGGTAATATTTAAGGAATGAATACATGCATTGCAACAATTATACATTCCTTTCTGGCACAAAAAACACATGAAAAGATGCCCAACCATGACTAACAAAAGAAATTAAGGATAGTATTAGATCCAAAGAAGAGTCATATGAAGTTGCTAGAAAAAGTAGCAAGCCTGAGGAATGGGAGCAGTTTAGAATTCAGCAAACAGTGACCAAAAGATTGATTTAAGAGGGGAAAAAATAACATGTGAGAGTAAACTTGCAAGGAACATAAAGTTCCTATGCATATTTACAAAAAATAGTGAAGGCAAATGCAGGTCCCTTACAGTCTGAAATGGGAGAATTTATAATAGAGAACAAGGAAATGGCAGAGCAATTAAACAACTACTTTAGGTTTGTCTTCATGGAAGAAGACATAAATAACTTTCCAGAAATGCTGGGGAACCAAGGGTCTAGTGAGAAGGAGGAATTGAAGGAAATTAGTATTACTAAAACAATAGTGCTGGAGAAATTAATGGGACTGAAAGCCGATAAATCTCCAGGGACCGATAATCTACATCCCAGGGTACTAAAGGAGGTGGCCGTAGAAATAGTGGATACATTAGTTGTCATCTTCCAAAATTGTGCAGACCCTGGAACAGTCCTGGCAGGTTGGAGGGTGGCAAATGTAACCCCACTATTTAAAAAAAGGAGGGAGGGAGAAAACAGCGAATTCCAGACCAGTTAGCCTAACATCAGTAGTAGGGAAAATGCTAGAGTGTACTATAAAGGATTTGATAACAGGACACTTAGAAAATATCAATGGGATTAGACAAAGTCAACATGGATTTATGAAAGGGAAATTATGTTTGACAAACCTACTAGAGTTTTTTGAGGACCTAGCTAGCAGAATAGATAAGGGAGAACCAGTGGATGTGGTGTATTTGGATTTTCAGAAAGTTTTTGATGAAGTCCCACATAAGAGGTTAGTGTGCAAAATTAAAGCTCATGGCATAGAGGATAATATATTGGCATACATTGAGAATTGGTTAACAGACAGGAGACAGAGTAAGAATAAATGGGCCTTTTTTGGAGTGGCAGACTGTGACTTATGGGGTACCACAGGGATCAGTGCTTGTACCCCAGCTATTCACAATATATATCAACAATTTGGATGAGGGAACCAAATGTAATATTTCCAAGTTTGCTGATGACACAAAACTAGATGAGAATGTGAGTGGTGAGGAGGATGTTAAGAGGCTCCAAGATGATTTAGACAAGTTGATTGAGTGGGCAAATACATAGCAGATGCAGTATAATGTGATAAGTGTGAAGTTATCCACTCCAGTAGGAAAAACAGAATGGCAGATTATTATTTATATATTGATAGGTTGGGAAATGTTGATGTACAAAGGGACCTTGGTGTTCTTGTACACCAATCACTGAAAGCAAGCATGCAGGTGCAGCAAGCAGTTAGCAAGGCAAATGGTATCTTGGCCTTCATTGCGTACAGGAGCAAGGATGTCTTACTGCAGCTGTACAGGAAGTTGGTGAGACCCACCTGGAGGATTGTTTGCGGTTTTGCTCTCCTTACCTCACAAAGGATATATTTGCCATAGAGGGAGTACAGCGAAGATTCACCAGACTGATTCCTGGGATGGCAGGATTGTCGCATGAGGAGAGATTGGGCTGACTAGGCCTGCATTCACTGGAGCTTAGAAGAATGAGAGGGGGATCTCATTGAAACTTATAAAATTCCGACAGGACTGGACAGACCGGATGCAGGGATGATATTTCCTCTGGCTGGGGGATCTAGAACAAGGGGTCACAATCTCAGGATATGGGGTAGGCCATTTAGGACTGAGATGAGGAGAAACTTCTTCATTCAGAGGGTGCCGAACCTATGGAATTCTCGACCACAGAGGGCTGTCAAGGCCAGGGTGCTGAATATAGTTAAGAAGGAAATAGATGGATTTCTAAACACAAAAGGTTTCAAGGAGTATGGGGAGGGAGCGGGAGTACAGCGTTGAGATAGAGAATCAGTCATGACTATATTCAATGACGGAGCAGGCTCGGAAGGCCGAATGACCCACTCCTGCTTCCATTTTTTATGTTTCTATATTTATTTAAATGATCGTTTATAACACAAATTAGAGGGATTTAATATTCATGATGCACCAGGATGAGATGGGATATATCCCGCATTTAAAATTATTACATAAGAGTCTACAGCACAGTAAGGGGTCATTTGGTCTAACTGATCCATACCAGTGCTTATGCTTCACACGAGCCTCCTTCCACACCTTTTCATTTAACCCCATCCCTTCTCTCTCATGGGAAGAATTTTCCCCCTGTCGGGGCCCCGCCGCCATTTTAAGTGGGCGGGCCAATTAAGGCCCGCCCAGCATGACGCCCGCCAGGAAACGCTATGTGCTCCCTGTGCAAACGGGAGGTATTCCCTGAGCCGAGAGTGCGCTCTTTCGCGCATGCGCATGAAAGAGCACAATCATCTCCCTGAGGCTAAGTGCTGCCTCAGAGAGATCAGTGCCAAATTCAAAAATGTGAAATATAGACAAATAAAATTTTCCTAACATGTGACACTGTCACGTGAGTTGGGACATGTCCTTCACTTTTAATTAAACTTTTATTAAAGTTTTAAAAACCTGCATGAAACCTCGTCCCGCCTGTGGGTGAGGTTTCATGATTTCTCTGAAGCCCGCCAGGGCTCCCGGCCTGCCCACCCACCTTAAGGTTAGATGGGCAGGTCCATTAGCTACTTCAATTTCTTTTTAAATGGCCTCAATTGGCAGTTGACAGGTCGGTGGGTGCACAGCTGATTCGGCTGTGCCTCCGCCGACCTGAAAATTGAAATGAGGTGGGGTGACGTTGGGAGTTCCGTCCGACATCATCCCGTGTCGTTTTATATGTCAGAGAGCGGGCCCCGCCCCCCCCACCCACAGAACTCAATATCCTGCCCCGTGTGTTTGTCCCCATAAACACATCTATGCTATTCACCTCAACCACACTGTGACAGAAAATTCCACATTCTAACCATTCCCTTGGTAAAGACATTTTACCTGAATATCATATTTATTTTATCAGTGACTATCTTATATTTATGACCACTAGTTTTGTATTTCTCTAAAAGTGGCAAACTTTTTGTTTGGTCTCCGCTATCTTTCAAAACGTCTATTGGATCACTCCTCAGTTTTTTCCTCAGAGGGTGGTGAACCTGTGGAATTCTCTACCACAGAGGGCTTTGGAGGCCAAGTCACTGAATATATTTAAGAAGGAAGTAGATAGACTTCTAAACACTAAAGGCATCAAAGGGTGTGGGGAGAGAGCGGGAGTATGGCACTAAGATAGAGGATCAGCCATGATCATATTGAATGGTGGAGCAGGCTCGAAGGGCCTGCAACTTTCTAGAACTAGGGGTCACTGTTTAAAATTAAGGGGTCACTCATTTAAGACAGAGATGAGGAGAAATTTTTTTCTCTCAGAGGGTTGTGAGTCTTTGGAACTCTCTTCCTCAAAAAGAAGTGGAAGCAGAGTCTTTGAATATTTTTAAGGCAAAACTGGATAGATTCTTGCCTAATAAGCAGGTGAAAGGTTATCAGGGGTAGGCAGGAATGTGGGGTTGAGGTTACAATCAGATTAGCCATGATCGTATTGAATAGCAGGGCAGGCTTGAGGGGCCGAGTGGCCTACTCCTGCTCCTAATTCGTATGGTCGTATGTATATTCCTTCTCTAGAGAAAGGAGACCTAGTTTGCTAAGTCTTTCCTGATAGTTACAATCTTTCCGTTTATAATCTCACTATTCTGGTATAATGCTTGTAAATCTTTTTTTTTGCACTATTTCCAGTGCATCTTTGACCTCTTGAATGATTTATCAACCTTCCAATGATTTAGGTGGCAGAACAGTAATCACTACAAACTTACATATTAGCAGTGATTAGAAAACATTGATATCCTTCATATTATCTGTCATAGAATCATCGAATAGTTACAGTACATTTGGCCTGTCATGTCTGTGCTGGCCCCCTGAAGGGGCAATCCACCTAGTGCTACTCCTTTGCCTTTTACCCCATGGCCTTCCATTTTTTCCCTTTTCAGCTAATGACCCAATTCCCTTTTGAAAGCCTCAACTGACCCTGCCTTAACAGGCAAATTGTAGTCAATTGTAAACTATAAATTACACATTAAATGGCAGATACAGCTAAGATAGGTCTCATGAATTTACTTGGCAGCCCACTCAGCTTTTATATAATCAATTTCAGCCCCAAGGAACCTTCTAAACTCTGTCTTTCTCAAAAAGAATTTCAGCTCCTCTTCCTCCAGAATTTAGCCTGAATCCCAGCCAACAGCAATGCACAGGGAACCGAGTTCCAGAGGCACAGTCTTCATCCATATCTGCAGAATCTCCTCAACTCTGCTTACAACAGTCTGGATGGTGTTGATCCACCAATGTTATCTTCAAGTAACAGAAACTGCAGCAACTACTGTATATTTGCCTTTCCTCAACTCCTGGGTCTAGCCTCTGGCCGGGATTTTTTGGTCCTGCCCGCAGCAAGAATTGTTGCAGGCAGGACAGAAAATTTGATGGACCAGCCAAAGGTCCATTGACTATGGACAGGGATTTCTGGTCCCACACCACTGTCTTTTTCAGCTTGCCTGTACTGTACCATTGAACTCATCACCTGAGCTCTGATGGTTCTGTGTCCTTTTATATGTTTCAACCAGTTTCAGTCTCTCCAGAAGTTTTGATTTCCAATCTCAGTTTCAGTCTTAGGTTCCCTAGAAACTAGAAGGTCCAGTTTCCTTTTTCAGTTTCCCTTTTCAATTAGAGTCTGTCTCAAGAAATACAAGCCTTGAAACCATTGATTCCTTCAAAGCATCGCTGGTCATTCAAATTGTCCTTGAGAAGGTGGTGGTGAGCTGCCTTCTTGAACTGCTGCAGTCCATGTGGTGTTAGGAAGGGAGTTCCAGGATTTTGACTCAGCGACAGTGAAGGAATGGCGATATAGTTATGGTTTGTTATCCAGTCCTGTAAATATAAAGAGCAGCATTTCATTAGCTATTCTGGTTATTTTCTCATCTGTTCATGACCTTTTAATGTACCTGGACCCCAAGTCTCTTTGAACCTCCACTGTTTTTAGCTTTTCACCGTTTCTGTTTGATCCATTTTAGGTCCAAAGTGGATGAGCTCATACTTGCATACGTTGAAACCCATTTGCCAGTTTTTCCCATTTGGTTAATCTATTGACATCGCTTTCTAATTTTATGCTTCCATCTACACTGCTTACAATATTATCCACCTTTTTGTCATTGGAAAACTTTGATGTACAACTTTCTTTCCCATCATCCAAGCCATTAATAAATATGGTGAATAGTTGAGTCCCTGATACAGGTCCTTACAGGAGACCACTAGTCACAATGTGCAAACTAGAGTACCTATCCATTATCCCTACTCTCTGTCTCCTGCTGCTCAGCCAATTTCTTAATCAAGTCAATAATTTGCCTTTAATTTAATGAGCTCCAACTCTAGCTAACAGTCTCTTATGAGGGACTTTATATAATGCCTTTACGTAATTACAATCACTATCAACTACACACCCCTCTGTTCAGTACAGAAATTTAGTTATCTTGGGATTATCCTCTCCAATAACAATACACTGGATGACAAAATCAACCCTCGCCCGGCAAAAGCAATTCAGCGTTTGGCAGGGTCACTCACAGACTTTGGAAAAAGCATGGAGTTTGTCTCAGAGTGAAGATCAAAGTCTATCAGGCAGTGGTTCTTGCACCATTTCTTTATGGGTGGAAGACTTAGACAACATCCTGGCGTCACATAAAGCAACCAGAAATATTCCATCTTCACTGTCTGAGATCTATTTATGCTATCAGATAGCAGGACAACATCTCCAACACTGAGGTTCTAGCAAAGTGTGCATCTCCGGCATTGAGAACGTGCTCATCAGAACTCAGCTTTATGGGGCTGCTCACATGCTTCACATGGAGGAGTCCCGCATACCAAAGACAGTACTCTACAGCCAGTTGGGCACAGGACCCCGCACAGCAGGAAGTCCCAGGCTTGGATATAAAGACACTCTGAAAGCCAATCTCAGAGCTTGCAAGCTAAATCCTAATACGTGAGAAAAATCATCCTGGGACAGACCCAAATAGAGAAGTTTCTGTCATAAAGCAATTTTGACATTTGAGGAGATCAGAGTCCAAGTGCCCTTAGGACAAGCAAAGCCAATGCCTCCATCCATCCCTCCAACACTGACTTCATTTGCAGTATTTGTAATTGTTGATGCAAATCAAGACTTGGTCTAACATCATACACGAGACAACATCAATCTAGACTGTAAAGCGGTCGTCTTTCTCTTTGCCGAATGCTCATCCGTCGCAGCAGGGGAAGAATCATCATATAATGCCTTCTGGAAGTCCATATAAATAACATCCATAGACAGTCTCCGTCAACTACTTCCATCCCCTCCAAACAGTTCAATCAGGTTTGTCAGGCATGACCAACCCTTTACAAATCCATGCTGGCTCTCTCTGACCAGTTGAAAGCTTTCAAGGTATTCAGTCATCGTATCCTTAAATGTAGAGTCTAGTAGTTTTTTTGACAAAGGTGTCAGGCTAAATGGTTTGTAATTCCCTGGATTCCCTCTCACCTTTCTTAAATAACTCAGTGACTTGCACAATTTTCTAACCTAAAGGAATGGTTCCCACACCAAGAGAAATTTGAAATATTATATAGTTGGGACATTTGCAAAGTTCCCACCTACTCCTTCGAAGCCCTGGGATAGAAACTACCTGGTTCTGGGGACTTAATGCTCTTTAGTGTTATTATTTTCTTCATTACTGTCATTTTGCTGATGTCAGTTTTGGTGATTCAATATTAGCTTCCTTGGGACATAGAGCGCACTGACCTCTCCCTGAGCTATAAATGCTGACACAATGTAATTATTCAACATGCCCACCACCTCCTTATTGTCATTTACAGCATCATGGTCGTCAGTCTTCAAGGGCCTCACATTGCCCCTGGCCACCCTGCTTTTCCTAATGTAACTGTAAAAAATGCTTGCATTGATTTTGATATCCCGTGCAAGGATTTCATCATGCTCCCCTTTTGTATTTCTTTCCTACGTGCTTTGAAACCTTTTGATGTTCTTTATGTCTCTCCAAGTTGCCCGGATCTGTGCTAATTTTTTGGACTATTTTGCATTTTGTTTTATTTTTCCTCTTACCGCTTTAGTTGTCCTAGGTTGTCTTTTTTGGCAAGTAAAGCTCCTGCCCCTTGGGGACGTCAACTGGCTTTGTATCACATTCAATTATGTCTTGAACACCTCCCACTGACCTTCTGTCACTTTACCCATTAACAGATTTGCTCTGTTTCCTGTGGACAGTATTCATCACATTGAAGTCAGCCTTACCAAAATCTAGAACCTTAGCAGCTGTCTTGCATTTCTGATGCTGCTAGTAAGTTACAGTTCTCGGCCCCCTGCTGATGTCTGCAGCCAGTCAACAATGCAGTCAGTGCTGGCTGCATGCAGCAATCATGAAAATGCCATTTTGCCTACATTACGTTGAACCAGGATAGGGTAATTGTGCATTGCGATGCCCGCACCCTTTTTCAGGGACCATCCAATTTAGCCGCTGCTAAATCTTCACTTCATAGATGCTGCCTGGCCTGCTGAGTGTTTCCAGCATCTCCTGTTTTTATTTGAGATTTCCAGCATCCACAGTATTTTGCCATGGTATCTTTTACATTGCCTCAAGAGGGCAGACTTATGTCTCACCCAAAAGACGGCACCTCTGACAGTGCAGCACTCCCTCAGCACTGCACTGTGAGCGTCAGCTTACATTATGCTATACGTTGCTCAAGTCTTTCAATTGGAGCTTGAACCCGCCATCTTCTTACTCAGGGGCGGGAATGTTACAACTGAGCCAAGGCTGACATCGGTCATTATCATTAGATTATCCAGTGAATCCAAACTCAGAAAATCAACAAGAGTTAGATTGGGCTAAATGGCTTTTCATACATCCTTAATGTAGCAGAAGCTGACAGTCGATCTCTTGGTGATTCAGTGATTTATGTTTCAGAGATGAACAATAATTTTGGTGTCAAAATGTCTTATCCTGTCATCTTGCTGCTATTCTCTTTCACTATTCAAAGCATTTTAATAGGTTGTTGTCTATTATTAGCTTAAAGTACTGCTCCAGACGCTTCCAAAGTTCAGATTGCCTACTTTGAAAATCCAGGCTTGAACATTCACAGTGCAATTGTAGACTGCTGCAATAAAGTTCTAAAGAATTAGGTCAAGGACAATAGATAAATAAATAAATACTGCATTGGAAGCTAATACATTCAAGAAATATTGGATTCACTGTGTAAAATTGATGTGTTTTAAGGCCTTGCCCAGCTTGACAATGTTCTGCTCTTCTCTCAAATGAAATTTCTATTTCCCTCCTTCACTGGGTTCATCCTCATTGCTCTTTGTTTCTGGTCTCATGTTTGATCATGTACCAACCTACACTGTTCCAATGAAGCTCAATGCAAGTTCGAGAAATAGCACCTCCAACTTTAGTTTGGCACTTCACAACCCTCTAACCTCAACACTGAGCTCAACAACTTTAGATCATAACCACCCCCTCCCCCCACCCCACCCCCACCCCCCCAATTTTACTCCCACTTCTTCAGCCTGAGCTGCTGGTAATGACTCTGCAATTGCCATTTACACCCCTTCAAAACCCATCTTATGCTTTTTAATTTGCCCATTACCATCTTCTCTCCCCTTCATCATCATCCATTTTGTCATTTAATCTCTCCTATCTCCTGCCATATCACAGATCTGTCCTCTATTCCTTCTCTCCCCTTCCCACTTTTCCTGCCTCTCCACTTGCTTAAAACCTACCACGTCACTAACATTTTTCTGGCTCTGATGAAAATTCATTGATCGGAAATGATAACTCTCTTTTGTCTCCTGACTTGCCGAGTGTTTCGAGAGGTTTTTCTCCTTTTAATTTCAGAATTTCAGCATCCGCAGTATTTCGTTTACGAAAAAAAAAATCTTGCCTTTTCATCCTGCAGGTCCATGGCTATTAGCTAGAAATGCAGAGGGCACCCAGCAGGGTATCTTAACAGAGGCAATTGGAGGAACACTTGAAGACCTCCTGGATTGGATGTCAAAAGATGCAAGGTGGAAATGGACCAGTGTACTATCCATTACAAAACAGAAGTGTTCCAAAATCAATAAAGTTCAATCCTATAGGAAAATTCAAACATTTTGTACTGGCAGTGACTGGGAATGCATCCAATTTGCCAACAACACACCTATGGGTGTATATCACATTAATGTGTCTGTTGTCACTTTCGAAAGACTTTTAATTATTCATTTCCAATAGATAGCCTAGCAAGTATCCAGAACAATTTTGTAAAGCAATCTATAAGTTATTATTATACTTCTGGAACAATAAATTTACCACTTTTAATGCAGTAAAACATCCCAAGGCACAAACAAGGACATTATCAAACAAAATTGACACTGAGCCATGTAAAGAAATAATACCAGAAATAAAAACAGAAAATGCTGGAAAAACTCAGCAGGTCTGGCAGCATCAGGAATGTCTGGGTCATTCTTACACACTGAGCGACAGTGTTCCGCAAAGCAGTCACCCAATCTGCGTTTAGCCTCCTCAATGTAGAAGAGGCCGCATTGGGAGCAGTGAATCTGTCCCAGACCTTCCTGTCGCTTGCCATTTCAACACCCCACCCTGCTCTCATGCCCACATGTCCATCCTTGGCCTGCTGCAATGTTCCAGTGAAGCTCAACACAGACTGAAGGGACAGCACCTCATCTTTCGATTAGGCACTTTACAGCCTTCCAGACTTAACATTGAGTTCAACAACTTCAGACCATGAACTCTCTCCTCCATCTTTACCCCTTTTTAAATCCAATTTTATTTATTTTTATTTGTTTATTTATTTATATTTATTTATTTAATTTTGTTAATATATGTTTTTTAATATTTTTTAAAAATCATGTTTTTATCCTTTTTCCCTAACACCCCCCTCCTCCCCAACCCACAGGGCCATCTGTCACTTGTTCTTATATTTTGCTTTCACAGAGCATTGACCCTTGGTTATTAACTCATTTGCTTCCTTACCTTTATGCCACTATCAGCACCTTCTTTAGTCTTTAACACTACTATTAACACTCACTTTGACTTGTGTCCATGACATCTTTGTCAATCTCTACTGAGCTCCCACCTATCCCTCACCTTCTATTTTGCTGCACCCCCTCTTAAACAGTATAAAATCCATCAAATTTTTACTTCTCCTTAGCTCTGAAGGAGAGTCATACGGACTTGAAACATTAACTCTGTTTCTCTCTTCACACATGCTGCCAGACCTGCTGAGTTTCTCCAGCATTTTCTGTTTTTATTTCAGATTTCTAGCATCTGCAGTATATTGCTTTTATCTAAGGAAACATTATGACAGATTACCAAAAGCTTCATTATAAAGGCCGTTTCTGAGCAGCATCTTAATTGAGGAGAGAGGGGCAGAGGGGGAATTCCAGAACTTAGGATAAAGTAAGCTGCAGGACCGACCACCAATGGTGGAATGATGTACATCAGGAATGCGCAAAAGATCAGAATTGGACGAGCACAGAAAGGGTTATAGAGCTGGAGGAGATTTCAGAGATTGGGAGGGTGAGTCCATGGAAGGATTTGAACACCAGGATGAAAATTTTAAAATTGGGATGTTCCCAGACTGGGAGCCAGTGTTGGTCAGCGAGCACAGGGTTGATGGGTTAACGGGACTTGGTGTGAATTAGAGCATGGACAGTTGAACTTTGTGCAAGAACAGACAAGTATTAAACAGAATACATATATTTGCACAAGTTTTGTGTTGAGTTAGAATTAGGTTGTGCTAGAATTAGGTTAATCTGACATGCTGTACATATCTTTGGTAGGTATTATTGACACACCAACAGAGATAATCAAATTACATAACACTTCTGTTACCATTTCATTGAGTACTTTCTCAGATAGCTTGCTTTGAAGTAGATGTCAGACATAGCTCAGTTGGTAGTACTCTCACCTCTTGAGTCAAAAGGTTGTGGGCTCATTCTCGAGTCCAGAGACTTGAGTCCATAATCCAGGCTGATACTCTACTGAGAGAATGCAACGCTGTTAGTGGTGCTGTCTTTTGGATGAAACATTAAACCAAGGGTCATGTTTGCCATCGCAGATGGACTTAAAAGGTACCATGGCACTTTGAAGGGCAGGCAAATATTTATCCTTCAACCACCATGACTAAAAAGCAAATTATCTGATCATTATCTCATTGCTATTTGTGGGACCTTGCTGTGCACAAATTAGCTACTGTGTTTCCCACATTACTACAGCACTTCAAAAGTACTCCATTGCAGCTATGGTGCTTTGGGGTGTCCTGAGGTCACAAAAAGCTCTATATAAATACACATTCTTTATTCTAAATCAAGGCAGGTTACTGGGATCTAGCAGCAAACCTGGTAACGCCAGTCATTGTTCTCGACATTGTGCCCCACCCCACCCTCTGTTACAGGCCTTCATGCTGCTTAACTAAAAGCAAGCTCATTCTTTATTTTATTTCTTGACTCGCTTTTAGTACTCTTTTATAACCCACACAAGAATGCTGAATGCTATATTGTCCTGCCTGGCCTGTTTATTACATACTTTAGCTGACATTTAGGATTAATCGTCCTGAGAAATGACCAAAACAATATGCTGTTTAGAGACTATTTTCTCCCAGTTTTATGAATCTTCTGTGAGCACAATCACATCTGTCTTGCTTGCTGATAACAGTGCAGAATTTTTCAGTCTCTTTTCCTTTCCTGTTCTCATGTGATTCTCAAGTGATTTTTAATTTGGACAGCCCTTGAGACCTGGTTCAGGGATCGCAATTATGCGATTAACTTGTGCCTGCCAACTACAATACAGGCAGTGAGCCAACTTTGTGCTGTCTCCGCATTTGAATGATCCCTGTGTCCAGTCAGTGCTAACTGCACTGCTCACTGGTTGGATACATCAGCAGGGAGTCAATATTGTGAGCGGCCAGCACCACACAGAGCAAGCCTGAACTGTTTAGAACCAGTCTGTGCCTCTTAAAGGGGAGGTGCATTGTGGCTGCAGCAAGTGCTGGGTGTTGTGGTTGTGGAGGGGAGAGAGTGGGCTGCAAGGTTTCTGAACGCTCCAAGGGGGCATTGGTGAAGGGCACAGAAAGGAGGAGAGATATCCTGTAGCCACAGGGGGCAGGAAGTCCTCCAGGCACGTGCTGAGAAGACAGTGGGGGCAAATAGTCATGGAAGTCTGTGCCCCGAGGCACTGGATGGAGTGCTGAAAGATGTTCAATGGCCTCACATGGGTGGTCAAGGTCAGTAAATGCATCGTCAAATTCTATATTGCACCAACTACACCAGTAGCATCAGCTGCTGCTCAAATCACCGTGCCCCCAGCTCTCACCAACCATCCATCTCTCTCAATCAAGATTCATACCTCACATTCATGGTCTTACCTTACCCTCACACTCTTAGCACTGCTACAAGCCTCATGCCTGCAGTTCACAGCTTACACACACTGCCTGCCATTCAAGATGACAGCCATATGACCCAAATAGACTGCACCACATTCACTGACACATATCCCTCTCTCCTGCAGGACCAGGGCAGGGCTAACCAGAGAGAGACAAGCATGCCTGCATGACCTAATCTCCATGGAGGAGACAGTGTAGGCCATCACTGGGGCATCCCTTGTTGAAGCCATAGCTAGTGGTGGCA
This sequence comes from Cetorhinus maximus, assembly GCF_964194155.1. Taxonomy (NCBI): domain Eukaryota; kingdom Metazoa; phylum Chordata; class Chondrichthyes; order Lamniformes; family Cetorhinidae; genus Cetorhinus; species Cetorhinus maximus. The sequence goes on along the minus strand of NC_135883.1, from coordinate 41,851,610 downwards.
CGGAAACCATTGAAAGTGATGGTATCCTCAAACCTAATCCTCATTCCCGTGTCTCACTGCCCCCTAAGCCCTCGCTCTCTTCTCATTTACAAGCTGCAGATGGTGTAAGCACAGACCCCTTATTTTTCCCATCTTCCTCCATCAGAACCTTACCTTTGCATTTTTCCCCTTTTAGATAGCTGAGAGGTGCAACCTGGCCAGGTAGTGGGGGAAGAACAAGAAGGAAACACAGCGCTGTCACTTGACTTAACACTGACAACCACCAGCTCAGATTCTGACATAGCGCATCTTAGAGCCGGGGTGGGGAACTTTTTTCTTATTATGGGCCATAGACAAAATCATTCGCGGGCCACACACTCATAAAAATCAACTTAATTTAACTGTTTTTAAAGAGAAGATAGAAATGTTCAACTCACCTGTTGTTTTAATGCAGTGGCTGAATTTGAATATTATTTGTTAAATATTATTATAGTAATTTAGTCGATGCTTTTACCAAAGCAAATTTGTAATGATGATGATGCTATTTTGAAGGTGCTACTGTCATAGGTCTACACTTTTAGAAATCTTCCTGCAGGCCAGGTGGAAGTGAACAATGGGCCGGATCCTGCCCATGGGCCATATGTTCCCCACCCCTGCCTTAGATCCTAGATCAATGGGTTGATCTGTGGGTGATGAGAGACCAGGAACAAATGCACTGCAGCCAAGTGGGCAAAGATAGCACAGGTGCCACCCCTCAGGAGGGCGAGGTCATGCATGTGTTCTGTTGCAGAGGAATCAGGTGAGCACTTCAATAGGGAAGACTACTAAAGAATACGGATTGGGTTCTAGCACAAAGGAAGATGGCTCAACATAGGTTCAGAACTGGGGACATTTGTTGATGATTCCTCAATGTTCAGCACCATTTGAAACTCCTCAGATACTGAAGTAGTCCATGCCTGAGCGAAGCAAGACTTGGACAATATCCAGGCTTGGGCTGAAAAATGGCAAATAACATTTGTGTCACACAAGTGCCAGACAATGACCATGTCCAACAAGAGAAAATCTAACAATCGCCCATCAACATTCAATGACATTATCATTGCTGACCCCCAATCCTCCCCCCCACCACCCCCCAACAACTATCAACATCCTGGGGGTTACCATTGACCAGAAACTAAACTGGACTAGATACATAAATACTGTGGCTACAAGAGCAGGTCAGAGGCAAGGAATTCTGTGATGAGTAATTCACCTCCTGACTCCCAAAGCCTGTCCACCATCCACAAAGTACAAGTCAGGAGTGTGATGGAATAGTCTCCACTTGCTTGGATGAGCGCAACTCCAACAACATTCAAGGATCGCGATACCATTCAGGACAAAGCAGCCCGCTTAAGCTGCACTCCATTCACCACCTTCAACATTCACTCCCTCCATCAGTGATACGCAGTGGCAGCAGTGTGTACCATTCACAAGTGGTACTGCAGCAACTCACCAAGGCTCCTTTGATAGCGCCTTCCAAACCTGTGATTTCTACCATCTAGAAGGACAAGGGCAGCAGATAGATGGGAACACTGCCCACCTGGAAATTCCCCTCCAAGCCACTCACCATCCTGACTTGGAAATATATCACCGTTCCTTCACTGTCACAGGGTCAAAATCCTGGAACTCCCTCCCTAACAGCACTGTGGGTGTACCTACACCACATGGACTGCAGCGGTTCAAGAAGGCAGCTCACCACCACCTTCTCAAGGGCAATCAGGGATGGGCAACAAAAACTGGCCTTGTCACATCCGAGAAAAAAATACAAAATGCTTGGTGTATTGCAGAGTCTGCTCGAAAGCCTGCAGTCTAGGTCAAGGAGAAAGTTAAGTCCAGCGCCAACTTGGCACAGGGCTTCACACAGAGCTTGGAACCCAACCTTTCCAGCATGGAAGTGGTGACAAACTCCATCAGCACACTTGTGGTCCCAACCATGATGCAGTGTCTGGGGGCCAATGTTGCAGCCTCCAATGCAGCACAAGCTATAGCCACCCGACATCTGAGTGATGTAGTGGTAACTCAGACTGTTGTCATTGTAGCTGTGGATCACAGTGTGCAAAGGGACTGGTAGTGGCTCACAGCAGTCCATCAATCTGTGCTCCATTAGATTGGTGGGATTGCTGAGGTGCCACGTCAGGGAAGTGGCAGTGGCTTCATGGCAGCATTCATGCCCCCACCACTACCTCTCCGCCAGTACCTTTGCTGTTGCCTCTCCGCCAGCACAGATTACTGCCATCCATGCCAAGATGGCACAGTCGAAAGCCTGGCCTTTTAGGCCCAGCAATGCTGCAGATTGGTGTCCAAGGCCATCTGCCTTGTTTCCTCAAGTGAATGCCAACAGCCTTCCACCAGTCACACTGCACATCCCCAGTTGTCCTTTAACTGAGTTTGTTGCTAGGCTATTTCAGATGACAGTTAAGAGTCAACCATATTGCTGTGGGTCTGGAGTTGCATGTAGGCCAGACCAGGTAAAGGTAGCAGATTTCCTTCCCTAAAGGTCATTAGTGATGGGTTTTACAGCAATTGACAACAGTTTCATGGTCACTATGACAGAAACCAGCTATATTTTTTCCATTCCAGGTTTTATAAATTGAATTTAAATTCTACCTGCTTCCATGGTGGGATCTGAGCCCATACCTGCCCCCCTCCCTTCCCCTCCCCTCCCCTCCCCTCCCACCCTCCCCTGAGTATTAACATGAGCCTCTGGATTACTAATCCAATGATGTTACCACAATGCCAATGTCCCCACTTCCTCCTCTGGCTCTTCTTCCTCCTCCTGTTCCTCATGTTCCTGTTCCTTGGATCAAATCTCTAGAGCAGTCCAGGCAGCAGAAGCACTGTTCCAGCCTGCCAATGGCCTGCTCCATCACATTCAATTCAAGAGCATGGCTTTCATTGTGTGTCTGCTGCCTCCATTTAAATGGGTTGCACACTCAAAGTTGATAGCCATATCATCAGTGGATAACCCCTGTTGCCCAGTAGCCACTTTCTGGTTTGGCATTATGGCACAAATACAGCTGGCACAGCTGCGGAATGAAGGCATCATGAATGCTGCCAGGATATTAGGCATTGGCCTGCATGATTGACCTGCATTCTGCCTGTGGTCACACACCAGCTGCACATGAAGGGAGTGGAATCCCTTTCATTCCAGTATAGGACAGAGTTGACATGCAGTGCCCGCAAAGCAAGGCGTATGCAGTCAATGGCACCTTGCACCATGGAGAAGCCTGCAAAGCTGTGTGCTTGCTCGGCCTGCTTCTCTCTGGCAAGAGGGAGTGAAATGTAATCAGCTTTCTTTGAATGGATAGCCTCAGAGATCTTCCTTATGGCAGCAAATATCTAACCTAGACTGAACCAGGCATATGAAAGTTCATGGCCACCTTCACAGCTATTGGCAATGCATCCTCTCCCTGCTCTGAGGCTGAAGTTGAGTCCGTAGCAGGTGGCAGATTGCAGTGAGGACCGCCTTACTGGAATGCAGACATCTCACATATTGTTCCTTGCTGAGGCTCAGCTGGTAGAATTTCTCCCTGAGGCCCCTGGGTGGATTATGATCTCCTGCTGAGATCCCTTCTACCCCTCCTCCTCCTCCCTCTTCCAGCAGCTTGTCCTGTTTTGGGTGCCCTCTACTCATTCTCCTAGCCGTGCTCAATTCTAAAAGCAGGAAGTGCACTCACGTCTGGGTTTGTGCAAAATCTTTGAAGTCAGGATAAATAGTCTTGTACATTTTTGGAACTTGAGACAACTTTTGAAAGTGCCAAAACACTTGTAGAATCAAAGTAATAACCATTAGAAATCATCCAACCACTAACCCGTAAGTACTTGAGAGTTCCTTTAAATAGTGCAGGTAGGGGATACTTACTGCTGCCCAACGCGTGTTCAGCTGTGTTATGTTAAGACAGGGCATTAGCTGGAGCATTGAGCTCCATATATTTGCAACTGCTGCTGCTTCTCACCACTCCTACTAGGTGATCTGCTATCATGGTATATCACGTTCATCTGGCTAACGCCATCCTCACATATCCACTGTAGCTCGAATGCAACCGCTCTGTGATGTCTGTCATCCAACTATTCATAGGTCGACCCCTCTTTCTACTGCCCTCCACTTTGCCCTCTAGAAGAGATCTCAGCACTTTCCAGCTCTGATCAAATGGCCGAAATGCTGACATTTTCTTTTTTGGATGTCACTTTTTGAGAGTTTTTCTCTTACAATTTCCAGCACCTCTTCATTTGCCTTATGGTCTGCATATGGAATTTTAAGCCTATGTGTTAGCATCTACATTTGCAACAGAAAGGAGGAAACTCTTGGGCTAGACTTTTCTGCTTGGTTGCACTGTTGCTTTGCAATGCAATTCACCCAAAATTGGTGGGACTGGCGCAGAATTTCAAGCACAAATTATATTCCGCACAACTTGGGTTTCCACACTCTTTTGTGCTTGTTTAAAAAAGGAGTGTGTTAGAAGCAGCCTCCAACTGCAAAATTGGACACAGCCCAGGACTAATTAATCACCATGGCAAGTTTCCATTAACTTCATTCATTTGTGGGCCTTTGAGGAGGCTTGAAAAATTAAGCTAGCTCTTTTGGGTACAAGGGCATTAATAGATTTGTTTTAGAAGCATTTAAATGTACCCCGTTCTAATTTACTAAAAAACCTGAGCACTTTCCCCTAATGTCACTCGGAAATTGTTCTAGAATTGTTTTTTAAATTTTCAGTTATTTGAAATCACATGTGATTCTAAATATTTATTTATTTGCGATAAACCCATTCCCAACCCTATTATTCAAACTTTACCAAGTTCCCACTCTTAAATTTATCAAGGAGTATTTTTTTAAAGCAATATTCTTTTCATAGACAAGTTATCTTCGAAGAGCTACCAAAAGTGATATGCAGATGAGTTTGGGCAGAAATTTGAGAAAAACAAGACGTTTTTCCAAACAGGCACAATTTTGGGTATAATTTGTACCCAGATTGCCAATCATGCAAAAGGAAACTCTACCCCCTACTCTTCATACACTGTACATTTTTATTAATTTTCCAAGCCTTAGGGATGCTCTACAAGAAGATATCATTTACCGTTTCAAATGGTGCATCAAACAACAAATCACATAATATGTAAGTAAATACAGTTGAGTTTCCTTCTGGGAACCTAATTACACTACAACATATAGGCCCAGAATTTCCATTCCCCAGGGGGTTGTACCCTGGAGGTACACCCCAAGATGCACTAGGTTACCCCTTGGAAGTCCCCATGCACTCACTACACGGGAATTGCCCAGGATGTTTCGACTTCCGATGGGCAATTCCCTGCATCTGGAACCCTCTTTTTGTTCTTTCATGGGACGTGGGCATCGCTGGCTTGGCCAGCATTTTTATTGTCCTTCCTTAACTGCCCTTCAGAAGTTGTTGATGAGCTCCCTTCTTGAACCGCTGCAGTCCATGTGGTGTAGGTACACCCACAATGCTGTTAGGGAGGGAGTTCCAGGATTTTGACACAGTGACACTGAAGGAATGGCGATATATTTCCAAGTCAGAATGGTGAGTGACTTGAAGGGGAATTTGCAGGTGGTGTTATTCCCATGTGTCTGCTGCCCTTCTCCTTCTAGGAGGAAGACATCGTGGGTTTGAAAGGCGCTGTCTAAGGAGTCTTGGTGAGTCCCTGCAGTGCATCTTGTAGATGGTACACACTGCTGCCATTGTGCGTCAGTGGTGGAGGAAGTGAATGTTTGTGGATGTGGTGCCAGTCAGGTGGGCTGCTTTGCCCTGGCTGGTCAAATTCAGTTTCTGGTCAATGGTAAACCCCCCCAGGATGTTGATAGTGGGGAATTCAGTGATTATAATGCAATTGAATGTCAAGAGGAAATGGTTGGATTCTGTGTTATTGGAGATGGTCATTGCCTGGCATTTGTGTGGCACAAATGTTACTTGTCACTTGTCAGCCCAAACCTAAATGTTGTCCAGGTCTTGCAGCATTTGGGCATGGACTGCTTCAGTATCTGAGTCGTTGTGAATGGTGCTGAACATTGTGCAATCATCAGCGAACATCCCCACTTCTAACCTTATGATGGAAGGAAGGTCATTAATGAAGCAGCTGAAGATGGTTGGGCCTAGCAGAACCCAAAGTGAGTGTAAGTGAGTAGGTTATTGCTGAGTAAGTGCCACTTGATAGCACTGCTGATGATGCCTTCCATCATTTTACTGATGATGGAGAGTAGACTGATGGGGCGGTAATTGGCCAGGTTGGATTTTTCCTGCTTTTTGTGTACAGGACATACTGGGCAATTTTCCACATAGCCTGGTAGTTGCCAGCTGTACTGGAACAGCTTGGCTAGGGGGCGCGGCAAGTTCTGGAGCACAAGTCTTCAGTACTATTGCCGGAATATTGTCAGGGCCCAAAGCCTTTGCACTATCCAGTGCCTTCAGCTGTTTCTTGATATCACGTGGAGTGAATCAAATTGGCTGAAGACTGGCATTTGTGATCCTGGGGACCTCAGGAGGAGGTTGAGATGGATCATCCACTCTAATCTTCTTGCCGAAGATTGTTGCAAATGCTTCAGCCATATCTTTTGCACTGATTTGCTGGGCTACCCCATCATTGAGGTTGGGCTATTTGTGGAGCCTCTGCCTCCATTGAGTTGTTTAATTGTCCACCACCATTCACGACTGGATGTGGCAGGACTGCAGAGCTTAGATCTGATCCATTGGTTGTGGGATCGCTTAGTCCTGTCTATCACTTGCTGTTAATGCTGTAAGGCATGCAAGTGACCTCTATTTTAGGTATGCCTGGTGCTGCTCCTGGCATGCCCTCCTGCAACCTTCATTGAACCAGGGTTGATCCCCTGGCTTGATGGTAATGGTAAAGTGGGTGATATCTTTTTATTCTGCATTTGGGCATGGACTGCTTCAGTATCTGAGTCATCGTGAATGGTGCTGAACATTGTGCAATCGTCAGCAAACATCCCTACTTCTGACCTTTTGATGGAAGGAAGGTCATTGATGAAGCAGCTGAAGATGGTTGGGCCTAGCAGAACCCAAAGTGAGTGTCAATGAGTAGGTTATTGCTGAGTAAATGCCACTTGATAGCACTGTCGACGACACCAAATGCCAGGCAATGACCATCTCCAATAACACAGAATCCAACCATTTCCCCTTGACATTCAATTGCATTATAATCACTGAATTCCCCACTATCAATATCTGTGGGGGTTACCATTGAGCTTCGCTGGCTGGGCCAGCATTTATTGCCCATCCCTAGTTGTCCTTGAGAAGGTGGTGGCGAACTGCCTTCTTGAACTGCTGCAGTCCATGTGGTGTAGGTACACCCACAGTGCTGTTAAGAAGGGAGTTCCAGGATTTTGACCCAGCGACAGTGAAGGAACGGCGATATATTTCCAAGTCAGGATGGTGAGTGACTTGGAGGGGAACTTCCAGGTGGTGGTGTTCCCATCTATCTGCTGCCCTTGTCCTTCTAGGTGGTAGTGGTTGTGGGTTTGGAAGGTGCTGTTTAAGGAGCCTTGGTGAATTCCTGCAGTGCAGCTTGTAGATGGTACACACTGCTGCTCCTGTACGTCGGTGGTGGAGGGAGTGAATGTTTGTGGATGTGGTGCCAATCAAGCGGGCTGCTTTGTACTGAACGGTGCCCAGCTTCTTCAGTGTTGTGGGAGCTGCACTCATCCAGGCAAGTGGGGAGTATTTCATCAAGCTCCTGACTTGTGCCTTGTAGATGGTGGAAAGGCTTTGGGGAGTCAGGAGGTGAGTTACTCATCGCACGATTCCTAGCCTCTGACCTGCTGTTGTAGCCACAGTATTTATATGCTGGGCCATTAGGTTACAGATTCTAAAACAAAAACAAAAATAGCTGGAAAAACTCAGCAGGTCTGACAGCATCTGTGGAGAGGAACACAGTTAACATTTCGAGTCCGTATGACTCTTCATCAGAACTAAAGAAAAATAGAAATGAGGTGAAATAAAAGCTGTTTGAGGGGGGTGTGATAGGTAGATCTGGAGAGAGGGCCAGTGATAGATGGAGGCCAAGAAGAGATTGCCAAAGATGTCAAGCCAAAAGGACAAAGGGGTGTTGATGGAGGTGATATTAGCTAAAGGATGTGCTAATGGTGACATTAAGGGTAGAAAGCAGGACAAGTAAGTGACAGATGGCCCTAGTGGGGGTGGGGTAGGGGGAAGGGATCGAAATGGGCTAAGAGGTGGAGGTAAAACAATGGATGGAAATAAATTTAAATATAGGTGGGAAAAGAAAAATATGTCTAAAAAATATATAAATTATTATAAAAAATAGGGGGATCGGAAAGGGGGTGGGGATGGAGGAGAGAGTTCATGATCTGAAGTTGTTGAACTCAATATCCAATCCGGAAGGCTGTAAAGTGCCTAGTCGGAAGATGAGGTGCTGTTCCTCCAGTTTGCGTTGAGCTTCACAGGAACATTGCAGCAGGCCAAGGACGGACATGTGGGCATGAGAGCAGGGTGGTGTGTTGAAATGGCAAGCGACAGGGAGGTCTGGGTCATGCTTGCAGACAGACCGAAGGTGTTCTGCAAAGCGGTCACCCAGTCTGCGTTTGGTCCCTCCAATGTAGAGGAAACCGCATTGGGAGCAACGAATGCAGTAGTCTAAATTGAGGGAAGTGCAAGTGAAGCACTGCTTCACTTGAAAGGAGTGTTTGGGCCCTTGGGCGGTGAGGAGGGGGGAAGTAAAGGGGCAGGTGTTGCACCTTCTGTGGTTGCATGGAAAGGTGCCGTGGGAGGGGCTTGAGGTATAGGGGATGATGGAGGAGTGGACCAGGGTATCCCGGAGGGAATGGTCCCTACGGAATGCCAACATGGGGGTGGGGGGTGAAGGCAAGATGTGTTTGGTGGTGGCATCATGCTGGAGTTGGCGGGAATGGTGGAGAATGATCCTTTGAATGCGGAGGCTGGTGCGGTGATAAGTGAGGACAAGGGGGAGCTTATCATAGTTCTGGGAGGGAGAGGAAGGTGTGAGGGCGGATGCACGGGAGACGGGCCGGACATGGTTGAGGGCCCTGTCAACCACCGTAGGTGGGAAACCTCGGTTAAGGAAGAAGGAAGACATGTCAGAGGAACTGTTTTTGAAAGTGGCATCATCAGAACAAATGCGACGGAGGCGAAGGAACTGAGAGAATGGGATGGAGTCCTTACAGGAAGCGGGGTGTGAAGAGCTGTAGTCAAGGTAGCTGGGGGAGTTGGTAGACTTGTAATGAATATTGATGGACAGTCCATCACCAGAAATTGAAACAGAGAGGTCAAGGAAGAGAAAGGAAGTGTCAGTGATGGACCATGTGAAAATGATGGAGGGGTAGAAATTGGAAGCAAAATTAATAAATTTTTCCAGTTCTAGACAAGAGCATGAAGCAGCACCGAAGTAATCATCGATGTACCGGAGAAAGAGTCGTGGGAGGGGGCCTGAGTAGGACTGGAACAAGGAATATTCCACATAACCCATAAAGAGACAGGCATAACTGGGGCCCATGCAGGTGTCCATAGCCACACCTTTTATTTGGAGGAAGTGAGAGGAGTTTAAGGAGAAATTGTTCAGTGAGAGAACAAGTTCAGCCAGACGGAGAGTAGTGGTGGATGGGGATTGTTCGGGCCTCTGTTCGAGGAAGAGGCGAAGAGCCCTCAAACCATCCCGGTGGGGGGTGAAGGTGTAGAGAGATTGGACGTCCATGGTGAAGAGGAGGCGTTATGGGCCAGGGAACTGGAAATTTTTGATATGATGTAGGGCGTGAGAGGAATCGCGGATGTAGGTGGGAAGAGACTGGACAGGTTACAGATTCTGTTCATGTACAATTCTGCTGCTGTTGATGACCCACAGCGCCTCATGGATGCCCAGTCTTGAGTTGCTAGGTCTGTTTGAAATCTATCCCATTTAGCACGGTGTTAGTGCCACAAAACACAATGGAGGTTATCCTCAGAATAGTTATCCAGGAAATGTTAGAAGGGTTAAGAGCAGTTCTAACTGCTGGGTAGTTGAATCTCACCCTTAGCCTTCCTGTTATTTTTAAGAACTTGCTGGATTTGCACGTTAATTTTCCAATTAAGCTCACCTCAGAAAGTTAGGACTGGAACTTAACAGCGTAAGGACCCATTTCACAATATTATAATTGTTAATGCAATGCCAATCAACCTCCCTGGCCCTGAAAGGGAATGATTTTAACTGGTAAATCCCATTGCTTCATGTAATCATTGCAGATACACTGGGGGTATAGGATTTGGGGAGAAACTATTAAAAAAAATTGATCTGCTAAAATAAGAAAAGGCATATCCCTTGGCTAACACCATTGATCCTGTGTTCAATAGTTATTCACTAGTTTATTTACTGCTTATTATTATAACCCCTTTATTAATTAAGTAGTAAAAGGAAATGGATTTGAGCATTTTATTTAATCTGGGATTTCCAAACCTTTCCCAATTTGAAAGTTTCATGTGATGTGACCACCTTCCTTTCATAACATTGAATGTAAAGATTGCCAACGTCATATCTGATCCTATTTGTGTCCAACTGAGAGCAGTGGGAGTCAGAATAAGTGTTATTGAAGAATTATGGCAATTAGATTCTTCTGGGTCTTATCATTCTGTTTGTGAGTATGGCTTCATGTTGCATTATCACTTGTACTAGAAGCAGTTACAGACAAAGAAGGTACATTTTTCATCTCTTTGAAATCAATGAGATGGGTAAATACATTTCTTGCTTAGCTATAATGAGGCTTATACCAAGGGGAGAAAATCATTATTTGCAATGCGCTCGTGAGTTCATTATTTCTCATTACAAATGTAAGAGCCCATTTAAGGCTTTCTATAGAGTTTTCATTAAGTATTTAATACCTTAGCCTCCCTAAAGATTTTGGGCAATTTGGCAATCATTATGTGCAAACTCGAGGTGACATCTCAAATGTTTGATGCACCATAAGCTCCTTGGGTGATATTTCTATTTGCTTTGCAATCATATGTTGGAAGACTTTAATAAATTCAATCTTAGAGTCATCAACAGCTACATACCCCCCAGATAAACAGAGACGTTATAAAGATGACTGATCTTATGTTCTAGCATAACAGGCATCTGATTATTGGCACTTCATGTGCCTTAAGACTTAAATTATGGTTCTCTACTTGATAAATAATGTAGTAGAACATATTTATAGTTGCTTGGAAGTACAGAACTTGAGTATTGCTGAAAAAAAGAGACATGCTGTCAAAGCTTTATATCTTGTACCCATCAGGACAGACACAAGAGTCCCAAATTTCAAAGGGGACAACAATTTATACTTGTTGAAGAAGGCATTGATTGGTTGGCAAGTGGACTCTGATTGGTTGATGCAAGAGCGCTGGGATTTTCCCAGATCTCGGGTTTCCCATAGGTGCAGGGGGCCATCGACTGCACTTATCTAGCACTCACATTTCCTTGGCAACAAGCGGTTAACGATATCACCCACAAGGACTTTCATTCACTGAATGTTCAGCTAGTGTGCGACCACCACAAATGCATCCTGCAGGTCTGTGCTCAGTTCCCAGGGAGTGTCCACTTGTCCTACATCCTCAGTTGGTCACAGATCCCTGATATCTTTCAGGGTCCACAGTGGCTGCTGGAATGGCTCATTGGGGACAAAGGCTACCCACAGAGGCTGTGGCTGATGACACCTGTGCAGCGGCCTCAGACCGCAGCAGAGCGAAGCTATAATGAGGCTCATGCTGCAGCTCGCAGCTTGGTGGAGCAAACCATCGGGATGCTGAAAATGAGGATCCGGTGTCTGGACCGGTCTGGTGGAGCCCTGAAATATAGTCCACAGAGGGTGTCATGCATCCTCGTCGTCTGCTGCACCCTTTACAACCTGGTATTGCAAAGAGGAGAGGAGCTGGCTGAGGAGGACATGGAGGAGTTGGATATGGCGTCCGATGAGGAGGTCATTAACGGGGATGAGGATATCCTCGAAGGCGAAAATGACGGCGACGAGGCCATCGCACGGTCAGATGAGGCATAGCTACTCGATTTGCGGAGGATGATGACGACATTCAGTGAGGTGTCCCCATAGATCCTCACATCGCAGTTGTGAATGTTTGACTCCAGACTGGCTTATGGCAGCGCCCATACCCTCTGTGAGAATGCTCGTGTCATGGAAATAGAGTGGAGGCCCTAATAGTCACTCGATTCCAGGAGGATGATGATGACATGCAGCGAGGACATTCAATAGATCTTCTCATAACCTCTGTGAATGTCTGACTCTTGTCTGGCCGAGAGCAGTTCGCTTGTGCTCTGTGATCAGGGTCATATTATGGAGACGCAGCCATGAAACTTTAAAAGCACCTGATCCTTTGTCCGCCTTCAGCACCTCAGCCCTTCAGGCGCACAGCATCACTGGTTACAGATGATGACGAGATAGGGGCCAGCCCCTCCTTAACGGTGCTGAGAGCACACAGAGAGAATGAGAGAACTCTGTGATATCTGCCCACTACATTCTGGCAGCAATGACAAGCACCATCGAGGTGCAGGCATCAGTAATATGTCCAGGGAGTGTGAGGCCAGACCATCACTTTGGTCTGAAGGCTGCACAGAACACGGGGAAGAGGCCCTGGACTGAGACACCTGCCTTTATCTTGTGCAGGAACCAAGGATTCACATCTGAGTGACACGAACACTGCTCATCAGAACAAGGAGCCATTAGCAAGGAGACATTGGGAGTTTATTTACAGTAGTGAATATTATGTACAAGTGACTAACACCAGTGCCTAGGCTGTATAACTACATCTTCTTAACCTTGCTGCTTTGTATTGGTGCTCCCTCAACATCCACAGTGGAGGTGGAGACAGCCTGCTAACTACTACACCCTGTCTGTGATGACCTTGGTGGGCGTCTTCTGGAGGGCCGAGACCTGGTGGGCCCTGGCCTGCTTTCAAGATCCTGCTGTGTGGCAGTGGCACCCTCCTTGGCCTGCAGAGCTGAAGCTGCTGAAGCCACAGGAAGAGGGGAATCGGACCAGACACTCCCAGAGTCACCTGGATGGATGTCCCCGGGGTGTGCACCTGCTGATCCTCCTCTCTATGGGTGCCCGGGGGCCCCTGGCTGACTCCTTGAGGAGAAGGCGAAGCTGGAGTGAGATTGAGCTGCCCCGCACCCCTCTTGTCTTGGCACTGTTGGAGGCCAACTATGGTGTCAGTGATGGAGTTGAGCCCATGCAGTAGTACAGGACCGGTGTCCTGGACCAAGGTCTCCATAGCAGCCGCCATCCTGCCAGTGTTGATCTCGGTGCATTGGCATGCCAGTGCTATCACCTCAGCCTGAATGTGGACAGACTCCTCCATCATGTCTTGCAATCTGAGGAGTGCAGCGGACATCCCTTCCTGATGTTCCCAAGCTTGCTTTTACAGTTCCAGCAACTGAGGTCTGACTGAGTCCAGAGGCTCCTCATCTAACTTGAAATCAGCAGCTTTCAGCCCTCCAGCAGTCCTCCGAGTGCCAGGGACCTGGGAAGTCCCTGCCACCACCTGCTGTGGATCAGACGGTGCGATGTGCTCACCAGGTTGTAACCCCAAGGCTACTCTAAAGCTTGGTCCCACCGAGGTGTGCGTCTCTGCACTGGTGGAGGACGTGGGTGAGCGCTGTGATGGGACTTCAAGGAGGGCGTCTTCGGGGCTTGAGTCGAGGACCTGGGTCATGGACTCGGTCGGCTGTTTGGCAAAGCAAGGGGCGATAATTAGTGCACGGTGGTGGCCTGTGAAAGAGGACACATCACTCACAGCATGGTTATCTGATGGATGTTGCACTGCTGGACCCTCACTTGGTAGAGTAGCACCAATCTCATCGTCAGCACCGGACCGGTCGAGATCCTCACCAGCCAGCTGGATGGCTCTGTTTTCAAAGTCCGTGAGAACCTTGATTTCACGCATTCCTCCACTGGTCTGTGATCTCTGTCTTTTGTTGTGTGCCAGCTTGTCCTGTGTGAATACATTTGGAGAGAGTGTAAGCAGTATGCCTGCCAGGCCAGATGATAAGCATGCCTGGCACATGTAGGTGGTGAGTGGTGCCATGGACAGGATGAGGACAATGAAGCTGTATTTGAGAGAGTGATGTTTCTTGCACTGGCAGTGAGTGAGATCTCTGTGGATGTGTGATGGGTTTGTGAGTGTGTGAGTTGAGAGTGATGAGAAGAGATCGTTCATCCTCTTGCAGCACTGGGTGGCTGTCCTCTTTTGAATAGCATTGCCATTGACCACTGCTGCCTCCACCTCCCAAGCTGGATTGATAATTTTGCTGCCCCTCCTGCGGCCAGAGCAGGGGTGGGGGAGATAATGGCGGGCCTACACAAACTCCAAAAGATGCTTAAGAGTGCGTTACTAAATCGGGTGGGCTGCAGTTTTCTTGTCTTTTGGGGCCATGTCTTCAATGCAGCAGGCCAGGGCTGGAAGCACTAAGGTGTGCGCGCGGCTGCACTTTAAGTATGGTGCCCAGCGTGAGGAAGGGCGAGGTGACGGTGGGCTGGGCGAATGAGAGCCCACCCACCATTGAAATGGCAAATTTCCCAGGAATGTGTGATTAATGAGGTGGGATTGGGATGATACGGAGTGAAAAGCCACCATTGTGGCTGGTGGGTAAAATGTTATTTTTTCCACCCGCTACCGCACTTAGTGTAAATCTGGGACAATTCCACCCTCAGCATCCAAAAATCTATTGACCTCTGTCTTGATTAGATTCAACAATTGAGCGTTCACTGCTCTCTGTGGCAGAGAATTCCAAAGATTCACAACCCTTTGAGTGAAGAAATTTCTCATCTCAGTCCTAAATGAACAACCCCTTACTCTAAGACTGTAACCCTGAGTTCCAGAATTCCCAGCCAAGGAAACAATTTCTCTGCATTTACCCCAGCAACCCTCTTAAAAATGTTATATGTTTCAATGGGATCACCTCTCATTCTTCTAAACTCCAGGGTACATAGGGATAATCGATTCAACCTCCGCATAGGCCAAACCCTCATCCCAGGAACCATTACACTCCCTCGAGGGCAAGGATATCTTTCCTCAGGTAAGGAAACCAAAACTGCACACAGTACTCCAGGTGTGGTCTCGCCAATGCCCTTTGTAATTATAGTAAGACTTCCTTACTCGTATATTCCAGTAATGGCTCATATACCATTTGCCTTACTAATTTCTCGTTGTACCTGCATATTAACTTGCTATGATTCATGTACAAGGATACCCAGGTCCTTGCAAACATTTCCCAGTCTTTCATCATTGAAAAAATAGTTTTTCTTTTACATTTATCCAATTAAAGTAGGTAACTTCACACTTTTCCACATGGTATTCCATCTGCCATGCTCTTTCCCAGTCACCCAACCCATTTAATCCTTCTGTGGCTTCTTTGTGTCCTCCTCACTGCTTACTTTCCTGCTTAACTTTGTATCATTAAGCTTCTGAAAATTAATATTAATGCACAATCTTTTTAATCTTCACAGCACTCCCACTCTGATCTGTCTGTCCTTGGCCTCCTACTCTGGGGTGCTTGTTGCCTTTCACCTGCCACCGGCATTTTACCAGCAGTAAAGCAGGTGGAGGATGACCCTACCACTCTTAGGCCAATTGAAGGCTTGTGGCCAATTAAGGGCTGCTTAAGGCTTCCTCCTGCCGTTGCAGGTATTCTACCAGCAGCGGGTGGGCACTGCGCATGAGGAGACCACAAGGCATATCATGGCCACTTCCCTGTGGGCTTGGAGGCAGGCTTCCTGGTGCACACCCTGTGTCTCAAACAAAGACCCTCCCACCACCCAGGACAACCCTCCCAACCCCTACCTAGGCCCTGCCCTAATAAGCCCAGTGAGCCCAACCCCACTTACCTGGGTTCCAGAGCCTGTTCCATCTTGCTGTTGCTGTCTTGTTGAAGTTGCAGCAGTGGCCGCCATCCTCTGTGGTACTTCTTGGACTGAAGAACTGCCAACCATCTGATTAGCCAGCAGTTCTTGGTGGGGGACCTTTCCTTTGTGCTAGGTATGACTCCAACAAGTGGAGTTTTCCCCCTGGTTCCCTTATGAGAACTCCATGGTGCTGCACTTGTTCAAATGCTGCCTTGATGGAAAAAGCAAACTTGATGGAAGGGGCCATCAACAGTGCTACCAAGCAGCATTTGCTGCTCAATAACCTGCTCACTGACACTCAGTTTGTCAGGGCCACTCAGCTTCTGACTTCATTACAGCTGTGATCTAAACATGAGCAAAAGAACTGAATTCAAGAGGTGAGGTGAGAGTGACTGCCCTTGACATCAAAGCAGCATTAATGTGGCATCAAGGAGCCCTAGCAAAACTAGGAGGAATCAGGAGGAAAGTTCTCCACTGGCTGGAGTCATACCTAGTATAACTGAAGATGTTGTGGTTGTTGGAGGTCAGTCATCTCAGTTCCAGGACATCACTGCAGGAGTTCCTCAGGGTAGTGTTCTCTGCCAAACCATCTTCAGCTGCTTCATCAATGACCTTCCTTCCAATGATAAGGTCAGAAGTGGGGATGTACGCTGATGGTTGCGTAATGTTCAGCGCCATTCACAACTCATTGGATGCTGAAGCAGTCCATGTCTATATGCAGCAAAATCTGCAAAACATTCAGGCTTGGGCTGATAAGTGGCAAATAGCATTCACGCTACACAAGTGTCAGACAATAGCCATCTCCAACAAGTGAGAATCTAACCACCTCCCCTTGACATTCAATAACATTCCCATTGCTGAGTCCCCCACTATCAACATCCTGGGAGTTACCATATACCAGAAACTGAACTGGACTAGCCAGATAAACACTGTGGCTACAGGAGCAGGTCAGAGGCTAGGAATCGTGCGAAGAGTAACCCACCTCCTGACTCCACAAAGCCTGTCCACCATCTACAAGGTACAAGTCAGGAGTGTGTTGGAATACTCCCCACTTGCCTGGATGAGTGCAACTCCAGTAACACTCAAGGAGCCCAACACTGTCCAGGACAAAGCAGCCCGCTTGATTGGCACCCCTTCCACAACAACTCACTCCCTCCACCACCAACGCGCAGTGGCAGCAGTGTGTACCATCTACAAGATGCACTGCAGGAATTCACCAAGGCTCCTTAGACAGCACCTTCTAAATGCACAGCCACTGCCATCTAGAAGGACAAGGGCAGCAGGTGCATGGGAACACCACCACCTGGAAGTTCCCTTCCAAGTCACTCAACATCCTGGCTTGGAAATATATCACTGTTCCTTCACTGTCACTGGGTCAAAACCCTGGAACTCCCTTCCTAACAGCACTGTGAGTGTGCCTACACTACATGGTCTGCAGTGGTTCAAGAAGGCAGCTCACCACCACCTTCTCAAGGGCAACTAGTAATGGACAATAAATGCTGGCCCAGCCACTGGCACCCACATCCCGCAAAAGAATAAGCAACAAAGCACTTAAATAATACAGTATCGACATTAGGCTCACTACAATATGTGAATCACAACAACAAAGAAGTCAGATGGCGCAATGGAACTGTGACAGACCCAAGGGCCCAACTTTGTCCAGATCATAAGTATGTCTGTGTATTATGTTCTCTTTACAACACAGCAAGTTCAATCTCTTCTCCCTGCTCAAATTTTTTATTTCGCCTCAGGCCAATCTTCCACTCTGAAAGCTCTCATTCTGTTTGCAACAGTCATTCTTTAATATATAAAATTCAGTTGTCAAAGCCCACAGCTCTGTTATGAGAGCAAAATTCTGTGGATGCTGGGAATCTGAAATAGAAACAGGAAGTGCTGGAAATACGCGGCTGGTCTGGCAGCACCGGTGGAAAGAGAAACAGGGCTGAATGTTATGGGGTGTGCTTATTGCTCACCTCGCTGGAAATAAAGTCAACACTGCTCCGATGTACCTCTGATGGTACACACTGGGCAATAAATTGCTGACAGAGGCATGAACGAGGTGAGAGCGGGACTGCTGCCCCTTCAGTCGGAGGTAGTCCCGCCCCTGAGAGCTGCCAGCCAATCTGATTGGCCGACAGTTCCAGCAGCCCCAGCAGCTCCAGGACTCAGCAGCGAGTGCTGCTGGGACAGCAAATAGGCCCCAGCGTGACGAGGACATGGATCATCCAGCCTGCATTCCAAGTTTAATATAAACCTTCTTCAGAACTCTCAATCCTGAAGAAGAGTCGGATTCGACTCGAAATGTTAACTCTGTTTCTCCCTCCACAGGTGCCGCCAGACTTGCTGAGTATTTCAAGCATTTCCTTTTTTATCCCATATTTCTGTTAAGTATCTGGTATTGTGATTCATAGAAAATACAGCAAAACTTCAAACAAATAGCCAATTGACTGAAAACAGACCTTCCACAATCAACCTTTTCTCCATGACTTTTTACTACGCCCACTTTTAATATATTTTCATTGTCCTCATTGAGGTACACACGACATTTCATTCATTAGCTTGGTCCTCTTTCCAGCTCTTTAAGGAACCTGTTTACTGACTATTTCACCAATAAGACTGTCCTCTCTGTGACTGATGGCGATATTACTCAGTTTAATTTGGCTTGGTGTTCTGGCACCCTGGAACTACCTACCTAACAGCACTGTGGGTGTGCCTGCACCAGGTGGACTGCAGTGGTTCAAGAAGGTGGCTCACCACCACCTTCTAAAGGGCAGTTGTGGATGGGCAATAAATGCTGGCCCAGCCAGCGACACACACATCCCGTGAAAGAATGTTCTATCACGCAACCCCTACTTAGCTATAGCCTTCTGAAATTCATCTTTTCTCGTGTCATATGCCTCTGTATTGGTGCAATGTATGACCTACTCATACATCTCTTATGTCTGGGGGTTAGCTCATGTACTACCCTCTACTGTTCTTCTTAGATCTAACCTGCCAACCGGAGAGTTTGAATGGAGAGCTGAAGCTGATCCTTATGGTGCGGTGACCACAGACTATCTGCTTCCTTGGTGCTTTCGTCAAACAAAAGCATATAGCGGTGTGTTAGTTAAACTTCTTCCTTCACCTTTCAACTCAAAAATGTCTTATAATGTGACTGCAGGAAGTGAAAGCTGATAACAGAGAGGAGAGGCAGAAGGACATCAGGGTCCTTAGTAAATGACAGGACCAACTGTCTAGCTCCTCAACAAGTGAGATTTAAGGTTTGAGAAAGAAGCCGGAATGATGGAGAAGGAACTCGGGTGAATTGGAGTCAAATCAGATAGAGAAAGAGAAATAAAGAGAGGGAGATAAAGATTGGATTCAAACAGAGAAAAAACAGAGAGAAAGGAATATTAAGGAAAATTTAAAATTTAAAAAATCTCCACCAACAATTTTCTACTTGCAGGGATAAGGCTCTGCAGTTTCAATTGTTCTCTTTCTGGGCCAGGGAAGCTGATTGACAATGTAGAAGCTTCAAGCTCTTTTTTAGAAAGATACTTACATTCTTAAGATCCAGCCCTAACTTTTTGCAGTGAGTTTACTGCATACAGTAATTAATGTGCAAATGCAGCAACTTCAAGAAATTCCCTGCCATGCTGAGGGTGAGATGTCATCTTCACAAGTTCAAAGCAGAAGAGTACAATTTATCCGACAATATCTGGTTCACAAAGCACAGAGTAACTCTCCCTCACCACAAATTGCTGGACAATTTACATATTAATAACCGTGAGAGCCATTAAACTCACAGTTATTTTGGCAGCAAAGTCTAGGCCACTGTCATTTGAATTTTGTAACTCAAAGAAGGAAGAGTTCCATGCTTTCTTACCTGCACTTGGATCACCTGCTAAAATCCTGATTGCAGCTTCCACAGCATCAACTGCACTGGCTCCATTTTCCAACTGCCTAACACTCTCTGTCGCAGCTTGCTTCATTCCTTGAATACTTCCCTCTTTAAATTCATCAGGGATGGCCCAGTCTCTCCCATGGACTACTAGGATGGGTTACATTTCAACCTAGAAACCTGATAGAGGCACAGCTTAGTAAATTCTTCCCTTGATATATTAGTGAACATTGGACAAACTCATGGTCGGACCAATTCCTGCAGTAACTTAGCATAGAGACCTGGGTGAGCACTTTCAATTTGTTATGTGGTCCTTAGCTGGCCAAGAAATCTTACTTTTCTTCAGTTAAATGGGAGAGGTCATTAAAATTAAGCCAACCCACACTCTTGCATCTTCTCAGGGCCCAGTGCAGAGCAAGGTCGAACGGACTGAGCACAGCCCACATGCCCTTGTGGTAAAAGGAAACATGAATATAGGAAGGGAGACCCTAAAAGTTCAAAATAACAAGAAAGTACTGTTTTGTTGCAATGTACATATGCAACTTGCCTTCTGGGACTGGGCACTGAGCACACAGGCATTTCTCTTTCGGTTGGTAGACTGAACAGGCTGGGGCTCCTTTCTCTAGAAAACAGAAGACTGCCGGGTGACCTAATCGAGGCCTTTAGGATCATGAAGGGGTTTAATAAGGTAGACAGAGAGAAGACATTTCCACTCATGTGGGGGACACAACATGAGTCATTAATATAGTCACTAATAAATCCAATAAGGAATTCGGGAGGCTAGAGCAAAATACTGTGGATTCTGGAAATCTTAAAGAAAGAAAATTCTGAAAATACTCAGCACATCTGGCAGCATTTGTGGAGAGATATTAACATTAACGTTTCAGGCCGATGACTGGAGTTCAGGAACAGGAGTTCAGAAGAAGCTGCTTTATCCAGAGTGTGGTAAGAATATGGAACTTGCTACCACAAGGACTAGCTGAATCATGTACATTTACAATGAAGCTAAAAAAGCCCATTAGTGAGAAGGGTATAGAAAGTTATGCTGATGCAGAAAGGTGAAGAGAGTTGGGAGGAGGTTTCTGAAGAGCATAAACATCCAATGGCCTGTTTCTCTACTGTAAATTCTCTGCAATTTTCACTCCTCAGGAATAGGGGCTAAAGGGAAACTTCACATTGTTCCACTGTCCAGCCAATAGTGAATTCATTGGATGCTATTAACGATGGTACATATCCAGCCTTGCTCCATTATAAAAAGCCTTCAGTGTGTTAACCATAGCTCAGTGGGTAGCCCTCTCACCTCTGAAGCAGAGGTTGTTTTAGACCCATTCCAGAAACCTGAGCACAAAATCTAGGCTGACATTCCAATGTGCTACTCAGTGGTGCTGCACTGTCAGAGGTGTTGCCTTTTGGATGGGACATTAATCGAAGGCTGCATTTGCTTTCTCAAGTGGCTGTAAAAGATCCTATGACACCATTTGGCAAAGGGCAGGGAGTTCTCCCTGGTGTTCTGGTCAATATTTATCCCT
Source organism: Cetorhinus maximus (assembly GCF_964194155.1). Taxonomy (NCBI): domain Eukaryota; kingdom Metazoa; phylum Chordata; class Chondrichthyes; order Lamniformes; family Cetorhinidae; genus Cetorhinus; species Cetorhinus maximus. Next base: position 41,830,312 of record NC_135883.1, on the reverse strand, counting down.
CAATTCGCATTACTTAAAAAAAACAGATTGCCTGGTCAATACCTCATCACAGTTTGTGGGAGCTTGCTGTGTGTAAATTGGCCGCCACATTTTCTATATTACAGCAGTGACTACACTTTAAAAAGCACTTCATTGGGTGTTCTGAGGTTATGTGCAAATGCTGAAGCAGAGAGGGGACTGTGGTGGGGGGCCTGTGGAGAACCCCAAGTGACTAGGGTGGAGTAAAATAGCTAGCAAAATAGAAGACTAAAGGGGGAACATGGTGCCTGCGTGTGGGCTGATCTAATATAAGGGAAGCGGAAAAGAATGGGAATATGAAGAAGAATGGAAAAAGGAAGAAAAGAAATAAGAAAAACACAAATGACAAAATAGAGAAAAAAATAGGTGAAGGAGAAGGGGCAGACTGAGGAAAGACAAACAATGTTAGACGCTGTTTTATTCACATATACGCAAATATAAAACATTTAAAAAGTACATGTGAAATTTAAAGTGATGGATAATGTTATTACTACATTACTGCGTTTTACCGCTTAATATTAGTCACATGTCAATGCATAAGCATATACAAGATGTAGAGTTATCTATAGCAACAGTCTGACCAAGATAATGAGAGTACACCATTAATGCATTATTATATAGCCAATTAAATCATTATTTGACACCCTATTTGAAGCAGGTTTATGTTTAATTTACCTAACAGTTACTAAATGAGTTTGCACCTGTACCCAATTCAAACCCGCAATGGAAGCGGGGCTACTGCAGAATTAGAGATGAGCATGTTGTGTTGAGCTTAAATTGAGTTTACTGAAGACAGAGTTGCACAAGCGGTGTGATTCAAAGGCCAACTAGTTTTCTGCACTGTTGAAGAGACAGCATGTGTCAACACTGTAATTTTATTTCCTCAGGGAGCAGCCCGGCTCTGTGACAAGGAGCAAGTTGAATGCTCAGGCCAAATAAATTCATTTCTGATCAGCTGTCTTAAGTGACTGCACAGCACGTTGTGGGAACGCCTGTGATGAACTTGTTTTCTTCTCAGGCTAACCACCAAAGCTGCTTCTGAGGTACTGGGACCCTGTACAGGAAATCCACTATTAGAAAGATCAACATACTTCCTAATCAGAACAAAATCTGTACACCCAAAACCACCAAAAAGTCAAAACAAGAAGTAGATTATCACAGGAACATAAGAATTGCAGGAGTTTGGAAGACCAAAGTTCATTTAATCCGCCTTCTGTCATCCTGCTATTCAAATGATGCCAGGATAATGGAGTTGTTGACTAATCATTGTCACCAATCTCTATAAGTGAATCCACAATAGGCCCAGGCATGAGGTGGGGAAACTTCAGTGGTGGACAGATTTGAGAACCAGAGGTCCAAACTTATCTGTCCCTCCCAGGCTTGCTATAATTACCATGTCTCAAATCACTCATGCACTGTTATTTTCTGAAAGAAGCTTATTTGATTTGTATTTGAATGAATCAACACTAACAACTCCCATGGTATCACTGGGAAGCCTTTTCCATAAATTGACCACTCTCTCACAGAAATGTTAGTTTTCAATTTGCCCCTCTTCAAATCCAGGCCATGTCCCCTATGCGGGGGTGGGGTGGGGGGGGGCGGGCGGGGGGGGTGATGCAATGGGTCTTTGTATGGGGTGGCAGTCTGATGGGGGAGAGCCTGAGAGTCAGGGGGAAGCACTCCTGCTCCTCCTGGCCCAGGAGCAGTATTGCCTCCTGGCACTGGGTTAGCCGCCCCTGTCCCTTGTCCCACCTGAAGCTGGGTGAGCTGAAGGCCAGCTCCCTACACACTTGGAATGTCCCCCCATTTAGCACCCCTCCCACCCCCACCAATCTGCACCAAATCCCATGAGCTCACCCATGATGTTCCCACAAATTAGTTTTTCTAACTCGGGCTGATTTTTGCTGTTCTGGAACAGTGAACGGTGAAACTGCTTGGTGCAGCCTACATTACCTAGTCCCTTTGCAACCCTAAACACTGCAACCAGACTCCCTCTCAATCTTCTTTACCAGTGAGAGCACATTTCACATAGTCATTCCTACAAATCCAACCCCCCGCACCCCGCCCCCCCCCCCCCCCCCCCCCCCCCATCCCGTTGGTCATCCTAGTTGTTCTCTTCTGTTACCTTTCAACAACTGCAATATCCTTCCTGCGCTGAAGTGACCAAGAGGAGGGCTTCTGGCTCAATGGATGGCACCTCTGCATCTGAGCCAGAGGCTCGGGGTTCAAATCCTACTCCTGGACTTGTTGGCCACAAAAGGAGTGTTCATGATGCGGCCAAGCAGATTGATAGTTCAAGCTGTTAAACCTTCGAACGCAGCCCCTGGTAGGCAGTAAGGATATGGGAGAGATTCTTGGTCAACCATGCTTGATACAGGGAGGTCCCTCTCAAGCTATAACCACATGTCGGTCTTTCTGAAACAGAGAGGGATTCCTGTGGACTATCGTTAATTTTGGACAGACTGACATGACCTGAACTGTATTCTAAATGCAGTCACACCAATGATTTATGAAGCAACATGATTATGTCACTATTTCAGCTCAATATTGATCCTTTATGTCATCACAGGGGGTAGGATAACTCAGTTGGTTAGATGGCTAGAGTATGGTGCAAAATGGTGCCAACAGTGCTGGTTCAATTCCAGCACCAACTGTGATATTTCACGGAGGCCCTGCCTCCTTGCCTTACCCTGCGATTGCAGAGTGGTGTCGCTCAAGCTACGAGTTGCCAAAAATTGTCTCTCTCTAATGGAGAGTTGTCTGTGGTCCTCTGGGACTATGACTAGATGATTACACCTCAACGTCTGAGTTTCTTCACTCACTGTCACTGAGTATTGTTGTAATAGTCATTTATTGTCAATCATGATACGTAATTTTTTTTCATTTCCCTTACACGTTATTTTCTTTCCTTTTAACTAATTGTCCCTTCCTGGGTTTTTTTTGTCCCCATTTGGAATTTTCTCCATTCAATGTGATCTGCCACTTGGCTGCCCAATTCCTGAATCTTTTTTTATCATTTATTCTGTTCACCTTTGAAATATATCACCTTTGCACCATCTGTAAATTTAACTATTGTGCTTCTGGCTTCCAGCTCCAGGTTATTTCTAAGGATATTGAACATAAGAGGTTCCAAGGAGATCCTGTGGGAGCACACTAGTAGCAAACCCTCCAGACAGATGCTAATACTGTACCACCAGCCTCAGAGATATATCAGTCAACCAGCCATGCAGACATGGTGAAATATTTTCACCTTTTTCCACTGCTTCCCAATTCCTGTATTTTCAGTCCCAACCTTTCCAAAGGAACTATATTGAAGACCTTGCTAAAATCCGAATGTGTTACTTCCACTGCCTTACCCATATCAAGCTACTTTATCACAATCTCAAAGAAAACCAGTAAGTTAAATTGACAATACCTCCTTTTGCTGAACCTACATTGGTCATATTTTATGACTTGTTTTTTCTTGGAATGTGGGTGTCGCTGGCAAGGCCAGCATTTGCTGCCCATCCCTAATTGCCCTTGAACCGAGTGGCTTGCTAGGCCATTTCAGAGGGCAGTTAAGAATCAATCACATTGCTAATGGGTCTGGAGTCACATGTAGGCCAGACTGGGTAAGGATGGTAGATTTCCTTCCGTGGTCACCATTACTGACACTAACAGGGCAGTGAGGGTCAATTGAAAATGTCAAAAGTGAGATAATTGGCTTTTTGTTAAGCGAGGGTGTCATGTCTTACAGAACCAAGACAGGCAGATGGAGTTAAGGTGTGAATCTAGATGATTGGTGGTACAGGTTCGAGAGCCTGAATAACTTACTCTTCTCTCGGTGTTGAAATAGCCTTGCAAATTGTCCCTTTTGCAAGTTGGGCTTCACAAAGGGTAGAGGCTGAGATGCTGGCAATGAGTCCAGAGGTAACCCAAATGCATGTAATGCTTTTAACTTCATTCAGGACGAGATGGGACAATACTGGGCTGAATTTTACAGGGGGTGGGGACACGATGGATGGCTATTGCTCACCCCCAACTTTGCCCCCGGAAAATTCAGCCCAATACTGCTTTCCCCCATGGGTTCCAGACCAACTGACTCCAGAATCCATCTCTCTTCTCCCCAGAGCCTGCTTGCAGTCCCAGAAGTGCCAGAGCTGAGTGGTGGGCGCTGCCAGGACTGCAAGCAGGCCCTGGGAAGAAGAGAGATGGATTCTGGATGAAGGTAAATCCCAGGCTCTTAGTGCAGGAAGGGAATCAGGCACCCTAGGGAGGGTTCTGAGAGGTTAGGGGAACAGGTTTTGGAGGCCAGGCGAGGAGGCACAAAGCAGGGTATCATCTGGTGGGTGACACTCCGATGCACAGAGGGCATCCCCCAAAAGATGCAACCCCCTTCCTTCCCACTTTTTTTTAATCCCAGATGGTGAAAAAACCAACTCCTCACTCTCGCCCGCCTGCCCATGCCAGCCACTATATTACACGGGCAGCATAATATTGAGGTCAATCGGCACGTTAACAAGCTTGATTGCCGCGATTTATAATTAGTTTCAAATTGGCAGGCGAGCTGCTGATTTCAGCCTCTGCCCACCTGTCATATTATGGGAACTGGGTTGGGGGTGGGCAGGAAGGCGGTGGGCTAGCCACCCGTCATATTTTATGTGCCCACCTGCCAAAAACACGTCCAGTGGGGCTGTGGGGAGGGGCATAAAATCTAGCCTATTGTGACAATCAGTATTTCAATAGCTTCCCCAATGGATTAAACAAGTAGGGTGGAATTTTCCATTTCGGAGACTAAGTGCGGTGGCATTTCCCACTGAGCAACCTGGCGAAAAATCGTGCTCAATTTCATGCTCTGGAGCTCATTAGAGAGTAGCTCTCCAAATCACATGGCAGGACAGGCAGTGATTCGTCCACCCTGCCATTGCCTAATGGGGTCGAATGTTCAAGCGCCATATTTAAACGCTACCCGAACGCACACAATACTTTCAGCAGGCCAGCTGTGTGCAGGAAGCTTCTCAAAATGGCTCCACTGAAGAGAAAAGCTGCTCCCAGGTTCAGCAATGATCCCCTTGAGGCCCTTATCTGTGGAGTCCGCCAGCACCGGAATGTCCTTTACCTAAGGGATAGCTCCAGGAGGCCTGCCAGTCTCACCTCACTAGCCTGGGGGGCGGTTGCAAGGGAAGTCAGTTCGTCGGGAGAATTTCCCTGCTGTTCTTCAGTGTAGTGCCATGGGATCTTTTACAACTGCCATTTCATTTGAAAGACAGTGCAGGATTCCCAAACTGCATGAGAGTGTTGTTCAATTTTGTGCTTAAGGCTCTGGAGTGGGGGCTTGAACTCACAACCTTCTGGATTCAAAGGCAAGAGTAGGTCCCACTGAGCCACAGCTAGCAATGACATGAACTCCAAAGCAACAAGCCTGCAGATGGAAGCAGGATCTGTCTGAGGTCAAGACGATGGATGAAGGATCTTAACTCCATAGAGTTTCTTCTAAGGTGACAAGCCCAGTGATGGAAGCTTAGCATGGAACTGACCCTCTATGTCATCAGTAATCTAATAGCTCAACACAGGAAAGTGGCATTATTCCTGGGTTCCATTCATAACTAACTAGCAACTTCTTAATGCAGTCTGGAAGGGCAGACCATAACTGATGTTTAGAACTCTTCCAAAAGCCTTCTTGCATCCTCCGAGCCAACCCATAAAGGGTAAGGTGACAAACAGTGAGAGGTTTACCAGTCCTTTCTACCATTTGGCTGCACAATTTTAGCAGTGGCCTGTGCACACTTAGGAATTGCTAAATCCTAACTTTTCCCTTTTCTGGGCTAAGCAATGTGACCCCAGATAGCTCGGACATTCTATTGGGTAACAAAATAGCTGTGTCTGAGTGAATTTCTTAGTAGTTTGGTTTGGTGATTCTTAGACAGGCTTTTCCTGCATGCCTGATATTCAGCTGCCATCTAAAAATTGTGGGCTCATTGTTCAGCCTACAAGACAGGAAAGCCTCTGGGTTCATGCTTGTTCTACGTTAGCTAGTATTAGCAGATCTCCCATGGTTATGGTTGCAACAAAGGGTTGTTACTCCAGCAACAACAACCTGTGTTTTATTCAGGCCTGAGTGGCTTCAAACAGCAACTTTAATATAAAGCGACTGATACCAGTTTGGTTTTATATAGCTGTCCTACAGCATTACCATAACAACTTGTATCATGTGCCTTTGAAGTAGTAAAACATCCCAAGGCACTTAATAAGAGCTGAAGAAAATTGGCATTGAGTCACAGAAGGAGATATTAGGTCAGGTTGACCAACAGCTTGCTCATAAATGTAGGTTTTAAGGAGGTTCTTAAATGGGGAGAGAAAGGAAGACAGCTGGAGAGGTTTATGGAGGGAACTTCAGAACTTCGGGCCCAGATAGCTGAAAGTGTGGTCAACAACAGTGCAGTAATGAAAATTGGGGATGGGTAAGAGGCCAGAATTGGAGGAGTGCAGAGGTCACAAAGGCTTCTGGAAGGGGTTGCAGAGATAGGCAAGGGAGAAGCCTTGAAAACAAATGATGAGGATTTCAAAACAGAGGTGTTGTTGGTCCAGGAACTAGTACATATCAGCAAATACAGGGGTGATGGGTGAACAAGAGTAAAGATACGAACAGTAACATTTTGGATGAGCAGCAGTTTATGGAGGGTAGAGATGGGAGACCAGCCAGGACAGCATTGGAATAATCAAATCTGTAAGTAACAAAGGCATGGATTAAGATTGAAGCACATTGAATAGTGAGCAATCTATTTTCTACATTAAGCCTCATACAAGCTGATCAGCCTTCTGACCTTCGTGATAAATTTTTGACTGTCCTGGGAGCACTTTAAGTGGAAAAATGTCTCATTCTTACACATTCATTCACTTTGGCCTGCTTCTACACACAGCCGTATACGTAGACTAAGGCCACATATTGAGGCGTTTACCCCATTTCTAATCTAGGGCCTTCATCCCTGTTCTACCGGCTTTGTGGCCAAGTGGCATTGCAGCCGTGCTTAATTCTGATTGCCCCCTGATTCTCTTGGCTCAGTTCGGTTTCCTTCACAGAGAAATGGCTTCGCTTTTCTCCATACACACGCTCTGGCTAAAAATGCGGAAAAGAAACAACGCATGCTGGGATACTTTGACCAGTTAAGCCATTTTAAAATATTAGAACAGCTCTAGTCTCAATTATGGCATTGGGAAGGGTGCTAAAGTATACTTCAATACTCCAAAAATTGGAATCAGCTCCTGAGTCTGAGCACAAGTCTTCCTTTTCTTTCTATATTTGCAAAGGCCTTGTTGATTGTGGGGTTCTCCCTTTGGTTTCAATAATTAGTGAGGTAAAAACAAGCCTGTTAGTAAGCTGCTGCTATCCACCTCACTGTGAATACACTAACTATGTAACTGTTTTGTATACTAATTAACAAATAGGTGCGACAATTTATTTCTCTTGGTATAATGCCAATAAAACAGTGCTATTGGTTTTACAGTGCCCAGCCATCTCTGATGTATGTAAAATGAAGACTTACTGTCAGTGTTATAAGGGCAAAGGAGATTAAACAACTCCCAGGGTTATGATGATATCTCTCACCTCATTGGCAGCACTCTCACATCTTGAGCATCAAGTCCCAATCCATGGTATATTAAACATGTTATATTGACAGTTGACTACTGTACTGAGGGAGTGCTACACTATTGGAGGTGCTATCCTTTGAGCAAGACATTAAATTGACACCCTGTCTTCTCACTCAGTTGAACATTAAAGATTCCTCAGCACTATTTCGACTAAGAGTTGGAGAGCTCTCAAATTGTCCTGGCCAATATATATCCCTCAGCCAACATCAATGAAACAGATTAACCGACTACTTCCCTCAACTGTTGCTCGTGTGACTTTGTATTGTGCCTTTGCCTGCACTTGAACAGTGGTTAATTCTCAATAAAGTACTTCGGGGTGTTTTCCAGACATGAAAATTCCTTCTCAAACACACAAGGTGTTTCCATTCGTAATTTTAGTTGAGTGCAGGTTATTTTCTTCCAACCAGCATTGTCAGACCTTATTGGCTCAATGGGGGACAAATTAACAGAGAAAAGTATATATTCCAATTAACCATCGTACTCGGTAGAATTGTAGGCTGGAATTTTGCCTGGGCTGAAAGAGCAGGGTCAGAGGCTGGGAGAGTGGAAGGGACGTGTTTGCACAGAAGTCCTTTGTTCCAAATTTTATGAATGGTGGGAAAGATGGAGGGCAGACTTGCCGCTACAATGGCTGCGATTTTCCGTGATGGGATCCACCGCGGGCGGTGCGGCGGCCCAGCCAAAGGTTCATTGACTTTCAGCGGGACCGGACAACCCTGGCAGCAGGCAGGGCCGGAAACTCCAGCCCAGTGTGGGAGAGTCATCAGTTGAGCTGGTTTAGAAGGTAATTGAGCTGAACTTAAATGCTGTTGACTGGAATTTTATGGGACATTTTGCATTTTATGAACGGCATATAGAGATCACAGACCTTCAAAGCCATAACCGGTTAAAGGTGGCAGCAACCAGATGAGGCTTCAGTGCTTCCTCTGCCAGCCAGCCTTACTGAAAAACATTGGCTTGAAGGTGAAGAGGGAGCAGAGGTTACTGTCAGCCCGCAGCGAGAGACATCTAAGAGTGGGAGCTACAGCAGGTGTGGGTTGTGTAAATGTGAGAGCTCCAACAGAGGGAAGCTCCAAATTGCCAGGGATGCAGAGGGGAAAGGGCATGTGCGGCAAAGGGAGTAGAAGGGGGAAATTTGTGGGGTTGGTCGACTGTAAGGATATAGCAAAAGAGTGGGAGAGACCAACTGGCATTGTCAGTGCAGACTGACAATCAGCGATCTCTGTGCCTTGCTGTTGGATGAGTTCAGACACAGGGGCTTCTGTGGGCACCCAATGCCTGTGACCCTGAAGATCACTGCGGCACTCAGCTTTTATGAATCCAGATCTTTTCAGGGGTCCATGAAAGACTTGTGTGGGATCTTGCAGTCTGTAGGACACTGGTGCTTCAAACAGGTGACCAATGCCCTATTCAAGGGGGATGGCTGTTTGGAGAAATACCTTTGTTCATTGTTGCCTTTTGTGGCTTGCCATAGTCATGTGACCTCTGTGATAATTTTGGTAAAATAAAGGAATGAAGCAGAAGCCATTTTTACACACCACATGAAACAGGGTGCCAGGAGCGTGCAACTGAAATTGAGTGGATTTTCATAGCTGTAAGGACATTGACTGCTGGGTGAGTCAGTATGGCTTTGAATATTCCAGTGCCGGTTGCTATGGAGGTGAAGGGAGATTTGAGAATGAATTGGAAACTCTTCCAGTCTCAATGGCAGAAGTATCAAATTGCCACAGGGTTAAACAAGAAACCTGAACAAATAAGAGTAGCAACTCTGTTACCAGAGCTGGGGAAAGAGTGTCACAGTCTGTCTTGTATCTTAGACTTCAATGAGAAGCAGAAAAGCCAGTCTTGTGAAATTTTGGAGACCTTGAAGACCCATTTTGGACCCTCTACTAATATCATTTATGAGCACTACATGTTCAACACCAGAGTTCAGGAAGGGGGGGAGGGAATATTGATCATTTTGTGACTGTACTCATATGTCTCGCTGAATCTTTTGAGTTTGGGCAACTGACAGATGATCTCATCAGAGATAGGATTGTCTAAGGAATAAGTGATCCTGCTGTGAGAGCAGATCTGCTGAGAGAAGAGAAGCTTACTCTCAAGAAAGCCATTGCTGTATGCAGAAGCTCTTAATCATCAGCTGAAGAGTACCTGTATTAATGGGAGAGCTGACAAGACTTTGCACTATGCTGAGAGGCTGTTCAAGCCTTCCAAGCACGTCAATGAAGAAGAGGAAGAACAATTTACAGAAGGGCCAGCAGAAAGATCAAAGCCAGAGTACTGGATGTAAATATTACAGAGGATACCACACAAAAGGAAAGGAAACATATCCGACATGGGGAAAGCAGTGCTCTCTCTACAAGAAGCTGAATCAATTTGCAAGTGTTTTGCTGGAAAGAAGAAAAGCAAGGCAAGCATATAAAGATGGTTGCTGGAGGGATTTCGGATGATGGCCCTGATGAATCACTCCACACCCTAGAACAGATTGGTACCATCAAGTCTCAAGGTAAAAACAGATTTTGACTGTTAGAACGATGACTGCCGAAGTTAATGTGAAGTGTCAGAGAGACACTGGTGATACGTGCAACATCATGAGCTTCACAGACCTGTGTGAAGTGGCTCAAGTTGGTGACTCAAAAATGAAGCCACTAAAGGTAAAGTTGATGCAAAGTGATGGAGCGATGCTCACCATAAGAAGGGAAACTAAGCTCAGAATCCAATGCAACGAGTAGAAAGAAGATCGTCAGTTCCAGATGTTGAACACTAAGCAAAATACCCTCATCTCAGCTGAAACAAGTCAAAAGCTTGGACTGGTAACCCTGCACATCCTGGAAGAGATTTGCAGTGTTTCAAATGGCACCAAGCTATTTACTGCTGAACAGATGCTGACAGATTACAAAGATGTTTTCCCAGGTCTCGGAAGTCTCCCTGGTGAATATCATCTGGAAGTAGATGAGAGTGTGAGACCAACTCAGCATCTCCTGAGGAGAGTTCCAGCTGCTCTCAAGTCCAGCCTGAAAGACAAGATAGAGGAGCGTGAAAAGATGGGAGTAATCCAGAAAGTGATAACTCCTACAGATGGGATTAGCAACATGGTAACAGTGAAACAACCTGGAAAGCTGAGAGTGTGCATAGTTCCAAAGGACCTCAATAAAGCTTTGAACAGATGTCACTACCCCATGCCAATCATTGCAGAAATTTTGCCTCAACTTGCCAAGACAAAGCTCTTTATCATCCCAGGTGTGAAGGATGGATACTGGCAAGTGGAGTTAGATGAAGTCGAGTTAGTTTCCTGACTACATTCTGGATAGCATTTGGGAGCTACAGATGGCTGCACATGTTGTTTAATATTTCTACTGCTCTGGAGGAGGACCAGCATAGAAAGCATGAGATAGTCAATGATCTACCAGGAGTGGAAGTGATCGTGAATGATCTGCTTGTCTATGGATGTGGAGATATGATGGAAGAAGCCATCGCAGACCATGGTAAGAATCTAGTGAGACTGCTAGAGAGAGCTCATCACAGGAAGCTGGAGCTGAATAAGAATAAACAGCACCTGAAGATGATTGAAGTCGAGTATATTGGCCATGTACTGACAGTAAAAGGACTTTGCCCTGACCCTGATAAGGTGCGAGCTGTAACAGTGGTGCAGCAACCAACAGATGTGAAGGCAGTTCAATGATTTGTTGGATTTGTGAACTACCCAGCAGAGCTCTTGCCCAATTTGTCATCAGAGTGTGAACCTCTGCACTGTAAAGGATTTCAGTGATATTGGGGCACAGAACATGAAGCAGCTTTCACTCACATCAAACAACTAGTGATGATAACATCAGTGCTGAGGTATTACAATGTTAATGACAGAGTCACTCTGCAGTGTGATGCTGGTGAAATAGGACTTGGAGCATCCCTCATGCAGCAAGAACAGCCAATTACATTTATATCCAGAGTGTTTACTCCAACTGAACTACACTATGCGCAGATTGAGAAAGAGCGCTTGACTATTGTCTTTGCTTGTGAACATTTTAATCAGTATCCATTTGGGAGAGAGAAAGGGAGTCTAACCACAAGCCACTTCAAAGCATCTTTCTCAAACTGCTTCTACTTGCTCCAAAGCGTTTCCAAAGGATGTTACTTTGTTCACAGAGATATCATTTGGAAGTGAAGTACAAGCAAGGGAAGTGGATGCACATCATTGACATGCTGTCAAGAGCTGCACTCTCTTTGAAGGAAGCTGATGATGTGAGTACAGAGTGTGAAATCTTCAAGATTCAATGAGAAGCAAAAGCATAACATGATCTGGAAGTCATCAAGCCAGCAGAGACATTGGGCGGAATTTTCCGTGCCTACTGGCATCGGGTGTGTTTGGCGGCATGAGTGGACAATGTGGCGAGATGTCAAAAATCGGTTTCACGACGTTGTGAAGCCAGTTGGCAATCATCTGCTCTGACTGCCAATGGCGGGCCGCGTTTCCCGCTGTCAGATGTTGGGAACTTTATTGTAATAGATCTGCACATCTTTATAAGCCCAGCTCGCCGAAAACATCTCTCCACGCTAGATCATCCGAGCACGTCAGCATGATTGCACGCCAAGGTGTTTCACAACAGCACATAAGCAACATGCACCTGGTGAGCTGCACTTTGCTTGGGACTTTGAGGTTTGTTTGTTTACCTTGCTTCGGGGAACACTCGTGGTCATCAGCGCCAGGCTTCACAGACAGCACCACATCACTTTTAGGAGAGGGGAGTTCACGGGCAGGTCTCTACTTACAAGACCAGCTGTAAGGCGGGGGTGGCTTTTCAATGGCTGCAGGTCTGGGGTTTGCTTGGGGAAGGGGGAAAAGGGGTCTCAGGCAAGGGAAGAGGCTGCAGGGTGAGGGCTGTACTGGGGAAGGGGGGTATGCCAGGGTGTGTGTGGGGGCACAAGTTGATCTGTTCAAGTGGCCTCAAGGGGGTGAGGGCTGAGGAGGCAGTCTCCAGAGGAGATGAGACCAGATGGACATATGAGGGTATGTGTGCAAGAATGGGTGGTGATGCCCCTTGAGTTGGCAGTGAGTGAGATGCCAGTGAATGTGTGATGGGCTTGAGTGTGTGAGTTTAGAGTGATGAGATGGTTGCCTTACCCTGGTGGCACGGACGAGATCATTCATCCTTTTTCTGCACTGTGTGGCTAACCTCTTCTGTGCAGCATTGGCACCGATCACCATTGCCATCACCTACCAAGCCAGAGTGGTGAGATTGCTGGACATCCTGCAGCCAGAATGGGGGTGGAGGATATCACATTTGGCCTCCATAGTATCCAAAAGGCATTCCAAAGATGTGTCACTGAATCAGGGAACTGCAGCCTTTTTGCCTTTTTGCCTTTTGGGGCCATGTCCTCTGTGAGCAGTCCTGGGTTGGAAGCACTGAGAGGTAAGCACACGGCTGCACGTTAAATATGGCGCCTGGCATGAGGAAGCGGCTGGGTGGCAGCGTGGTGGGCGAATGAGAGCCAACCTGCCATCGAAACGGTGTGTTTCCCAGGAATGCATGATTAATGGGGGACAATACAACATGAAAAGCTGCCATTGCAGCCAGTGGGTGAAACATTCTTTTTCCCTCCTGCTATTGCACTTAGTGCAAATCTGGGATGATTCCACCCATTGGATCTGACAGACAAGGGTCTGTCTCAGATCATGCAAACCTCACAATGAGATGCAACTCTCCAAGTGCTACAGGAAGTAATGGTGAAAGGATGGCCTGAAACCATCGAAGATACACCTGTTGCTATAAGAGAGTATTGGACATATAGAGATGAAGTGATCGCCCAAGATGGCATCTTGCACAAAGGGACTAGAGTTATTATCCCTAAACTGATGAGAAAAGAGATTGAAGCACATCCACACAAACCATCGAGGAATTGAGTCTAGTCTGAGGAAGGCGAGAGAAGTGCTCTACTGGTCAAACATGAGCAATGAGATTCAAGACCAAATCAGCCAGTGCAGTGCTTGTAATGAACATCAAGTTAAGCAAGCTAAAGAGCTGCTCATGACACATCCCAGAAAACACCAGAAAGAATAAGCAGTTTTTTGTTCATGGGTCTGGGACCTTGCTCTGTGGTCACAGCTACTGGAGGCTGGAGTCATTGGCAGAGAGGCTAAGGAGCCACTGTCCAGACCCAGAGTGCCTGGGAAGAGCCCCCAGTGGCAGAAGGCACCTACTTCTCTTCCCCAGCACCTCCCTGCTGACCTGAGAAGGATGAGGACCTGGTGGAGACTCCAGGTGCCTTGTCCCCCTCTCACCATGCCACTGCCGCATACAGCTCATGGGCAAGATGATGGCCTACAGGTCTGGACATATCTCCAGTGGTCTGCTGGATCTGGCCCTCTATGAGGGTTGCCAATCTCTCCATGGAGGAAGTCGAGAGCACACGCACCTGAGACATGGCAGCACACATGGCCTGAATCGACTCCTTCTTTATCTGACGTGGCTGCACATGACCTCTGATGGCTCCTCCAGATGTTTCTTCACCTCCAGCTACAGCTGCAGCAGGTTCCACTCCAACTGGCCAACTCCAGAAGCTTGTCATCAGCCTGGGGCTCAGTATGGACCTGGCCTCAGACTGTTAGTGGCCTCAGCTGTCACAGCCTCTATCAGTTGCTTGGGTCCGTCTATGATGTGCTCACCAATTGGTGACTCTGAATCTAATCATAAGCACATACCCAGTGGAGTGAGAGTATCTGCACTGGTGGAGGGTGCAGGGGAATGTTGGGACACAGCACCTCTGAGGGTTCATCTTCCTCCTCTGAGATGGACTGATGGCCCCTGGTTTCTGCAGCTGTCATCTTACAATTGTTTGATTTCTAAAAGAGATGAAGAGAGGAAATGAAGTACCTAGTGTGTTGTTTATGTATGCGCCAGGTAATGCAGTCTCAATTATAGTAGATTATTTCTGCTATCCCTGACTGTTAGAAACAAGTGGCACTTAGATCAACTCAATGCTGAGTCTCAAGTAGCTGAGGTTTTTGGACATTTGATTGCAGAGGTATCTTAGTAGTGGCTTATGAAAATTCTTATAAATCCCATGTCATTCCAGGGAGATTGTGTGATGAAATTTGATCATTAATAACATTGAAAATCAAGGTTTAAAAAATCAGCAATTATTATTCAACTCAAAGTTGTATTTTTGTGTTCAATGTATTCACTGAATCCCATTTATTAGAGAGCTTAAAGGACTGGAGTATTAACCCCAAATGAGTATACTTCTTGTGGATTGTACCTTAACATGGCGCCTGCAGAAAATATGAAATCATTAAGTGACAGATTATTCTTGCTACAAATACCTTCAATAGTTAGATGCTCTTGTGGATTGTGCCAATCATGGTTCAAATGTTTCCCCTCTACACCTCAAGAGTCAGAAGGTTGTGTGGGTTCAAGTCTCAATCCAGGAACCGTATGTAGGTGAACACTCCCAATGCCGTATTGAGGGCGTGTTGCATGGGAGGGAGAGTTGTTAAACTGAGGCCATACCTGCCCTCTTGGGTGGATTTACTGCTGTTCTGAGTCCTGGTCAATATTTATCTCTCCAACATCATTGAAACAGATTATCTGGTCATCGTGTTGATGTTTGTGGAAGCTTGCTGTGCACAAATTGGCTACTGTGTTTCCTGCATTACAACAGTTATTGCACTTCAAAAAGTGCTTCATTGATTGGAAAGTGCTTTGGGACGTCCTGAGATTTTGAAAGTTGCTATATAAATACAAGTTCTTCCTTTCTTCAGAAAGGGTAACAAATTAACAATAGTACCTCTATAGCCCCATAAGAGCCATTGATATGGTAGTGCGAGATCACCACTCCACCTAGCCAGAAACTTTGACACCTGACTCAGCTAAGCTCCAGGGAGCCTGGCAAAATTATTTGTGTAGTGCGAATGTTACTTGCCATTTGTCAGCCCAAACCTGGATATTGTCCAGGTCTTGCTGCATTTGGACATGGACTGCTTCAGTATCTGAGGAGTCATGAATGGTGCTGAATATTGTGCAATCATCAGCAAACATCTCCACTTCTGACCTGATTAACTAATGTTAATCGTTCATAATCAGCTAAACTCAGAACCTACACTCAGGTTTGGACATGCTGTAAGGGCTGTAAGTCCCTTTCTAATTTGTTTGCTGTGTTTAAACAAATTACGTTAAGAACATACATTAATAGGAGGAGGCTGTTCACTCCCTTGAGCCTGTTCCACCAGTCACTTGGATCATGACTGATCTTTGACCTAACTCCCACCTACCCATCTTGGTTCTCTCTCCCTTAATATCCTTGTTTAAGCAAAATCTACCAATCTCAGTTTTGAAATTTTCAATTGATGCCCATTCTCAAACAACTTTTTGGGGAGAAATTCTCGATTTCCAATACCTTTTGTGTGAAGAAACGCCTCCTGACATTACCCCTGCAAAGCCTAGACCTAATTTTAAGGCTATGCCCATTGTTCTGGACTCCCCCACCAGAGGAAATAGTTTCTCTCTAGCTACTGTATCAAATACTTTAATCATTTTAAACATCTCAATTAGATCACCCCTTAATCTTCTACATTTAGGGAATACATGCCTAGTCTATGCAACTGGTCCTCATAATTTAATCCTTTTAACCTTTTGGAAATATTACTGTTGAAAGTTGCCTTTAAATTGAGGCTGAAAGTCAGTATTTAGATTCAGATTTTAATTAGGTTTCCCAAATCAGGAAGCAGGACAAATCTGTCAGGAAGGTGAGCCCCTGATTAATCTCCATTGATTGAGGTTATGGGACTGGAATGAATGATTTCAGCAACACAATACAGGCACAGAGCACTTTCACAGATGCCTGCATAAAATAGGTTTTACTTCCATTAATGAGTAATATCAGATTCACAATCTAGAATTAGGAACATGTCTGTATTTCTCCTGTCCATTAAATAAATCCACTAGTTGCATTAATTCCAGAAACAAATTTAAGCGGAGAAAATGGAGTAAACTCATTGATGAACTTGCCCGTGTTGTTCCAGTGAATGCTGAACTGTGGGCAAAGAACACACCATCCCAACTTGGATAGATGTCACCCATGCCTTCACTGTCGCTGGATCAAAATCCTGGAAGTCCCTCCCTAACAGCACTGTGTGTGCACCTGCACCACATGGACTGCAGCGGTTCAAGAAGGTGGCTCAAGACCACTTTCTTAAGTGTAACGAAGAATGGGCAATAAATGCTGGTATCACCAGTGGCAGCCACATGCCAAGACTGAGTAAAATAAGTTCTATGTTTTGGACATGTGTTGTTTCAGAATTGGGGTCAGCCATTACAATAAAACAATGCATGTCTTCCTATGTAAGTAATCCTGAAGGGGTTCATTCATTTCAAGAGGTCAATTGAAAAGGGATTGAGCCAACTTCTCTTTACTAGCTCCTAAATGTCCTAGTGTGCCATTTTAAGCCATTGATAAAATTACCTCACAAACACAATTTTGCAGTTTATTTTCATGTCAGCACCTATGGTGTTTGGTTGACAAGCAATGAGTCTTACTGGAAACAGTGAAAAAATGTGACTGTGTCCTCCACATCGCCTTGCTCAAATGTTAAAAAAAAGGATGGTAAGAACTCCTAGCCTATCAATTTCTGTTCGTTTTATAGAGACTAAGGTACTTGAGGCGATTTAACAGTTTTGAATGGGCTTCCTTGAATGGTGGTGATTTTTTTAAACTATAGTAAAGGTAGTAAAGGCTGTAATGGATATTTACATCTTTATTTCATTTCATCATTGCATGGCTCCTGAGGCCTGGCCATGGTGGATACTGTGTGAGATGGTATAGAGAGCATAAGGGCAAAGAGTGGTTGCTGGTGGTGCATGGTTTGGTATTAAGTTGGCATTGGGTCTATAAGGGGCCATGGGGGTGGCTTTGGGAGCATGTGGGTTGGCATGAGTTGGCACAGAGGCATGGAGGTAGCATGGGAAGTGGATGGGAAGGGTGATGGGGTGAGGGCTAGAGGGCCTAAAATTTAAGGGAACAACTGGGACAAAGTCCCAGAGAACCCAGGTGGGCCTTTTAACCAGCCCACCTCGGCAACCTCTGTGGCCATCTCCAATCGGCATCCAGGGGCGGTGGGCCCAACTCCATTCTGAAATCTCCCGACGCGCTACCCGCCTCGGGAGCAAAAATCCTGCTCCATGTCTCTCCTCTGAATCCCCTCCACCGAGGCCACCAATGCAGTGTGCAAGAACCTTGGAGCATGCTCTTTCCCTTTTTTAGCAGTTCTTCAATATTTTTCCATGTCAGAGTGACTTGTACCTGGAAACCCAACACCTCTGCCAACCACAATGCATCTCCCCTTTACACAGGAAAGGGGCGCAGGCTGGTTTTAAGTATGGCAGATGGCAGCCAAGCTTTCACATGTGACCATTTTGGGCCTTTTGTTAATGCAAGCAGTCACCCAACAGCGCACTGCAATCATGGTCATGTACAGGCAGCATAGTGTTGGCATGCTGACTGCTTCACATTGAATAGCTATGGGGAAGAAGACTAACTGTGCATCACAAGTACCCCCACCTATTTTTGGAGCTCTTCAATTTAGCCCCCTAAGGGTTCACAGATGCTTGGGATACCTGAACCAAAAGCTGAGGTTCAGGCTCTAATGGTTAATCTAGGGGTTCACAGCTGCCTACCAGCAGCTGTGATGTTTGTATACAAATGTTGTTGATCACCAAATTGAGAGCCGCCCTTCCCTGCTTCCTCCCGAACATAAACACAATGAGATACAAACTCCAACATGCACATTTTCATAACCCCTGTGCCTGAGGTACCCACCATATTGCTCCTTGGGCCATACCGCCATCAAGCATGTGAGGCATGAAGAGTCAATGACAACTGGGCTGCAGTTAACTGAGCTGGGGTGGGTGATCCTAGGCCAGTGAGGAGGGCAGGGTGGTAGAGTGGGGCGGGAGGGGGATCAGAAACCAGCATGAAGAGGTGGGGAGCAATCTTGGTGATTTGGGAGGTGGCGGGAAGTGGGGGGCCGGTGAGATCAGGAGCAATGGCCATTGTAGGATTAACAAGAGCACTCCGAGCACAAGCTAGTTCCTGTATCCTTTATTAACATCTATTCTGATTGAGTGGGCATCCTGATATTTTAATTCTTCCTGGATTCTGTGTGATTTGCTATGTAGTAAGTGAGTACTTAGGTGAAAAGACATCTTTTGACTATAGAGGAAAAGTCTGGGCAATAATAGCAATTTGCCTTCTGGTCTTCATTGTGTAAGCTCATGACATATTTGCAAAAGGGATAGATGTGGATATATTTAGCAAGGAGAGAATAATTATTGCCATCTCTCAAGGTGTGGAAGTTTCTTGTTGATTAGCCGGTCTTTACGGAGGATCAATTATATGAGTAACTCTAAATCTTTGAGCCTTTGGCTCTATCTTCTTTAGAATGGGAGACCTTATAGGAATTACCATAGCTAATTCCTCACTAATTGTTTTTCATTTTACCTGTGATGCAGTAGCCCACCTTTAGTCTGTATATAGCAGGTATAATTCCCTCACCTCCATTCACTGCTCTGTATGTAGAACTAAAGTTCACTTGAAGTCACACTTAGCAGGGTATTCTCGACCATCTTTTAGCCAGAATTCTCTAGATGTTGCCTTGCCTATCATGACAGTATTCCAATTGGTGGGACACGTGACAAGTACAATCAAATCTGTCCATTGGGAAACCAACAGGATCGAGTGCAACATTAGTTTAACAGTTGACGTTTCGAGTCCTCGTGTCAACTCTTTTCTTCTCCGCCGATGCTGCCAGACCGGCTGAGTTTTTCCAGGTAACTCTGTTTTTGTTTTGGATTTCCAGCATCCGCAGTTTTTTGTTTTTATCATTAGTTTAACATCTTGGCTGATTATGCTCTGTACTGAAGCTAATATTAAGTGGGTGTAAAACCAACGTTAGATCCAATCCCGTTGGATTCCTGCCCAGTGAATTAGGTTAAAATTACACTTGAAATAGTCCAACAAACGTTGAACTAGCAGCATATGGAGTGTGCATCCTGTTCCACAGGGGAGCAGGCAAATGCTTCTGTGGTTGCAGATGTGAACCCTGAATAGTACAATGCCTCCCTCGTGCTCAGGTCCAGGAGGTCACTGAATGGCTCCAGAGCACCCTGAGGAGAGAGGGTAAACTTTCAGAGTTTGTAGACAGTATTGGTACCAATGGCATAGGTAGAAAGAGGGATGAGTTCCTGTGGGCAAATTTCAGGGACCCAGGAAGGAGGCTATCAAGCAGGACCTCAAAAGTAGCAATACCAATTATTCCTAGTACCATGCGCAGTGAGAGTAGAAATAGGGTAGAGCAGATGAATGTGTGGCTGGAGGGGTGGTGCTGGGAGGAGAACTTTAGATTCATGAGATATTGGGGCTAGTTCTGGTGGAGGTGGCACCTGTACGGGTCGGATAAGTTGCACCCAACCAGAGCTGGCATCAATGTCCTCACAGGGAGGTTTACAAGTGCTTTTAGGGGAGGGTTTAAACTAACTTGGGTGGGGACGGGGTGGGAACTAGTATGTAGCATTTGAAAGGAGAAACAAGTTGCATAAAGGATTGAGAGGGACAGAAAGCACCAGAGTAGGAAATAGTCAGATATTAGATGGGGTCAGAGTAAGAGGGAATGCAGTAACATCCAAATTTGGTTTATAGTGCATGTGTGTAAACTCACAAAGTGAACACAGATAACCACTTCGAATATGATGCGGCAATAATGGAGACCTGACAGGACTGGGCACTAAATGTTCCTGGTTACAAGGTGTTCAGGAAAAAGGGGAAATAAAGAAAAGAAGGGTGGCGGGTAGATGGGAGCTGTGTTGATTAAGGATAGTACAGTGCTGGAGAGAGAGGATGTTCTGGAGGGGTCAAGGACAGAATCTATTTGGTTAGAGTTAACTAACAATTGGGGTAGCATTACACTATTGGGTGTATTCAATGGGCCACAAACTAGTGGGAAAGATATAGAGGAATGAATGTGGGAGAAGAGATGCAAAATCTACCAAGTAGTGATAATGGAGGATTTTAATTATCCTAGTGTAGACTGAGATAGTAATAGCGTAAAGGGCAAAGACAGGGAAGAGTTTGTGAAGTGTGTTCAGGGAAATTTTCTTGATCAGTATGTTTCTGGTCCAACAAGCAAGGACGCATTGCTAGATGTGGCTCTGGGAAATGAGGTGTGTCAAGTGGATCAAGTGCCGGTAAGGGAACATTTAGGGAATAGTGATCATTGTATCATTAGGTTTAGGTTAGCTATGGGAAAGGACAAGGGGCATTCAAAGTAAAAATACTTAACTGGATGAAGGCCAACTTCAATGGAGTGAGAACAGGTCTGGTCTAGCTAAATTGGAAGCAAAGATGGACAGGAAAAGCTATAATGACCAATGGGCTGCTTTAAAGAGGGATGGTTTAGATACAGTCGAGGAACATTCCCAGAAAGGGAAAGCTAGGGCAAACAAAGCCAGAGCTCCCTAGATGACAACAGAGATAGAAATTAAGATGAAACAGAAAAAGGATATGTACGACAGGTGTTAAGTTGATAATACAAGTGAGAACCAGGCTGAATATGTAAAGTTCAGAGAGGAAGTGAAACAGGAAGTAAGAGAAACAAAGAGAGAGCATGAGAAGAGACTGGCAGGTAACATAAAAAGGAATCCAAAAGTTTTCAGTAGGCATATAAATAGTAAAAGGGAAATAAGAAGAGGGGTGGAGCCAGTTAGAGATCAGAAAGGGATTTACACTCAATGAACATCTGCTTTGACCAAAGAAGAAGGTGTTGTCAAAGGTATAGTTAAAGAGGGGGTAGTTGAGACATTGGATAGGCTAAAATTGATAAAGAGGAGGTATTAGAAAGGCTGGCTGTATTTAAAGATGATAAATCATCAGGACTGGATGGGATGCATCCAAGGATACTGAGGGAAGTAAGGGTGGGAATTATGGAAGACACTGGCCATAGTTTTCCAATCCTCCTTAGATACAGGGTGCCAGAGTTCTAAATGTTACACCTTTATTCAAAGAAGGATGTTAGGATAAATACAGTAATGGCAGGATAGTCAGTTTAACCTCGATGGTGGGGAAGCTTTTAGAATTATCTGGAATAATATTACGGCACTTGGACAAGTGTGGGTTAACTAAGGAAAGCAGGTGCAGATCTTTTTTATAGGTAAATCATGTTTAACTAACTTGATTGTGATCTTTGTTGAGTTAATAGAGTGGATAAGGGTAACACAGTTGATGTCATGTACTTCTAATAGGCAATTGATAAAGTGCCACATAATAGGTTTGTCAGCAAAGTCAAAGTCCATGGAATAGGAGGTAAAGTGGCAGCATAGATATGAGTGACAGGAAACAGTAAAGGTGAACAGTTGTCTTTTGGACTGGAGGTAGGTACACAGTAGGGTTCTCTAGGAGTCGGTATTAGGACCACTGCTTTTCTTGATGTATATTGATGACCCAGACTTGGGTGTGCAGGACACTATTTCAACATTTCCCGATGACCCATACTTGAGAGTGTTGTGAACGGTGAGGTGGAAAGTGCTAGACTTCAAGAGAGCACAGAGAAGGTTATAGAGATCAAGATGGACAACACCATGGAAAGATTCAAGAACAAGGATGAGAACCTTTGAATCAAGGTGTTGCCGGACCAGGAAGCTATTGTAGGTCAAAGAGCACAGGGTATGGGTGAACAGGACTTGGTGCAAATAGGGTAGGGGCAGTTGAATTTTGGATGAGCACAAGCAGGGAACAGTAACATGGTGATTGGTAATTCAGAGGCTTGGACTATTGACCTAGAAGCATGAGCTTCAATCCCATCATAACAGTTGAGGAATTTAAATTCAGTTAATTAAATAAATATGGAATAAAAAGCTAGTGTCATTAATGGTGACCATGTAACTATTGGATTGTCCTAATCTAGGGAAGGCATGGTCTGGCCTACATGTAACTCCAGACCCACAGCAATGTGGTTGACTATTGAATGCCCTCTGAAATGGTCTAGCAAGCCATTCATTTGTCAAGAATTGGTGTTATCACCTTCTCAATCGCAATTAGGGATGGGCAGTAGGTGCTGGCCTTGCCAGCAATGCCAACATCTCATAAATAAACAATTTTATGGAGGGTGCAAGATGCGAGGCTGTCCAGGAGAGCACTGGAATAGTTGAGGCTAAAGATAATAAAGGCAATGAATGAGGGCTTCAGCAGCAGGTAAGCTGAGGTAGGGGCGGTGTTGAACAACATTACAGAGATAGAATTAGGTGCTCTGGATGGAGCAGATAAGGGGTTGGAAATTCATATCAGGGACAAACAGGACACCAAGGCTGTGAACTGTCAAGTTCAACCTGAGACAGTGGCCCAAGGATGGGGTTGATAGCTAAGGAATGGAGTTTGTGGCTGGGATTGAAGTAATTTCCACCTTCCCGATATTTCATTGGAAGAAATTCCTACCTATCCAGTACAGGATGTCAGACAAGCTTGACGTTATAAGACAATGAAAGAGTAAGACGGGTGGTGATGAATAAAGCTGGGTGTCGTTAGCGTACATGTGAAACCTGAACAGTTTACGGATTGGGTTGCTGAGGGGCAGCATGAAGAAATGGAGAGGGGTAGTACAAGTGCAGCTCTGTGGGGACATCAGAGGTAATGGTATGGGAGCAAGAAGAGAAGCTACTGCAAGTTATTCTCTAGCTATGACTGGATAGATAAGAATGGAACCAAGTGAAGGCTGTCGCACCCAGCTGGACGATGGTGGATAATATTGTGGTTATTTGTATCAAAGCCTGCACACAGTTTGAGATGGATGAGAAAGAATGGCACACTATGGTCTCAGTCACAAAGGATGTCATTTGTGGCATTGATAAGGGCTATTTCAGCACTGTGGTTGAAGTGGAAGCTGATTGGCGGAATTCAAACAAATGGAGTTCTGGGATGGATGGTGAGAGGAGAGAGCCAAACCTACCCAATGACCTGACCACAAAAACTAGGCTGACATTCCTGTGCAGGGCTAAGGGAGTGCTGCACTGTTGGAGGTGCTATCTTTCAGATATGACATTAAACTATCTAGCCATCTATCTATCCTATCTATCCTATCTATCCCACCTAGCCTCTCAGCTATGCGGAAAAGATTCTATTGCATTATTTTGAAGAGAAGGGGCGTTTGCTCCAGTGTCCGGGCCAATATTTGTCCCTCAACCAATATCACTTGAAAAAACAGATCATCTAGTCATTATCACATTGCTATTTGTGGGAGCTTGCTGTGTACACATTGGCTGCCACCTTTTCCTACATTGTAACGGTGACTACACTTCCTAAGCAGTTCATTGGCTGTAAAACGCTTTGGAATGTCCTGAAGGTTAGAAAGGCACTGTATAAATATAAGTCTTTCTTCTTTAAAATCTTCCACTCCAATCCCAGTTATACCAAACATGAGCTTCATCTTCCTTACTGAGGCTAGATCAAACAAGCCAACTTCTAACATCTATACTGGAGTACTGGCAAATGCTGGAACCTGCAGACCATCACCCAGTACTACCAAAACCGAGGACCATCCAGCCCTGCTACCAAAACCGAGGACCATCCAGACCTGCTACCAAAACCCCCCCACTGCTACCAAAACCCAGGACCATCCTCCACCGCTACTGTAGTAATTGTAGCTTTAAGGAATGTAATGGCTGTAGCTTTAAGACTTATTGTTTGTATAGTATCATGTAACAGTATGAATGAATCAGCTCTTAGCATGGAGAACCTTAGAGTGTGAGTTCTTCTTCTAGTTGTGGAGTTGGATGGAAGAATGTAACTGCTGCTGCAGTCTGTAAATAAAGTTTGATGTTTCTAATGAGAATCCTTTCTGGAAAATCAAGCCCATAACAAACTGGCAACAAGGATAAATTGGGTCTGATGTTGCCCCTCGCCCAATGACTGTGAGTATCTTGTTTAAACAGACGAAGAGGAAGATATATTCACCAGATATGCCACAAGTGGTATTGTCGCTGGACTAATAATCCAGAGTCCCAGAGGAATGCTCTGGGGACCCAGGTTTGAATCCCGTGATGGCAGATGGTGGAATTTGAATTGAATAAAAAATCTGGAATTAAGAGGATAACGATGACCATGAAATCATTGTCGATTGTTGTTAAAACCCATCAGGTTCGCTAATGCCCTTTAGGGAAGGAAATCTGTCATCCTTATGTGACTCCAGACCTGCAGCAATGAGGGTGACTCTTAAATGCCCTCTGAGATGGCCTATTAAGACACTCAGTTGTATCAAACCACTACAAAGTCACAAAAAAGGAATGAAACTGGACAGACCACCAAGCATCAACCGAGGCACAGGAAACGACAACGGCAAACTCAGCCCTCTCAACCTGGCAAAGTCCTCCATACTAACATCTGGGTGCTAGTGCCAAAATTGGTAGAGCTGTCTCACAGACTAGTCAAGCAACAGCCTGACATAGCCATCCTCACGGAATCATATCTTACAGATAATGTCCCAGACACCACCATCACCATCTCTGGGTATGTTCTGTCCCACCGGCAGGACAAACCCAGCAGACGTGACAACACAATGGTATGCAGTTGGGTGGGAGTTGCTCTGGAAGTCCTCAATTCTGACTCCAGACCCCATGAAGTTTCATAGCATTAGGTCAAACATGGGCAAGAAAACCTTCTCTTGGTTACCACGTACCGCCCTTCCTCAGCTGATGAATCAGTGCTCCTGCATGTTGAACAGCACTTAGAGGAAGCACTAAGGGTGGAAAGGGCATAGAATGTACTCTGGGACTTCAATTTCCATCACCAAGAGTTGCTTAGTAGCACCACTACTGGCCAAGCTGGCCGACATAGCTGGGTCTGCGGCAGATTGTGAGGGAACCAACAAGAGGAACATACACACTTGACCTCATCCTCACCAACCTGCCTGCTGCAGATGCATCTGTCCATGACAGTATCGGTAGGAGTGACCACCGCACAGTCATTGTGCAGACAAAGTCCTGCCTTCACATTGAGGTTACCCTGAATCGTGTTGTGTGGCATTACCACCGTGCTAAATGGGATAGATTTTGAACAGATGTAGCAACTCAAGACTTGGGCATCCATGAGGTGCTGTGAGCCATCAGCAGCAGCAGAACTGTACTCAAACACAATCTGTAATTTTTTGGCCTGGCATATCCCCCCCCACTCTACCATAACCACCAAGCCAGGGGATCAACCCAGGCATACCAGGCAGCACCAGGCATACCTAAAAATGAGATGTCAACCTAGTAAAGCTACAACACAGGACTACTTGCGTGCCAAACAGCAAAAGCAGCAAGTGGTAGATAGAGCTAAGCGATCCCAAAAACCAACGGGTCAGATCTAAGCTGTGCAGTCCTGCCACATCCAGTTGTGAATGGTGGTGGACAATTAAACAACTCACTTGAGGATGAGGCTCCACAAATATGTCCTGTACACAAGGAGCAGGACAAATTCAACCTTGCCAATTACTGTCCCATCAGTCTACTCTCCATCATCAGTAAAGTAATGGAAGGGGTCATCAACAGTGCTGTCAAGCAGCACTTGCTTAGCAATACTCTGCTCACTGATGCCCAGTTTGGTTCCAC
Source organism: Cetorhinus maximus (assembly GCF_964194155.1). NCBI lineage: Eukaryota > Metazoa > Chordata > Chondrichthyes > Lamniformes > Cetorhinidae > Cetorhinus > Cetorhinus maximus. Next base: position 41,804,042 of record NC_135883.1, on the reverse strand, counting down.
CAGGGCCACTCAGCTTCTGACCTCATTACAGCCTTGGTTCAAACATGGACAAAAGAGCTGAACACCCGAAGTGAGTTGAGAATGCCTGCCTTTGACTCAAGGTGACCGAATGTGGCATTAAGGAGCCCTAGCAAAATTGAGTCAATGGGCATCAGGGGGAAAACTCTCCACTGGTTGGAGTCATACCTAGCACAAAGGAAGATGGTTGTGGTTGTTGGAGGTCAATCATCTCAGCTCCAGGACATTACTGCAGGAATTCCTCAGCATAGTGCCCTAGGCCCAACCATCTTCAGCTGCTTCGTCAATGACCTTCCTTCCACCATAAGGTCAGAAGTGGGGACTTTCACTGATGATTGCACAATGTTCAGCACCATTCACGACTTCTTAGATACTGAAGCAGTCCATGTCCAAATGCAGCAAGACCTGGATAACATATGAGGCTTGGCTGACAAGTGGCAAATAGCATTTGTGCCACACAAGTGCCAGGCAATGACCATCTCCAACAAAAGAGAATCTACCTATCCCCCCTTGATGTTCAATGGCATTAGTATCACTGAATGCCCCAATATCTACATCCTAGGGGCTACCATTGACCAGAAACTGAACTGGACTAGCCATATAAATACTGTGGCTACAAGAGCAGGTCAGAGGCCAGGAATCCTGTGACGAGTAACTCACCTCCTGACTCCCCAAAGCTTGCCCACCATCTACAAGGCACAAGTCAGGAGTCATAGAGTCATAGAGATCTACAGCACAGAAAAAGGCCCTTCAACCCATTGATCTGCGCCGGTCAAACAAGTACCTAACTATTCTAATCCCATTTTCCAGCACTAGGCCTATAGCCTTGTATGCCATGGCATCACAAGTGCACATCCAAATACTTCGTAAATGTTATGAGGGTTTCTGCCTCTACTACCCTTTCAGGCAGTGAGTTCCAGATTCCCAACACCCTCTGGGCAAAATAATTCTTCCTCACATCCCCTCTAAACCTTCTGCCCCTTACTTTAAATCTATGCCCCCTGGTTATTGAGCCCTCCACCAAGGGGAAAAGTTCCTTCCTGTCTACCCTACCTTTGCCCCTCATAACTTTGCACACCTCAATCATGCTCCCCCTCAATCTCCTCTACTCCAGGGACAATAACCCCAGTCTATCCAATCTCTCCTCATAACTAAAACTCTCCAGCCCAGGCAACATCCTGGTAAATCTCCTCTGCACTCTCTCTAGTGCAATCACATCCTTCCAAATAATGCAGGTTCCAGAACTGCACGCAATACTCTAGCTGTGGCCTAACCAGCGTTTTATACAGTTCCAGCATAACCCCCCTGCTCTTATATTCTATGCCTCGGCTAATAAAGGCAAGTGTCCCAAATGCCTTCTTAACCACCTTATCTACCTGTCCCGCTACCTTAAGGGGCTGGTGGACATGCACATCAAGGTCCCTCTGATCGCCGGAACTTCCCAGGATCTTGCCATTCATCGTATGTTCTTGCTCCTTGTTTGTCCTGCCCAAGTGCATTACCTCACACTTATCCAGAGTAAATTCCATTTGCCATTGATCAGCCCATCTGACCAGCCTGTCTATATCCTCCTGTAAAAGTGTAAGGCTATCCTCCTCACTATTTACCACCCCACCAATTTTCGTGTGATCCGCGAACTTACTGATCAACCCTCCTAAATTCAAGTCTAAATCGTTTATATATACCACAAACAGCAAGGGACCCAACACCGATCCCTGTGGAACCCCACTGGACACAGGCATCCAGTCACAAAAACACCCCTCGACCATCACCCTCTGCTTCCTGCCACTCAGCCAATTCTAGATCCAATTTGCCAAATTGCCTTGGATCCCATGGGCTCTTACCTTCGTTATCAGACTCCCATGTGGGACCTTATCAAAAGCCTTGCTGAAATCCAAGTAGGAGAAGTCAAATGCATTGCCCGCATCTATACACCTGGCCACCTCTTTGAAAAATTCATCAAATTGATCAGACAGGACGTCCCTTAACAAAACTATGCTGACTGTCCTTGATTAATCCCAGCCTCTCCAAGTGTAGATTAATTCTGTCCCTCAGAATTGCTTCCAATAGTTTCCCCACTATTGAGGTTAGACTGACTGGCCTGTAGTTCCCTGGTTTATCCTTTCCTCCCTTCTTGAATAACGGTACCACATTGGCTGTCCTCCAGTCCTCTGGCACCTCTCCTGTGGCCAGAGAGGTATTGAAAATTATTGCCAGCACCCCTGCTATCTCCTCCCTTGCCCCAGTCAACAGCCTGGGATACATTTCATCCAGGCTTGGAGATTTATCTACTTTTAAGTCTGCCAGACCACTTAGAACCTCCTCCCTTTCTATGCTAATTTCTTCAATTATATCACAGTCCTTCTGCCTGATTTCCATATCCATGTCGTCCCCTGCACTTGTGAACACAGACACAAAGTACTCACTTAGAACTCTACCTACGTCTTCTGGCTCCACACACAAATTACCACGATGGTCCTTAATGGGCCCTACTCTTTCCCTAGTTACCCTCTTCCCCTTAATGTACTTGTAAAATAATTTTGGATTTTCCTTAATTTTACCTGTCAATGATTTTTCATGCCCCCTTTTTGCTCCCCTAATTTCCTTTTTAAGTTCCGCCTACACATTCTATACTCCTTTAGGGCTTCCGCTGTTTTGAGCCCTCGGTATCTGCCTCCCTTTTTCTCTATATCCAATCTGATATATCCCTCGACATCCAGGGTTCCCTGGATTTGTTGGTCCATCCTTTATCTTTACTGGAATATCTTGGCCCTGTACTCTCCCTATTTCCTTCTTGAATGAGTCCCACTGCTCTGACGCATGTTTACCTAAAAGTAGCTGCTCCCAGTCCACTCTGGCCAGATCATATCTGATCTTATTAAAATCGGCTTTCCCCCAATTTAGAACTCTGATTTCTGGCCCATCCTTGTCCTTTTCCATAACAACCTTGAGCCTAATGGAGTTATTATCACTATCTGCAAAATGCTCCCCCACTGATACCTCTACCATTTTCCTGGCTTCATTACCTAAAATTAAGTCCAGGACCACTCATCCCTATCTTGTAGGACCCTCTATGTACTGGCTTAAAAAGCTCTCCTGGATGCATTTTAAGAATTCTACTCCCTCTAAGCCTAACACACTATGACTAAACCAGTTGATGTTGGGGAAGTTGAAATCCCCCGCTATTACTACCCTATTATGTGTGATGGAATACTCCTCCCTTGTCTGGGTGAGTGCAGCTCCAACAACAGTATCCAAGACAAAGCAGCCCACTTGATTGGCACCACATCCACAAACATAAACTCCCACCCCATACCGATGCATAGTATCTGCAGTGTGTACCATCTACAAGATGGCACTGCAGAAGCTCACACACTGCAAGGATCCCTCAGGTCAAAGTTTGTACCTCTGGAAAATTATGAAGAGAAGTAGAACAAATTTGATGTCACTCTCAACAAGCTGAAGAACCAGTTGGCAGAGAAGATGCAGCAATGTTCAAAGTTCCAGGAGGAAGCAAAAAGATACAAGAAAGAGACAGGAGAGCTGAAGAATCAGCTGAGTGAAACAAAAGAGGCATTAGAAGGAAAAGTCATGGAACTTTCCAAAATGCAAGTGGGTAATGAAGCCATGGGTAGCTCAAACCCTGAACTGAACCAAGTTGAGATTTCGCCTGTAAAAAGCCTGCCTGACTATGAAGTCAAAATGAAGGACAAGACTAAACTCTGTGCTAGACAGAAGACAAGAATGAAGATGGTTCTGAAAAGACAATGAAGGACACCCCACACTGCTACAGGTTTAACACCTTCAGAATTATTTATGAAGAGCCGCCTTCATATGAGATTAAGCCTGGTAATTCCCAATTTGGAGGGGAAGGTGGAGAAAAGTCAAAGGAATCAAAAGGTGACTCATGATTTGCATAGTCAAGAGTTTGAATTTACTGATGGTGAAGCAGTATATGTACAAAACTTCGGTGGTGGTTCGAGTTGGTTACTTGGTGTAATAGTTTCTGTGACCGGACCCTTGTCATACCATGTAGAAGTGGTGGTCTGGATCACCCGCAAACACATGGATCATTTGAGAAGAAGGGAGATACCCCAACAAATCGATGTTCCACCTATAACCATTGTAGACCTGTGGTCCCTGTTGAAATTGTTCAACCAAGGATAGACATACCAGATGTCTCTGTCAGAGTAGATACACTGAACTTCCTGTGCCTAAAGAGGTACCTGATGTTGCTGCAGTTCTAGATAATGTGGATTCTGTAAGAGATTCGAAAGTTGTGGGGCTATGATGTTCCACTCAGATCAGGAACCCACCTGAGACACTGAACTTAGAAGTCCATGGCGCATGTATATATCTATAATGGCATGAAGATAGATGATCTTGTAAATGCAAACTATACAAAAAAATTCCAGGAGAGGAATGTAGTAGCTTTAAGGAATGCAGTGCCTGTAACTTTAAGACTTATTGTGTTGTATAGTATCTCGTGACAGTGTGAACAAATCAGCTCTAAGCACGGAGAACCTTGGAGGGGGAGTTCTTCTTCTGGTTATGGAGCTGGGTGGAAGCATGTAACTGCTGCTGCAGCCTGTAAATAAAGTTTGATGTTTCTAATGAGAACCCTATCTGGAAAATCAACCCCATAACAGCTACCAAAACCAAGGGCCACCCCCCACCAAGTGCTACCAAAACCCAGGACCAGCCCCCACTGATACCAAAACCCAGGACCATGTCCCACTGCTACCAAATCCCAGGACTATCCCCCAGTACTACTTAACCAAGGACCAACTTCCACTCCTACCAAAACCCAAGACCACCTCAACCCCACCTATACCAAAACCCAGGAACACACATACTGCTACCAAAACCCAGGGCCATCCACCACTGCTACCAAAATTCAGGATTCCACCCCCCACTGCTACCAAAACCCAGGATTCCATTCCCCACTGCTACCAAAACCCAGGATTCCACTCCCCACTGTACAAAAACCCATGACCCTATCCAGCACTGCTACCAAAACCCAGGACCCCATCCACCACTGCTACCAAAACCCTGGACCACCCCCACTGCTACCAAAACCCTGGACCCCATCCTCCACTGCTACCAAAACACTGGACCCCATCCTCCACTGCTACCAAAACCAAGGACCATCCTCATTTGCTACCAAAACCCAGGACCCCATTCCCGCTGCTACTAAAACCCAGGAGCACCCCCCACCCCAGTGCTACCAAAACCCAGGACCTCCCCACTCCACTGCTACCAAAACCCAGGACTATCCCCCACTGCTACCAAAACCTAGGGCCATCCTCATTTGCTACAACAACCCAGAACACCCCCCCCCACCTCACTGCTACCAAAACCCAGGACCCCACCCCCCACTGCTACCAAAACCCAGGACCCCACCCCCCCACTGCTACCAAAACCCAGGACCCCACCCCCCACTGCTATCAAAACCCAGGACCCCACCCCCCACTGCTACCAAAACCCAGGACCCCACCCCCCACTGCTATCAAAACCCAGGACCACCCCCCACTGCTACCAAAACCCAGGACCATCGATCACTGCAACCAAAACCCTGGAACACCCCCCACTGCTACCAAAATCCAGGATCACCCCCCTGCACTAACAAGGTGCACTTCCAGCATCACCTTGGACTGATGCCAAGTCTAACTAAATCTTCTTTCACCTTCCATGGGCACTAGGTACCAAATAACTACCTTCAACCAGTTCATATTGCGCAGCATCTTGGTTTGCACAGTTTTCACAGAAGAGTTGACAGTGTGATGGAATTCAGTTTGATTTACTTGGCCACAGTAACTCAGAGACACTGAAGCTATGTGCTGTGTGGCATTACTGGCCTGCAGTTACAAATTATATTCTCTGATCACCATCAGCAGTGCCACGGGATACCAATTAACATCTCAGTCTGAATCCAGCACAATGACACACTTCATTGCTGTAACAAAGGAACTTAAAAGAATGAAGATAAGTTCAAGAGGAAAATAATTTGATATAAATGAGATGTAATTAAATTCAAAGAAATGTCATTAAAATTACATATTTAACGTTTTATTAAAAGTACTTGAATTAGCTTAGCTCCTAACTATGTGGGAATCGTATTAATATAAATAAAATGCCATCAGTGTAATATAGTTCATGTGATAGCTGTCTTCATGAAAATGAGTATACTTAAACTACATCTAACTCAAATGTTAACAATTTTAAGAGCATGAAACAACATAAGTCATCATTACAATGTTTGGAATCCTACATAAATAATGTACCTCCCTTGACATTGCTCAAAGATAGCAATGGGTTGACTTCAAACCTTAGGATGGTGAAGATAATGGGAGCTCATGGCCCCTTGTCCAAGTATGTAATCTATAAAATTACATGGCTCGCACAAAGCAATCAGAAAACCAGCAAAGCTCTCCATTCCTTCATACAGACACAAAGCTTTTTACTTTAGTCTTTTGCATGAAAAATTAAACCAAAGCCCCATTTGCCCTCTCAGGTGGATATAAAAGATCCCATGGCACTATTTCAAAGACAAGGAGGGGAGCACTCACCAGTGTCCTGGCCAATATTTGTGCCTCCACCGACATAAAATTGATTAACTGGTCATTATCACATAGCTGTTTGTGGGATCTTACTGTGCACAGAAGGGCTGCCATGTTTCCAACATTACAACAGTAACTACACTTCAAAATTCTTAATTGACTGTAAAGTGCTTTGAGATGTCCAGTGGTCATGAAATTGCTATATAAATGCACGTTTCTTTTCTTTCTTTATCAGTAAGTCATTTGGAAAGAATGTACATAGAATTATATAGAATTGATAATACAGAAAGGAGTCATTCTGCCCAACAGGTCTAATTCGGTGCTTATGTTCCACACAAGCCTTCCCCCCCTCTCTCCTCATCTCACCCTATCAGCATATCCTTCTATTCCTTTCTCCCTTATGCACTTATACAGCTCCCCCTTAAATACATCTATGCTATTCACCTCAACGGCTCCTTGTGGTAAAGAGTTCCACATTCTGAACAATCTCTGGGTAAAGAGGTTCCCCTGAATTCCCTATTATAGGAGTTCTCAACCAAGTGTCTGGGGACCCCTAGTGCTTCTTTTTTTCTTTTTATTCTTTAACGGGACATCAGCGCCACTGGCTGGGCCAGTATTTTTATTGCCCATCCCTAATTGCCCTTGAGAAGGTGGTAGTGAGCTGCCTTCTTGAACCTCTATATTCCATGTGGCGTTGGCACACCGACAGTGCTGTTAGGGAGGGAGTTCTAGGATTTTGACCTAGTGATAATGAAGGAACAACAATATAGTTCCAAGGTGTGTGGCTCGGAGGGGAACTTGCAGGTGGCGGTGTTCCCATGCATCTGCTGCCCCTTCTAGGCAGTGGAAGTTGTGCGTTTGGAAGGTGCTATTGAAGGAACCTTGGTGAGTTGTTGCAGTGCATCTTGTAGATGGTACACACTGCTGCCAAAGTGCGTAGGTGATGGAGGGAGTGGATATTGAAGTTGGCGGATGTGATGCCAATCAAGTAGGATGCTTTGTCCTGGATGGTGCCAAGCTTCTTGACTGTTATTGGAGCTGCACTCATCCAGGCAATGAGGAGTATTCCATCACACTCCTGACTTGTGCCTTGTAGATGGTGGACAGGCTTTGGGGAATCAGGAGGTGAGTTATGCTCTGCAGAGTTCCCAGCTTCTGACTTCCTCTTGTAGCCACAGTATTTATCTGGCTGGTACAGTTCAGTTTCTGGTCAATGGTAACCCCAGAATGTTGATAGCGGGGTATTTAGCAATGATAATGCCATTGAATGCCAAGGGGCGATGGTTAGTTATTCTGTTGTTGGAGATGGTCATTGCCTGGCACTTGTGTGGCACGAATGTTACTTGCTACTTACTAGCCCAAACCTGGATATTGCCCAGGTCTTGCTGCATTTGGACATGGACTGAGGAGTCACGAATGGTGTTGAACATTGTGCAATCATCAGCGAATATCCCCACTTCTGACCTTATGATGGAAGGAAGACCATTGATGAAGCAGCTGAAGATGGTTGGGCCTAGGACACTGCCCTGAGGAACTCCTGCAGTGATGTCCTGGAGCTGAGATAATTGACCTCCAATAACCACAACCACCTTCCTTTATGCTAGGTATCACTCCAACCAGCGGAGAGCTCATTGACTCCAGTTTTACTAGGACTCCTTGATGTCACATTCGGTCAAATGCTGCCTTGATGTCAAGGGCAGCCACTCTTACCTCACCTCTTGAGTTCAGTTCTTTTGTCCATGTTTGGACCAATGCTGTAATGAGGTTGGGATCTGAGTGGCCCTGGCGGAACCCAAACTGAGCATCAGTGAACATGTTATTGCCAAGCAAGTGCTGCTTGATAGCAGTCAATGACCCCCTTCCACCACTTTGCTGAGGCCGTGAGACAGCTTTACAGCATCTGCCAAAGTGCATATGAAAGTAACATTTGCCCTAACAAAATATGGCAGTACCCATTCCCAAATCACCATTGCCCCACTGTGTGTATGCACATAGTGAGGCCATTGGAAATTGAACTGCAGTTGGAAACTATCAGAAGCAGTCTGATGTTTGAAAAAGGTGACTCGTTATAAATCACGTAAAGGTGAAGGACCCACCTGGAGATGGTGTGCTGCACGTGGGAATTGTCCTAGATGCCCACCTGGAGACAGTAAGGCCACAACCTCCAGGTAAGTCCAACTGGGGCTGGGGGGGTGGTGGAGGGTAGATGCTGATGGGTTAACAGGACAAGTTAACCTGATCCTAACCCCATCGCCCCCACCTTGGATCCGGCCTCTGTCACGGCTCTGCCTTAATTCTCCTGTCCAGACTCTGCTGGGCTGGTTATTTATACAATCACTACCGTAACCCAGGAGGTCAGAAATCAGGCTCAGCAATTTCACAGCATTTTGTGCAACTGGGAATGAGTGCAGTGCAACTTCATAATGGGATTCATCAAAGTATCCCCCTTTATAGGGAGGTAAAAAGCAAATTAACGAAACAGTGCACATACTGAAAAACAAGTCAGTTGACAGCTACAGGAAGAGCAGGTAACACTTCCTCCAAAGGAAGTGGGGTATCTGATCCATTGTTCAGCCTCCAGTGGTATCTTATTTTCTGCTCATCCATGTGAGGCGTGTGATGATACATTCATCATTTTGAGTTTGGGATATTATTCTTACGAACATACGGACAAGGAGCAGGAGTAGGCCATTCAGCCCCTCGAGCCAGCTCCACCATTTAATAAGATCATGGCTGATCTGATAGTAACTGCAAATCTGCATCCTACCCACCCCAGATAACCCATCAACCCCTTGTTTACTAAGAATCTACCCGCCTCTGCCTTAAAGATATTTAGCCTCTGCTCCCAACACCTTTTAAAGAAGAGAGTCCCAAAGACTCACGACCCTCTGAGTGAAAATATTTCACCTCATCTCTATTTTAAATGGGTGATCCCTTATTTTTAAACAATGACCCCGAGTTCTAGATTCTCCCACAACAGGAAACATTCTCTCCACATCCACCCCTTCAAGACCCCTCAGGATCTTATATGTTTCAATCAAGTCACCTCTTACTCTTCTAAACTCCAGCGGATACAAGCCTAGTCTGTCCAACCTTTCCTCATAAGCCAACCCACCCATTCCAGGTATTAGTCTGGTAAAACTGCTTTCAATGCATTTACATCCTTTACTCATCTTTAGTCAGCATTTCAGGTGAGGGCTAGGATATTTTAAATATACCTTGATTCTTGTTGTGTGGGAATTTATGCCCATCCCTAGTTTGTGTGTGTTTATTACTGGCTGAAAGCACAGAGGTTGACACATTTTGGGTAACATAAATGTTCTCTCTTTACATAAAGTGCAATGGTGCTTGTTCAGCAGGAGTAAGATGTCACAAAGAAACAAAACAATCATTGTAAATGCACACAGTAAATACTAGATATTGATAAATTTTTAATTCAAATATCAGCTTCAAAATGCCAAAACTCTCAGGGCGATGATAGGGAACTCCTTTCATCAAGTTCAACCATAAGATGAACACCAAGGAGTAAAAAATCATAAAGTCATCATAAAACCCGCAAAATTAAGCACATATGAAGGCAGTTACCTGCACCTCAGTTTTATCTGTGCTGGGAGTGTAGCTAAACCATGACCACAGTGTGCAACTCACACACAAGTACTCTCTAATGGACATTTGAAATCCATCAAATTGCAGGGACATTAAATTCCCGACTCAGAATATATAAAAAAAGCAGTATTTGTTTTATTGTAATTGCATTAATAATTTTTATGCAGAACAAATAGCCGTGTTGTGTTACCTGGGGTCTGTGGAATGTTTGTAACAGGGGAGGGGGGACCTCAGATGCAACAAGATTCAGAACACCTAACCTATTAGGTTTATTAGTGACTCGTATAATTCTGGCCCCTAGTTCTAAGTTCCCCCCACAAGTGGAAACACCAGCGCTACATTGGCCATATCAAACTCCTTTATAATATTAATTAACCCTATTAGGTCACCCGTCACCCTTTCTTTTTTTCTAGAGCAAACAGCTCCAGCCAGGTCCTCACAGTTCTGCATTTATAAAGCACCTTTCACAATCTCAGGATGTTTCAAAATGTTTTATAGCCAATAAAGTAATTTTTTGAAGTGTCTAATATAAATTCCATTGAGGTGTTCAAGATTTTGAAAGGTTTTAATAACTTAAATACTGAGAATACTTCCACTGTTGTGAGGGTCACTAACGGGGAGGGAACACAGACCTAAGGTAATTGGCAAAAGAACCAGAGAGGAGATGAGGAGAATTTATTTTAATGCAACGACTGGCTGGAAATGCACTGACTGAAAAGTTGGTGGAAGCACCACTTTCTCAAGGGCAGTTAGGGACGGGCAATAAATGCTGACCTAGCCCACATCCCGTGTACGAATAAAAAAAAATGTCAACAGTAATTTTCAAAAGGGAATTGGATAAATACCTATGAAGGAAACAATTTGTAGGGCTATGGGAAAAGGAACTAATAGGATAGCTCCACAAAAGAGCTAGTACAGGCACTATGGGCTGAATAAGCTCCTACTGTGCTGAGGGATTCCATGAACCCCCCTCAACCACTGCCACATACTCCCTACAACCCGGGAAATTTAGAGTAATATTTCCTAAGATATGGATAAGGAATACATAGGGAATCTATGACAGGGCATTCAGGATTCGTAGAAAGGATAGTAGGGGGAGCGGGGTGTGGGAGATGGTGGAAAGGCTAGCAAATGTTTTGGGGAGGGTCCGTCATCAGAGTATGAGTATGTTGTACAGAAAAGGGCTCTTCCTAAAATGCCAGCTTGCCTTTTTCACCATAGTGATGTTGATTGTCCTCTCGTTAATTCATGCCTTTTCTGTCCTGGACCTACCAATTTCAACATTAGTGCTTGTTAAAAAAAAATAATAGTTGTACCAGCCCTTAACAAGTAGGGGTGAGAGGTAGGGCTGCCTGCTCTGATTGGAATTATTTCTGTAGGCACCGTCACATGAGGTCCTGCAACCAACCCCCCTACCCCCACACTCTCGCTATTGAATGTCCGATAGGTCTATCCTTGTGATCCAGGTCAATTGAAAAGTGAGCTGACTCCTCATTACCCGATTGCATGAACATTCAAAGAATGGTTTGCCTCTCAGGTGTTGTGTCCAGGAGATTAACCCCATAATTGCTGGAGACTCCAGGGCAATCCTGGAGAGTCAGCAACCCTATGCCAGACCCTTCCCAGTGCTGTAGTGCTTTCCACTAGTCAGTGTGTTAGGCCCAGAGCTTCTGTTCTCTGGGTGGTGGTACCCAAGGGGATACCCCAGAAGATGCGCTGGGGGACCCCTCGGAACAACCTATGCACTGACTCCAAGGGAATTGCCCGGGAAGCTTCAACTTCCGGGATGGGCAGTTGTCCTGTATCTGGAACCCTCCTAAACTCCAATTTAAAGTTGGAGACTTCGAATAGTTCTGTCTCTCTTACCATGGAAACCAACATCATCTGCACAAAGCTACCAAGGAAAAGGATTAAAAGCTGTTCTAACTCCTTAGTAACTATGGTACTGAACACTACTGCACCCCCACCTCCCCCCATGCCCTATGGACCCCTGTCTACACTCCCCCACTCCCCAACCACCTGACTAACACCCCACACCACCTGACACCCAACCCCATCCCATCCCCCAATTACCCCCAACCACCTGACTAACCTCCCAACCCCCGAACACCCTCCCGACTACCCCCTCTGACTACCTGACTAACCTCCCCTGACGCCCCCATTCCCCAACCCCTAATGCCACCGCAACCAAGCCCCCACTGACCAGACTATCCTCCTGACTACCTGTCCCACCCTCACCCTCCAACAACCACCCCTCCGCCACCGCCCCCCCCCCAACCACCTTGACCACCTGTGTTTTTTTTATTCATTCGTGGGATGTGGCCTGTGCCCGCTGGGCCAGCATTTACTGCCCATCCCTAGTTGCCCTTGAGAAGCTGGTGGTGAGCTGCCTTCTTGAACTGTTGCAGTCCATGTGGTGTTAGAGAGAGAGTTCCAGGATTTTGATCCAGCGACAGTGAAGGAACGGCGATATATTTCCAAGTCAGGATAGTGAGTGGCTTGGAGGGGATCTTCCAGGTGGTGGTGTTCCCATGTGTCTGCTGCCCTTGTCCTTCTAGATGGTAGTGGTTGTGGGTTTGGAAGGCGCTGTCTAAGGAGCCTTGGTGAATTACTGCAGTGCATCTTGTAGATGGTACACACTGCTGCCACTGTACGTCGGTGGCGGAGGGAGTGAATGTTTGTGGATGGGGTGCCAATCAAGCGGGCTGCTTTATCCTGGATGGTGTCGAGCTTCTTAAGCATTGTTGGAGCTGCACTCATCCAAGCAAATGGGAGTATTCCATCACACTCCTGACTGGTGACTTGTAGATGGTGGACAGGCTTTGGGGAGTCAGGAGGTGGCTCCCCCAACCCCGCAATCCAATGGTGACTCCACTCCATGGAAGATTCGGCCTACAGAGTTTTAGGGAGCTGGGTACTACAGTTACCATGGAAACCAGCATCATCTGCACAAAAGCACAGCAAGCCCAAAAATAATTAAAGCCTAGATGTTACAAGTGCAAATTGAACTAATAATTAAGCGGACCACTAGAATTCAGTCTCACTAAAGCATAAAAGTCTAATAACAAACTTAAAAATAAAAGGAAATTCTTACTTTCACACTCCCATGGAGGTTTTATTCAACCTCTGAGCAGTATTACAGGAAGTTAACGAGGAAATGTTCGACAAACAGTTGGTAACAAGACGCAGAGCTGGTGAGGTAACTTAAGAGACACTTTGGGTTTAATTGAAAACATTTATTCCCGCTCTGTGGGAGTAACAAAGCTGAATTCTTGATCACTTGTTTCAGGCCTGAGAAGCAAAATAGCATGCATTAAAGGGTTATTATCACCATAAAACACATTGTTGAACAAACTCTATTTCCCACCCACCCCGAAGCCTTGTCCATTTGGTGCAGCCAGCGTTTCTGAATGCCCTCTGGGTTAATATGTTTGCCCCTGTGTTTAGACAGTGCTCGATCCCATTAAACCATGTGTGTAAAAAAGGTTTGAGGAACTAATCTGACACTGAGGGTAGATTACTGAGCTTTTTGTGTGTGCAAATATACTTTACTTCTGCACCTAGTTCTCATCAGCTGCTGCAACTCAAATCCATGCCTTTGGTACCTCAAGACTTGACAATTCTAATGCTCCTCCAATTAGCCTCTGTTCGTCCACTCTATATAACCTTGAGGTCATCCATAAGTCATGAATCCTCACACAGACCAAGTATCCTTCACCTATCAGCCCTGTGTTCATTGACCTACATTGGCTCTCAGTTTGTCTATGTCTCAATTTAAAAATTTTCACCTTTGTGTTCCAATCGCTCCATTCCTCCCCTTATCTCTGTCACCATTTCCAGCCCTACAATCCTCTGGGATATCTGCTCTCCTCGAATTCTGGCCTATTGAGCATTCCCGATTTCCATCACCCTAATATTGGTGGCTGTGCCTTCAGCTGCCTGGGCCCTAACCTCTGGAATTCCCTCCCTAAACCTCTCTGCCTCTCTACCTTCCTTCAAGATGCTTCTATTTTGACCAAACATTTGGTCACCTGTCCTAATATCTCCTGATGAGACTCAATGTCAATTCCTTTGATAATGCCCCCACGAAGTGCCTCGTTTTACTACATTAAGCGTGCTATAGGATAGAAAATTGTTATTGCTGTTCTGAGTGTGTCTCCCTTTATCCTGGTCCCTAAACTTACATAACGTGCCAGCCTAGAGACATACAGCACTGAAAATGCAGACTGCCTTTAATGGAGGCCTTTGAGACATAAACCCAGGCTTTCTTCAGATGCACAACCCCATACCAAGTGCTGCTGGAACAGGGAAAGCAATTGGGAGTGACCCTGCCAGTATGCTACCAAGATGTGATGCTGCAAGTGATGACTTGAATATTAATATGTTTCACCCAAGCCAATAAGGAGGAGGAACTTGCGTTGATGCAGGGTCTTCCACAGTCTCAGGATGCCACCAAGCACTTCACAGCCACTGAAGTCGTGTTTCAAGGTTGCAATTTAGGAAACGCAGCAACCAACTTCTGCACAGCAAGCTCCCACAAACAGCACTGGCCAGCAATGAGCTCCAGGGCGTCGAATTGGGGGCTTACCCCAAAGATGCGCTAGGGAACCGGCCCCAACCCCACTGGAAGTTCCCAGGTAAGGTTTGCACAGCAATTGTCTGGGAAGTGCAAACGTCCGATGGGCAATTTCCCTGCACTGGGAACCATCCAAAAATGCAATTTCCAACTGTGTTACATCAATAGTTATCCAGAAAAAGTATGAAGAATTAAAACCTCTTCTAACTTCTGGATAACTATTGCGCTGACCCACACCGACCACCCACGAGCCCCGCCCTTTCACCCCTGAACATTCAGGAGATTCCCTCACCGCCCAACTACTCTCCCTCATGACTCCCCCACCCCGTCAAACTACCCCCCAACAACACCCCCATGTGACTCCCCCTACCCCCAAGGAACTATGCCCCCTGACAGGAACTCCCCAGCCCATGGGATTCCCCCCACCCCGGCCAGACCTGACTCTCACCCCCACCCCTCCCAAGGCTGGCCTCTGCCAAAGCCTAACCTGAACCGACAAGACCCAACCCGGCACCGCTTTCCTCAAAGCCCAACCCGATCTGACCCGACAGGCCCCCACAAGGCCCATCCTGACTCCCCTCTCCCCAAAGCCTGGCCTGACAACCCCCAGACCCAAACTGAGCCATCCCCCTCATCCCCATCAATCTGACCTCTTACCTTTTACACTTATCTTTTCAAAGATCTTTAAACCTGGCTGGACTTTTAAACTTACTTGGTTTGCTGCAGCGAGTGCCGTATAAAAGGGGTGTGGCTTACTTATCTGCCACTCTACAGCCCTTCGATGCAAGGCCCTGGGGGACATGCTGCCCTACCCAGATCTCGCCCAGCCTGAGTCGGAAGGTCGGGCAAGGTAGGATCACCTGGATTTCCAGGTAAGCAATGTCGAGCGGAGTGGCAATCTGACTCAATTGCCACTCCACGGGAAGTTCCAGCCCAATATGTTTTTAGCGATAACAAAAACAGAATTACCTGGAAAAACTCAGTAGGTCTGGCAGCATCGGCGGAGAAGAAAAGAGTTGACGTTTCATGACCCTTCAACGGAACTGAGTAATATTAGGAGAGGGGTGAAATATAAGCTGGTTTAAGGTGAGGGGGGTGGGGGGAGAGAAGTTGCGGGGCGGGTGGGTGGAGGTGGTGACATCTTTTGATTATCTGCTCCTATCACTGCTTGCTTGTCCCTACAACCACCCCCCCACCCCCCACCAAACCTTAAACCAGCTTATATTTCACCCCTCTCCTAATATTACTCAGTTCTGTTGAAGGGTCATGAGGACTCGAAACGTCAACTCTTTTCTTCTCCGCCGATGCTGCCAGACCTGCTGAGTTTTTCCAGGTAATTCTGTTTTTGTTTTGGATTTCCAGCACCCGCAGTAGTTTTTTGTTTTTATCTCTATGTTTTTAGCGATGTTGGTCCAGGAAGACCTCCACCCACCTCGCCCAACCAAAGTAACAGTATGGACAAGAATTACCCCCTCACCCACCACCCCCACCTCCAATTCATGCTGGCACTCTTTACCTGCTCATCACCCCCCCAAATCATGGCTCACTCTCTTTATCCCTCACTCTAGCCTCCAAGTCAGAAGGTTGGGATTCCAAACCTACTCCAGAACTTTTGGGATAAAATTTCATCTGATATTCCAATGTGCCAATATTGAGGGAGTGCTGTACTGTCAGACATGTCATCTTTCAGATGAGAATTAAACCGTGGCCTTGTCTGTCCTCTCAGGTTGATTTTAAAAGATTCAAGGCGCTCTTTCGAAGAAGGGTGTGCGATTTCTCCTGGGTGGCTGGGCCAGTATTTATCCCTTAATCAAAAACTCTAAAACAAACCACCTGGTCATTATCAAATTGTTGTTTGTGGGGTCTTGTTGTGCACAAATTGACTGCTGCATTTTCTACATTACAACAATGACTGCACTTTGAAAGAACCTCATTGGATGTGAGGTGTTTTGGGACATTCTGCGATCGTGAAAGATGTCATTTAAATGCAATGTTTGGGTGTGAAATTGGGACTTGAGAGTCGCTGGAGACAGCACTATGAAGCCAATTGGGTTTCTTGGGGTGTGCAATGAGCCACCTCCTGAATGGCATGTGAGGTCCCCCACCCAGAACACATTCTGCACCCTTGCCACCTGCAGTGCTTCCTCCAAATGGTGTTCAACATGGAGGGGCTCTGATTCATCAGCTGAGTGGTGGGGGATGGAGTGGGGTGGGTGGGGGCAGTAGGTGATAATCAGTAGGAGGTTTCCATGTTTGACCTGATGCCATGAGACTTCATGGGGTCCGGAATCAATGTTGAGGACTCCCAGGGCAACTGCCTCCCAAATGTATACCACTGTGCCGCCACCTCTGCTGGGTCTGTCCTTTAGGGACTCTTGGTTCCCCACAGAATTGGCATCTCTTCTGTTCACCACCCCCCTTCCCCCACCCCCAACAAAGGGCCTCCAGCACTGCATGCTTGACCCCGGAGCCCCCCCTCCCCACTTTCTGCCCTGCAGTTCTATTTTCCGTTGTTTTCATTGGCAGCAATAATATTCAGCAGACACCTACAGTAATCCAATGCAGCTTACCTTCAAGCAGAACAGACTGCCTTCAAGCGAAGCAGGTTGGCTGCACCATGTGCCATGTTCTCAGGGCTCTTGATGAGCACTAAGGCAGCCAGTAGCACAGCAGACACTCAACCTTCACTACAATCAAGTAAATGAGGTGGCAGCACCAAATCTGTGTGCTGCCCACCTCTACCAGAATGGACATGGACACGTTGGAATCACATTGGAATACTCCCCACTTGCCTGGATGAGTGCAGCTCCCTCAACGCTCAAGAAGTTGGACACCGTCCAGGACAAAGCAGACCACTTGATTGGCACCACATCCACAAACATTCACTCCCTCCACCACCGACGCACAGTAGCAGCAGTGTGTACCATCTACAAGATGCACTGCAGGAATTCACCAAGGGTCCTTTGACTGCACCTCCCAAACCCACGACCACCACCATCTAGAAGGACAGATAGGCAGATAGATGGGAACACCACCACCTGGAAGTTCCCCTCCAAGCCACACACCATCTTGACTTGGAAATATATCGTCGTTCCTTCACTGTCACTGGGTCAAAATCCTGGAACTCCCTCCCTAACAGCAACTGTGGGTGTACCTACATTACATAGACTGCAGCGGTTCAAGGAGGCAGCTCACTACCGCCTTGTCAAGGGCAATTAGGGATGGGCAATAAATGCTGGCCTAGCCAGCAAAGCTCACATCCCGTGAATGAATTAAAAAAAAACTCCCTACGCCCGTCTGAAAAACAGCAACATAAATCTTTAGTCCCAAGTCTGCTTAATGGCCTGCACAGGTTGTCACTGTTTCAAAGAGGCCCACATTAATACTGGATCTATTCTGTTGACTTTACGCCACAACATTCCACTGAACTTTTAGCCCAAGCTGATGGCAAACTAAGAGCTTCTCTGCTGGTTTTGAGGACAAGCGCTATTTCAAGTTAAATATAGAACGCAATTTACACTAAAATATAACTGTCGGACGGGTTATCATGGGCACAAACTGGTAAACAGAAATATGGGCCACTTCTTCTCAGAAGGAGTAATTAATACCTGTGACGGTCTGCTGGATGGAAACTAGAGGCCGTCACGTGGTGTGATCCTGGGAGCTGTTTTTTTTTAATATAGAATAATAGGCTGGATAACCTCCCTCGTCCCTACTTATCTTTGTGATTCACACCATGTCAGAGAATACTGTAATCCCTTCCAATTATTGATAATAGGACATATTCTGAGAATGCTTCTTACAGTCACGGTCAGGTACTCTCATCCCAGCAGGCCTCCAAAGCTTGGTCTCTGCTCATTCAGCATCTATAAGGAAGTTCAAGGAATATGATTTACTGTGAAATAGAAGGTAGAGTTTTCCTTTTCAATTTAGCTTAAATTCAGCCAGATGCAAGCTTCTCAAAATTGCCCAGGACATTGTAACTAAAATCCTTTGAATTATATAGCACCTTTCACAACCTCAGAATATCACAAAGTGCTTTACAACAAATTGAAGTGTTTATTTTTACGTGTAGTCACTCCTGTGCTATTGCAAATGCAGCAGCCAATTGTTCCCACAATCAGCAATGTTATAATTCTCAGATAATGTGTTTTTACTAATGTTGGTTGAAGCATTAAAATTGGATAGGACTTCACTTTTTTTTTGCCAAGTGGCACGATGGGATATTTTTACATCCACATGTGAGGGCAGTGGCATGTCTCACCTGAGGGATGGCATCTTCATCAGGGCAGCATCCCCTCTGTACTGCACTTGTGTGTTAACTTGGATGATGCTGAAGTGGGACTTGAACTCCCAACCTTCTGGCTCAGAATGCCACCCACTGAGCCAAGGCTGCCAGGATGTCAAACCAACCGAAGTGGATCTTGACAGATCACTAATGTGAGTGAAGCTCCAAAATAGGACGTGTTGGATGGTGTTGTACGTTGCCTTATTAAGGCTGCTTGATCCCTACCAACATGAATTCTAGGTGGGATAGAATGACGGACCAGGCCTCCATTGCTCTCTCTCTCTTGTGTAGAGGTGCTAATCTGTTTCTCATGCTTTCAGTGGGAAACCAATAACAACTGAAGAGATGCTGGTTGGTCTCTCAATGAGATATCAATATCATGTCATGAGATGTCCATTGATTCTCAGGTGACAGTGACTGGCAACAGAGGAAGATCCAACAGTTATAGGGACCTAATGTAAACCTATCCCATTTAGAGTTGGATAACAAATGACATTCTATGGCCTAAATTCTCTGGACCCGCTCGCCACGGGAATCATCGCAGCAGGATGGTAAATTTGGCAGACCAGCCAGAAGATCCCACCTTATGTGACCACGACAAAGGTAAACTATCCTTCCTCATCCTTCTCAACATGCCCGCAGCTTTTGACACAGTTAACCACACCACCTTCCTTCAACATCGCTCCACCGTCACCCAGCTACTTCCATTCTTATACGTTTAATCACAGCCAGAGAATCACTGTAACAGCTTCTCTTCCCTCTCCCACACCATTACCTCTGGTGACCCCCCAAGGAACTATCCTTACCCACCCCCCCGCTCTGCCCCACTGCTGTTTCTCACCTACCTGCTGTCTATCGGTGACATCATCCGAAAGCAGAGTGTTAGTTTTCACATGTACACTGATGACACTCAGCTCTGCCTCACCACCAGCTCTCCCAGCCCCTCCATTTCTTCTCAATAGTTTCTCTGCTGGTCTGACATCCAGTACTGGATGAGCTTAAATTTCCCCCACTTAAATATTGGGAGGGCTGAAGCTATTGGGTGGAATTGTCCCAGATTTGCGCTAAGTGCAGTAGCGGGCATGAAAAAGTCGTTTGCCTGCTGGCCACAATGGCGGGTTTTCACACCGTATTGTCCCATTCCCGGCGTGTCTCTCCTCATTAATAATGCATTCAAGGGAAACACGCTGGATCACCGGCGGGCAGGTTCAGATTTGCCCGCCACGCCATGACCACAGTGCTTCCTCCCCCCCGGGTGCCATATTTAAAGCGTACCAGAGCGTGTGCCCACTTCATGTCTCCAGACCAAGACTGCTCCAAGTGTCAGATGGCCCTGAAAGCAGAGATGACGGCAACCCCCAAATTTAGTGCCGCTTCTCTGGGGCACCTGCTGGATGGAGTGGAAGGCCGCCGCGATGTCTCTACTCCCACTCTGGCCGCGGGAGGGTCACCAGAGTCACCAGTCCAGCCAGGGAGGCTGTGGCAGTGGTGGCCAGCCCCACTGGAGCACAGAGGGGGTCAGCTATCCAGTGCAGGAAGAGGATGAATGATCTCATCCGTTCCACCAGGGTAAATCAACCACCTCGTCACTCTCAACTCACACACTCAAAGCCAGCCACATCACACATCCGCAGGGATCTCACACCTCAAGGGACAACACTGCTAACTTTCACATACACCCTCACACTCCATCAGGCTCATACCCTCTCAAGCTCACATCCTCATCCCATCCATTGCTTTGCTCACCACACAAACATTCCACGCAGTGCCGTGTGTCCTGCTCACACTCACTCCATCTGTTTTCATGCAGGAGAAGCTGGTTCACAACAGCAGGAAGAGGTCCCAGACTAGGAGTGGAGTGTCCCACATTAAGCCCCTCACTCACTTTGAGGAGCGTGCCATCACGCTGACTGGTGAGGACTTGGATCATGCCTGAGGCAATAGTGAGGTTGGTGGTGAATACTTACATAAGGATCCTGCACCAAATCATCCCTCTCTCAACGCAACTGTGAGTGCTCTCTCTCCTGCTTTTGACTCTGGTGCCATGCACTAGTTATCTCTACATTGGTTCACCGGGAGCTCTGACAAGCGACCGACACCCTCAGCGAGCCAGTCCCTCAACTCCATCCACCTCCTCACCTCCAGCCAAGAGGACACCTCCTCCATTGAAGAGCTGGGAATAAGCAGCCTGGAAGACCCATCACAGCGCTTACACTCACACCCTACACCATCGCAGAGACACATACCTCGGTGGGACCTAGATCTAGAGCAGGCTCGGGTTCACAATCTGGTGGTCACCGCACGGACACGCGTCCGCAACAGGAGGAGGCAGGTTTAGCCGAGCTCCCCGGCACTCAGAGGACTATTTGGGAAGAGGCATCTGTGAGGCCCGAGTCAGATGACTAGCCTCTGGCTTTGGCCTTCCAACTCATTGTGGAAAGTCTGCAGAAGGCAGGGGAATGTCATACAGAACTGTTGGAAGCCCTCAACAGAGTGGCACATAAGTTGGAGGGGTGCATCCGCCTGCTCTCTGATGAAGTGGTGCTCACATGTGCGTGTATGGAGGTCTTCACGGGAAGGATGGCGGCCACCATGGAGACCCTGGTCCTGCAGAACGTAGAGATGCGCACAGACCTGCACTCCATCATGGTAGCCATGGGTGAGTTCCTGCAGTGGCAACATGAGAGGGAAACAGGGTGCCTCAATAAGCCCCCCAGGTGCTCCTTCCCCTCAAGAGTCAGGCCGGGGCCCTCAGGCACCCGAAGGGAGGAGGAGCGGCAGTTGGATATTCCTGGGTCATCCACCCAGGAATCTCAGAGGCTGTCCGCTTTCCCTGAGTCCCCTTTGCCTGCGATCCACTTAACTTTGTCCTTTGTCACCACAGAGGGAGCAGCTGGCCCACAGGAGGACAGTTAAAGCAAGCCAGGGCTCTCAAAGCCTCAGCTCTCTAGGGGACACAAGCCAAAGTCATCAGAGACAACAAGACTAACCATTGCACAGGCTGTCTCCACCCCTGCTGCGGATGTCAGGGCAGCACCTAGAAGATGTGGAAGGCCTAGAAGAGTTAAGAAATTCTGATCATAATTGGTTGCATGGGTGAGCACATTTTGTCACTTTATAATCTGAAAACATATTCACTTTCACTGAATAATGTGTAATGTTATCTTTCAGCTTCATTGACAAGCTTCACGAGTCCTCCTTCTATATCCCCGTCCACTAGCAGTTCAGCTGCACACAGCCAGCCTACAAGTGATTCTGGAGGGAGATATGCATGTGGGGCAGAGCCTCACAGAGCCTCGGACAAGCAATCTCCCATGCAGGCGGATCCTTCATCCATCACACTCACCTCACTCTCCTGAACATTTTCAATGCTGCCTGCTGGGGTTCTCTTTCAGTTTCTGTCTGAGCTGACTTGCATCTCCGCCCACCCACTGACACTCCCATGCAGCACCTGTACCCATCCAACATGAGGCTCCGCTCACTGTCAATTTTGACAACCATGGTAGTTGTTAAGTTTCTGATCAGCTCCCCAATCCTTTCCCCTCCTCCATCACTTTTGACCCCCTGGCATCAGCTTGCTCCCCGCCGTCACCTACCAGCCCAAGCCCTTGCCTTTCCAGGATGTCCAGGTGAACGTTCACATTCCCTCCCTTCCTGAGAATCCCATCCCCATCCACATTGACCTTCCCAACTGCCTTCTTCCCTCCTCAAGGGTCTATAAGACCATAAGATGTAGGAGCAGAAGTAGGCCATTCGGCCCATTGAATCTGCCTCGCCATTCAATGAGAACATGGCTGATCTGATAATCGTCAATTCCATTTTCCTGCCTTTTCCCCTTAACCTTTGATTCTCTTACTGATTAAAAATCTGTCTCTCTCAGCCTTGAATGTACTTAACGACCCAGCCTCTACAGCCCTCTGCGGTAAAGAATTCCACAGATTCACTGCCCTCAGAGAGAAGAAATTCCTTCTCATCTCTGTCTTAAATGGGCGACCCCTTACTCTGAGATTATGCCCTCTGGCCCTATACTCTCCCACAAGGGTAAACAACCTCTCAGCATCTACCCTACCCCTAACAACCTTCTATGTTTCAATAAGGTCACCTCTCATTCTTCTAAACTCCAATGAGCACAGGTCCAACCTACTCAACCTCTCCTCATAAGAAAATCCCCCCATACTTGGGATCAACCTAATGAACCTTCTCTGGATTGCCTCCAATGCCAATATATCTTTCCTTAGATAATTGGACCAAAACTGTTCACAGTATTCTAGGTGTGGTCTAACTAGTGCCTTGTATAGTTTTAGCAAGACCTCCCTATTTTTATACTCCATTCCCTTTGAAATAAAGGCCAACATTCCATTTGCCTTCCCTATTACCTGCTGAACTTGTATGCTAGATTTTTGGGATTCATGCATGAGGACCTCCAAATCCTTCTGTGCTGCAGCTTTCTTCAGTCTTTCTCCATTAAAGTAATATTCAGCTCCTCTATTCTCCCTGCCGAAGTGCATAACCTCACATTTTCCCACATTATATTCCATCTGCCAAGCTTTTGCTCACTCACTTAACCTGTCTATATCCTTCTGTCGACTCTTTGTGTCATCGTCACCACTTGCCTTCCCACCTATTTTTGTGTTATTCACACACTTGGCGACAGTACATTCACTTCCCTCATGTAAGTCAGGAATATATATTGTAAATAATTGAGGCCCCAGCACTGATCCCCGTGGCACTCCACTACTTATAGGTTGCCATCCTGAAAATGCTCCCCTTATCCCAAATCTCTGTCTTCTATTTGTTAGCCAATCCTCGATCCATGCTAATATGCTACCCCCAACACCATGGCCTCATCTTATTAAGTAGCCTTATGTGTGTTACCTTATCCAACGCCTTTTGGAAATCCAAATATATTACATCTACTGGTTCTCCTTTATCTATCGTGCTTGTTACCTCCTCAAAGAATTCTAATAAATTTGTCAGGCATGATTTTCCCCCTCATGAAGCCATGCTAACTCTGCTTGATTAGATTATGTAATTCTAAATGTTCTGCTATTACATCTTTTATAATAGACTCTAACATTTTCCCAATGACAGATGTTAAGCTAACTGGCCTATAGTTACCTATTTTTTGTCTCCCTCCCTTTATGAATAAGTGTGTTACATTGGCAGTTTTCCAATCCTCTGGGATTTCTCCAGAGTCTAAGGACTCTTGGAAGATTATTACCAGTGCATCCACTATCTCTGTAGCTACTTCCTTGAATATCCTAGGATGCAACCCATCAGATCCAGGTGACTTATCGGCTTGTGGCTCCATTAATTTCCCTAGTACTTATTTTCTAGTGATGGTTATGCTTATTCCCCCCACCCTTCCCCCCTAACCCCCAGCTTTTGCCCCTTGATTATTTAGTATTTTTGGTATGTTATTAGTGTCTTCTACTGTGAAGACTGATGCAAAGTATTTATTCAATTCCTTTGCCATTTCCTGGGGGAGAATTTTCTCCCCATTGGGGGGGCTGAGCGGGATCGGGCACGGGCAGGCGTGCCGCCATTTTATGTGGGCGGACTAATTAAGGCCCGCCCAGCATGACGTACACCCAGAAGCGCTGAGCATGTGCGCGAAAGAGTGTAGAAATCTCCTTGAGGCACAGAGCTGCCTCAGGGAGATTAATTTGATGGTCAAAAATTTTAATAAAGAAAAAATAAAATTTTGAAGACATGTCCCCTCATGTGACAGTGTCACATGAGCAGGGACATGTCAATGAACTTTAATAAAAATTTTTACTCTATTTATAAACACTTCATGAAACCTCATCCCACCTGTGGATGAGGTTTCATGATAAATGCAAAGGCCACCTGGGCTCTTCGCCTGTCCCACCAACCTTAAGGTTGGACAGGCAGCTCCGTTATGTGTTTTAATTAGCTTTTAAATGGCCTTAATAGGCCTTTGACAGTTCGGCGGGCGCGCAGCCGACTCTGGTGTGCGCCCACTGAACTGCAAATCGGAATGACACGCAGTGACGTCAGGACGCACGTCCGACGTCACCCCGCGTCATTTTACGCAACGGCAAGCGGAGTCCGCCCCCTGCTCACCGACCTGAAGATTCTGGACCTGGTTCCTCATTATTATTTCCCCAGCCTCATTCTTTAAGGGACCTAAACTGACTTTGGCCTCTCTCTTCCTTTTTATATATTTAAAGAAGCTCTTACTGTCCGTTTTTATATTACTTGCTAGTTTACCCTCAAAGTTTATTTTCTCCCTCTGTTTTTTTGTTCAACTTTTGTGGTTTTTAAAATTTTCCCAATCCTCTGGTTTGCCATTAATCTTTGCCACATTGTATGTTTTTTCTTTCAATTTGATGCTATCCTTAACTTCCTTGGTTAACCATGGTTGGTTTATCCCCTTCCTACAATCCTTCTTCCTCATTGGGATATATCTTTGTTGTGAGTCATGAACTTTTTTTTTAAACGCTTGCCATTATTCATCAACCGCATTTTCTGCTAAACCCCTTTCCCAGTCCACTCCAGTCAACTCTGCCCTCATTCCTTTGTAATTACCCTTATTTAAGTTCAGCACAGATGTCTCCAATGTCCGTCTTTGTCTGCCTCTGAGTCCCCACCAACCTCCTTGCAATCCCTTCTACCGCTACTGATGCACCCTCACCCTCCCACCTTATTGGCTCCCTCTGCCTCCTCTCATGCTCACCATTCCCTCCTATCACGCCCACCCTCATTTTGCTCCCCAGGAGCATTGACTCCACAGACCCTTCCCTTGCATGTTCACCTGGACACCCAGTCCCGCTTACTCCCTCCTCCACCTGGACACTTGTCCTTCCTCTTCCTCCCCAGACACTTTCCCCCTCCAAACTCCTTTCCTGGGTACCTTTCCCACGCTGAGTTCCCTCCTCCCTCCAGACTCCTTTACCCCTCCAATCTCCGTCCTCCCACCAGACACCTTCTCCCTTCCGAACTGCTTCCCCCGCAAACACCTTCTCCCCTCTGAACTTCCTCCCTTACACCATCGACATCCCAAACACCTACATCCCCACTTGCCGCATTCTACCCCGTTACATCCTCCTCCCCCGTATTCCCTTCTCCCCCTCCCAACCTCATCCCCCCGACATCTTCCTTTCTAAACCTCACTACCCGACAAATTCTTCCCTCCCCCGCAACCTCACTCCCCACTGAGACATTTGTCCCCCACCCAGCCTCACACCCCCGACACCTTTGTTCGCCCCCCCCCCCAACTCCCAACCTCACCCCCCCCCCCCTGCTCATTATCCATAGCAGCCCATGGCTGTTCCGAAGCACATCCAAAGCACCAACGATGACCTCCCACCTTCTGTGAGTTGTTTTGCGGCGGAGCCATGTCCATGGGAATCCACCCAGCATACGATGCACGTGTTCCTCCAGGACCCGATAGATGTTGGGCTCCAGCCTCTTCTGCCCCTCAGATGTCTTTGATGTAAGCAAGACCCTAACAGTAAGTCCCGGCTTCTGCATGTCACACTTGTCCAGATGTGTTCTGGGCCAACGCATTTTCCTGTTGGCATAACAGAAAGTTGGGCATGGAGTGACGATTCTAGACAAACCTTACTTTGCATCCATCGGGTTCATGCTGGGCTCCAATTGGATTCATGTTCTGCCATGGCCGGATTGTCCTGCCCGCCCGACATGACCACCGATGCCAACAGGCCTGGTAAATTCCAGTCATTATCTTAGGTCCCTACCGTAAACTCTGTTCCCTATGGATACAGCTCATCTGCTGCTGAACTCCTCATCAATAATTTTGTTACCTCTGGACTTGACGATTTCAATGCACTCCTGGCTGGCCTCGCACAATCCACCTTTCGTAAAGACAATAAGACCATAAGACATAGGAGCAGAAATTAGGCCAATCGGCCCATCAAGTCTGCTCCGCCATTCAATCATGGCTGACAAGTTTCTCAACCCCATTCTCCCGCCTTCTCCCTGTAACCTTTGATCCCCTTACCAATCAAGAACCTATCTATCTCGGTCTTAAATACACTCAATGACCTGGCTTCCACAGCCTCCTGTGGCAATGAATTCCATAGATTCACCACTCTCTGGCTAAAGAAGTTTCTCCTCATCTCTGTTCTAAAAGGTCTTCCCTTTACTCTGAGGCTGTGCCCTCGGGTCCTAGTCTCTCCCACTAATGGAAACATCTTCCCCACGTCCACTCTATCCAGGCCTTTCAGTATTCTGTAAGTTTCAATCAGTTCCCCCTTCATCCTTCTAAACTCCATCGAGTATAGACCCAGAGTCCGCAAACATTCCTCATATGTTAAGCCTTTCATTCCTGGGATCATTCTCGTGAACCTCCTCTGGACCCTATCCAGGGCCAGAACATCCTTCCTGAGATACGGGGCCCAAAATTGCTCACAATATTGTCTGACCAGAGCCTTATAAAGCCTCAGCAGCACATCCTTGCTTTTATATTCTAGTCCTCTCGAAATAAATGCCAACATTGCATTTGCCTTCCTAACTACCGACTCAACCTGCAAGTTAACCTTAAGAGAATCCTGGACTGGGACACCCAAGTCCCTTTGCACTCCAGATTTCTGAATTCTCTCCCCATTTAGAAAATAGTCTATGCCTCTATTCTTCCTACCAAAGTGCATGTCCTCACACTTCCCCATGTTGTATTCCATCTGCCTCTTCTTTGCCCATTCTCCTAACCTATCCAAATCCTTCTGCAGCCTCCTCGCCTCCTCAATACTACCTGTCCCTCCACCTATCTTTGTGTCATCTGCAAACTTAGCCAGGATGCCCTCAGTTCCTTCATCTAGATCATTAATGTATAAAGTGAAAAGTTGTGGTCCCAACACTGACCCCTGCGGAACTCCACTAGTCACCAGCCGCCATCCTGAGAAGGACCCCCTTATCCCCACTCTCTGCCTCCTGCCGGACAGCCAATCTTCTATCCATGCTAGTACCTTGCCTCTAACACCATGGGCTCTTATCTTACTGAGCAGCCTCCTGTATGGCACCTTGTCAAAGGCCTTTTGGAAGTCCAAGTAGATAACATCCATTGGCTCTCCTTTGTCTAACCTACTCATTACCTCCCCAAAGAATTCTAACAGATTTGTCAGGCATGACCTCCCCTTGATGAAACCATGCTGACATTGCCCTATTTTACCATGCACTTCTAAGTATTTTGAAATCTCATCCTTAATAATGGACTCTAAAATCTTACCAACGACCGACGTCAGGCTAATCGGCCTGTAATTTCCCGTCTTTTGCCTCACTCCCTTCTTAAACGGGGGGTTACATTAGCAATTTTCCAGTCTTCTGGGACCCTCCCTGACTCCAGTGATTCCTGAAAGGTCGCCACTAACGCCTCCACTATCTCTTCAGCTATCTCCTTCAGAACTCTGGGGTGTAATCAATCTGGTCCAGGTGATTTATCCACCTTCAGACCTTTCAGTAAAGTTGAGGGCATTCGAAACTGCTCGGTGTGGCATAGTGATATTGTCACTGGATTAGTATTCCAGAGACCCAGGGTAATGCTCTGGGGACCTGGGTTTGAATCCCACCATGGCAAATGGCAAAATTTGAATTCAATAAAAAATCTGAAATTAAAAATCTAATGATGACCACAAAACCATTGCTGATTGTCAAAAAAACCCATCTGGTTCACTAATGTGCTTTGGGGAAGGAAATCTGCTGTCCTTACCTGGTCTAGCCTACATGTGACTCCAGACCCACAGCAATGTGGTTGACTTTTAAATGCCCTCTGAACAAGGGCAATTAGGGATGGGCAATAAATGCTGGCCTAGCCAGCGACACCCACATCCCATGAATGAATTTTAAAAATCCGTCTGTATTTGCACCATCCAGATTGACCCATCAGTCCTCTGCTCACTGGTTAAGCAATGCCACCATTTTAAAATTCCCATCCTTGTTTTCAATCCCCCCCCCACCCGACCCACCCCCATCCCTGCTGCCTCCCCAAGCCCCACAACCCTGCAAGATATCTGCACTTATCTAATTCTGGCCTCTTGAGCATTCCCAATTTTAATCATTGGTGGCCGTGCCTTCAGCTGACTAGGCCATAAGCTCTGGAGTTCCCTCCCTACACCTCTCCACCCCTCTCCCTCACTTTCCTCCTTTAAGGCACTCCTTAAACTTCGTTACCAAGTTTTTGGCCATCAGCCTTATTTGCTTATAAGGCCCAGTGTCATATTTTATCTGATAACACTCATGTAGCATCGTGTGGCATTATATTATATTAAAGGAGCCATATAAATGCAAGTTGTTGTTGTTAGATGATTATTAACTTCAATGGAAGTTTATCATTCATAGAGTGACTTATCGTGTCAAGACGCTCAGAGTTCAGAAGTCATGAGCTACTTAGGAAACATAATGCCTGTGGGGAATATAGAAGCAAAGATTGAGGTCCAGAGGTCCAGATGTAGTCCAGAGAATGTTTACCAGACTAATCCCTGGAATGGGTGAATTGTCTTCTGTGGAAAGGTTGGACAGGTTAAACTTGCATCAGCTGGAGCTTAGAAGAGTAAGAGGCAACTTAATTGAAATATATACGATCCTGAGGGGTCTTGACAGGGTGGATGTGGAGAGGATGTTTCCCATTGTGGAAGAATCTAGAACTAGGGGGTCACTGTTTTAAAATAAGGGGTCACTCATTTAAAATGGAGATGAGGCCAATCTTTTTCACTCAGAGGGTCGTGAGTCTTTGGAACTCTCTTCCTGAAAATGTGTTGGAAGCAGAGTCTTCGAATATTTTTAAGGCGGAGGTGGATAGATTCTTGGCAAACAAGGGGGTAATAGGCTATCGGCAGTAGGTGGGATGCAGATTTCAGGTTACTATCAGATCAGCCATGATCTTATTAAACGACGAAGCAGGCTTGAGGGGCCAAATGGCCTACTCCTGCTCCTTGTTCACATGTTCTTATGTCCATCTGGCTCCAGTTCTACCATCCTGGTAGACACATGATGCAATGACAATGAGTTATTGGTCAATCACAGCGATTAAACTCTACCAACGATTCTACAACTGGACCCGGTCCACAACAGGCCCAGACACGAGGTTAGGAAAGCCCCAGCGGTGGAGAGTTTTGGCAACCTTGCCGCGAAATTATACAGAAACTCTGATATGAAAAAGCTTGCGCGAGCTACACATCCAGTCACTCCACATGTGGTGCATGTGGCTACCTGTATGCGATGGGCACTAGTGTGGGCGTGGTGTGTATGTGCTGAAAACTTTCCTAGTGAGAAGATCGTGACGTTATTCCACATTTTTGAAACTTGGACTGCACTGAGCACCCGTGTAGTCACTCACAGCTGAACGTGCATTCAGCAACACACAAAGAGCCTCCCACTATCACTACTTAAAGGGACAGGCATCCAAGTTTTGGGTGAGATGCTTTTGCTTTGCTTTTGCTCCAGGAAAGAATATGGAGTAAAAACAAAAGGCTAAAAGCTACTGCGGATGCTGGAAATCCAAAACAAAAACAGAATTACCTGGAAAAACTCAGCAGGTCTGGCAGCATCGGTGGAGAAGGAAAAAAAGAGATGGAGTAGTTGTGCGGAATTTCTGGATTTGGCAGGGAGTGTTGCTGCACACTTACATGGAGGGCAGAGAGTTTGGTGATCGGGGGCTGTAACAGAAACGCGAGCTGCAGAGAGGGGAACCTCTGGGGGGCTCCCCACAGAAGGCTCTACCCACCAAGTGGTTTCAAGGAAAGCTTCTCCTGCCTCTATCTCACCCAGGAACAATGCTGAGGCACTTGACGTTCATCAAGGAGGTGGTGACTGAACGGAGTCACCACCTTCACCAGGACCTATAGCCTCTCGCAGGGTGAGAACGCACTGCCGGTGGTTTCCGAGGTACCCGTTGCTCTAAACTTCCACATGAACAGATCCTCCCAGGCAGGGGCAGGTAACATACTGAACATATCCCATTCCACTGTCCAGTGCTGCAACCAAGAAGAGACAGAGGCTCTATATACGTGGAGAGGTGGGTTTGTCATTTCCTCTGTGAGAGAAGCGGGATGAGTGGGCACCTGGCTTTTCCAAGGTAGCAGAACTCCCAATGGGACTGGGAGCCATTGACTCTGCAAGCCCCACATGTCAACGGGGAGAGGTACAGGAACAGCAAAGGTTACCACTCCATTAATGTGCTGTTGGCGTGTGATCCTGCCCAAGCCACTATATCAGTGAATGCCCGCTATCCTGGCAGTAGCCATGATGCTTCCAGCCTAAGGTCTTGCCACCATGAAGCACCAGAGGCTGGTCGCTTGAAGACAACAGGTACTCCTTGTACAGGTAGCTGACGACCCGTCCACCACCCGGCCACACAAGAACAGTGGGTCCACAACAAGAGTTATGCTGCCACTAGGAATGACGTGGAGCTTCCCATTGGTGGTCTTGGGCATCAGTCTGGCTGCCTGGACCATATGGGAGATGCCACCCAGTACTTGCCAGAATTAGTTTCTAACTTTGCGGTGGTCTACAACCCCCTTTTCAGATACCAGGCAAAGAGTAAGAAGAGGAGGAGACAGGGAGGAGGAATCTGGGACCCCTCCATTCTGGTCAAGGTGTCCTGGGAATCTACTCAGGTGGCACCAGGCGGAAGCCACCCAATGCCTCAGTGGGCACTCAGACAGCAGTCATGAGATCCATGTTTGTTGCCATGCAGGCTTAGATTGCTGTCATTTCAGTGTCCAAAGGGACTGATAAACATTACAATTGGTGTCAGACAGATCCTGCACAAGGAATCAAAAGAGCCTCAGGCATCTGGTCATCACTTCCAAACTCCCAATGAATTTTGTATTCCATTCCTCTCAGTGAGCAGTGTTGTCATGACATGTGTTGTTTAAAAGTGGTTGCTTAGCATTTTAAATGCTTGTTGGACATGATTATTGCAGGCAGTGCACTGCCCTGTTGTCTGACCTCTGTTGTATTAGCATGTTTGGCATAGCAAGGGTTAATGTGGGGCTGGAGAACAGTACCACCCACAGTGTGATGTAGAGAGACACATGACAGTAGGCAGAGCTGTATGGAGAGACTTGAGTTGAAGTCAGCATTGAGTTAGCTCTTGAGCTATACTTTGTACATATGTGTTACCAATAAACACTACTGTTCAACCTTACCAGCCTTACTGAACAAACCCTTACAACGTGCTGGCAGGTACTGTTCTCTAGGCCCACATTAACCCTTACTATGCCGAACACCCTTATACTACAGCCTCGATGGTACAAAATGGATTGCTGAATATGTTTTAGGATATTGAATAGGAAGTTAATCCACAATTGCACAAAGTTTCATGCCTGGATGTCTTGATTTTTAAGTACTTAGCTATTCTGCAATATTGGTGAGTATGTGGACCCAGTATTTATTAAAACAACTGATACCCAGACGTCTTTTGATTTTTCACCAGCAACAGCTTGCATTTCAATAGCGCCTTCGACATAGACACATGTCCCAAGGTGCTTCACAGTGTCATCAGAAAAAATTGACACCAAGCTACATGGGGAGATATTAGGATAGGTGATCAAATGCTTAACAAAAAAGGTATGTTTTAAGGAGCGTTTTCAAAGAGGAGAGAGAGATAGAGAGACGGAAAGGTTCAAGCAGGGAATTCCAGAACTTGTGGCCTAGGCCCCAAAGGGGGAGGAGGGTGGTGAGGAGGTGATGTAGTGGTACTTTCACTGGACTATTAATCGAGAGAGCCAGGCTAATGCTGTAGGGACCTGGGTTCGAATCTGGGCCGATGGTGAAATTTGAATTCAATAAAAAATATGGAATTACAAGTCTAATGATGACCACTAAACCATTGCCGATTGTCATATAAAGTCCATCTGGTTCATGAATGTCCTTTGGGGAAGGAAATCGCCTCTCCTTACCTGACCTACATGAGACTCCATGTGCCCTCTGAAATGGCCTAGCAAGCCATTCAGTTGTATCAAACCACTACAAAGTCACAAAAAAGGAATGAAACTGGACAGACCACCTGGCATTGACCTAGGCATCGGAAACGACAATGGCAGAATCAGCCCCGTCGACCTCGCAAAGTCCTCCTTACTAACATTTGGGGCTTGTACCAAAATTGGGAGAGCTGTCTCACAGACTAGTTAAGCAACAGCCTGACAAAGTCATTCCTCATGGAATCATACCTTACAGTTCATGCCCCAGACACCACCCTCACCAGCCCTGGGCATGTCCTGTCCCATGGGCAGGACAGACCCAGCAGAAGTGGTGTACAGTGGTATACAGTTGGAAGGGAGTTGCCCTGGGAGTCCTCAACATCCACTCTGGATCCCATGAAGTCTCATGGCATCAGGTCAAACATGAACAAGGAAACCTCCTGCAGATTACCACGTACCACCCTCCCTCAGTGATGAATCAGTGCTCCTCCATGTGGCAGGAAGCACTGAGGGTGGCAAGGGCATAGAAAGTACTCTAGGTGGGGGAATTCAATGTCCATCATCAAGAGTGGCTCAGTAGCACCACAACTGACCAAGCTGGCCGAGTCCTAAATGACATAACTGCTAGACTGGGTCTGCAGCAGGTGATGAGGGAACCAACAAGAGGGAAAAACACACTTGACCTCATCCTCACCAACCTGCCTGCCACAGAGGTCTCTGCCAATGACAGTATTGGTAGGAGTGACCACCGCACCGCATCCTCACATTGAAGATACCCTCCATCATGTGTGGCACTACCACCATTCTAAATGGAATAGAGTTCGAACAGATCTAGCAACTTGAGGCTAGGCAACCATGAGGCACTGTGGTATATCAGCAGCAGCAGAATTGTACTCGAACACAATCTGTAATCTCATGGCCCAGCATATCCCCTATTCTACCATTACCATTAAGCCAGGGGATCAACCCTGGTTCAATGAAGATTGCAGGAGGGCATGCCAGGAGCAGCACCAGGCATACCTAAAAATGAGATGTCAACCTGGTGAAGCTATAACACAGGACTACTTGTGTGCCAAACAGCATAAGTAGCAAGTGATAGATGGAGCTAAGCAATCCCACAACCAATGAATCAGATCTAAGCTCTGCAGTCCTGCCATATCCTGTTGTGAATGGTGGTGGACAATTAAATAACTGACTGGAGGAGAAAGCTTCACAAATATCCCCATCCTCAATGAGGGGGGAGCCCAGCACATCAGTGCAAAAGATAAGGTTGAAGCACTTGCAACAATCTTCAGCCAGAGGTGCCGAGTGGAGAATTCATCTCGGCCTCCTCCGGAGGTCCCCAGCATCAGATGCCAGTCTTCAGACAATTTGATTCACTCCATGTGATATCAATAAACGCCTGAAGGCACTGGATACTGCAAAGGCTATGGGCCCTGACAATATTCCAGCAATAGCACTGAAGGTTTGTGCTCCAGAACTTGCCATGCCCCTAGCCAAGCTGTTCCAGTACAGCTACAACACTGGCACCTACCTGGCTATGTGGAAAATTGCCCAAGTAAGTCCTGTACAGAAAAAGCAGGACAAATCCAACCTATCCAATTACCGCCCCATTAGTCTCTTTCAATCATCAGTAAAGTGATGGAAGGGGTCATCAGCAGTGCTATAAAACGACACTTGCTTAGCAATAACCTGCTCACTGACACCCAGTTTGGGTTCCGCCAGGGTCACTCCGCTTCTGATCTCATTACAGCCTTGGTTCAAACATGGGTAAAAGAGCTGAACTCCAGAGGTGAGGTGAGAGTGACTGCCTTTGATAACAAGGCAGCATTTGACCGAGTGTGGCATCAAGGAGCTCTAGCAAAACTGGAGTCAATGGGGGAAAGCTTTCTGCTGGTTGGAGTCCCACCTAGCACAAAGGAAGATGGTTGTGGTTTTTGGAGGTCAGTCATCTCAGGACATCACTGCAGGAATGTAATCAATAATGTAATTAATAATTGATAATTATTAATTAATAATAATTAATAATGCCCAACATTCTAAATCAACATCACTGCTCAGGGTAGTGTCCTAGACTCAACCATCTTCAGCTGCTTCGTCAATGACCTTCTTTCCATCATAAGGTCAGAAATGGGGATGTTCGCTGATGATTGCATAATGTTCAGCACCATTTGCGACTCCTCAGATACTGAAGCAGTCCATGTCCAAAAGCAGCAAGGCCTGGACAATATCCAGGCTTGGGCTGACAAGTGACAAGTAACATTCCCACCACACAAGTGCCAGTCAATGACCATCTTCAACAAGAGAGAATATAACCATTGCCCTTTTGACATTCAATGGCATTACCATCACTAAATCCCCCAATATCAACATCCTGGGGGTTACTATTGACCAGAAACTGAACTGGACTAGCCATATAAATACTATGGCTACAGGAGCAAGTCAGAGGCTAGGAATCCTGCAGCGATTAACTCATCTCCTGACTCCTCAAAGCCTGTCCACCATCTACAAGGCAAAAGTTAGGAGTGTGATGGAATACTCTCCACCTGCTTGGATGAGTGCAGCTCCCACAACACTCAAGAAGCTTGTCACCATCCAGGACAAAGCAGCCCACGATTGGTACCCCATCCATAAACATTCGCTCCCTCCACCACCGATGCACTGTGCCAGCAGTGTGCACCATCTACAAGATGCAGGATCTCACCAAGCCTCCTTAGACAGCACCTTCCAAACCCACGACCACTACCATCTAGAAGGACAAGGGCAGCAGATACACGGGAACATCAACTCTTGGAAGTTCCCCTCGAAGTCACCCACCATCCTGACTTGGAAATATGTCGCTGTTCCTTCACTGTCGCTGGGTCAAAATCCTAGAACTCCCTTCCTAACAACACTGTGGGTGTACCTACATCACATGAATTGCAGCAGTTCAAGAAGGCAGCTCCCAACCACCTTCTCAAGGGCAATTAGGGATGGGCAATAAATGCTGGCCTGGCCAGCGAGCCTCAGATTTCGTAAATGAATATTCAAAAAGATAGCTGACGACACAGCCACCAATGGTGGAGTGATTGAAATGGGGATTTTTAAAAGCACAGAATTTTTCAGACTGTGCTGGATTCAATCTGTCACTCACAAGTTATTGGTTATCCTTATACATTACTATCACAGAGTGTTCATTTCTTTTATGTTGTAATATGTTGACACCTTTCTTTAAGAATTACAATTGGAAGAAAGGACATTTCACTGCACAGTATTGAACACCCCCTATATAATTCACCCCGACACTGCCATAGCTTGCTAATTACACTCTGCTGCCGGCAGAGTATACTCTGATATGTAAAGCAGGGTGGACATTTTAGTCATAATCACAATCTGGTCAGACAGGTTGATTGGCCGATGTTAAACGGACCCAAGTTTCACTCTGCAGACTCTGATCTGGAAGAACACATACACAGTCAAATTCCTACCCATATATACATAACTCTGATCTAGAGCAACAGCTTTCACTGCTGTTGAGAAAATGTTCTCCATTTAACATAACCGTGAGCATGCAGGCTCTGAGTGTGGCCTAAACCTTCGGGTTTTTCTGTAAAGGTGAACAGCCTTCCTTGTCTGTACATTGTCCACCATGCCTGTGCCTATCTTCTGACCTTAACTGTGATTTTGATAAGTCAAGTTTCAAATATTTGCGTCTAGGTTAGTTGAAGCAACTTTCTTTCTCATGGATTGCTCTTGATTTCTCTCTTGCTTTTATTATAAGTTGGACTGAAGGCCTTGCATTAAGTTTCACAATTACACAGAAACCAAAAGGGAGCTATACACCACATTTTAACATATATATCTAATCAACCGCTCTCCTTTTTGCAGGTTGCACTTCTGGAAGTATTAATTAAATTGCAGCAGGTGCAGAGTTAAGATTTTTTAATAATGTATAAATGTAATTAACTTTGTTTTAACTGAAACCCCAATGTGAAGACAGCAGAACTAAGCCAGGAAGGCGATTTTCTTCACCTAATGTCAATCTCTCACAACCAAGGTCAACGTAATGGAAACAATCTATTTGGTAGGTGACAATTCAGTCTCTGAGGGGGAGAGTCTAAGAAGGGTCATATGGAGAGGAGGCTGTTGGGATATAATGTGCATTCTGTGAACACATACCCAATTAGGCTGATGGCAACTACTAGCTATTTAATCTGGAGAGACTCTGCACCATAGTTTGAGGCAGAGAACATATTATACCTTTCCAAACAGATAGAGGTTGTACATAGAGTGCATTCACACAGAGACAATATTAACCAATGCCTACTCACAAGTCGGTGTAGTGTAGGGATATCTGGCATAGAAAAGATTCATGTGGGATTGGGAAACAGTACCACCCACAGTGTAATGTAAAGAGACACATGACCTGAGACTAGTCAGGTGTGAGCTGGACAGACACCTGTGTAGAAGCAAGCATGGTGTTAGCTCATAGCTTGGGCTATACCCTACATACGTGTACATAGTTATGGGTTATCAATAAACATTTATGTTCAACCATACAAAACTCTGAACCCCTTCATAAGACCTACTGAACTGAACATGCAACGTACAACAGTCTGGCCCAGAATGGAGATGATTGGGTAATTGCCCTGTCAATCATGCTATGAACCCACACTGGTGAAAGTGACTTGGAATGATTTTTGTTATGTATTGAATGTTTTTTAAATGTCTTGTTGAGCTTGCCGTACTTTGCAAGCTAGTGCATTATGAGACTGCAGAGTCCATGTTTTTTTTAGATTAGTTACTACAGTCAAGAAATGAAGCCCCTTGTTCAACCACCTCTGCTCTTATATGAGTATTTATCAATCTCTAAAAGGTTACCGGCAGCACCCATAGTTAAACATAATTTTACCCACAGAATTTGTATATAACTGAGCTGGAGGAAATGTCCTGCTTTTATCGGGAGACTTTGCTGTTGTTTAGCTTATGGGTTTAGAGATTCTGTAAACTGTGGCTCTAACCACCAACCACCCCCACCCTCCCCCCATACTCACCCACCAGTTTATTCATGTCAATAGAGGTGTCCACTCTACAATAACACTACGGCTCAGGAGTCACATCCCAATCCAAGCCAATACTGGAGTGGTATGAAAAATCCTTTAAAGGTAAGGCCATCTCACTAGTCTTAGGTTTGTCACCATATGGAGCATAGCTCCAGAGCAATGTTCAAATCTGCTTTCACATAATGGTCCTCCTAAGCTTGCAGTTGATTTCAATGTTTAGTGAGGGCTGATGCTTCCTTTGGTGCATTCAAAGCATATGGGTCTTTTTTCACAAGGACCAGAAAGGAAGTAAGAAAGGACTTGCATTTCTATAGTGCCTTTCATGATTCAGAGTGTCCCAAAGTAAACTACACTACAGTGTAAACTACACTTCAAAAATGATTTCATTGGCTGTAGAGTGTCCCAAAGTACAGCCAATGAAAATAATTTTTGAAGTGTAGTTTGCCACTGTTGTAATATAGGAAATTTTGCACATAGCAAGACCCCTCAAATAGCAATGGCCAGACCATCTGCTTTCAGTGATGTTGGTTGAGTGAGAAATATTTAACAGGACTCCAGGGAGAATTCCTCTGCTCCTCTTGGAAATGGTTTCACAGAATCTTCTCCAAACCCCTGGGATGGCATTAGACCATATCTCAGGTTAATGTCCCATCAGAAAGATGGCACCTCCAAAAGTGCGGTGCTCCCCCAGCATTGCATTGGAGTGTCAGCCTGGATTCGGTGCTCGAGCCTCTGGTGTGTGGCTCGACCCCACTACATCCTAAAGTGGAGGCGTGTGTGTGACCTACTGAGCCAAGGCTCACATTCCCAATCCAACCTCCCACCATAATGATGACAGAAAACTAGCTTCATAAGATTTACCTGCTGGGAGGGGAGCTCTGTGCATCCCTGTAAACACACACAAACACACACAGACACACACACACACACACACACAGACACACACACACACACACAAAAA
The DNA here is from genome assembly GCF_964194155.1 of Cetorhinus maximus. Classification (NCBI taxonomy): domain Eukaryota; kingdom Metazoa; phylum Chordata; class Chondrichthyes; order Lamniformes; family Cetorhinidae; genus Cetorhinus; species Cetorhinus maximus. The sequence goes on along the minus strand of NC_135883.1, from coordinate 41,765,087 downwards.
CACACAGTTCTCTCCTGAACTGAACAATTTAAGTGGAGTTTGGCTTACCCCAATAGGTGCTGTGTAAATGTCCCTTTACTTTAGAATTGTTATATACTTATTAATGGTAATGTATAATTCTATTGCTTTCATTGTGAACCCACCAGATGGCCACATAGTATAATCCAAGAATCCTATATCTCTCTGCAGTGTCTATGTCTACCATGCCCTGCCTAAGTCACTTGATTGTTGGTGTTGCCCACTTTTCACGCAGCTATTGATAGAACTGCATTGGGAGTACTGCACCAGCATTGCGAGTAGATGCTTCTGAATGTGAAAGTATGAGGGACAAGAGGTAGTATGATGGAGGAATAAATGGCAGCCAGGGAGGGCATTCACATTGAGTCTACAGCGCAGAAACAGACCATACAACTCCACATAAGTCTCCCCCCGCCCGCCCCTCTTCATCTCACCCTATCAACATATCCTTCTATTCCTTTCTCCCTCAAGTACTTACCTACCTTCCCCTTAAAAGTATCTATGCCACTCATCTCAACTGATCCCTGTGATTCCAAGTTCCACATATTTGCTACTCTCTAGGTAACAAATTTTCTCCTGAATTCCCTGTTGCTTTTATCCACGACTATCTCATATTTATGGCTCCTAGTCTTGGAGACAAGTGAAAACACTTTCAATAAGGTCCTACCTTACTGAACCCTTAAATAATCTTAAAGATCTCTATCAAGTCCTCCCTCAAACTTCTCTTTTCTAATGTCCTGAGTGGGGGACTGCGGGTGCTGGAGGAGCGAGCAAAGAATGGTTGAGGGAAGAGGTGAGATTCTTAGCTTGACAACTCTGATAGGGTCATTAAACTTTTTTCTGCATTGCAGCCATGTTCTAAGATCTAACTGCTGACATTGAGCCCCCTTAGCAATTTCTTCCCATTGACTTAGAGACATTGTCTGAAGGGCTTCTTGGCCTCCATTGGTGGTGAGGTGGGGGGTGGGGTAGAATTGTGTACCTCCTGTCAGGAGATCGAGAGAATGGATAGCAAGATGGAATGTGACATGTGGTGTTCCCCTGGGATCTGTACTGAAGTCTCAACCCTTCAGGAATTAAAGATTAATCTCCAGGACACTACTGAGTGCAACCCAAGAAAACAAAATCACAGAAGCAATAAAAAATATTGTGTGTTTATTTACATTTTCTTTGAACAGTTTCAATTATTAGTTGTAAACATATTAGAGATGGGAAGCAAAGGTTTATTTGACTGAATATCATGAGTAATCAAATTAGGTAACAATAAGCCTACTCATTTTTCAATTGGTTAAGTGAGGGTGATGCGCGTGGTGAATGGCCCAATGGTAGGAGTGTAGGGGCAGGACAGTTTGAGATGGGAGGTCACATGATGGCACCTCGAGTAATACACCCAACTGGAAGTGGCAAACCTAGCTGTACCATCCAATGGGCATGGATACAGAGGTAGAAGAAACTCAGTGGCCTTGCCAGAAAGGGCAAGGTATGCAGGTATAATTCCCACCAAGAAAAAAGTGATTGTAGAGTGGAAGAACATATTACCATAAAATGTTTTATTCATTATCTTCACAAGTAAAGAAAAATCATAACTTACAAATAGTTCATGACATCTCAGGCATTCACTGGTTTGATATATTGGCCAAAATTTTATTCTGAAGTTGTTTCATTTATAAAAAAGCAACAAGAAGTTTCCAATCAATTGGCTGAAATTAATTTTGTTTATGTGTCATCTTGTGTGAGGTCACCTCCATCCTGATAGCGCTAGTGAAACCTTCAACATGTAACATAAAGCATGCAGGAAACGCATTCAGATTAGCTCATTAATACTTGTTTGACGGTGAAAAATGGCACTTCAAGTCAACAAATAGAGTAGGTTAGATCAGTGCTTTGAGACACTGAAATGTATATTGGGTTGTGTAGATACCAATTCTGACCAATGCTCCAGACTAATGAAAAAAAAATATATACACTGTATCTCCTTAATTAACATATTTCTGTTTGATTTATTCTGGAAACCCTATTTATTCATAATCTATTCTGAACTACAGCAGCAGTGAAATAATTAATATAATAAGATGCATGCTGACTATCTTCTATTGCTCTTTGTCACTTTTAACACAATTATATCAACTAAGAAAATAATTAACAATACTTAAAAAAGAGCCTTTAAGAAATGTCACTCTACACTCAAACTTTACCAACTGAAAGTATGTAGTTATACTGGAGAGGGCCATTCTGTTCCACCATTCAAATTGATCGTGACTGATCTAACCAATCACAACAAACCTTGTGAGATGATCAAGGGACATTAAAAATGGGAAAGAATAGAGTGGTTAAATTGTAAATCACTTTGTTTCTTTCTCTAGTTTCACACCTCTGCTCTCTTCCAAGAAGAATCAGGAGAGGGTGAAGGAGAGTGATGTTATGTTAGAGGAAGACGAGCCCTCCAAGGCATGATTCCCTGCAAAGAATTTACGGGCCACACAAACCCTACATATATCTTAATATATGAGAAGAGTGTGCTTGGCCAAAGAGACAAAAAGGAAAGCTCTGCTCCCTGTAGTCCTCTGAAGTGAAAAAAACAGAAAATGTTGGAAAACTTCATCAGGTCAGGTAGCTTCTGTGGAGAGAGGAATAGGGTTAACATTTCGGGTTAATGAACTTTCATCAGAGCTTGAAGACATTATGGCTTCTAAATTAATACAAAGCCAGGGGAAAGGGCCACAGGGAAAGAGCTAAAAGGGAAGATCGTATGCTTGTGGCTGTGAAGGTGACAGCCAATCTCAATTTTTACCCCAGCTCATTTTGAACAGGCAACTGATAATATCAACCAGACATGTATTCATCAAGTGACTGATACACATTTAAAGAGCCCTGCTGAATTGATCCAGACTGATATGACAGCACAGCAATGGGCTGGGGCTAAAGTTGCCAACCCTGCTTGGGTGTATTTATTCCTGGAGATTTCATCAGATGGCCTCCTACACGCAGCATTGGTCCATCCTCCAGGTGCCATTGCTTTCCCACAGCCAACTGGAAAGGCCAACTGGATTCATCCTTATGGTCAGTCAAATAGCCTTTTTTCCTCATTTGCAAGAAATGAAAGTATACAACTAAGAAATGAAAATATGCCAAGAAAATTAAGAAAAAACTATCGTTTTTAACAGTCTGAAGATTTTTCTCCTTGTTTTGCTCACAGCAGTGTCCTAGGTATTGATGTTCACTTCCCGGGCGCACGCCCGACCCGAACCGATGTGAAATAGCGCGAGATGATGTCAGACGAGCGTCCCGACGTCATCACACACTCACGTGATATTTCACTCAGCGGGCGCATGCAGCAGTCAGAAGCGCGCCCACCGACAATTAAACTGGCAATTAACCCATTAACAATGCAATTAACAGCAATTTTATGTGGCCCGTCCACATTTACGGCTGGCGAACGGGCCATTCTCCCAGGCAGCATTCACATTTTTGCTCGAATCTCAATCCAGGGCGGGATGAAACCTCTGTGGGGAAATAAGATAAAAAGAAATACCTGGGGACTGGTTTTTTTATGAGATATGCTTTCAGGTGCTTGATTGTGCTGCATGGAGATAATTTGCAGCATTTTTGTTGTTTCCTTTATTCTGAGGAGGTCTGCAGCTCCCTGGGGCAGCTGCCTGCCTTCAGGAAGCTCAGTGGAAGCGCCCACCTGCACCCTCAGTTAGGTCGGTGCCCGTCCTCTTCCCGCCCCCACCGCGGCAGCGCTGAGCATTTCCCAGCGTGCATTTCATGCTGGCTGGCCGTTTATTAGCCAGCAATGTGAATTTGCGGGCGTGGGCCAATCTCGGTGGGAGGCCGATTACACATCCGCTTCTGGGCCTGCCAATCGCGTGCGCCTGACGAACGAAAAATTCAGGCCCGGGAGACTCCAAGGCAACCCTGGAGGGCTGGCAACCACACGTAGGATGATCCAGTTTGAACACGTTGCCAGGTTTCCCCCAAGGGCACAGTGCAATAGATGGCACCATCGTGAGCTCCTATCATTAATCCCCTTGGCTTCCTTGAGAAAAAGGGCAGAATTGTTTGATTGAGTGTGACGACATGCAGAAAGGCTCCTCCAGGGTGATGCCAGCTTCACTGGAAGTTGCCACAATGCATTCTGCCTCAGGACAGATGCTCTCTCAGAGCAATTCAAGGAAAACAATAATGCCTTATGGATTGATGAGAATAATAGCCCATCCTAGAGTCACATGAGCTGCTACTGCTGAATATCACACTGAAACAAGTGCCTTTTTCCAGATTGGCCATTGAGAATATCATCAAGGTCTTATCAGAGTCCAGGGACCCAGACACTCCTTCCAGGGGAAACCATGATTTACTGCACTTCTTTCAATGTAATATACCACACTTGCTGCTGACGATACAGTCTGCTCTACACTGGGAGATCAAGCGCAGTCCAGGTGATCCTTTTGCTGAGCACCTCCATTCAGTCTGCAAATGTGACCCTGAGCTTCTGGTCCCCCATCATTTCACCCCACTCCCACTCTGAATCCACGGCCTCCCACACTGTTCCAATGAAGTTTGCCAAAAGCTCGAGGAACAGCTTCCTGGAGGGCTGGCAGCCTTTCCTGTTTAATGTATCCCTTTCACCAGTGCTTCAATATCTGTTGCCATGCAGGAAAAGAGAGGGGAGGAGGAGAAAGAAGAAGAGACATCCACTTCTGCGATGGAAGATTTTCACAGAATTGTTTATAGGCTCCTCCAACAGTCTAACAGATGACTGCAGAAGGCAGTGGCATTGTGGTGTTGTCACTAGTATTCCAGAGACCTAGAGTATTGGTCTGGGGGCCAGGGTTCAAATCCCACCACAGCAGGGGGTGAAATTTGAATTCAATGAAAATCTGGAATAAAAGTATAATGATGACCACAAAACCATTGCCGATTGTTGTAAAAACCTATTTGGTCACTAATGCCCTTTAGGGAAGGAAATCTACTGCCCCTCACCTCCAGAACCCACAGCAATGTGATTGACTCTGAACAAGGACAATTAGGGATGAGCAAGTGATGCACACATCCAATGAATAAAGAAAAACTGCTGCAGATGCAGAAGGTATCATGGTTAGATATTCAGTCTGTGCTAAGTTAGCCAATTTAGCAGGCCATTGCAATTACCCTAGTTCAAGGGGATTGCCATTCTCTACCCTGGCTGGAGTTGTGAATGGGTAACATTTGGCAAGGGTCAGACTCAGCTATGATGGTTAAATTATCAAACTCATTGTCAAGAGCTTGCATATGGAAAACGTGGCAGAGGTGATCAGCATCTGGGATTGTTTCAATACGCTGCAGATTCACCAGAACAATACCAGGGCTTAGATGGTTAAAGTATGGTTGTGTAAAGTTGGCTTGTATTGAGGAATGAACTGATTGAAGAGCTTAGAATGCTAAAATGATGGACTAGGTCAGATTCGGAGAAGCTATTTGCTCTAGTGGGTGAATCAGGAGCAGAAGACATAGAGCCAGTCCATTTAAGAGGGGAATGAAGAAGCATTTCTTCACAAAAATGGTAGTAGAAATCTGAAATTCTCTGCTCCAACAGAACAATTTGAGCTTCCTAGATTGAGAACAGTGGATTTTTGCCAGATAAGGACATCAGGGCATATGGAGCTAAGACAAGTAGAGTTGAAGGGACTGATCAACCATAATCGAATTGAATGGTCAATCAGACTCAAGGGGCTGAAAAACCTCCTCCTGTTCCTATGTTCCTTAACAGGAAAAGCAAAGAAGAGAAAACTGGTGGAGGAATAACAACTTAAAGGGAAAATATTTTATGATGAGTTGTTATGTGGAATGATATTTGGTGTGTATAAGTCAGCAAGCTTCTGATAGTTTTAAAGTATTTGTGCTACTTTGAAATGTCCTTTGAAATGCATTATATCATGTAAATCTATGATTTTTCTTCAAAATTGACGCCCAATGTGTGAAATTCTGGGAATGCACAGTTCTGAAGCAAACAATTTTACAGGCATCAATTTTGTTAATGGGAATGAAGTTTAACCAGCAATCACAATAGATTATGATAATGACGCTTAAATATTTCACAAGTAGCTAACAAGCCACTCAGCCAAATTAAAAGTACATTAGCACAGCTGTAAAACGAACAACATTTGCAGTGCATCTACAGGCTTTCCAACTGTGGTTGGATGTGTTCCTGGAGGATTCATCACATGACCTCCTGATTTCAACCACCTCGCCCACTCAAACCGTTTCTTCCCCATCCACAGTGCTTTTTTTTGTAACTAATGCATGAAAATGTTCAAAGAAAAACAGATAAAGTGCAGAATTCTTTAGCTCTCCTTTTCCTGGGTTGCTCACTGCAGAATGCAGGAGACTCCTGGGCAATCCCAGAGGGTTGGCAACTCCATGCATATAGTACATAAGTTGTGACAAGGCCACTGGAGGTAATGGTAAGCCCTGTAATGCAGAATGTGAGCAGGTTTTTTTTTTGCGGGGTGGGGGGGTGGAAATGGAGGGTGTGCATGGTTAAGGGAGGACAGGCTCCTAATAGGCAAAGAAAGTGATTAATTTGAGAGGATTTGACTAAGAAATGGAGTCAATGGTTTGATTTCTTTAGCTTTGCTTGGTGAGAGAGACAGCAAGAGAGAAGTGTAGTATTAGGGTGTCCAGGACTGAAAGGGTTAATGTGGGGCTGGGGAATCAGTACCGCAAACTGATGATGTAAAGGGAGTCACATGACTAGGGGAGTTCCGGAAGGAGTCTGAGTGGAGAAAGCTCATGGTTAGGAGTGAAGTCGCCTACTGTCTTGTATGTATGTACATAGTTATGTTCTACAATAAATAGCTACTGTTCATACTCTGTGCCTCTGAACCTCTTCTTTAGACAACCACAATATACAACAAGAAGCTTGCATTTATATAGTGCCTTTCACAGCCTCAAGGTGTTCCAATTCTCTTTAGTAGGATTCATTTACTTTTGAAACACAGTTATTGTGTTAAATGTAGGAAATGTGGCAGCTAATTTGTGCACAACAAAGGTTTAGCATAATTTCCTCACTTTTATACCCTCTATCTTTACTAATAAAGCCAGGATCCCTTAAGCTTTCTTTAACAGCCGTTTCAATGCGAACTGCCACTTTCATACCTATACAAGAACTCTCAGGTCCCTCTGTTCCTGCACCCCTTTAAATTTATACCAGCTCTTCTGCTACTGGGGATAGTTTCTCCTTATATATGCTATCGAAAGCTGTCATGACATTGAACATGCCTATCAAATTTCCCTTTAACCTCTTCTGCTTTAAGGAGAAGAAGCCCAGCTCCTCCAGTGACTCCACATAACTGAAGCCCCTCATCCCTGTTCCCATTCCAGTAAATCTCAACGTCCAATGTTGCTCCTGCCTCCCTCTTCACTGTTGAGTTCACAGCATCCTCTTCTCTAGTGAAAACAGATGCAAAGTATTTATTTAATACCTCAACCATTGCTCCAGGAGAAGGTCTCCTTGTTGATCCCTTCCTTTGACCACCATTTTACTAGTTATGTGTTTATGAAAAAGCTTTTGGATCCTCTTTTATATAAGCTGCTAATCTCATACTCTCTCCTTGCCCCTCTTGTTCCTTCAATCCCCTCTGTACTCTCAGCATTCAGCTTGGCGTAACAATGCCGCAGTTTCATCATGTACTCGTATAAACTTCAATCCACACACAGGGCTGAGTTTGACGTGCCCCTGGTGGGTGTGATCCCTGTGGGGGGGGGGAACGTAAAATGTGGCGGGTGCCCCCCACCACCTTCCCACCCAACCCTGAGCTCAACTCCATAATATGGTAGTGGGGGGGGGGGGGGGGGGGGGGGAGGGGGGGGTGCAGTGTGGGCAGGCAGGCAGGCACTGGAATCAGCAGCCTGCCCGCCATATTCAAATGGACAATTAAGGTCACTGATGCCTTCCTGGTGCAGCCTGGGACTGATGGATTGGCCAGCAGCTCCAGAGGGTGGGGCTTCTGCCCCCACTCGGCCCTCATTAATCAGCCTTGCAACGCTTTATGACTGTGAGGAGGGTTGGCATGGAGCGTGTTGGCTCCATGCCGACGTGATTCCCAGTGAGGGGGTGGGGTGGAGCGCAGGGGCGGGAAGGCTTGCCATCCGCACCCCCATATTATTCTGCTGACAATAGCAGAGACGGAAAGGGCAAAGATCCGAGGGTGATTCTTGATCATTCAGTCAAAATGTCCAGTCAGTGTGAACGCATATGAGCGAGACTCATCAAATACTAGGAGGCAGCTCAAAGGGCATGTGTCTCTAAGTCAGAACATGATGTCCTGACCTTATACCCTGGTGAAGTCAAATTATGGATACTGGGTGCTATTTTAGATGTCATCCTCTTATTAGAGAACTTTGGGGGCAATTTCAACTTTGGATAATGCTGCAAAACAGGAAATGTCTAATTAATTTGCCCCAGAAAAATCTCGCCTGCTTTTCACTTCTGTTGACTATAAACAGGTAACTAATTTAACACCATCCATTTTACATCATCAGCAAAAGTGACGATTACTGGCTTTGAGTTTTGGGATTTTAGCATAAACTGTGAGGCCTAGATTTATAGGCAACACTGTGAAATGAACAGAACTGAAGCAAAGCTATAAATGAGAAGAATTTCACATTCCCTCCCCTATCCCTCAGAGACATAGATTTGTGGGCTGTAAAGAAGATGGAGGTTGAAGTAAAATCCAATTTTACGTGAAGTTGGGTGAAACAAATCTCTAACTTGGACCTAATGAATAGACGTGAAATGGCACAAAAGATACATCCTTTACCAAGAGGACAAAGATCACCAGCATTTGTGTATTAGTCATAGCTACAGGCAAATAATACAAAATCTGTTCAAAGATTATTGGTCCAAATTAGCCTTTATTGGTAATTTTGATTGTTCTTTATCTCTCAGTCTTTTTAAATCATATTAAAGGTAAAGTTACAACATCGATTGGTGCAAGTGGCATACTTACTCCCTCTCGCACTTTATTCATTTCTCTCCCCTATCTCTGATAAGGAAATAACTTGCATTTATATAGCAGATTGATGATGCAAGGGCATTTCTCAGGTGTTTTACAACTCTAGCCACTGTTGTAATGTGAAAAGAATGGCAGTCAAATTGTGCACAGCAAGCTCCCACAAACAACCAATGTGTTGGTGCCCAGGTTATGTTTTTTAAGTGTTTGTTGAGATTCAAATATTGGCCCAAGATCCCAGAGGAGAACTCCTCTGTTCTTTGAAATTGCGCCATGAGGTCTTTTACCTGAGGGGGCTTGGCTTTTGCGCCTCGTCCGACAGTGCTCCCTCAGTGTGTTGGCCTGGATTGTGCACACATGTCTCTGGAGTGGGACAGTGAATGATCTCAGATTGCCAATGTCACTGCAGCTGTAGGCAATGTTTCAGTGTGTGAGGAATTGGAAAGGTTGGGACACCAGGTAATGTTACATGACTGGCCGTATGTAACATTCTGGGAATCCTCAGACCAAGCATTGAAAGTGAAGTTGCAGAATTTGTCAGCAGAAGCTCATTTTATAGCAGGAAAGATGGAAATTAAATCCAATATGGACAGCCGCAGGAAATATTTTCCCGCCAAACCCACTCCCCCGAAACAACATTTTCACCCCCTGCCTCCTTCCTCGCTGATCACACTACCAGCAAGTCCTCATCACAGGTAAGGGGAGACAATGGCTAAAAGACAGTCCAAATGGGCAGTGATAATTTTAGATGTCAGATGCATCTCCCTTGCCAACCCACCCAGGGGCTGCTAATACCTATTCACCATTCTCTCTCAGGTTGCAATACACCCCCACCCCACTATTCAGAAGGTTCCTTGACCCTGTTTTGTTTCCTTTTTCCAGTAACTCTACACCTACTGCATTTCCCTGTCAAAACCCGTGCAGATGCCCTCTCTACCCACCCTCTGGTGGATAATTTCACCTCCTGATGGTCTCATATCCCATGTCTCTATTCCGCTACCTATGCTGATCAGAATTCTTTTGTCTGGCACAGGAGTGCTGTGTTTGGCTGCAGTAGAGAGCTTCAGTTAGAGATTGGTGACTGAGGGAGTTTAAGGGTTAAATTCTATCTAAAGTCTAGTCTTTCTTTAATTTAGCAATTAACTAAAAGATGCTGTCAGGGTTGGAAGAAGATGAGTTTTAGACCGGAGAGGAGAGGCCAGCGAGAGCGGTATAAAAGGGCACGAAAAGCAGAGGCCAAGACCGGAGAGGAGCGGCGTACCCTTCAGGCAGTGGAGTTTGAAGTGATGTCACGATTCAAAAAGTGACGCGATGCAAGGGAGGCAGCTGATTGGTAAGTAGGGTCAGGTGAGTACTTCTACTTCTACTTTTTCTACTAATTAAACTGCTGCAATCCATTAACTTAAACAAAATAAGGTGAGGACTTTGGACTAGTGGAAGTGTTTGGAGTGGAATAAGGCCCCTAGCGTAGTTAGTATTCTTTAAGGGGAATAACTAACTAGCTTAATCTAAAGGGGAGTCATGGCAACAGAGCTCGCACCCATGATATGCTCCTCCTGTGCTATGTGGGAATTCATGGACACTTCCAGTGTCCCCGGTGAATATGTGTGCAGGAAGTGTGTCCAGCTGCAGCTACTGGCTTACCGCATTTCAGAGCTGGAGCTGTGGTGCATCCACAATGCTGAGATTGTTGTGGCCAGCACATTCAGTGAGGTGGTCACACCGCAGGTAAAGGTTGAACAGGTAGAAAGGGGATGGGTGACCACCAGGCGGGGTAGAGGAAGGTAGGTAGTGCAGGAGTCCCCTGTGGCTGTCCCCCCCTCTAACAGATATACCGTTTTGGATACCGTTGGGGGAGACAGTTTCTCAGGGAAAAGCAGCAAGAGCCAAGTTCATGGCACCACGGGTGGTCCTGCTGCACAAAAGAGGAGGAAGAAGAGTGGCAGGGCTATCATAATAGGGGATTCAATAGTAAGGGGAACAGACAGGCATTTCTGCGGCCACAAAAGAGACTCCAGGTTGGTATGTTGCCTCCCTGGTACCAGGGTCAAGGATGTCTCGGAGAGGCTGCAGGACATTCTGAAGGGGGAGGGTGAACATCCAGTGGCCATGGTGCATATTGGTATCAAAGACATAGGTTAAAAAAAGGAATGAGGTTCTACAAGCTGAATATAGGGAAGTTAGGATGTAAATTAAAAAGTAGGACCTCAAAGGTGGTAATCTCACTACTAGTGCCATGTGCTAGTGAGAGTAGAAATAACAGGATATTGGATGAATATGTGGCTGAAGAAATGGTGTAGATGGGAGGGATTCAGATTCCTGGGACATTGGGACTGGTTCTGGGGAAGGTGGGACCAGTGCAAACGGGATGGGTTGCATCTGGGCAGGACCAGGACCAATGTCCTCGGGGGGTGTTTGCTTGTGCGGTCGGGGAGGGTTCAAACTAGAATGGTAGGGGGATGGGAACCTGAACAGGGAGACAGAGGAGGGGGAAACAAGGATAGAAACAAAAGACAGAAAAGTAAGAAGCAAAAGTGGAAGGCAGGAAAAACAATAGCGAAAAACAAATGGGGTCATAGTGCAAAATAAAGCTAAGATGATTAGCAGGGTTAAAAAGATAAGTCTAAAGGCATCGAATCTTAATGTGCGGAGCTTTTGCAATAAGGTAGATGAATTAACAGTGAAAATAGATATAAGTGGTTATGATATAGTTGCAATTACGGAGACATGGCTGCAGGGTGACCAAGGATGGGAACTGAACATCCAGAGGTATTCGATATTTAGGAAGGACAGACAAATAGGGAAAGGAGGTGGGGTAGCACTGTTAGTAAAGGAGGAAATCAATGCAATAGTGAGGAAGGATATTGGCTCAGAAAATCATGATGTGGAGTCTGTTTGGGTGGAGATAAGAAACACCAAGGAGTAGAAAATGTTAGTGGGGATTGTTTATAGGCCCCCAAACAGTAATGGAGATGTAAGGGAAGGCATTAAACAGGAAATTAGAGACGCATACAATAAGGGTACAACTGTAATCATGGGTAACTTTAATCTACATATAGATTGGATAAACCAAACTAGCAATAATGCTGTGGAGGAGGGTTTCCTGGAGTGTGTATGTGATGGATTTTTAGACCAATGCATTGAAGAACCAACTAGAGAGTAGGCTAACCCAGACTAGGTATTGTACAATGAGAAAGGATTAATTAGCAATTTGTTGTGCTTCCCTTGGGGAAGAGCGGCCATAAAATGATAGAATTGTTCATTTAGATGGAGAAATTTTTGAGGGTGTAATTAGTAGAATAGATAAGGGAGAACCAGTGAACGTGATGTATTTGGATTTCAAGAAAGCTTTTGATAAGGTCCCACATAAGAGGCTAGTGGGCAAAATTAAAGCACATGGGATCGGGGGTATTATACAGGCATGGATTGAGAATTGGTTGGCAGACCGGAAACAGAGAGTGGGAATAAATGGCTGGCAGGCGGTGACTAGTGGTGTACTGTGAGGATCAGTGCTTGGGCCCCAGCTATTCAAAATATATATAAATGACTTGGATGAGGAACGTAATATTTCCAAGTTTGTTGATGACACAAAACTGGGCGGGGTTGTGAGTTGTGGGGAGGATACCAGGAGGCTTCAGGGCAATTTAGATAAGCCATGTGTGTGGGCAAACACATGGCAGTTGCAGTATAACATGGATAAATGTGAAGTTATATACTTTGGTGTGAAAAACAGAAAGGCGGAGTATTATTTAAATGGTGATATATTGGGAAATGTGGATGTACAAAGTGTGAGATGATACACTTTGGAAGTAGTAATTTGACAAGGAAGTATTCAATGAACGGCATGACACTAGGAAGTTCTGAGGAAGAAAAGGACCTTGGCTTGTGTGTCCATAGATCTCTGAAGGTGGAGGGGCATGTTAGTGGGGTGGTGAAAAAGGCAAATTGGACACTTGCCTTTATCAATTGAGACATAGATTACAAAAGTAGGGAGGTCATGTTGGAGTTGTATAGAACCTTGGTGAGGCCACAGCTGGAGTACTGTGTGCAGTTCTGGTCGCCACATTATAGGAAGGATGTGATTGCACTGGAGGGGGTGCAGAGGAGATTCACCAGGATGTTGCCTGGGATGAAACATTTAAGTTATGAAGAGAGGTTGGATAGACTTGGGTTGTTTTCATTGGAGCAGAGAAGGCTGAGGAGCAACCTGATCGAGGCGTACAAGATTATGAGGGGCATGGACAGGGTGGATAGGGAGCAGCTGTTCCCCTTAGTTGAAGGGTCAGTCACAAGGGGACATAAGTTCAAGGTGAGGGTAACAATCTGGAATGCGCTGCCTGGGAGGGTGGTGGAGGCGGGTTGCCTCACATCCTTTAAAAAGTACCTGGATGAGCACTTGGCACATCATAACATTCAAGGCTATAGGCCAAGTGCTGGTAAATGGGATTAAGTAAGTAGGTCAGGTAAGTTTCTCATGTGTCGATGCAGACTCGATGGGCCGAAGGGCCTCTTCTGCACTGTGTGATTCTGTGACTCTGTGATCTGGGTGTCCTTGTAAACCAGACAATGAAAGTAAACAGGCAGGTGCAGCAAGCAATTAGGAAGGCAAATGGTATGTTGGCCTTCATTGCAAGAGGTTTTGAGTTCAGAAGTAAGGATGTCTTACTGCAGTTATACAGGGCCTTGGTGAGACCGTACCTGGAGTTTTGCGTGCAGTTTTGGTCTCCATACCTAAGAAAGGATATACTTACCATAGAGGGAGTGCAGCGAAGGTTCACTAGGCTGATACCGGGGATGGCAGGACTGTGGTATGAGGAGAGATTGGTTTGACTGGGCCTGTGTTCACTGGAGTTTAGAAGAATGAGAGGGGATGTGATTAAAATGTATAAAATTCTCACAGGGCTAGACAGGCTGGGTGTAGGGAGAATGTTTCTCCTGGTTGGGGAGTCCAGAACCAGGGGCTACAGTCTCATGATACAGGGCAGGGCATTTAGGACTGAGATGAGGAAAACTTTCTTCACTCAGAGGGTGGTCAACCTATGGAATTCTCCACCACAGAAGGCTGTGGAGGCCGGGTCACTGAGTATATTCAGGAAAGAAATTGATAAATTTTTTGATATTCAGGGCATCAAGAGGTATGGAGAGAAAGCGGGAATATGGCGCTGAGATAGAGGATCAGCCATGATCATATTGAACGGCAGAGTAGGCTCGAAGGGCCGAATGACCTACTCCTGTTCCTAGTTTCTATGAATTTCCGTTCCTCAGCATTCCTAACCCTTCTCCCACTGGGTGAATTTGCCAGTTATTGGCAATTCCTTCCCTTTCCACAGGGAGAATTCCCTGGGCGGAGCAGCAATCCATGAAACATCACCTCGTGTGTCAGCTGTGGCTCAGTGGGTAGCACTCTCCCCTGAGTCACAAGATTCGGGGCTCAAGTCCCCCTCTAGGTCTTGAGCACAAATAATACATGGCTGACACTTCAGTGCAGTACTGAGGGAGTGCTGCACTATCAGAGGTGTTGCTTTTTGGATGAGCTAAGGCCCTGTCTTCCCCTATCAGGTGGATCTAAAAACAAATCATGGCACTATTTTTAAGAAGATTATGGATATCCTGGCCAATATTAACACTCAATCAATGTTAATAAACCAGTTATCTGGCAATTATCACAGTGCTCTTTGTAGGAGCTTGCTTTGTGCAGATTGGCTGCTGTGATTCCTACATTATAACAGTGACTACACTTCAAAACAACATCACTGGGTGTAAAGTGCCCTGAGATATCCAGTGGTCATGAAAGGTGCTATATGAATGCATGTCCTCCTTTACTTATGTTTCTCTCCCATTTCCTTCCATTTCTCCTTCCATTTCCCTCCTGTGTCCTCCTTTCCCAAACCCTCCTTCCATGTTCTCCCTTCCTCTGGCCTTTCCTTGTCTCTCTCTGTACTACCTCCCCCTTTCATTCCTTCCTCCCTTTTCCTTTCTGAATTCTCTACTCCCTCCTTCTCCCTTTCCCTTCCTTCCCTCTTTCCTCCTGGTCTTCTACCTTGCTTCTCCACTCACCTTTCCCAATCTTTGAGCCCCCTCCCTTCTTCCCTATTCCACTACCTGCTCACCCACATCCCCGCCTACCAGGCTTTCTCTCATTCACACCTCCCTCTCCTTTCCGCCTCCCTCCCCCTTCACTCTCTACCTACTTCTTCCCATTCTCTCCCTACCCGCATTGATTCCATTTGTCACACCTTCTAACACTGGGTGACCTGAAAGATTCCCATCGGCCTTGAATACCCATGAATACATTTGGAGAAGAAATTGAGATTGGATACGGGGTGATATTGGACAAGAACAGCAGGGTCCAGGGAGGGGTTTTTGAGGAAGAGGTTGATAATGACAGATTTGAAGGGAAGGGGGGCAGTAGCAGAGGCACAGAATTTTTAGTGATATCAAATCGATAGAAAACATACAACCTTCTTGGATAATTAACAAAAAAATGTCCATCGAGCCTGCATCATAGTCATGATAGCTGGAGCACCATGTCTACATGCTTCCTCACTAATCCATCCCTCATCATGGCCACCACACTCCCAAACCTCCCACCCTCAAACCTACAGCCATATAAGTTGCTGGGAAAGGCAAAAAAAATGGAGAAAAATCCAGGGCCAGTCAGGGAAAGATACACTGAAAAATGTTGCACCCCAATCCCCTCAGGCAATCAAACCAGCCTAGGAGTTCACACTTATTAAAAAAAAAAGGATCCCTGAGTGTGTAAATGCTTTTAGACTTGTTAATACTCTGTAGGGAGAATAGCAAGTTGCAATGGAATATTTAGATGTGGGGAATCCATATAGGCCGGGATTGTCCTGCCCCGCCGTGGGGGGTGTGGCAGACCAGCCAAAGGTCCATTGACTTTCGGCAAGACTGGACAATCCCAGCGGCAGGTGGGGCTGGAAAATCCTGGCCAATTGTCTTTGCCAACCTACCTTGATCAGAAAGAAAAACCACTTAATTAATCATTAGTTCATTAAAGAGTAATGAATATTTGAAAACAAAGTCTTGTATCAAGGTATTGACTTCAATTACTTATACAAGTTTGATTTGCTGGTTTATTTTTATTCTCCAGGTTCATTAGGATCTTTGAAAAATGAATCAATGCTTCATTTGGTGTTACAAAGGAGAATAAAATGTTGAACTTGTAGATAAAGAACATGTGGCTATTCTGTGTTTGGATTTACAGCACCTGAAGTTGAGCAGTTATCCAGCACATCTGGATAAACAGCTGGCTTGGGGAAAAGAAGAAACACAGAGAAAGCTTTTTGAAGAGGTCTCCTCAGTAGTCAGCCATACATAATAAAGGAACCTCAGTGGAATTATGATGAATTAAGTGCCTGTGTTACTTCCGAAAGAGTTTAGTCATTGATCTGAACAGCTTCTCAGCATTTTAAAAAATGCACTGGGGAGGCCAAACACTTACATTCTTGTTTCACATTTTTGGTTGCGCTTTCTTTGAGATATGAAAATGCTGGCCTTGATATCCTTTACAAGCCTTTCGACCA